>NC_044992.1:33600747-34200747 GCF_008728515.1 Papio anubis
CTCTGTTGCCCAGGCTGGAGTGCAGTGGCCTGATCTCAGCTCACTGCAAGCTCCGCCTCCCGGGTTTACGCCATTCTCCTGCCTCAGCCTCCCAAGTAGCTGGGACTACAGGCGCCCGCCATCATGCCCGGCTAGTTTTTTTTTTTTTTTAGTAGAGACGGGGTTTCACCGTGTTAGCCAAGATGGTCTCGATCTCCTGACCTCGTGATCCGCCCGTCTCGGCCTCCCAAAGTGCTGGGATTACAGGCTTGAGCCACCGCGCCCGGCCAACATAAATTATCTTTCACTTAAATTCAAATAACTGAATAAACTAAAAGCAGTTCTCATAAGAAGACATCTGCAGATGCCACCACACCCAACTAATTATTTTTTGTAGAGACGCAGTCTTTCTCTCTTGCCCTGGCTGGTCTCCAACTTCTGGCCTCAATCCTCCTGCCTCAGCCTCCCAAAGTGTTGAGATTACAGGCGTGAGCTATTGCACCTGGCCCACAGATGTTAGAAAAATGAATGAGCATAATTTTTAAATGAAAATCCAGCACTGATCATTACAAGATTTTGTGATTGTAAATATCAGTATGTAATTTATAACAAAATAAAGGATGTGAAAATGTAGAATATTCTGGAAAGGTAGTTGAGGACTAGACTGTAATAGGGCCTTGAGTGTCATGATAATACATACAGGCAGTATGCTGTAATGAACTCAAGTATATCAGTGTGACATTTTAGCAAGATTCATATCGCTTGGCACAAATGGAGAAGAACCTGTCACTGATCCGTTTGTCTTTTTATGAGGTTTTTTTTTTCCCTATGTGAACTTCAGAAGCATAGTTGTTTTTTTTTTTTTTGAATCTCACTCTGTCGCCCAAGCTAGAATGCAGTGGCGTGATCTCAGCTCACTGCAACCTCTGCCTCCCGGGTTCAAGCAGTTCTACCCCAGCCTCCCAAGTAACTGGGATTACAGGCGCCCTCCACCACGGCTGGCTAATTTTTGTATTTTTAGTAGAGATGGGGTTTCACCATCGTGGCCAGGCTGGTCTTGAACTCCTGACCTCGTGATCCACCTGCCTCGGCCTCTGAAAGTGCTGGGATTACAGGCGTGAGCCACTGTGCCTGGCTGCATAGCTTTATTCTTAATAGCCAAAAGCTAGAAGCAACCCAAATTGTTTTCCAATAGAATAGAGAAATAAATTGGATATATTCATAAACTGATGCTGCACAGTAATAATGAAAATGAGGCAGTGGCTCATGCCTGTAATCCCAGCACTTTGGGAGGCTGAGTCATGTGGGTCACTTGAGGCCAGGAGTTCAAGACCAGCCTGGCCAATATGGCAAAACCTGATTTCTACTAAAAATAGAAAAAATTAGCTGGGTGAAATGACGCATGCCTGTAATCCCAGCTACTCGGGAGGCTGAGGCATAAGAATCATTTGAACCTGGGAGGTGGAAGTTGTGGTGAGCCAAGATTGCACTACTGTATTCCAGCCTGGGTGACAAAGCAAGACTCTGTCTCAAAAAAAAAAAAAGAAAGAAAAAGAAAAATATTTAAAAAGGATATTAAAAAAAAAATTTTTTTTAAAGAAAATGAATAAGCTACTCCTATATACAGCCATATAGATGAATCTCATGAATAATGTTGACCAAAGAAGAAGAGCATAAGAGCATACTCGGTTACTTTTACATAAATACAAACAGGCAAAACCAATCTGTAATTTAAGTTAGAATGAAGATTACTTTTGTAGAGTAGGAGTAGTGAGCAATTTTAGGAGGCATAGGAGGGGGTTCTGGGGTACTGATGATCTATTTCTTCATCTGGGTGTGATCACTTTATGAGTATTCATTGGGCTGTACATTTATATATGAGACACACAGAATAGCTTGGAAAGAGAGAAACTGAAATCGATGCCAACCCAGTCTTTGATGCCTGTGGGGAAATTTGATAGTGGGTAGAAAGGTGGGAACATAGGCCGGGCACACTGGCTCCTGCCTGTAATCCCAGCACTTTGGGAGGCCAAGGCGGGCTGATCACCTGAGGTCGGGAGTTCTAAGACCAGCCTGACCAACATGGAGAAACCCCCGTCTCTACTAAAAATACAAAATTAGCCAGGCGTGGTGCCGCATGCCTGTAATCCCAGCTACGAGGGAGGCTGAGACAGGAGAATCACTTGAATCTGGGAGGCGAGACTCTGTCTCAAAAAAAAAAAAAAAAAAAAAGAAAAGAAAGGTGGGAACATTTGAAAGGAGAGTAGCCAAAGGTCATACCCACAGGGGGAAAAAAAAAGTTATTGTTCAGTCGTGAGAATAATGGCCTGAAAAAGCAGTGAGAAACAGGAGACACTGCTTTCTCTACTGTAAGTGCATTTAACATGGAAGAATGAGCAACTTCCATTTTTAAAGGAGAACCAGATATTAGGGCGGTAAACTCCATTCACTGGGCTACTGGGCTTACTATACGTAAGAATAGTCTGAGTAGCTTTTTGGGAATAAGTCCTGGATCTCACCCCCGTATCCTTTTTTTTTTTTTGAGATGGAGCCTCACTCTGTCACTCACATTAGAGTGCAGTGGTGTGATCTTGGCTCACTGTAACCTCTGCCTCTCAGGTTCAAGCAATTCTCCTGCCTCAGCCTCCTGAGTAGCTGGGATTACAGGTGCCTGCCACCACACCTGGCTATTTTTTTGTACTTTTAGTGGAGATGGGGTTTCTCCATGTTGGCAAGGCTGGTCTCGAACTCCTGACCTCAGGTGATCCACACACCTCGGCCTCCCAAAGTGCTGGGATAACAGGCGTGAGCCATTGCACCCAGCCTCTTACCCCTAGTATTCTTATTCAGTAGATCTAGGATGTAATTTTAAAAACTCCTTCAGGTGACTGACATACAACCCAATTTGGGAATTCCTTAGTAAAAGAAAAGAGGTAAAAACAGTTTTCAGCTGGGTGCGGTGACTCACGCCTGTAATCCCAGCACTTTGGGAGGCTGAGGCGGGTGGATCACTAGGTCAGGAGATCCAGACCATCCATGAAACCCCGTCTCTACTGAAAATACAAAAATTAGCCGGGTGTGGTGGCGCATGTCTGTAGTCTCCGCCACGGGAGTCTGAGGCAGGAGAATCGCTTGAACCCGGGAGGCGGAGGTTGCTGTGAGCGGAGATCGGGCCACTGCACTCCAACCTGGGCAACAGTGAGACTGTATCTCAAAAAAAAATAAGTGTTTTGTTTTTGTTTTTGTTCAATGTGAAGGGGAAATCGTTTTCTGTTATTTAATAGGAATTGCAGTGTTTACGGAGGCTGGGAAGAAAAACTATCAGTGAGATAATAATCCTTAGAAGAGGAGATAGAAGTGGGAGACAGTGAGAACATGAGGATGTGAAAAGCATAAATTATTAATTGGCTTGAAGCTTCTGAATAATGGAGCTTTCCTCCTAAGTTATATCCTTCTGGATCTCTCTGAAATACTCATGAGTAGTCAGAACCTGACTTTTTAATATTTTATATTATCTACTTTCCTGCATGTAGCATTTTTAAAAAATGTTCTCTTTAGAATATATTTAAACAGCTTTATTGAAGAAGGTCAGTTTTAAGCAACATTTCCATACCTGGTATTTGCTATGCATTATAACTAGGTGCTAGAGAAAAGTCAGATGCTTTTCTTGGCTTAAAGAGCATAGTCCAGTATAGGGGTATAGGCATAATATCTGCTTACAGATATCTGTAATATGCATCAGTCATTAACATGACAGTCCGAAAACTTCAAATTGTACCCCATTATTTAATCAAAGTAGAAAAAGTCTACCAAACCGTCATGACCTGTACATTTTGCTGTCCAGAGACTTGGATGAGATTCCTATTTTGGTGTCTAATACTCTGTAATCTGTTATACTATGGGAATTTGTCGTCTTTCGTCTAAAACCAGGTGGTCACGGGATATAATCTCCTCCTCACCCTCACCCCTCATCCCTCTGATTGTGCACATTGTACACATTGTCATCTTTTTTTTTCTAGGGCTCAGGATGGGGTTGATGCTTGCTTCTGAGTTCTAAGTACTAGTGAGGCCACCACTCAATCACTGTGCTAGTGTACAACTCTCTGGCCATCTGGTTCCTTCTTTCTGCTTCTTATCATGAACCTGAACTCCTAAGAGATAGGTCCATAGACAAGTATTCATATAATGTTAACCAGTTCATTTTTTCATTTAAATATAGCTAAATTTGTGCAGATACGTATATCATACATTTTCTACACCTCTTTTGCAGGTAGTAACCATGGCTATGTGGGTTCCAGTAGTAGAATATCAAGAAGAACACATTTATGCTCTGCTGCTACCAGTAGTTTACTAGACATTGATCCATTAATTTTAATACATTTGTTGGACCTTAAGGACCGGAGCAGTATAGAAAATTTGTGGGGCTTACAACCTCGCCCACCTGCTTCACTTCTGCAGCCCACAGGTAAAATAATACCAGTGATAATTTCCTTTTTTTCTGTGGCTGTCTAAAAGAACTCTTGGATTTTCATTTAAGTATTTCAGCTATGTGTGGAACATGGTATATTTCTGTGTTTTTCATTGTATACCCTAAAAATGATATTTATATAAACTAAATTAATTTTTAAATTACGTTCAAAGGTGATTTGTGCAAAAACAAAGTAAAAATGCCCACAAGAAGGTTTTTTATGATTTTGCTACTCAGATTTTGCCTGATAGTATGATCCATATGAAATACAGTTATCTTCTTTGTGAATGGACTTTTTTTGGTCAGGCTTCATGAATTCCCTTACTTCCAAGTGGAACTGTATCTAAATTGAACATAGAAAAAGGTGACTTACTCATTCTTCGATGTTCAATAGCCTAAAAATGTACACCAGTTGGCAGCAATGCTTTCTGTGCAAAGGTTATTTGTTAAATGGAAATTACATTTGTGTTACTATAATAAAATGGAGATTTGTATAGTCAAACATGGGCTTTTTAAAACTCAGGGGTAGAGTCATTTTGGACAACTAAGGATTTGCCTTTAAAAACTACATTTTAAAAACCATTTTTG
The DNA here is from genome assembly GCF_008728515.1 of Papio anubis. Taxonomy (NCBI): domain Eukaryota; kingdom Metazoa; phylum Chordata; class Mammalia; order Primates; family Cercopithecidae; genus Papio; species Papio anubis. The sequence goes on from NC_044992.1 coordinate 33,605,783, forward strand.
TTGGAATGCTTTCTAAAGTGTATTCAGTATATTCAAAAATATATGACAAATATTTTTCTACCTTCTTAAACAATAGTATTATATACATCAAATCAATGATTTAGAACTCTGATTTTGATGCAGTTTTAAGGCAAGAGAACTCATTTTTCAATCAAAGTCCAAGGCAGAACCTCTGTGTAAGTAACAGAGAAATAGAGCTCCTCTACTGGTGTAGAGACATGGAGTCCAGATTATTTAGGCTTCTTCATTCCTAGGAGCCAGATATACTTCCTGAAAGTCTGGATCCTCAGTTTAAAAGACTGTCTTCAGGTTATGAAATAGTTGCCTTTTACGTGTGCGCCAAGTATGCTTTATATAAAGTTTTACTTAAATGACAAGTAGTGTTTGCAAAGGCCCAGTGAAACAGACAGGTTCTGATTCCATAGGTGGATATGTAAGTTGATTTAACCTTTTTGAAGGACAATTTTGCAGTAGTTTTAAAATATCTATATCCTTTAAACCTGGAATTTAAGTTTGAGGAGTATATTCCAAAGAGAAAACAATCAGATGTTTAAAAATATTCAACAATACAGTTATAGCTGAATAAATTACAGCATAACCATATAAAGGTATATTTTATAGACAGGTAAAATCGTGTTTTTGAAAATATTCAGTCTCATTGGGAAAAATGCAAACTAAACAGTAAGATTTCTGTTTAAAACTAATTTTTGGCCGGGCGCAGTGGCTCACACCTGTAATCCCAGCACTTTGGGGGGCCGAGGCGGGTGGATCACGAGATCAGGAGATCAAGACCATCCTGGCTAACCCGGTGAAACCCCATCTCTACCAAGGACACAGAAAATTGGCTGGGCGTTGTGGCAGGCACCTGTAGTCCCAGCTACTCAGCAGGAGAATGGAGTGAACCCGGGAGGCGGAGGTTGCAGTGAGTCGAGATCGCACCACTGCACTCCAGCCTGGGCAACAGATATAGGCTCCGTCTCCAAAAAAAAAAACAACTAGTTTTCTGTGTAAAAATAATACAAATGAGATTATCTGCATTTCAAACATAGATAAAATGCTGATGATAATGAGGGTGGGGAAAATAGTAGAAAGAAAAAGCAAGTTTTTGATTTAAACATCTTGAGTTGGGCATAACAGTGTGACTTCAAATTAGAGAGGACCAGTAGACAGCTAAAAATTAAGAACTGGAGCTGGGTGCAGTGGCTCACGCCTGTAGTCTCAGCACTTTGGGAGGCTGAGGCTGGTGGATCACCTGAGGTCAGGAGTTCGAGACCAGCCTGGCCAACATGGTGAAACCCTGTCTCTACTAAAAATACAAAAAATTAGCCCACCATTGTGGCAGGTGCCTGTAATCCCAGCTACTTAGGAGGCTGAGGCAGGAAAATGGCTTGAACCTGGGAGTCGGAGGTTGCAGTAAGCCGAGATTGCACCATTGCATTCCAGCTTGGGCAACAAGAGTGAAACTCTATCTCAAAAAACAAACAAACAAACAAAAAACTGGAATACAGACAGTTATTCTTCTGGAGGTGATACTGGATAATTAAAACCAAGGGTGTGAGATTGCAAAAGAATTTTGAGAATATTTTAAAAGAAGAGAGCCAGGAACATAATCCTGATGAACATCTGTTTTTAGTGAGTGTGAGGAAGATGGGCCAGATAAAGAGCTTTTAGAAAGGAGAAAAACCAAGAGAAACACTCATGGAAGCCAAATGAAAATACCTTTCAGCGAAGGGATGTTGGTAAGCTAGTGTGCAGAAAGATAATGACTTTCTTTTTATTGAAAAGGCTTGCTTGGGTCCTTTTTTGTTTGTTTGTTTGTTTTTGTTGTTGTTGTTTTTGAGACAGAGTTGCCCAGGCTGGAGTGCAATGGCGGGATTTCAGCTCACTGCAACCTCCGTTTCATGGGTTCAGGTGATTCTCATACCTCAGCCACCTGAGTAGCTGGGATTATAGGCGTGAATCCCTGTAATCCCAGCTAATTTTTTGTAGAGACAGGTTTCACGATGTTGGCCAGGCTTGTCTCAAAACTCCTGAGCTCAAGTGATCCACCTGCCTCGGCCTCCCGGAGTGTGCTGGGATTACAGGTGTGAGCCACTGCACCTGGCCTGCTTAGGTTTTGATGTTTATTTTTTTCTGTGTATTTATTTCAACACATATTTAGTGAACATTTGTCAGATTAACTTCAAATTCATGTTCTTAACCATGTAAAGGAGTATTAAAAGGTATCAGGTAATCTAGTTGAACCAGATTTTAAGGTACATATAGTGGTAAGTAGAACTAGAAAGTCGTGTTGAGTCCATTCTATGAAAGGACTTGCATGCTAGCCAGAGGAATTTATTCATAGTAGGCATGGAGAGCCATTGTTTTATTTTAGAAGTGGTTAGATTCAGACTGTATTTCAGAAAACTGACAATTCTGAGAAAATTATCAGAAATGGAAGTTCAGTCAGGGTATTACCAAGCCTAGCTAACAAAAAAATTTTTTTGTACAGATAGGGTGTCACTATGCTCCCCAGGCTGACGTTGAACTTCTGGCCTCAAGCAATTCTCTCACCTCAGCCTCCTAAAGTGCTGGGATTACAGGCGTAAGCCACTGTGCCTGGCCAGCAATACATATTTTTAATATAATGTTATATATGGCAGATTTGACAAAGTATTTGGCTTCTAGATCTTCTTTGTCGTTTTTTTCAATTATAAACATAATAAAAGCTCTGCAGAAAGTTTTAGAAAAGTGGAGAAGTTTAAAGAAGAAAGCACAAGGCAGTAGGGCAGCTTTTAAACTTTTAGAATTAAATGTGTAATTCAAATTTGAGTATGATGTGACTCAGATTCTAACTGAAGGTGTGAATAAGTTAGGATTCTTTATCTTTATTTTCATTAACGGAATTTAGTGCATGTTTTATTGTTGATATCAAGTAAAGCACCCTAGCTTATTTTACACATCAAATTTGCATATATTCGTATACAAATGATTTCATGAATATTAACGTTTGTTAACATGACTTGTCAATTTCTCTGAAGCATCATATTCTCGAAAAGATAAAGACCAAAGGAAGCAGCAGGCAATGTGGCGAGTGCCCTCTGATTTAAAGATGTTAAAAAGACTCAAAACTCAAATGGCCGAAGTTCGATGTATGAAAACTGATGTAAAGAATACACTTTCAGAAATAAAAAGCAGCATTGCCGCTTCTGGAGACATGCAGACAAGCCTTTTTTCTGCTGACCAGGCAGCTCTGGCTGCATGTGGAACTGAAAACTCTGGCAGATTACAGGATTTGGGAATGGAACTCCTGGCAAAGTCATCAGTTGCCAGTTGTTACATACGAAACTGTAAGTAATATGTTCCTAGTGTCATTTCTCCACATGTTATTTGGGAAACTAGATGACTGTTTTTTTCAAAAGAATAATATTTAAATACCTCTATTCCAGTGAATTAAGACTACAAATACATGTGACTTTTTTCCTCATCCAAAATTGATTCCGTATATTTTTACTATATAGTAGAGCTAACATTTCTTGATTGCTTACTCTGTATTTGGCAATGAACACGACAAAACTCTTAACATCATAGATCTTGTATTCTAGTAATGAGAATCAGACATTAAAATGTGTAAACAAATCAAGATCATTTCAGTGGGTAAAAGGTGCTGTGAAGGAAACAACCGAGGAGTGGGATGGGAGGAGCATATGAGACATGTTCTATTGGGGTAGTCAGAGAAAGTCTCTGTGAGGAGGCAGCCCTTGACCTGAGACCTGAAGGTTAGGAAGGTGGCAGCTATTTAGAGATCTAAGGCAAGCAGTGTTCTGAGTAAACAGAACGGAAAATGCAGAGTCACTGACACAGTATTTATTTTGCGTATTTGAAGGATTGAAGGAAAACCAGTATAGCAACGAAAGCAGAGAGAGGAGACTAGCAGGAGATGAAGTCAGAGAGAGGTAGCAGAATTTAGATCAGGCAGAGTCTTGTAAAACCTCAAAAAGGAGTTCAAGTTTTATGATGTAAGGAGGAAGCCTCTGGAGAATAAAAATAGGGGATGTTTATAATCTGATGTACACTTTATAAAATGACTTTGCTTGTTGTGTGGAGAAGGGTCTGAAAAGGGTTGAGGACAGGAGTTGTGAGACCAGGAACAGCCTATTACATTATCTTGTGTGAAATATGATGGCATTTTCTGGAGTTATAATAGTGGATAGAGGACTTACTCACAGGCCAGCAGCCTTTCTGACTGAGGTTTCCATCTTTCTTAGTTCTCTTAAGGATGTGCTATTCTCTTCTAGATGCATAGGAGGGGAGTTAATCCAGTCTTAGATCAGCAGGGCTGAGTTCTTTCTCAGAACAATAGTTGAAAAAGCCTAAATAGAGTTTTAGGAAAAGTAAGAAACTAAGAATTATGATTAAGTTTTGGCCTAAGCAACTTAGTAGCCAGTGGTATCATTTATTGAGAAGCAAATAAGATAAGAAGCAGGTTGTGGGGCTTGGGAGGAGGTAAGGGCAGAAAGTGGGTATTCTTTTTTAAACATGTTAAATTTGAGACACCTGCTAGATATCGTAGTAAAATGTCATAGACACACGAATGGTACACAAGTTTGAAACTCAGAGAGAGGTCAATGCTGGATATAAACAGTTGGGAGTCAGTAGTATTTTCTATTATTTAAATCCAGAGGACTGAATAGGTCAAGTTTGGAGGGAGTTTCAATGGAGAAGCAAAATTTTGACTCTGTGGCACTTAAACATTTAAAGGGCTGATAAATAGGAGAGGCCAGCAAGGGAAGTTGAAAGAGCAATCATTAGGGTAGGAGAAAAACTAGAAGGGATAATATGTCAAAAATCAAAAATAATGCATCTCAAGAAGTAGAGTGGTTACCCCTGTGTTAAATATCATTGAGAAGTGTCAAGGCAAGAGGCCAAGTGGCCCTTTTAAGAACCATTCCCATGGAGTAGTATAGCAGAAGAGTGAATGAGGTCAGGGACCAGAGCGCAAATGTACAACTTCTTTAAAAGAAGTTTCACAATGAAGTAGGTAGAAGCTGGAGGAGGTGTGGGGTCAATAGTTTCTTGTTGGCAGGGGTGTCCTTTTTTGTGTCCTCTTCAATTTTTTTCATCTGTGAATTAAACCCATTTTAAAATTGGGTTGGGTTGTTTATTTGTAGTTGACTTTTAGGAGTTCTGTATATATTTTAAATATTAATCTTTTATCAATTATATGATTTGCAAATGTTTTCTCCCAGTGTGGGGGTTGCCTTTTCCCTCTGTGGATTGTGTCATTTGACATTTAAAGTTTTTAATTTGAAGAAGCACATTTTATGTGTTTTTCCTTTTGTTCCCTGTGCTTTTGGTGTCATAACCAAGAAAACATTGCCGAATCCATTGTCATGAAGCTTTCTCCTGTTTTCTTCCAAAAGTTTTAGTTCTTGCTTTTAGTCTTACTTTTAGTCTTTCATCCATTAGGAATTAAGTTTTGTTTATGGTGTCAGGGAAGGGTCTGACTTGCCCATGGATATCCAGTTTTCCCAGCACTATTTGTTGAAAAGACTTTTCTTTCCTCATTGAATGGTTTCAGCACCATTGTCTAAATCATTTGACCATATAGATGAGGGTCTGTTTCTAGGTTCTCTTTGTGTGTGTTGTTTATTAAAATTGGCTGTATTAGGCCGGGCGCGGTGGCTCAAGCCTGTAATCCCAGCACTTTGGGAGGCCGAGACGGGCGGATCACGAGGTCAGGAGATCAAGACCATCCTGGCTAACACGGTGAAACCCCGTCTCTACTAAAAAATACAAAAAACTAGCCAGGCGAGGTGGTGGGCGCCTGTAGTCCCAGCTACTTGGGAGGCTGAGGCAGGAGAATGGCGTAAACCCGGGAGGCGGAGCTTGCAGTGAGCTGAGATCCGGCCACTGCACTCCAGTCTGGGCGACAAAGCGAGACTCTGTCTCAAAAAAAAAAAAAAAAAAGTTGGCTGTATTAATGTTTGATACTGATGTGAATAATCCAGTAAAGATGGGTTGGCGAGGAGATAATTGCAAAATTTATAGAATTCTCTTAATATAAGGAAGACAATTTAGTAGAATGAATAAAGGTTATGAATAGGCCATTAACATAAAAAATACAAATGTACAATAAAAATATGAAAAGATATTTGGCCTCACCTGCTATTCAAGGAAATGGTATATTAAACAAATGGTATATTAAAACCAAAAGTACAGCTTTTCGAGTGAACTTTCTCAAAAAGCCTTTGTTACATATTTTGCAGATACAGTCGACCCTTGAACAGCACAGGCTTGTTGTACTGTACAGGTCCACTTAATATTCGAATTTTTTTCAACCAGAGGAAGATTGAAACTACAATATTCAGGTGATGCCAAACATGCATATAGGAAGGCCAACTTTCATATAGGCAGATTCTGCAGATCTTATGGTGAGACTTCAGTTGAGGATTTTGGTGCAGGGGTCCTGGAACCAACCCCCACGTATTCCAAGGGACAGCTGTCTCTTCCCCATTGCCACCTTTTTTTCCTGCTAATCACAGAGGTTTAAAATTTTATCTTAGACATCTGTATTAAGAATATTCATGGCATTGGGGGTCTTACTGTTTTTATTTGGAAGGCTTTTTAACTCCCAAGTTAATAAAAATAACCCTTAATTTCTTCTGGTACTTTTTGTTTTCTAACTTTTTTACATATAGGTCATTAATTCATGTGAAGTTAATTTTATATGATGCTGTGTGAGGTAAGTGGAATGATGTTTTCCCCAAATGAATGAAACATGTTTTTTGAAATATGCTGCAATATGAAATCCATCCTTTATTATAGAGCAGATTCCCAAACATGGTTCTGTTTTTGAACTCATAGAGGCTGAAACAAATGAAATTGCCAGTACTCAAGTTTTGGACATACAGAAACAGCAATTTGGTATTGTTTAACCCACTATTTGTCATGTCCTCTACCAGACTAACACTTTTTTTTAACTACTGTAGTTTTATAGTTTGTAATACTATGATAGGATATGTTTATTCTGTTTTTGTTTTTCAAAATGTTATTGGTAGTTCTTGCACATTTAATCCTCCTCCAAAGTATTTTGACTGGAATTGCTTTACATTTAAAAACTAGTTTGGGGATGCTAGGCACTGTGGCTCATGCCTGTTCATCCCAGCATGATGGAATGCTGTTGGGAGAGGATGGCTTCTTGAGCCCAGGAGTTCAAGATCACATGGCAAGACCTTAATCTCTACAAAAGTAAATTTTTTTGATAAGCCAGTCATGGTAGTATATACCTGTAATCCCAGCTACTTGGGAGGCTGAGGTGGGAGGATTGCTTGAGGTCAGGAATTTCAGGTGCAGTGAGCCATGATCGTGCCACTACACTCCAATCTGGGCAAGAGTCTTTCTCTCTTAAAGAGAGAGAGATTAATTTGGGCAATTGATACCTTTTCAGCATCAAAGCATTCATGTCTAGGAATGTGGTGCTTCTCCATTTATTCAGGTCATCTATTATATTCATATCCTTTTTTAGAATTTTCAGTTTTTTTCATGTAAGTTCTATATATGTCTTGTTGAATTCATTTCTCAACATACTATATTTCAGGTAGCTATTGTGAGTGGAATCTCTTTTTCTCTCATAGTATTTTCTAATTGTTACTGACATAAAAGACAAAAATACTGATTTTTATGTTTATTCTGTATTCAACCAATGTAACAATTTTGTGCGGTGGGGGATGGAGTTTCACTCTTGTTGCCCAGGCTAGAGTGCAATGGCATGATCTCGGCTCACTGCAACCTCTGCCTCTTGGGTTCAAGTGATTCTACTTTGTCAGCCTCTCGAGTAGCTGGAATTACAGGCGCATGCCACCACGCCTGGCTAATTTTTGTATTTTTAGTAGAGACAGGGTTTCATCATATTGGTCAAACTGGTCTTGAACTCCTGACCTCAGGTGATCCTCCCATCCATCGAGCCTCCCAAAGTGCTGGAATTACAAGCATGAGCCACCGCACCTGGCCTGGTGAATTTGTTTTATTAACAGTTTTTCAATCAGTTATCTTGATTTTCTGAATATTTATATCATCAGCAGATAATCATAATTTGTTCATTCCTTTTCTGCTTACTTTTTGTATTGCATTGTCTAGGCAGCTACCTCAACAGTTCCTAGTAACAGTGGTAGGATTTTTATAATTTTTCAACTTTATCTAGGAATTCCTTTAGTTTTTTTTCTCATTAAATTTGAGGTTTGCTATATGTTTCAATAGGTAGTTTTTTGTTTTTGTTTCTCTTTTTTTTTTTTTTTTTTGAGACAGAGTCTTGCTCCGTCACCCAGGCTGGGGTGCAGTGGCCATCTCGGCTCACTGCAAGCTCTGCCTCCTGGGTTCATGCCGTTCTCCTGCCTCAGCCTCCCGAGTAGCTGGGACTACAGGTACCCGTCACCACGCCTGGCTAATTTTTTTGTATTTTTTAGTAGAGACTGGGTTTCGCCATGTTAGCCAGGATGCTCTTGATCTTCTCACCTTATGATCTACCGGCCTCGGCCTCCCAAAGTGCTGGGATTACAGGCCTGTTTCTATCAAGTTTAAAAAACTGTGTGCAATAGCTTATGCATGTAATCCCAGCACTTTGGGAGGCCGAGTCGGGCAGATCACTTGAGGCCAGGAGTTGGAGACCAGCCTGGCCAACATGGAGAAACCCCTTCTCTACTAAAAATACAAAAAAATTAGCTGGGCATTATGGCACATGCCTGTAATCCCAGCTACTCAGGAGGCCAAGGCATGAGAATCACTTGAACCCAGGAGGTGGAGGTTGCAGTGAGCCAAGATTGTGCCACTACACTCCAGCCTGGGTGACGAGTGAGACTGCCTCAAAAAAAGGCCGGGCGCGGTGGCTCAAGCCTGTAATCCCAGCACTTTGGGAGGCCGAGATGGGCGGATCACGAGGTCAGAGACCATCCTGGCTAACACAGTGAAACCCTGTCTCTACTAAAAAATACAAAAAACTAGCCAGGCGAGGTGGCGGGCGCCTGTAGTCCCAGCTACTGGGGAGGCTGAGGCAGGAGAATGGTGTAAACCCGGGAGGCGGAGCTTGCAGTGAGCTGAGATCCGGCCACTGCACTCCAGCCTAGGCGACAGAGCGAGACTCCGTCCCCCCCAAAAAAAAAAGAAGTTAAAAAGATACATCCTTCTATTTCTAGTAACAACAGTACCAATAATGGCTAACATTTACTGTTAACTGTGTGCCAGATATTATTCTAACTATTCTAAATCACATGCATTGACTCACTTAATCTTAACAAGAAGTCTAAGAGGTAAGGTAAGTCAGTTTCATTCCCAGTTTACAGACGAGGAAACCAAGGCAGCAGGCATTGAATAATGTTGCTAGTTTCACATTGGTAATTGGCATAGCCAAAAACTTGAACCTCAGAGCCTATACCCTTCACCCTAACACCAAACTGCCTCTTTTCTTACCACGAGAATTTCTTTTCTTTTTAAACTAAAGCTGTATAGAATTATATCAAATGTTTTGACATTTGTCAAAATGATTTACTATTTTGTTCCATTACTTTATTATCATAAAATATATTATTTTTCTAATGTTGACCGTTCTTGAAATACTGGAATGTATCCTATTTAGTTTGGGCCTATAATTTAAAAAAAAATCAAAACACTGCTATATTCAGTTTGCTAATATTTTACTTAGGATCCTTGACTACATAGTCATAAGTGAAATTGATCTATTTCATTACATTATCCTTAATCCACTTTAGTTCGAATTCTGTGCTTGTTTTACAGATGAAATTCAGATGTTTTTGTTCTTTTCTATGCTATAAAATTATTTTAACTGTATGTAGTTTGCTCCTATGCTGTATTAAACTTTATGTCTGATAAATAGCATTCATAAAACTAGTATAATAACTCAGAGTTAGAACTTTAACAGCCTTTTTAATTTCTGTTGCATTTATTGATTTCCTCCTATTTTTAATTTTTTTAAAAATTTTTGTGGGTACATTTTAGGTATATATATTTATAGGATATATGAGATATTTTGATACAGGCTTACAATGCATAATAATCACATCAGGGTAAATGGAGTATCCATCATCTCAAACATTTATCCTTTGTGTTGAAACAATCCAATTGTACTCTTTTAGTTATTTTTAGAAGTACAATAAATTATTGTAGACTGTAGTCACCCTGTTGTACTAACAAATACTAGATCTTATTCATTCTATCTAACTATATTTTTGTGCCCATTAACCATCCCCACCAGTCACCCGCTACACTCCCTAGTCTCTGGTAACCATTGCTTTATTATCTTGAGTTCGGTTGTTTTAATTTTTAGCCCCCACAAATAAGTGAGAATGTGTGAAGTTTGTCTTTCTGTGCCTACTTATTTCACTTAACATAATGATTCTAGTTCCACCCAGGTTGTTGCAAATGACAGGATCTCATTCCTTTTTTATGGCTGAATAGTATTCCATGTGTATATGTACCACATTTTCTTTTTTCTTTTTTCTTTTTTTTTGAGATGGAGTCTCACTCTGTTGCCCAGGCTGGAGTGCAGTGGCACAATCTCGGTTCACTGCAACCTCTGCCTCCTGGGTTCAAGTGATTCTCCTGCCTCAGCCTCCCAAGTAGCTGGGACTACAGGCATGTGCCACCATATCCAGCTAATTTTTTTGTATTTTTTAGTATAGATGGGGTTTTATCATGTTGGTCAGGCTGGTCTCGAACTCCTGACCTCAAATGATCCACCTACCTCGGGCTTCCAAAGTGCTAGGATTACGGGCGTGAGCTACCATGCCCAACCCACATTTTCTTTATCCATTTGTCTATGGATCTTAGGTTGCTTCCAAACCGTGGTTATTGTGAATAGTGCTGTAGTAAACATGGGACAGCAGATATCTCTTTGATATACTAATTTGCTTTCTTTTGGGTATATAATCAGCAGTGGGATTGCTGGATCATATGGTAGATCTATTTTTAGTTTTTTTGAGGAACCTCCAAACTGTTTTCCGTAGTGGTTTTACTAACTTGCATTCCCATCAATGGTGTATGAGAGTTGTCTTTTCTCTACATCCTCACCAGCATTTGTTATTGCCTGTGTTTTGAATAAAAGCCATTTTAACTCGGATGAGATGGTATCTTATTGTAGTTTTGATTTGAATTTCTCTGATGATAAGTGATGTTGAGCACTTTTTTCATATGCCTGTTTGCTATTTGTATGTCTTCTTTTGAGAAATATCTATTAAGATTTTTTGCCCATTTTTAATCAGATTATTAAATTTTTTCCTGTAGAGTTGTTTTAGATCCTGGTCATTAATCTCTTGTCAGATGTGGTTTTCTCATACTTCTGCTGCTACCTAAGTCAGTTACTATAGTTTTTCAAGAAAAACTGATTATATTTGGGTCTTTAAATTTATTGACGTACAGTCATTTATTCTGTTTTCTGAAATTTTTCAAACTTCTCGTGCATGTGGGGTGTTAACTTCTTTTTCACTTATTTTATTGCTTACTTGTGGTTTTTTTTTTCTCCTTTGATTTGACCTGCTCAAGGGGTTTGCTAATTTTGTTCATTTCCTCAAAGACTAAGTTCTTAGATTCATTTCATACATTCTCTTTTACCATTTCATTATATTTCTACTTTTGTCTTTGTTAATACTTTTTTTGAGACAGAGTCTCACTCTGTCCGCCAGGCTGGAGTACAGTGACGCAATCTTGGCTCACTGCAACCTCCATCTCCTGGGCTCAAGCAATTCTCTTGCCTCAGCCTCCCGAATAGCTGGGATTACAGGTGTGTGCCACCATGCCTGGCTAATTTTTGCATTTTTAGTAGAGACGGGGTTTCACCATGCTGGCCAGGCTGGTCTCAAACTCCTGACCTCAGGTAATCCACCCACTTTGGCCTCCCAAAGTTCTGGGATTACTGGCACGAGCCACTGCGCCCGGCCTATTAACGGTTTTTTCCTTAACTGATAATTCATTTATCCTTTTAGTGGAGAAACTGGTCGTCATTTTTCCTAAGTCTAGAACATTTTCATTAACCGTCTCCCTAGAGCTCCAAACCCAAAGAGTCATTCGCCATCTTCCCCTCCTCCTATCTTCTGGTAACCACTAATCTACTTATTCTCTATGGATTTTTCTTCTTCTGGATTTTTTTTTGAGATGGAGTCTCGCTCTGTCGCCCAGGCTGGAGTGCAGTGGCACAGTCTTGGCTCACTGCAAGCTCCACCTTCTAGGTTCATGCCATTCTCCTGCCTCAGCCTCCCGAGGAGCTGGGACTACAGGTGTGCACCACCAGGTCCAGCTAATTTTTGTATTTTTAGTAGAGATGAGGTTTCACCATGTTGGCCAGGATGGTCTTGATCTCTTGACTTCATGCTCCGCCCACCTTGGCCTCCCAAAGTGCTGGGATTACAGATGTGAGCCACCGCACCCAGCCTGGACTTTTCATATAAATAGACTCATACCATATGAGGTCTTATGTCTGGCTTATTTCACTTAACACAGCCCTTTCAAGGTTCATCCATATTGTGACATATATTTATTCCGTTTTATGGCTGCATGATATTTTATTGTATGGCTGTACTACATACTATTTATCCACTCATTAGTTGATGGATATTTGGGTTGTTTCTACTTTTTGGTCATTATCAGTAGTGCTGCTATGAACATTCATGTACGGGTTTTTGTTTGGACATATGGTTTTGTTTGAGTATATACTTAGAAGTGGAATTAATGGGTTACATGGCAACTGTGTTTAACTTTTTGAGGAACTACCAGTGCCAGAATATTTTCCAAAGTAGCTGCATCATTTGATATTCCCAGCAACAGTATATGAGGGCTCCAGGTTTTCCACACCATTGGCAGCACTCGTTATTGTCCCCTTTTTTTCTTTGCCCATTGCATTGTCTTGGCATCCTTGTCAAAAATCAGTGGACCATAAATGTAAGGGTTTGTTTCTAGACTCTCAGTTCTGTTTTGATGATATATATGTGTACATGGCAGTACCACATAGTCTTGATTACTGTAGTTACAGTAACTTTTGAAATCAGAAGTGAGTGTTCTATTTAAGATTATTTTGGGTATTGTGGGTCTCTTACATTTTCAAATAGATTTTAGGATTAGCTTGTCAATTTCTGCAAAAAAAAAAAAAAAAAAGAAACAACTATGATTTTTATAGAAATTGTGTTGAATCTGTAGATCAGTTTTAAGAATATTGCTTTGTTAACAGTATTAAGTGTTCCAATCAGGATGAACACAGGATGTCTTTGCTGTTGTCTCTATTTTCTTTCAACAATGTGTGGTGGTTTTCAGTGAACAAGTCTCACATTTCTTTTGTTAAATAAATTCCTAAGTATTTTAATTGTATTTTATGCTATTAAAAATGAAATTGTTTTGTTAACTTCATTCTCACATTATCTGCTAGTGCAGAGAAATACAGTAAGTTATTTTGTCTTATATCCTGCAACCTTGCTAAACCTGTTTATTATCTATTAATGGATTTCTTCTGCTTTTTTAAAATTCTTTTTTACAATTTTATTTTTGTTCTTTTTTAAAAATTTATTTTTAAAAGAGATTTATTTAACTCACAGATTTGCAGGCTGAATTCAAGGGCAGGTCCCTGCCTTCTGGCAATAGCATTCTTGCTTGTTTATTTTTATTGTTTTCCTGGCTTTTGAATCTATGCATATTAGGTCATATAGTCCCTTTTTTTGCTAATTAATTCATTTTAAGGCTATACATTTTCTTTTCACTACTGGTTTGGCGACAGACATTTTGATTTGAAGTACTGTGATTGTAATTTGTTTCTAACTCAGCATTGATTTTCTTTTTAATCCAATAATACTTAACAATTTCTGGCTGGGCGCGGTGGCTCAAGCCTGTAATCCCAGCACTTTGGGAGGCCAAGATGGGTGGATCACGAGGTCAGGAGATCGAGACCATCCTGGCTAATACGGTGAAACCCCGTCTCTACTAAAAAATACAAAAAACTAGCCAGGCGAGGTGGTGGGTGCCTGTAGTCCCAGCTACTCGGAAGGCTGAGGCAGGAGAATGGCGTAAACCCGGGAGGCGGAGCTTGCAGTGAGCTGAGATCGCGCCACCGCACTCCATCCTGGGCGACAGAGCGAGACTCCGTCTCAAAAAAAAAAAAAAAACAATTTCCAAATGTTTGATGGGTTATATTTTTGTTAATAGTTTAACTGCATTGAAATTTGTATGATTTTTCTTATGGAGCTCACAGATAATCTTTTAAGTAGTCTTTTAAGTTAAGATTTTACGGGCTGGGTGTGGTTGGCGCACGTCTGTAATCCCAGCACTTTGGGAGGCTGAGGCAGGTGGATCACCTGAGGTCAGGTGTTCGAGACCAGCCTGGCCAACATGACAAAACTCTGTCTCTGCTAAAAATACAAAAATTAGCTGGGCATGGTGACGGCTGCCTGTAATCTCAGCTACTCGGAGGCTGAGGCAGGAGAATTGCTTGAACCCAGGAGGTGGAGGTTGTAGTGAGCCAAGATTGCTCCATTGCACTCCAGCCTAGGCAACAAGAGCAAGACTCCGTCTGAAAAAACAAAGATTCTGCTCCACAAGCAACAAGATGGGAATGTTTTATAACCAGTTGGGGCTACAGAATGTTTTTTATTTTTAGACAGTAGAGAGAACGGCTTCCATGCAAGGTAAGATTAAAACTTTTTCTGACGGACTAAATAGTAAGTTTTATGCTGTTGTATCCTATTCAGAGGTGTTCTTAAATGTCTTTGCAGCCACAAATAAGAAGAGTAATTCGCCCAAGCCAGCTCGATCCAGTGTAGCAGGTAGTCTATCACTTCGAAGAGCAGTGGACCCTGGAGAGAGTAGTCGTTCAAAGGGAGACTGTCAGACTCTGTCTGAAGGTAAATGTGAGGGATTCAGAATGTACTTTTAGTGGGGTAGATATTTATTACCTGAAATTGATGTTATCATGGAGCTTTAGATCTTGAAGGGTACCAAAAATGCTAACGTTGGATTTGAAAGTTTCTTTTTTTGAAACAGGGTCTCACTTTGTCACCCAGGCGGGAGTGCAGTGGTGCGATCTTGGCTCACCGCGGCCTCGACCGGTGGTTTAAGCGATCCTCCTGCCTCAGCCCCACCAAGTAGCTGGGACTACAGGTGTGCACCACTATGCCTGGCTAATTTTTGTGTTTTTTATAGAGACAGGTTGCCCCGGTTGGTCTTAAACTCCTGAGCTCAAGCAATCCTCCTACCTCAACCTCCCAAAGTGCTAGGATTACAGGAATGAGCCCCACCACACCTGGCCCGAAAGTTTCTTGATCTCACAACAGAACAGACCCTTAACATACAGCCGTTAGACTATGTATTCTAAACTCCTTGATTTTATTTATTTTTTATTTTTGTTGTTTTCCTGAGATAGAGTCTTGCTCTGTTTTCTAGGCTAGCGATGCAGTGGTGCAATCATAGCTCACTACAGCCTTGACCTCCCAGACAAAAGTGATCCTTCCACCTCAGCCTCCCAAGTAGCTGGGACCACAGACACAGACACATGCAGCCGTACCTGGCTTTTTTTTTTTTTTTTTTTTTTTTTAATTTTTTTTTGCCAAGACAGGGTTTCGCTACATTGCCCAGGCTGGTCTTGAACTTCTGAGCTCAAACAGTCTTCCTGTCTCAGCCTGCCAAAGTGTAAAATTACAGGTGTGAGCCACAACACTTGGCCTGGACTCCTTAATTTTAAATGCCTGGCATAAAAATAAATGGGATATGTTTCAAAATTATTTTTGAAGTGTTTTTTTCTTGTTTGAGATGGAGTTTTTTGCTCTTGTTTCCTAGGCTGTAGTGCAATGGTACAATCTTGGCTCACCACAACCTCCGCCCCCCGTGTTCAAGTGATTCTCCTGCCTCAGTCTCCCGAGTAACTGGGACTACAAGTGCACGCCACCACGCCCAGCTAATTTTTGTATTTTTAGTAGAGACAAGGTTTCACCACGTTGGCCAGGCTGACCTTGAACTCCTGACCTTAGGTGATCCATCCGCCTTGGCCTCCCAGAGTGCCAGGATTACAGGCATGAGCCACCACACCCGGCCTATTTTTGAAGTTTTTATGTAGTTTTAAAATTACATATATAGTGAGATTTTCTAATATAACTGAGAGAGACCTTCCATGTTTATTTGCCTTCTTTCTGATTATCCCTCCTTTTTTTTTTTTTTTTTGAGTCTTGCTCTGTTGTCCAGGCTGGAGTGTAGTACAATCTCGGCTCACCGCAACCTCCGCCTCCCAGGTTCAAGTGATCCTCGTGTCTCAGCCTCCCAAGTAGCTGAGATTACAGGTGCACACCATCATACCCAGTTAATTTTTGTATTCCCTCTTCCTTTTTTTGAAGGCTCCCCAGGAAGCTCTCAGTCTGGGAGCAGGCACAGTTCTCCCCGAGCCTTGATACATGGCAGTATTGGTGATATTCTGCCAAAAACTGAAGACCGGCAGTGTAAAGCTTTGGATTCAGATGCTGTTGTGGTTGCAGTTTTCAGTGGCTTGCCTGCTGTTGAGAAAAGGAGAAAAATGGTCACCTTGGGGTAAATTAAGTTGTTTTGTATATGTAATGGTATAATAGCTAATAGCTTTGTTTGGAACTTTAAGTTTGCATCATGATGAACAAATTAATTTCTACCTTGCTAATTTTTTAGTGGACAGAAAATACATTTATTGCACTAAATTTTAACTTTTTTTTTTTTTTTTTTAACAGAGCCTCGCTCTGTCACCCAGGCTGAAGTGCAGTGGCGTGATCTCAGCTCACTGCAACCTCTGCCTCCCGGGTTTGAGCGATTCTCCTGCATCAGCCTCCCAAGTAGCTGGGATTACAGGTGCCCACCACCACACCTTGCTAATTTTTGTACTTTTAGTAGAGACAAAGTTTCGCCATGTTGGCCAAGCTGGTCTTGAACTCCTGAGACCTCAAGTGATATGCCCACCTTGGCCTCCCAGAGTGTTGGGATTACAGGCCTGAGCCACTGCACCTGCCCTAAATTTTAACTTTTTAAAATATCAGAGATTTTACTTTTTTTTTTAACGGGATGAGATAGTACTTTTTTTAAATGGGATGAGATAGTACTGGAAGTTTAGTTTAGATATGTTGGAGCTCATTTTCAGAGTTAGA
Organism: Papio anubis; assembly: GCF_008728515.1. Lineage (NCBI taxonomy): Eukaryota > Metazoa > Chordata > Mammalia > Primates > Cercopithecidae > Papio > Papio anubis. Next base: position 33,622,906 of record NC_044992.1, read on the forward strand.
GCTCATTTTCACAATGATACGTAACCTTATCTGAACTCTGCCTTGTAAATTTGTGTGTGTGGGGGGGAAGGTTGTCAGCTTTTTTTGGTTTTTATTTTTTTTTTTCAGTCTACACTTGTCAAAAATGTTAGTGTTGGGCTATATTACATGTCACAGGCATTTATATGTATTTTGTATGAAACAAAGCACTTACAGCAACTTTAACACTGCTTTTCTGCTTTTATCTCACCTTTCTTCTCTCCTCTTATCAAAGTATCCTCAAAACTTATAGTTGGAATTTTCCAAAAGGATATATAGTAGTTAACACCTTTATCTCTCCCCTAAGAGACATAAACTCAAATCCCAGGCATGGCAATTAAACTTCCATCTATTCAAAAGATAGAGTGATTATGGATATTGGCTATGGATGTGGCAGATCATGAGCCATTAATATCCATCTGCTATTTTATGGATATTAAACCTATTTCTAAATTTAAACAATGAAATAGTTCTATTTTGGAGACTCTGAAAAGAATTTTACCTCAATTGGAGAAAGATTAACACCCTTTAAGTTTACTTAATTTTATATAGTCAAGGTGTCTGGCTTATTACCAAAACTACAAGATTGGCTGGTGGTTTAGCTTTCCTTTGTGGCTCAAGTTTCAGTAGTAGAAAGATGTTAAAATCACTGGAGATTATCTTGTCTTCCCTACCTACTACCTAGCCTGATGTTTTATACATTTCTTCAAATTAAAGCTGCAACTAGCTTTTATATTGTATTTGCTATGGAGATACTTTTATCTGCCTTTAGTCATCACAGTTAAATATACATGAACTTAGTTTTTTTTTTCTAGAGTGTAAAATCCTGTACAAGTGTCTGCAGCTCTTAGCCATGATCCTCATTTTGCAGTTGATTTTATCTGCCAGACTGGTTCATGTGGATGCTGTCCAGCTCATGTCTTTTTTTTCCCTGCCTGATTTAAAGTAGTGTAAGCAAAAAGTTTAAATACTGATGAAAGGCTGGGCACAGTGGCACACACCTGTAATCTCAGCACTTTTGGAGGCTGAGGTGGGAGGATTGCCTGAGCCCAGGAATTTGAGAACAGCCTTGGCAACATAGCAAGACCTTGCCTCTGTTTATTTTTTAAATAAAAATAAATATTAAATACTAATGATAAGTGTTTCAAAATGAAAGGAAAAAAGAATAAGTGAAAAGTTTCCCATCCTTATCTCCCACAACCTAGTTTTCCAACCCCTTGCCCCACACACATTCATGCTGTTCTTTATTTTTCATGTATGCTGTGTCTTCTCAGTTTTTGTGTGTATTTAAGGAGCTGTGACTATGTAGCTTTTTTAATACAAAAGGTGTACTTTGATTTCTCATTCAATAATATCTCTCAGGCCAGGCACCGTGGCTCACACCTGTAAACCCCAACACTTTGGGAGGCTGAGGTGGTCAGATCACTTGAGGTCAGGAGTTCGAGACCAGCCTGGCCATGATGGTAAAACACTGTCTCTACTAAAAACAAAGTACAAAAATTGTCGGCGTCATGCTGGGCACCTGTAATCCCAGCTACTTGCAAGGCTGAGGCAGGAGAATCGCTTAAGCCCAGGAGGCAGAGGTTGCAGTGAGCTGAGATCACATCACTACACGCTAGCCTGGGTGACCGACTGAGACTCCATCTCAAATAATAGTAATAATAATATATCTTAAAAGTCTTTCCCTCTTAGAACATATTATTTAAAACTTCCATTTATATTTATAAGTTAAAATTTTATTGAGCTAATTATAGATTCACATACAGTTGTAAGAAATAATGCAGAGACATCTTGTGTACTTTTCTCCCCTAATAACATTTTGCAAAACTGTAGTACAGTATCACAACCAGGATACTAACATTGATATAATCCACCATTTCATAACATTTTTTTGTGAATGTTAAGTGAAATTTTTTTATTTATTTTATTTTTTATTTTTTTTTTTTTTTTTGAGACAGAGTCTTGCTCTGTCGCCCAGGCTGCAGTGCAGCAGTGCAATCTCGGCTCACTGCAACCTGTGCCTCCTGGGTTCAAGCAGTTCTCTGCCTCAGCCTCCCAAGTAGCTGGGATTACAGGCGCCCACCACCACACCTGGCTAATTTTTGTATTTTTAGTAGAAACAGAGCTTCACCATCTTGTCCAGGCTGGTCTTGAACTCTTACCTCAGGTGATCCACCCGCCTTAGCCTCCCAAGGTGCTGGGATGACAGGCATGAGCCACTGCGCCCGGCCCTTAATGAAATATTTTAAGATAAAATTTGAAATTTATTATTAAACACCAGAGCACGTACCCTACTTAGTTTGGTGCTCAGTTCAAAAAGAAAATATAGATTATTGTGTCACTTACTAGTTACATAAAAATACCAAGTTGTTTTCTTCTTTGAGGGCTAATGCTAAAGGAGGTCATCTGGAAGGACTGCAGATGACTGATTCGGAAAATAATTCTGAAACTGGAGAGTTACAGCCTGTACTACCTGAAGGAGCTTCAGCTGCCCCTGAAGAAGGTAAGGAATGATAAACTTACAAGTAAGCAGGAAATGAGAATTCTGTCCTTTTTTTGGTGGTGGGTGGTGGTGGTGGTGGTGGTGGTGGTAGTCGTAGTGGTGGTGGTGGTGGTAGTCGTAGTGGTAGTGATAGGGATAGGGAGTGGTTGGTTTAATGGAAACATTACTGAGATCTGCTATTCGACATGCTTGATCTGAACACAACATTCCTTGTACCACTGAATTTGATTTGCTAAGATGTTAAATACAGAGGAAGGCAAAATGAGTAAGTTACTACATAAAAGGACAGGCCTTACTAGAACAGGCATTTGTATGGGGAAAATATCTGCATATTGTTCATCTGTTCAGTCAATAAATATATTAAGGCACCTACATACCATGCATTGAATTTTTGCTAGATTTATTAATATAAAGTTGAATTAGCCGGGCGCGGTGGCTCAAGCCTGTAATCCCAGCACTTTGGGAGGCCGAGGCGGGCGGATCACGAGGTCAGGAGATCGAGACCATCCTGGCTAACATGGTGAAACCCCGTCTCTACTAAAAATACAAAAAACTAGCCGGGCGTGGTGGCGGGCGCCTGTAGTCCCAGCTACTCGGAGGCTGAGGCAGGAGAATGGCCTGAACCTGGGAGGCGGAGCTTGCAGTGAGCCGAGATCGCGCCACTGCACTCCAGCCTGGGTGACACAGCGCGAGACTCCGTCTCAAAAAAAAAAAAAAAATAAAGTTGAATTAGATCTGTTCACAATCTAATGGGGAAGATGTGCCCCAGAACGACTAATTAGAATAGTAAATGTTAAGTATTTTTTAGTCAGTCTTAATTAGTGTCTGCAGATTGATTTTTTTCTTCTTAAAGAAGCATTCCAGGTTTTGACCATTTTTTAAATCCCATATGATGACTGACTTCAGCTTTTTCTCAGATATACTTTCTAATGTTTCCTTTGAATATTCTTCCAAGTTCATTATTGTTTATCTAAAAGCATAGAAGACATTTTGCAATTTGGGGCAACAGAGGTGCTTGGAACAAGGCTATATGTATTGCCCTTGCTGTGTCCTGTATAAATTGGTAGAAAAGAATGTCAACTCTCTTAATGATATTTGGCCTTGTAATTTTTTCATTTCTTAGTGAAACTCTGCCACCTTCCACCTCTGCACTCATTTGAATTTCAATGATTGATGAATTGTAGCTCAAAGCATACGTGCAGGTGCCAGCATCTACTCAGCTGCCCTAAGAAGAGGGTGTGTGGGTGGTGGCATTTTCAGGTTTCTCAGTTAAAGAACACTAAACATTTTGGTTTTCTTAGTTGGTGCTCCTGTAGTGGGCAGCATTATTTCAGTAGAAGAGATTAAATAGAAAAGATTTTTGTAAATGATGTGTTTATTGTTAAAACATCAGGAAAGAAATATTATGATTGATGATCTTTATAGAACAGGCCTGTGGGGAATAACTTTCTGTTGTTTTTTGTTTCCCCCAAGACGGAGTCTAGCTCTGTCACACAGGCTGGAGTGCAGTGGCGCAATCTTGGCTCACTGCAACCTCCAGCTCCCGGGTTCAAGTGATTCTCCTTTCTCAGCCTCTGTGTAGCGGGGATTACAGGTCCTGCCAACATGCCCGGCTAATTTTTGTATTTTTAGTAAGAGACGGTATTTCACTGTATTGGCCAGGCTGGTCTCAAACTCCTGACCTCATGATCCACTCGCCTTGGCCTCCCAAAGTGCTGGCATTACAGGCGTGAGCCACTGTGCCCGACCGGGGAATACTTTCTGTGTGTCTCCATACATACTGGATTGTAGTAGCTTAAATTACTACAGAATATACTGGAATTACATTTTTCTTCCACCAAGCGCAGTGGCTCATGCCTGTAATCCCAGTACTTTGGGAGGCTGAGGCAGGCAGATTACTTGAAGTCGGGAGTTCGAGACCAGCCTGGCAAAAATAGTGACACCTCATCTCTACTACATATACAAAAATTAGCCAGGTGTGGTAGCAGACACCTGTAATCTCAGCTACTCGGGAGGCTAACGCAGGAGAATTGCTTGAACCAGGAGGCAGAGGTTGCAGTGAGCCAAGATCACGCCACTGCACTCCAGCCTGGACGACAGGATGAGACTCTATCTCAAATGACAATAATAAGCTCATTTTTTACATGCAACATTTATGAAATGCTTCTAATTTACCAGATGTTGTATTTGATGCCAGTGATAAAATTCCTGAACTTACTATCTAGTTCAGACTCTCCACCTTGGCACCAATTGCCATTTAGACCACGTAATTCTTTATTTTACAGGGGCTGTTCTCTGCATTGTGGAATGTTTAGCAGCATCCTCAGCTTTTAACCGCTAGATACCAGTAGTGTTTCCCTCCTGTTACAACAACCAAAAATGTCTCCAGACATTGCCAAATGTTTCCTGGGAGGCAAAATCATCCCCAGTCACGAACCAATAGTTGAACTAAATAATTCTCAACCAGAGGTGACCACTCCTTGAGAATCACTTGCCAGAGTGGGCCACAGTTACTAATAGAAATAAGTTGTAGCTCTCAGGTATGCTAGTATGTGTGGTGGTAGTGGTAGGAGGGTGGCAAGGAGAGCAGTTGAAAACCAGTTGTTAGGTGTGGGAGGAGACTGATAGCCAGTTATAATTTAGGATGATGAGTGCTGTGATAAGGTATATAGGCAGCTCAAAGATGAGATATGTAATAAAAATAATAGATAATACTAAGTTCTTAATATGTTAAAGACTTTACCAGTATTGTGGTGTTCTCAAAATAACTACATGGTAGTTGCTTTTGTTAACCTAGTTTTACAGGTGAGTGAGTAAGGTGAGTAACCTTACTCAGAGTCACAGGGTTATAAATTGAAAGGCTGGGGCCGGGCGCAGTGGCTCATGCCTGTAATCCCAGCACTTTGGGAGGCTGAGGAGGGTGGATCACCTGAGGTCAGAAGTTCAAGGCCAGCCTGATCAACATGGTGAAACCCTGTCTCTACTAAATATACAAAAATTAGCCAGGCGTGGTGGCGGTCACCTGTAATCCCAGCTACTTGGGAGGCTGAGGCAGGAGAATCGCTTGATCCCGGGAGGCAGAGGTTGCAGTGAGCCGAGATCGCACCATTGTGCTCCAGCCTGGGCAACAAGAGCGAAACTTCATCCCCCCCCCCCCCCCCCGCAAAAAAAAGAAAAGAAATTGGAAGGCTGAGCACGTTGGCTCATGCCTGCAAATCCCAGCACTTTGGGAAGGCCGATCACCTGAGGTCAGGAGTTTGAGACTAGCCTGGCCAACATGGTGAAACTCCATCTCTACTAAAAATAGAAAAATCAGCCGGGCATGGTAGCACGCTCCTATAATCCCAGCTACTCAAGAGGCTGAGGCAGGAGAATCGCTTGAACCCGGGAGGCGGAGGTTGCAGTGAGCCAAGATTGTGACCGTTGCACTTCAGCCTGGGCGACAGAGCGAGACTCTGTCTCAAAAAAAAAAAAATAGAAAAGAAAAAAAAGAAATTAGAAGAGCTAGAATTTGAACCTAGAGCCAGTGCTCTTAACTGTCGCCTCTCGCTGCTAACCTAGTCCCTAATTCACCCTTGGAAAGATCATCCTAAGGGATGAGTAGAAGTTAGCCAGATGAAGACTGGTGAAAGAGAGACCAGAAGGGAGACAGAGGCCAGATCATGAAGAGTTACGTGGAATATCCCAGCTAGAATTTGAACTTTGTCATTTGAATAGGATCTAAGTTAGAAGTGACACTTTAACATTTCTACTGTAGCTGCATTGTGGAGAATGGATTTGGGGGTGGGAATAGCGTATGTGGAACTAGGGGCAGGAAAATTGGTAAGAAGCATGGTTAATTTAAATGAAATGATTTGGACTTCTTTATTTTTAATTTTTTATAGAGACTTGTTCTTGCTCTGTTGCTCAGACTGGTCTTAAACTCCTGGGCTCAAATGATCCTTCTGCCTCAGCTTCCCAGAGTGCTGGGTTACAGGCATAAGCCACCACACCCGGCCGATTTGGACTTAATTTCAGCCTCCAATTTATCGATTTACATTATCTCAGCACGAATTTTTATATGTAAAATGGCCGGTCAGCACAGAAAACACCGGAACTTTTTGACACCAGTTTCATTTCTTATTTAAAGCAATTGACAGCTTGTCCTAAACTGAAGAAGGGCATTTGCTTGGCCATAGTGAAGATCAGTACATTTTCCAAGTCTTAGAAAGAATGGAGTTATTCATACGGGATTTAGAGTTAAGTGGTCAGTATTACTCAGTAACACATTTTATCTTTATATATGGGGTGTTGTGCTATAAAGCACCTAGAACTCAATAAGAAAAGTTGCTGTGAATGTGCAACAATGACACAGAAGTACACCCTTGTAATTTGTTGGTATCTGAACAGCTTGTTTACCTCCAGAGTCCCAGGATAGACTGTGAGAAGGAGACTAACTGATGAGGCTGAGAGAAGGTAGTACAGGAGACAAAAGAAGCCCTGTGCCTCCTGTAATCAGCTTTGTTTCTCGAGGAGAATGTGGCCTTGCTCACTGTTGCCAGTATTATTCTGTCATCAGCAAGAGCAAGTTCTCAGGAAACCCTTATATACCTATAAGCTTTAGTAGACAGTTGAATGGGTTTGTCTTGTATCCATGCTTAGGAAAAACAAGACTCTTTATTTTAGCCAAATACAAAAAGACATTCTGTGTCAGATCACTGTGGGGTTCTCTCTGTCTCTCAGAGAAGGTTGTCTGAAGGACTTTAAGCCATTGTTTGTGGTACTGGTTCGGAATTTGGGACTACTAAAGTGTCTCTTAACTGCTCTTAAGCATCAGTTTAAAAATAACTTTTTTCTTAGTTATAAACGTAAATAGGCCTTTTCCTTTTTACTGGAACCATATGGGATAACCTTTGGTTGTATTAGTCTTTGGTTTAATGACCTGATGCTGAAAAGGTTGACTTACTTTTTCTTTCAATTGATAATCTGCACAACTGTAGGTAGGCCAGTTTATTTCTTGTTCTTTGTAAAACTGAAGGCTTTGCTCTCTCAGTTCTTGCTGAAGTAGCACAAACCCCCTTCAGTTAAATCAGGGGTACTCAAAATACCATCCAAGGAAAAGCCTTGGCATGCCTGTTAAAAACCTTGCTGGTGGCCTCTTTAAGAGGAATACAAAGTATGATGGCCTGCCATTGCTGATCATTTAGGGTAATGATTAAGATGCCTTTAACAAAATTCATCAAAAAATTAACTGACTTGAACAAAAAGGAAAGTTAACTCTTTTATATTAACTAGTCTCTCAATAATAAGAAGGTACACCTAACTCTGGTTAGAGCAGTTTCAGGATTAGAAAATTTAGCTGCTCAGAGTCATCAGGAACTTGTTTTGTGTGTGTGTGTGTTGGAGGGCAGGGGTTGGGGTTGTTTTATCTTTTGCCCTGCCATTCTGAGTGAGAGGCTTAGCTCTTCTCAGGGCGGTAAGATGTTGGCTGCAGTTCTAGACATCAGAGTCAGAACAGCATTCTGGGAGTAGGAGAGGATTGATTTACTCTATAATCTCTAGCAACAAGGAAAACCTTTCTCAAAGCACCTCGACAACTTCCTCTTCGATCTCGTCAACCACTGTCAAGGAAAATTGGCCAAGTCCATTTATTTATTTATTGGAGATGGAGTTTCACTCTTGTCGCCCAGGGTGGAGTGCAGTGGCATGATCTCTGCTCACTGCAACCTCCACCTTCCAGGTTCAAACGATTCTCCTGCCTCAGCCTCCCAAGTAGCTGGGATTACAGGTGTCTGCCACCGTGCTTGGCTAATTTTTGTATTTTTAGTAGAGACGGGGTTTCGCCATGTTAGCCAGGCTGGTCTTGAACTCCTGACCTCGGGCAGTCTGCCTGCCTTGGCCACCCAAAGTGCTGGGATTACAGGCATGAGCCACCGCGCGCCCAGCCAGCCAAGTCCAGTTATTTGGTCTCCCTCCCCAACTCATTCCACATGGCTATGTGGAAGAGGGAAAATACCTGAACAATATCAGGGTCCTCTTGGAAAGGAGAAAGGAGAAAGGCAGATAAATTGTTAGTGACTAGAATACAAAGTGTCATCTGTACCAGGTGGTTCATATATTTTCCATAGCATCTGAAATTTGAGCAACTTGATTTAAGGGAGTTATAACTCAAGTTAGCTTTACTGAGCACATACGTAGTAGGTGCTCAAAAAATACGGTAGATGATGGATAGAGTAATAAGATGCAGATTTCTTTTGCATTAACAATCTCTGAAGCTTCTTAACAATTAATAGTATCTTACAATTAATAGTAATTGCTGTCATTGACATCCAGCAGTTTGTCTTTTTCTTTACATTCACAAAGGTAGGAAACTTCCAGATCTTAGTACTTGATAAAAGACCAGGTGTTTTCATGCGTGAACTTCTTCCTAGCATTTCTTGGGAAATGTACATTTTTTTTGAATTCTGAGAAAAAGTACTCAAGAAGTTTAATAAATGGAAAGCATTATTCTAATTGTCTTATTAGAATTAGTTTTAACAACACAGACACATTACTGATTTGAAGGAATTTACTTAGGGCAAGTTGAAAGTAAAAACTAGAAATACTGATACCTGGAATCAAAGGTTAAGGTCAACAGTAGCTCCTTGGAAAGAAGTGATTACAAATCAGTCTTCATTATAAATATTGCCATTTTATGTGTGTTCATGGCCCTGTCTGCTAAGTAAATATTAATGAGTTTACACATGGTATACTTAATAAAAATTGAGTGGTGTTCCAAGAAATAGAATTTGAAGCAAAATCCTTATATTGGCATTTTGTGATTCTGCACAGTACTATAAACCTTACTGAGTTCTAAACGTTACATTATTCACATACTAGCCAGTAATACCCACATGCAGTCTAGCATTTGAATATTCACTATAGGCCTCAGTTCTTACACATACTAATTAAATGATTTTTTTTTAAAGATAACACATGTAGGCTGGATGCGGTGGATCACAAGGTCAGGAGTTCGAGACCAGCCTGGCCAATATGGTGAAGCCCGTCTCTACTAAAAGTACAAAAAAATTAGCTGGGCGTGGTGGCACATGCCTGTAATCCCAGCTACTTGGGAGGCTAAGGCAGGAGAATTGCTTGAACCTGGGAGGTGGAGGTTGCAGTGAGCAGAGATGGCGCCACTGCACTCCAGCCTGGGTGACAGAAGGAGACTCCGTCTCAAAAACAAAAAAAAGAAAAATACACATGTAATGAATAAAGAGTTTGAAAAATATATTTAATAACTTCTTTTAAAGAATAATGTAGATTTTGGGAATTCCGGAGAGTTCCAATTCATTGTGTTTGAATCCTGAAGATTGGTGTTTGTCAGGAATTCAGAAACACTAAGAGATCAAATTTGTGCCTTGAAGTTCAACTCTGTGTGTTTTAGTGTTTTCAGCAACAGTTCCATGAAGGGCCACAAGGTGGAGGTGGTGCTTCACAGAACTAGCTAGTTTTGGCCTCTTAATGAAAAGTCTCTTTAATGGTCTCTGCTCTTTTTCTTTTTCATCTACTTCATTAAATTGTTGTAAACTCTTCACTTTTAGAACAGGAAAGTTTTTTTTTTTTTTCTTTGCTGAAGATGGAGACAATTTCTAAATATTTAAGGCAGAAATAATGCTAACCAAACTCTTCTTGAGAACAGAAAAGGAAGAGTGCACCACTGAAGCCATGTGTGGCCACAGTTGCCTTCGTTGGAAGCTTTTTTAACTAAAGCAGATTTTATTTCTTTAAAAGTTAAAATACCCATCTATTTTTCCTTGAGTAAGCTTTGGTAGTTTATAGCAATGAAAGAATTTGCTCATTTCGTCTGTTTTTGGTTTCATGAGCATACAGTTATTTATAGTATATAGTATTTTATTATATTTTACTGTTTATAGAATCTGTAGTTGATGTCCTCTTTCATTCCTGATATTGGAAATTTTGTTTGCTCTTTTTTTTGTTAGTGAATCTACCTAGAGGCTTTTTTAACTTTATTGATCTTTTCAAAGAAACACCATTTTGTTTCATTGTGGCTTTTTTGTTTTTCTGCTGATTTTATTATTTTCTTTATTAGTTCCTTCCTTTTACTTGCTTTGGGTTTAATTTCCTTTTTCTAGTTTCTTAAAGTAGTAGTTTAGATTATTGATTTGAGATATTTTCTCTTCTAATATAAACACTTAATGGCATACTTTTCATTTTAAGCACTGCTATAGTCACATCCCACAAATTTTGGTATATTTTTATTTAATTCAGAATGTTTTTTATAATTCTACAAAATTTTCATCTTTTTTCCTTTTTTTCTTTTTAATTATACTTTAAGTTCTAACTTTTTTCCTGTTATCTGTTGTCTCTTCTTTGTTATTTTTGCTATCTCTACGGCACTCTATTTGACACAGTTTAGACCAGTCCCTTTATCCCCTTGTTTCTTAATTCTTCCTTCCTTCCTCTGTTCCTCAGGGTATTGTGTTCTGTTGCCCAGGCTGGAGTACAATGGTACAATCACAGCTCACTGCAGCCTTGAACTCCTGGGCTCGAGTGGGCCTCCCTCCTCAGCCTCCCTAGAAACTAGGACAATCACAGGTGCGCACCACTGTGTGCCTGGCTAATTTTTAATTTTCTTTTTTTTTTCTTTTTTTTTTGGTAGAGTTGGGGCTTTGCTAAGTTGCCCAGGCTAGTCTCAACCTCCTGGGCTGAAGTGATCCTCCTGCCTCAGCCTTTCAAGTAGCTGGGACTACAGGCATGTGCCACCAGGCCTGGCTGATGAGCATTTTATCTGGCTTTAAAGCCCTTAAATCCAAACATCTGTGTCATCTTATCATTGATGTTTGTTGGCTGTCTTTTCCTGGTTTTTCATATGCTGAGTTATTTGGGGTTGTATCCTGGACATTTTCATTAGGATTTTTTTTTTTTTTCCCCCAAATAAGACTCTGGGTCTTATGTTAATCTGCCAGTTTTGTTGTCATTCAAATTCCAGCTTCATCAGTATGCCTGTTTCTATTTACTTTTCAAAGTAAATAACTATGAATATCCTTAAATAACTATGCCACCCATCTCTCCAGGTTTTATTGCTACTTTCAGTGGGAAAGATAGAGTGGAATGTGCTTACTCCGTTGTACCTAGAACCTTCCAGAGAGGATTTTACTTTGGCTTTATTCAAATAACACCAGCTCCTGAACAATTTTTATGGCAATTTCTTGAAATTTGAACCTCGACCTTAAATCCCAAACCTAAATTAGGCACGTAAATCTTACTTTGAATTTTGAGGTAAGACTTTTTTCCCCCTTTTCAGAGCCCAGTAGAAACAGACAAAATTCCTTGCTGTTTTCCTATGCCAGTAGGCAGACATTTTTCTGGTCTGTTCTTTAATAGAAATTTTAGCATTGGCCAAGCATGGTGGCTCATTCCTGTAATGCCACCATTTTAGGAGGCCAAAGCGGGTGGGTCACTTTAGCTCAGGAGTTGAAGATCAGTCTGGGCAACATGGCAAAATCCCATCTCTACTAAAAAATTACAAAAACTAGCCAGGTGTGATGGCACAGACCTGTTGGGAGGCTGAGGTGGGAGGATCACCTGAGCCCTGGGAGGTTAAGGCTGCAGTGAGCCATGGTTGCACCACTGTTATCCAGCCTGGGTAACAGAGTGAGACCCTGTCTCAAGAAAACAAAAATTTTAACATTATGCAGGGGGTGGAGTTTTAGTCTCACTTTCAATTCCCTTTCTGTAGGGGGTTCATTTTTCTATCCCAAGGCAGTGTTTAAAAATCCTCATATGAAACTCTCCAGGGCAGCCGTGGGCCCTGATCCACTAATGAAAGTTCCTTATCCTTCTTTGTTTCTGACACTTGGGGATTTCCTTTCTGCCTTTTAATGTGCTTATTCATTAAAATAATGTTTTACATTTATATTTTATCTGGCTATTTGTAAGGATTTGTAGCAGAAAGATTTTCAGGTTTTCTTGATTGCTATCTTGCTGAAACAAATACTTTTTATAGAATTGTTCTTTTAAAAATCAACTGATGTGGCCAGGCACAGTGGCCTGTAATCCCAGCATTTTAAGAGGCTGAAGTGGGAGGATCTCTTCTCAAGTCAGGAGTTCGAGACCAGCCTGGGCAACATATTATAGCAAGACCCTATCCCTCTAAAAAATGTTTAAATTAGCAGGGCATGCCCTGCTATGTACATACATGACACAGGTATGTGTCATGTACCTGTGGACCTATCTACTTAGGAGGCTAAGGCAGGAGTATCCCTTGAGCTCAGGAGTTTGAGGCTGCAGTGAGCTATGATCAGGCCACTGCAGCCCAGCCTACGGTAACAGAGCGAGACCCTGTCTCTCAAAAAATAAAAATAAATAAAAATCAACTGGCATACACAAAAAAATTAGATGCCCAATTAATACAAACTAATTTATTATTAGAACTGCCAGAATTTCTAATATTCATCTAACATGTGGATTTGTATAACACATTTATATTTATGTTTTAGGCTAGGGACTATAATTATGTCTATAATGTATCAGGATTAAAAGAGTTCCTGTTATCTCTTGTGACTGAAAAAATAAACAGTGTTTGATTTGGAAAAAAAATATTATCAGTATAATGAAATTAATGCTGCTTTCAAATGATAACTTTCAGGTACTATGGAAAGGGCAATTTTAAACTTTGAGAACAAAAATAAAACCACCGCTCTAAATAGCTAAAGAGAATCGAGGTTTGTGTGGTTACTTTTGTCTTTGTTTTGTTGTGTTTAGTTTGTTGAATTCTTGGCATTCTATGTAAAATTCAATAGGAATCTCAGTTTAGTAGTTAAGGAGATCTGTTTCCTTTCACTAACGGTGGTTTCTTTTCAGAAACATGTTCTCCTTCCTTCCTGCCAGGAATGAGTAGCGACAGTGACATTGAATGTGACACTGAGAATGAGGAGCAGGAAGAGCACACCAGCGTGGGCGGGTTTCACGACTCTTTCATGGCCATGACACAGCCCCCGGATGAAGGTGCAGCACATGATGTCATTTTACACAGATTAATAAAACCGCCGCTGCTGCTTCTCTTTCTTCTTCTGCTGCTACTTCTGCTTCTTCCGCTCTGCTGCTTTTGCTTCTTCTGCTTCTACTTCTTTTTTTTTTTTTTTAATTATTGTCATTTACGAGACAGTATTCTTTGGTAAACTATTATGGTGAGTACTGAAAAAACACAGCTGGTAATATTTGGCTGAGTTGCACCTAATGAGTGCTACTTACTGGGTAGAGAAGGGGTCCACAACCTGCTTTTGTGTAGTCTGTGACCTGAGAATGGTTTTTACTTTGTAAAGAGTCTTAAAAAAACAAGCAAAAGAAAGAAGAGTTTTGTGGGTTTTTTTTTGCCCTGAGACAGAGTCTTGTTTTGTTGCCAAGCTATAGTGCCGTGGCATGATCTTGGCTCACTGCAACCTCCGCCTCCTGGGTTCAAGTGATTCTCCTGCCTCAGCCTCCCGAGTAGCTGGGATTATAGGCACACACCACCACGCCTGGCTAATTTTTTTGTATTTTTAATAGAGATGGAGTTTCACCATGTTGGCCAGGCTGGTCTCAAACTCCTAACCTCATGAACCATCTGCCTTGGCCTCCCAAAGTGCTGATATTACAGGCATGAGCCACCACGCCCGGCCCAAAGAAGAATTTTCAACAGAGTCCGTTTGTGGTCTACAATGCCTAAATATTTACTATCTACCCTTCACAGGAAATGATTGCCAACCCTGGGGAGATTTCAGATGTTTGGATTTTTTTCCTTTTCAGAGATTTTTCTAGCCTACTGTAGGATAACTTTAACCTTTTAAAACAAAAATAACTTAGAAATACATGCAGATTGGCCGGGCACGGTGGCTCAAGCCTGTAATCCCAGCACTTTGGGAGGCTGAGACGGGCGGATCACAAGGTCAGGAGATCGAGACCATCCTGGCTAACACGGTGAAACCCCGTCTCTACTAAAAAATACAAAAAACTAGCCGGGCGAGGTGGCGGGCGCCTGTGGTCCCAGCTACTCCAGAGGCTGAGGCAGGAGAATGGCGTAAACCCAGGAGGCGGAGCTTGCAGTGAGCTGAGATCCGGCCACTGCACTCCAGCCTGGGCAACAGAGCCAGACTCAGTCTCAAAAAAAAAAAAAAAAAAAAGAAATACATGCAGATTGTGAAATCAATTTTTATTCCCTCCTACCTCCAAAAAAGTTATTAGGAAAAAACTCAACAAGAGAAACCTAATGTTAATATTTTACCTTGTTTTCTTCTGTTCTTATTTGCATTTCTTCTTCTTTTTTTTTTTTTTTTGATAGAGTCTTGCTTTGTCTCCCAGGCTGAAGTGCAGTGGCACGATCTTAACTCACTGCAACTTCTACCTCCCAGGTTCAAGCAATTCTCCCACCTCAGCCTCCTGAGTAGCTGGGACTACAGGCACGTGCTACCACATCCAGCTAGTTTTTGTAATTTTTAGTAGAGACAGGGTTTTGCCATGTTGGCCAGCCTGGTCTTGAACTCCTGACCTCAGGTGATCTGCCCACCTCTGCCTCCCAAAGTGCTGGGATTACAGGTGTGAGCTACTGTGCCAGCCCTACCTAAATATTTTATAAATAGTGTTGTATTCTGCTTTTTTCACTTAAGTATATTTGTATGTTATTTAAAATTTCATAAACTTCATTTTTTATGGCAACCTAATATTCTGTCATGTGGATATACTGTACGCATTCTGCTGTGAAGCAGTTTTCTGGAATACGGATTAATCAAGAAAAGGATATCCTGTCAAGTTAGAGAAATACACATTTAAAGTTACCCAGAGGCCTTAATAATCAATCTGAGCATTCCTCTGCAAGGTATCCTGGAGTGACAACATTGTCAAGCCTTTGCTAATTGTCTGCTTTATATTTTACATATTTTCCTGCTGTTCTGGTATCTTTTTCAATACAGAACCAAGCATTTGGAATATGTTTTAATACAGAATATGTTTGGAATATGTTTCAATACAGAACCAGTTATTTGGAGTGCTGGTGGTTTTGTAGTGATATTTGCATGCATAGTTTAATTGGCTTTGAAATATGTTTTATGTTTATAAGGTCTTGAATCTTGAGAATATACATCATTGCTTCTTGTTCCCTTCTTAAACTCCCCAGATTGTCCCAGGAGGACAAAATGAGACAATTCCTGTCATCTTTTAATTGTGGGTCTATTACACATTTTGTTTTTTCTCCTTTATTTTTCCTTTGTGTTTGATTATACCTGACTCAGATCACAAATTCTCTGAAGACAGAGATTTGTTCACAACTCAGCACATCTTTATTGCTTAAATAACGTATTTGGTAAGATCATTTAAAGACTTGAGAAGGAAAATACTCCCCTTGTTATATTATATGCTTTTAAATTTAAAATGGTTTATTTATCTATTTTTCAATCATAGATACACATTCCAGTTTTCCTGATGGTGAACAAATAGGCCCTGAAGATCTCAGCTTCAATCCAGATGAAAACAGTGGAAGGTAATTGCCAAATCAAGAGAACTGACTTGCAAGCTACCTTGACCCTGAATTTTGCTGTAGTTGGTGCTCAAATTTGTCATCAGTCAGATAATCAGATTTGGTCTTATTTTTTCATTATCTCGACCTGAAATAGTAATTTGGAAACTGTTGGAAGGTGGCACAGTTTAGTCTAAGACAGCAGTAGCACATGGCAAAAACAGTATGGGAAGAGTTCTTTGTAGTGTGAAGAAATAGCAATGTAGTTCTCTATTAATTTAGCAAATTTGTACATTCACAAAAGGCAGTTTGTCTATTACAGCAGAAGGCTGATTAACTGCCAGAAAATGTACCTCTAGGCCCTGCATGCCGTCAGTAACCTGCCTGGCATTGGTGCTCTTCTGTCTTTGGCTAGAGCTTAGTTGTGTTGAAATAATCATCTTTATATTTGGGATTTTAATTACAGTTTAATTACAGTTTCATTAGTTCCTGTAGATTAGTGAACAGAACAGTTGCTTATGAAGAGATTCTGCCCTGTAGACACTTTATGTGAATAACTGAAGTAACACTAGACTGAATCTCCTTTTTGGAGTGTGTATCTTCTCTCACTTGTTCAGGCACAGGCACACTGTTTAATGGCATGGAATCTTTCTGTTGTGTTACTTCTGCACATGTAATTTTAAATGAATTAAGTTCACCTGGATTCGTTAACGTTCCTGGACCTGTAGACACATGTAAGATTATTTAAAATCCTTTCATTTTTTCTGCCTCTTACCATACGACTATAGTGCAGCAAATATTTTAAAGCCCCCTTCTTTATTTTCATTAGTTGTACATTGATTTCAGTGTCAGCACCTTTAAAGACTCATTCATGTTGCACAGTGGCTTACATGAATGTGAAACTGTGGTATAAGGTTTTCTTTCGTACTCATAATTAGCCCAAAACAGTTGCCACACTTTGCCATTGTGCTCCTGCATTTGTGTTTGAGTTGCTATATATTTGTGAAAATTACACTGAAAGTTGACTAAGAGACTATTGAAAAAGCATGAATAATTAAATATACATGTGGGCAACTCTCATCTGCTGTATTTTACTTAGTGAATATTGTTCACTATTCCGTGTCTTATGTCTTGCTGAATGCTGTGACTCATAGTTTACTTTTGTTCAAAATAGTTTGCACTTTTTGTTAATAAAATCAACTTGAGAAAATATGCCTCTGCTATTTATTAAATTGGGACCAGAAACCCCTTTTTTCTACTCATTGACTGTGGCTGTTTAGTAGTGTAGAGAAGATCTAAACATTTGATTAGTTTGTTTTGTGTTTAGTCTCATGGTGAGGAGTGATGCCTAGCATCCATCCCAGTCATTCTAAAATTTCTCTCTCGTTGCCCAGCTGTCTTATATACTAAGGCTGCTCCGAGTTCCTCGGTGATGCCGGGAACACCGCTGTTTCCTCTCTTGCTTGATGTAGTTTGCTGTGCTAACATTTAGGTAGCAGAGAGGGAAGGAAAAGGCACAGGAAAAGAACCAGTTACTCCACTCTCTGCTTGTCCTACTTTTTTGCTCTTTCTGTACCCTGATAGAGCCCTCAGCATGTTTTTTTATTTTTAATTTTGTAACCTTTCCTTTTTTGCCGAAGAACTGTCTACTGTTACCTTGCTTCTGTATTTAGTGTTTTATCTCAAGTTCATTCCTGGAAAATCTCTCCTGAATAGAGTTTTCTCTTAGGGCTAGAGATATATTAATGCTTGTGTTGTCCATGAACATGTCCTTTCTGGACAACTTTAACTACTTGTGTCATTGATCCTTAAGTAACCTTTGAGGTAGATGAGTTGTATATCAAACCTGTTTGGCCGTGGAGCCTGAGTTTCGGGGAGGTTGTATGATTCTCTTAAGGTTCAATACCACTGGCAGGGATGGGGTGAACTGCTGGTCTAGTGCCTTTTCCACTTTATCTCGCTTGCACCAAACCCAACATTCTGATACCAAATAATTTAAAACCTAAAGATTATTCTTTGTTTTTAGCTTTTAATTTTGAGATAATTTTAGATTTGTAAAAGAGTTGCAAAAATTGTACAAGAGTTTCCATATACCCTCTGCCCAGCTTCTCCTTTTGTTAATGCCTTACATAATTACAGAATGGTGATCGAAACTAAGAAGTTAATCCTGGTTATAATATTGTTAACCAAATTACAGAATTTGTTCAGATTCCACCATTATTTCACAAATGTTCTTTTTCTGTTCTAGGATCCGGTCTAGGATCCCACGTTGTATTTTGTTGCCATGTTTCCTTGGGATCCTTCAGTATGTGACAGCTCCTCCGCCTTTCCTTGCTTTCATGACCTTGATATTTTTGAAGAGGATGTGTTATTTTCTTAAATGTTCTTCTTATTTGGGTTTGTCAGATGCTTTCTTATATTAAATTGAGGTTATGCATTATTGAGAAGGCCCTTCTCAGTGCATCACATCAGGGGGGATATGATGTTGATATATCAATATACATATATATATATTTTTTTTTTTTTTGACGGAGTCTCACTGTGTCACTCAGGCTATAATGCAGTGGCACCAGCTTGGCTCACTGCAGCCTCTGCTTCCCAGGCTCAAGTGATCCTCCCACCTAAGCCTCCTGAGTAGCTGGGACTATAGGTGTCCACCACCACACCTGGCTAATTTTCCTATTTTTTGTGGAGATGGGGTTTCACCATGTTGCCCAGGCTGGTCTCCAACTCCTGAGCTCAAAACGATCCCCCTGCCTCAGCCTCCCAAAGTGCTAGGTTGATTGCAGGCTAGATTGCAGGTGTGCTCCTGGCCTGATGTTGATATGTTGGTTTTTGTTTTGTTTTTTTTTTTTTTTTTTGAGATAGGGTCTCACTGTGTCGGCCAGGCTGGAGTGCAGTGGCATGATCTCGACTCACAGCTACCTCTGCCTCCCTGATTCAATTCATTCTCCTGCCTCAGGAGAGGAGCCTCTCCTGCCTCAGCCTCCCAAGTAGCTGGAATTACAGGCACGCACCACCACGCCCGGCTAATTTTTGTGTTTTAGTAGAGACGGAGTTTCACCATGTTGGCCAGGCTGGTCGCGAACTCTGACCTCAAGTGATCCACTTGCCTTGGCCTCCCAAAGTGCTAGATTAGAGGCATGAGCCACTGTGCCCAGCCCTGATGTTGATATTTTTTATTGGTGAACTAAACGGTGAGATTACTTGGTTAAGGTGGTGTTTGTGAGGATTTCTTTTTTTTTTTTTTTGAGAAGGAGTCTTGCTCTGTCGCCCAGGCTGGAGTGCAGTAGCCGGATCTCAGCTCACTGCAAGCTCTGCCTCCCAGGTTCACACCATTCTCCTGCCTCAGCCTCCCGAGTAGCTGGGACTACAGGCGCCCGCCACCACTCCTGGCTAATTTTTTTTGTATTTTTAGTAGAGGTGGGGTTTCACCATGTTTGCCAGGATGGTCTCAATCTCCTGACCTTGTGATCCGCCCACCTTGGCCTCCCAAAGTGCTGGGATTACAAGCGTGAGCCACCGTGCCCAGCCTTTGTGAGGATTTCTTACTATAGATTTATGTTTTTACCCCTTTGTAATTACTAAATATTTGGGGCAGATACTTTGAAACTATGCAGATACCTTGTTTCTATTAAACTTTTTTTTTTTTTTTTTTTGGAAGACAGAGTCTGGCTTTGTTACCTATTCTGTGGTGGTGCGATGTCGGCTCACTAAGCCTCAAACCCCTGGGCTTAAGCGATCCTCCCACTTCAGCCTCCTGAGTAGCTGGGACTACAGGCATGCGCAGTCACACCGGGAGAATTTTTGTGTTTTTTGTAGAGATGGGGTTCTTGAGCTCTTGGGCTCAAGCGACCCTCCCGCCTCAGCCTCCCAAAGTGCTGTGATACAGGCATGTGCCACTGCGCCCGGCACCCGGCCAAAACTCTCACTTACTAATTTTAGCACCTAGTAGTTGATCTTGCATATGGAAATGGTTACTGTAATGTTTTAATGGTAATTTTCTAATTCCTTAATTTCTTCTATGTTTTTTGTTAGAATGCTGTAAGGACAAGTCCTTTCTTCCCCGTTTTTGTAATTTCAGCTACTTATTTATATCAGCTACTTTATATATCTATATATGATGGATATTTATTTTGTTTTTGAGTTAATATTTTGTAGCTTGGCTTGTTCTGGTTTCAGCCATTGGAAACTCTTCCAGATTGGCTCCTGTGCCCTTTTCATATGTCTCATTCTTGTTGTTGTTGTTTTTAAGCATTTCTTTGCTTTCTGACATCACAAGATACCTACCCTAGCCATGGAATTAACCACTTCCTGGAGAACCATGGTTCTTATTATTGGAGAATGCTATTTAGAAACAAAGATTTGGATGCCACGTATTTATTATTAGACTGTCACTGCTTCTAGTCCCACTCAGTGGATACATAGAAAATGTAAATTGGCTGGGTGTAGTGGTGTGCACCTGTGGTCCCGGCTACTTGGGAGGCTGAGGTAGGAGGATCACTTGAGCTTGGGAGGTAGAGATTGCAGTGAGCCAAGATCGTGCCACTGCGCTTCAGCCTGTGTGACAGAGTGAGACCCTGTCTCAAAAAAGAGAATATGTATGACTGGGCACAGCAACTCATGCCTCTAACCCCAGTACTCAGGGAGGCCAAGACAGGTGGATCACCTGAGGTCAGGAGTTCAAGACCAGCCTGACCAACATGGAGAAACCCCATCTCTACTAAAAATACAAAATTAGCCAGATGTGGTGGCACACGCCTGTAAACGCAGCTACTCGGGAGGTTGAGACAGAATTGCTTGAACCTGGGAGGTGGAGGTTACGGTAAGCCGAGATCTTGCATTGCACTTCAGCCTGGGCAACAAGAGCAAAACTCCATCTCAAAAAAGAAAAAAAAAAAAAAAGAAAGAAAATGCATATAGACAGCTGTTCCTCAGTATCTGTGAGGAATTGGTTCCAAGACCCTCTGTGGATACCAAAGTCCACAGATGCTTAAGTCCCTTGTATAAAATGGCATAGTGTTTGCATATAACCTATGCACATCCTCCTGGATACTTTGTTTTGGTTTTGAGACAGGGTTTCATTCTGTTGCCCAGGCTGGGGTGCGGCTGTGCATAGCTCACTGCAGCAATGAACTCTTGGGCTAAAGCAATCCTCCCACCTCAGCCTGTCAGGTAGCTGGGACTACAGGTGTGAGCCACCACACCTGATCTCCCAGACACACTAAATCATCTCTGGATTACCTATAATACCTAATACAATGTAAATAAATACAATGTAAATTATTGTTGTGCTATTTTTTTAAAAATAAATTCTGTCCATTGTTGGTTGACTCCATGGATGCAGAAGGCAAAGATATAGAGGGCCAACTGTATAGTTACTCATGCAAATACACACATATGTATTTCTGTACATATCTGTGTGTGTGTGTCACTATGACTGTGAGTCTACACTGGTAACAGTTCAACTCCAGAGGCTTCATTCTGGTCTTCCCTCTTATTTAGAATGCCTTTCTCTGACAGGAGCCTAGCTCTCATTAGCTATGATGCATGTATGCACTAGCTCAACTCGAATATACAAGTAGCTTCAGAACTGTTGGCCTCCTGTGGATTCCAGGCTGTGCCCTACAAAAAACAAATTTACCACCTAAAATACAGTGCTTGTATACAGTTCTTTTAGTCTTTAGCTTTTCAGTATCGTGTCATAACATTTTTTTCAAAGATATTTAGGTCCTTAGATTCAAAATTACATTAATTCTTTTCTTTCCCATTCCCTTCATTGTGATATTGTGCCTCGTTGGTGTAACAGTTAGGTTCATCTGTTATGGTCTACATTCTGTCCTCCCCCACATATCCTGGTTAATTTGTAAATTTACATACATTAAAATTCAGTCTTTCTGGCATACAGTTCTGTGGGTTTCAACAAATGTCATGTATTCGCCACCACAATACTATACAGAACATTTCAGTCACCCCCAAAATTCCCCTGTGCTGGCCCTTTACAGGTAACCACCTCCCTCCCCCGCAGCTCCTGGCTACCACTGATCTGGTCTGATCTGTTCTCTGCCCTTTTAGTTTTTGCTTTTCCACAGAGTCATGTAAATGGGATCACAGTTTGGCCTCTTGCTTCGCAAAGTGCAGTTAAGTTTCACTCGTCTTGTGTGAATCAGCACTTCATTCTTTTTCATTGCTGAGTAGTAGTAGTCCACTGTGTGGATACACCACTGTTTATTCATTTGCCCATTTGGGTTATTTCTAGTTTAGGATGATTAGACTCTTGTAAACATTTGGGTACAGGTTTTTGTGTGAGTGTAAGCTTTTATTCTCTAGTGTTACATGCTGTATTCTGTTTTCATGCTGCTGATAAAGACATACTCGAGACTGGGCATTTTACAAAAGAAAGAGGTTTATTGGACTTACAGTTCCACGTGGCTGGGGAGACCTCACAATCATGGCAAAAGGTAAAAGGCACATCTCACATGGTGGCAGACAAGAGAGCTTGTGCAGGGAAACTCCGCCTTATAAAACCATCAGATCTCATGAGACATTCAGTATCATGAGAACAGCACAGGAGAGTCTTGCCCCCGTGATTCATTTACCTCCCACTGGGTCCCTCCCACGATACGTGGGAATTCAAGATGAGATTTGGGTGGGGACACAGCCAAACCATACATGCCTAGGGGCGGGATTGCTGGGTATGTAATAGAGAATCTGGCCTTTGTCCTAGTTCCTGGGAAGTGCCCTCTAAATCCTTGGCATTCCCCAAGTGATAGGAGTTATTTATGGTGGCCCTTGCTAGTTTATGTTAATGAGATGACCCAGGATTGGGGCTGGCTACACCAGAAATGCTGTGAGTGTCATTAGAGAGCTGGGCTCTGAACCATGTGATAGTCCAGTCCGACTCACTGCCAGTGATGGTTACACCTACATAAGGAAGTTCCAGTAAAAATCTGGATACTTACCAGGCACGGGGGCTCACGCCTGTAATCCCAGCACTTCAGGAGGCCAAGGCAGGCGGATTACCTGAGGTCGGGAGTTTGAGACCAACCTGACCAAAATGGAGAAACCCCATCTTTACAAAAAATACAAAATTAGCTGGGTGTGGTGGTGCATGCCTGTAATCCCAACTACTTGCGAGACTGAGGCAGAAAAATCACTTGAACCTGGTAGACAGAGGTTGCCGTGAACCGAGATCGTGCCATTGCACTCCAGCCTGGGCAAAAGGAGTGAAACTCCATCTCAAAACAAAAAAAAAAACTGGACACTAAAGCTTGAGTGAGTTTCCCTCTTATTTATACAAGCTACTTGTATATTAGGGTTGAACAAATACATACATATATCATAGCTAATGAGAGCTAGGCTTCTGTCAGAGAAAGGCATTCTAAGTAAGAGGGAAACTCTTACATATTTTTATAAAATACGTAAGTACAGAGCACTGTCAACCAGGGAAATGTATCAGTGTGCCTGGAGAGCAAGTTGTCCTGAAGTCAAGGGGCCTTCACATTTGGGACTCTCCCAGGCCTCACCCTATGTATTTCTCCCTTTAGCTGGCTTATTTGTAACCTTTTGTCATAATGAAACTCTGATCATAAGTGCATTTCTGAGTTCTGTGAGTTGTTCTAGTCAATTATCAAACCTGAGTAGGATAGCAAAAATGCCCAAATTTGTAATCAGCTGGTCAAAAGTGAGGGTTGCCTCAGGATCCCGGAACTTGGAGCTAGTGTCTGGAATGAGGGCAGTCTTGTGGAAAACTTTGCCCATAACCTGTATAGTTTGACCGAACTCCGGGTAGTTGGTATCAGCACTCATTGCACTGAGTCATATGGTAAGTAGAGTCTTTACTGAGGCGCTGCCCAGTCTCCACAGTGACATACCATTCTGCATTCCCATCAGTAGCACATGAAAGTACCAGTTGCATCTCACAAACATTTGGCACTGCCAGAAGTTTTCTAGCCATTCGTTTTGGTTTTTCTTCTAACCAACTGAGCTAACCAGCTATTTTTTAGCCATTCTAATAGGTGTGTAATGGTATTTGTTTTGCTAATATTTTGCCTAGAACTTTTCCATCTATATTCAGAGCGATACTGGTCTGAAATTTTCTGTCTTCATCTGATTTGGTGTCAGAGTAATGCTGACCTCATAAAGTGAGTGTTCTGTTGTTTTCTGGAAAAGAAGGCGTAGATTTGGTGTTATTTATTATTATTATTTTTTATCTCAGCTCACTGCAACCTCCACCTCCCAGGTTCAAGCGATTCTCCTGTCTCAGCATCCCAAGTAGCTGGGATTACAGGCACCTGCCACCACATCCAGCTAATTTTTGTATTTTTAGTAGAGACAAGGTTTCACCATGTTGGCCAGGCTGGTCTTGAACTCCTGACCTCAGGTGATCCACCCACCTTGGCCTCCCAAGTTGCTGGGATTATAGGCATGAGCCACCGTGCCTGGCCTTATTCTTTAACTGTTTAGTAGAATTCACCAGTGTAACCAACTAGAAGGAAACTTTTTTCTTTTTTTGAGACAGAGTTTTGCTCTTGTTGCTCAAGCTGGAGTGCAATAGCGTGATCTCAGCTCATTGCAACCTCCGCGTCCCGGGTGCAAGTGATTCTTCTACCTCAGCCTTCCAAGTAGCTGGGATTACAGGCGTGCGCCACCACACCCAGCTCATATTCTTTATTTTTAGCAGAAATGGGGTTTCACCGTGTTAGCCAGGCTGATCTTGAACTCCTAACCTCAAGTAATCTGCCCGCCTCAGCCTCCCAAAGTGCTGGGATTACAGCTGTGAGCCACCACGCCTGGCCAGGAAACTTCTTTTTCTTAGGTGTGGTGTGGTTGGTATTTACCTTGCTTGGTGTGGTCTGATTTTTTTTCTTTTTTTTTTTTTTGAGACAGAGTTTCGCTCTGTTGCCCAGGCTGGAGTGCAGTGGCGCAATCTCGGCTCACTGCAACGTCTGCCTCCCAGGTTCAAGTGATTCTCCTGCCTCAGCCACCTGAGTAGCTGGGATTACAGGCATGCGCCCCCACGCTCACAAATTTTTTGTATTTTTAGTAGAGAAAGGATTTCACCATGTTGGTCAGGTTGGTCTCGAACTCCTGACCTTGTGATCCGCCGGCCTCAGCCTCCCAAAATGCTGGGATTACAGGCGTGAGCCACCAGGCCCGGTCTTGATTTTGTTTTTTCTTTTGAGACAGAGTCCTGCTCTGTCACCTGGGCTGGAGTGCAGTGGCTCGATCTCAGCTCACTGCGAACTCCACCTCCCAGGTTCACACGATTCTTGTGCCTCAACCTCCCTAGTAGCTGGGATTACAGGCGTGCACCACCATGCTTAGCTAATTTTTGTATTTTTAGTAGAGACAGGGTTTCTCCACGTTGCCCAAGCTGGTTTCAAACTCCTGGCCTCTAGTGATCCACTTGCCTCGGCCTCCTAAAGTGCTAGGATTACAGGTGTGAGCTACTATGCCTAGCCCTTTTTTTTTTTTTTTTTTTTTTTTTTGAGACAAGGTCTTGCTCTGTCACCCAGGCTGGAGAGCAGTGGCACAATCACAGCTCACTGCATCCTCAACCCTCCTGGTCTCAAGCAATCCTCCCACCTCAGCCTCCCGAGTAGCTGGGACTGCAAGCCACACACCATGTCCAGCTAATTTTTTTTTTTTTCAGAGAGAGTCTCACTGCATTGCCCATGCTGGTCTTGAACTCCTAAGTTTAAGCTATCCTCCCACCTCAGCCAAGCAAAGTGCTGGGATTACAGGTGTGACCCACCTCGCCTAGCTTTGCTTGGTGTTCTCTGAGTTTCTTGTATCTGTGGTTTTGTGTCTGTCATTAATTTTGGAAAACTCTAAGCCATTATTTCTTCAAATATTTCTTCTGCTCATTATCTTCTGCCCAAAATTAGCCAGGCGTGGTGGTGCATGCCTGTAATCCTAACTAGTTGGGAGACTGAGGCATTATCTTTCTCTTCTCCTTCTAGGATTCTAATTGTGCATATTTTACACAGATACTGTCCCACAGCTTTTGGATGTTATATTCTGGGTTGATTTTATTTTTCCTTCATTTTTTTCTGTTGTGTTTCAGTTAAGGTAATTTTTGTTAACTTATCTTCAAGTTTTACTGATTTTCTTTTCAGCAGTTTAGAGCCTACTGATTAGCCAACTAAAAGCATTCATCATCTCTGTTGTGGTATTTTTCATGTCTTACGTTTCTATTATTATTTAATTATAGGTTCCATCGCTTTGCTGTAATCACCCATATGATCTTGCATAGTATCCACCATTTTTCTTGACATATTAACTTTTTTTTTTTTTTTTTTTGAGAGAGAGTCTCGCTCTGTCACCCAGGCTGGAGTGCAGTAGTGCGATGTTGGCTCACTGCAACCTCCATCTTCTGGGTTCAAGCGATTCTCCTGCCTCAGCCTCCCAAATAGCTGGGACTACAGGTTTGCACCACCACGCCTGGCTAATTTTTGTTTTTTCAGTAAAGATGGGGTTTCGCCATGTTGACCAGGCTGGACTTGAACTCCAGACCTCAGGCGATCCTCCTGCCTTGGCCTCCCAAAACCTTAATTTTTTAAAGTTCTCTCTCACTTCCAAAATCTGTTACCTGAGTCTGGTTCTGATGATTGTTTCATGTCTTCAGAATGTTTTCTTCGTGGCTTTTCATATAGCTCTATATATTTTGTTAAAAGCGACACATCTCACATAGGACAAGATACTTTGGTGAATAGTGTCTACACCTGAAAGTGAGGAGGCCTTTCCTGCTGCTAAGACCTTTGTTGCAGAGGTTGAATTAGTGTATTATGGCTGGTGGAAAAGTAATTGCGGTTTTTGCATTTTTTAATGGCAAGAACCAAAATTACTTTTGTGCCAACCTAATAGTAGTTAGGAGTTGTGCACGGTTCAAGATTGGATTTGCTGTGATTTTCCTTAGTGGTCTTGAGTTCCTGTGATGATACATTGTATTTCTGATTGGGGTTGGATACCAGAGCACTGTGTTTCTGACCCTGAGTTTCCAGGCTCAGAAGCTTTGTGCTGTGTCTCTGAGAGGGTCTCTCTCTGCTGTCTCTCCGTTGCTCTGCTGTCCTCCTCCTGGAAATACTCTGCTGTTACTTGAAGTGTAACGGGGGCTGGGGAGGGGCTGGTGTTCTTGGATTAAGTTGCAGTTTTAGGCACTGTGTCCTTAGGTTTGGGAGGGTCTCCGTTTACTTGCCCCCTCCCAGCTAATTACTGCCCCAGCCACGCATCCTCCAGATGAGGTGTGTCCTCACCATCACCACCAGTGGTATTTCTGCCCCTCCTCCGGGATGGGGCTTTTCTTCCCTCTGCCACAGTGACTTTTCACCAGTGTCCAGACGGCAACAGTATTTGTGCCCCTTTTCCCTCATAGAATGCTTTTGTTCTGTGAGATGAGAGAAAGCGTAGAGTAAGTTCCTTTACCCATGACCAAGGCCGCTGTATACTTCCCTGGGTGTGTGCATCACAGCTGACACTTCTTAGGGCTCTTTCCAGTGTTTTCTCAGAGCCCCTGGTAGAGATTGTGAAGAAAAAGCCT
Source organism: Papio anubis (assembly GCF_008728515.1). Taxonomy (NCBI): domain Eukaryota; kingdom Metazoa; phylum Chordata; class Mammalia; order Primates; family Cercopithecidae; genus Papio; species Papio anubis. The sequence continues at coordinate 33,650,440 of NC_044992.1, forward strand.
GGAAGATAGGGCGACTCCCTCAGTTTCTGCAGGCCCCTGAGTCTTCACACTCTTGCAGCCCATATTCTGCCTTCACTAATCATCACTTTTAGGAAGGCTGTTCTTTTCAGTGTCTGTTTACAATGACCCTACCGAAACTAGTGCTAATGTCTTCTCTCCCCTTGCAGGCAACTGCCCCTCTCCGTTTGGGGCCATTTGGTTACTCTGCAACCTCAACTTTCCAATGGATTCGAAAAAAAGTCCTAATTTATAGTTCATCTGGCTTATTTGCATTGTAAGAGTGGAAGAAATGCTCCTTCTAACCCTACATCCCAGAGTGGAAGCTGGAAGTGCTGTGATATATATATATATATATATATATGTAAAATACACATTTTATTGAATGTAAAACATGAGTGTAATTAATTCTAAAATCAGAATTCAGAAAATCATGAGCCATTTTTAATTTTTTATCTAAATTTTTTAATGTTTAAATTATAAAGGTGATGAGAGAAATTTGGGAAATAGAAAACCCCAAGAGCTATTTTCTTTTTTGCATATTCATTTGAATCTTTATGTGGTACTATTTTTAGATTTCTCCTCATTCTACCTCTCATTCTCACATCTACCAATACATGCCTTCATAGTCTAGATTTATAGAAGTTTTAGAACTCTGCCTAGGGATGCTTAAGAGCAGATGATAAGATTAACCACAGTGTAGTTTGGGACATCAACTGTACGGGCTGCTCTCTTTCTAAAATCCTTTTCTCTGGCTGGCATGTTGACCAGGAGTCTCCCCGCTCTGCCGACCCTGCTGGCCACAGTCCTTGCCCGAGACCTTCAGGTCAGTCAGTGTCTCCTGGTGTGCATTTGGGAAAGACTGCTCCATAGGCTCACCTCCCACTGGGTTTCATTTGACCTGGTGAGCCCGTAGCAATTCGTTTGGCTTAACTGGCCACCCCTAATCCTGTAGCTGTCATACTACTCAATGTAATGACTAGCAGGGACAACTTTTTCATCTTTAGTTAAACTCCAGTTACTCATTTGGAAAATGGCTTCTCCAAATGTGTATCATTCTTGACAGTTTTTCACATTTGTTTCCCTGGTCCTAAAGCAAGATTATAAAAATCAAATAGAACCTGTGTGTGAGGGCCCTTGTTTGCACAATGAGGAGAGGACACCCCTCATCTGGAGGTTGCACGACTAGGGCAGCATCCTACAGCTCAGCATAAGAGGCGAGGCAGGCTCAACCAACTGCCCAGGGAAGAGCGCCTCTTCCTAAAGCCAACAGTTGGGGCTCTCAGAAAAGAATGTGACATTTGAAATGTAAATAAGGGATCTTCCATAAGGTTATTCCTAGGCCAAGCAAAGGGAGGTTCCCTAAAGCATAATAGAAAAAGTGTCCTTTACTAATTGCTGTTAAGATGACAGATGGGGCCGGGCATGGTGGCTCACGCCTGTAAATCCCAGCACTTTGGGAGGCCAAGGCAGGCAGATCACTTGAGGTCAGGTGTTCAAGACCAGTCTGGCCAACATGGCAAAACCCGGTCTCTACTAAAAATACAAAAGCCAGGCGTGGTAGCCCGCGCCTGTAATCCCAGCATCTTGGGAGACTGAGGCACAAGAATTGCTTGAACCTGGGAGGCAGAGGTTGCAGTGAGCTGAGATTGCACCACTGCACTCTAGCCAGGGTGACAGAGCAGGACTTTTGTCTCAAAAAAAAAAAAAAAAAAAAAAAAACAGATGGAACCTTGCAATGATAAAGAAAATGATGCACTTTGGGAGGCCAAGGTGGGAGGGTGGATCACCTGAAGTCAGGAGTTCGACACCAGCGTGGCCAACATGGTGAAAACCCCGTCTCTACCATGAGCTGGGCGTGGTGGTGTGCGCCTGTAATCCCAGATACTTGGGAGACTGAGGCAGGAAAATCGCTTGAACCTGGGAGGCGGAGGTTGTGGTGAGCCAAGATCACATCACTCTACTTCAGCCTGGGTGACAGAATGAAACTCCATCTCAAAAGAAGGAAAGGAAAGGAAATGATGCACACTGACAGCAACCGGGGGCGGGTGTGGGGGAAATGCTCAGTTATGCAGCTTGTCAGCACAGACAGTCATTTCTGATAATTTGGTAACTTGGGTTTTCTATGATGTTCAAATGATTTTACCGTACCTAGTAGTTCCCTTCTGTCTTGCTGTGTGCTGCTGCTTCAGAAAGAGGTGTTCCTTTTGATCTAAGTAATACTATATTTTAGGGAATTTTTTCAAATGTAACACTTATTAATCAAAATGTTCTTTTTCTGTAATTCCCTGCTTTAGTAAACCCCTTCAAATATGTCATTCTTTCAAAACTTCACCTTTTATTTTTTCCTCAATTGTTGCTTCATTTGGTTCTATATAAAGTCATGCCAAGGACTAAATGAATTTAGGGAATTAGGAATTGAAGATTTTTGAAACTATGTAAAATTAATTGTAAAGGCCTTACTGGTAGAGAGGAGGAGAACAGTGCAGTGTATTGACAAGGTCGACTTGTTTGTAAGGTCAGTTCCCTCCCTTCAGATGCAGGTGTCGTAAGTGACTTCCCTTCCCCACATTCTCCTTTTTGACTCTATCTCCTTTACTCACCCATCAGCAATCCTTGGGAGGCTTTCCACCACAGCTCACCTGATTATTTCCTTACTTTCTTCTAGCTTGAAACTCAAAGAGGCTATGCGAAAGGGGAAAGCTTGGTTAGATGCAGAATTCTAAGAATGAAGTAGTTGGGAGATTTGATGACCCACCGCTTAGTCCTTGGCAGGTCCAGTTCCTCTTCTCTTTTAGGATTCTAACACCACTCCCTCTCCTCTCATTTCAGCTAATGAAGAGAACATGTATAAGGCTAAATACCTCTCTTCTGGGGTGAAATAATGTTACAGCAGCATTTAGCAAATCTTTTTAAATGTTCCAAGCTTCCAAGCTTAAGAAAACGTCCATCCAAGGATTTTATTTCCCAGTTCTGAAGGAATCTGCACAAATTTAAACACTAAGTAACTTACCTTTCCTTTAAATAAAAAGACAAATGACTAGTGGTTTTAAATTGCTAGGTTTTATTAAGATAATTGGCAAAATTTCAACATACTTCTTACCTGAATGAACAGTTTTAATAAAATATGAAGGATCACTCATGACTACAACTGAACTCAAAAGTGAGCTGTAGAGCAGATCTGTGAATTGATAAATTTACTTGGTAAGAAATAATTCACTTCATTCGCTTCACTCCATAGAGAATTCTTTGCAGAGAAATGTTATGAACAAGAGAACAAAGCCTGTCTCTCACCAAAGAGCACCTAGAGTAAGAGTTTACAATGATGTATCTGGATTATCTACTTCATCAAAGTTTATTTCCTTTTCAAAAACAACTGCTGTGTCAGTCTGGAGTTCCCTGTCCTATTTCATGTTTTCTAATTAGTACAATAAATAGTCTTCAAAATAGAAGATAAAATGCTGCTACGGGAAGTAACAATTGTTTTTCAACACCATACCATTTGTCTGGAAAATCATTGTGTTATAATACTGGCAGTATCTTACTTTGTTTTGCAAGAGACATTTAAGCTATTTGCAGATCAGAATAGAAGAGTGGGCATTTGTCCTTTAACATCACGTGATTTTCAAAGGTGAAAAAAATTTCTTTTGCTAACGTACGATTCAAAGAAAAATGGTATCAAAGTATGGACAAAACTATAGTATTCCCTTTTATAGCCTTGCTTAGTTAAGAATGTTCACTGAGTGAATAAATTAGGTTTAAAAATTAAAACAATAATTTAGATCATTTTCCCACAAAGCCTTAGCAAGGATTTGATGGGGAAGGAAGTACTTGAACCATAGCAGTTTTATCTGTAAACACTGAACTTGGCCATGCATCATTTTCATCTGCCCACTGGATGTTGCACTTCTCATGGCACAGTGTTCAACAGTGGAGTGTGGTTGTCATGAAAATGCAGTATTGACACTATACCACTATAAATGTGGTCAAAATTAGACTCAGTGTTGACATTGACATTGTTGCCATCGTCCTTGGAAAAGGTGTTACTTTCAAGGAGCCTCCTAAATGCAACAGTAACTTTAATCATAATAATTCAAGGACAATGGATGGCACTTCTAGGTAAAGAAAAGGTATATACATAAGAGTTTCTACCCATCCTCTTTAGAACAGACCTAAATGGGATTAGTAGCCCCAGTGTGTGTTGCTGTAATGTTGCCTAACCTCATATCCCTCAGAAGTACACATCTAGAAATTGAACAAAGGAAACCTTTAAATTGGGGACCAAGTCCCTTTGAAACTCACAGTGAATGTACAAGGAGTTTGTAATGACTTCAGTTGGTGACCTGAAGTCTGTTTCCCTAACCAGTACTACACTCTTGTTTGGATTTATTTTACTATTTCCTATTCTAACAAAACTTGTTTAGCAGGCAAACAGATTGATGCAGACCATGTTAAATTGAAAAAGTGATACTGCCACTCTTTAAGGATTGAGTGTAGAACTTTCACCACCACTAAATTACACAATGAATAAAAATACAAAACACATAATTCACAGACTATACCTCAGCATTAACAGTTTATATATATTATATAGATACTTTTATATCTGTCTAATATTTTTACAATCACCAGATACACCATCATTAAATACAAGTTACAGAAATATGTAGATACCATTAGTTAGAGGGTTACTTATTGCTTACGTCAGCAAGCAGCAAATAAGGGCACAGGATTTGAACTGAAGGGAACTACTTCCTATCACCAGTGGCGTTAAGATACAACACTGCATTTCACAAAGCACTGCTTTTTATCTAGTTTGTAGAACCAAGAGCAGCATATATCAGACCAATAACCACTATTTTAGTATGTATTATAGAATTTTAAAGGATTTACCTTACAAATGGTACCTAACTACTCTATAAATATGCATGTTGTGAACAAATGAATAGTTGCTATTTTTTACATTATTGGTTTATAACGACCACACTAGAACTACTTTGCTTTATTTTCTAGAGAGCTAATGGCATGAGAAATGAGTTAACACTGCTGTGTAGTCGGACCTACAAAATCCACACCCTTAAAAATGGGTCTGTGTTTGTCCCAGTTTTACCCAGCCATTTTTTTCCCCACTGAGAAAGCCTAGCATGTGAAACTTTTCCCCTTTACCTTCTTTATTCTGATCAAAAGCATTACCAATAGACAACAATAGACATTTTAAAAAGCTTTTTTTTTTTACTTCACTAAGCACTTTGGACTATAATGTGTACCAATAGTCTGCTGCCTCTGTTTTCTTGTTTTCTTAGATAATTTGATTTGAAACTGACACTGCACCTGATGGGTTAACAAGATCTAGGCTTCAGAAAGTGACAGCTATGAGTGAGGACCATGTGTGGGGCAAAGCCTCAGAATGATGAAGGTTCCAGTGCTATAGTTGGGGCCATGTTGACTCCTTTTCAACCATTTGTCACAGACTTGAGGAGAAGAAGAAATGACTTCAAAATCAAGAGAAAACAAATACTGAAAGTCTCTACTTACATCCAAATTTTTAAAAATAAAATCTGTAGATTAACAATGTGATCATTGCTAAAGTGAAACTGTTTTTGTCTACTTGATATAGCTCTACTGGTACCCAAAATATGCCAGTCATCTATGTCTTTAAAATTCAGGGATTTTAGTTCTGTTATGGGCCTGGGGAGCGTGTCCTATCCTATAAACACATGATTAGGTGGGGGACACTTCTTAGCGAGAGCACTCACCCTTGTGAGTGAGCACTCCAGAGGTGCCACCCGTGGGCATTGGCCGGGCTGGTCTGCAGTTGACTAGGGCAGGGTAACACCAAGACATTTGTGACTCTCAGAGGATCAGAGGCTGCTTCACTGAATGAATGAATCTTGATAGTTTATTTGTTGTCTTTAGTTGACAACATGCTTCTAGCTTGAAACTACAGAAGTAGGAAAAAGACAGTTTCAAAATATCAGATACAATATTGAAATGAGAAGCACGTGTCCTTTCTCTGCGGTCTGAAGCTACATGTAAGCAGGACACTGATGTGTCTTCCAGTTACAACTAAACAGACCTGGCTGTCAGTCATCTGCATTCTCAGTGGCTTCTGGGCTCACTTTAGGCAATACTTTCAGCCTCCTCCATGCCGATTACTTCACTCCCTTGGGGGAAATACTTTTAGAGAAGATAAAAGTAGCATTTCTCATTCTCTAAAATCACTTTTTATTTTATAGTGCTACATGCCTTTGCTGTCTGAACTAAAAAAAGTCAAAATACACAAATGCTTTTGATTTTCTTTGTAAATGGCATTTTGACTCTATAGTGTATTTGTACCTGACATCATCTCCGTTAAATCAGTTTTATTCCTGAGATGAGGGTACAGTGGAAAACATATTAGCATCATAGATTAAAACCAGTTGACAGTGGTCTCCTAAAATGCTAAATAATAAAAATTCCACCAAAAGCACCATAACAGGTTATGAAACTCCCAAGTAACTACAGCCCTAGGAAATATTTTTTAATTAAAAAAAAGTTCATAGTCTTTTATGTTACAGGAAAAAAATCCATAAATCTTTCTGACTATAAACCGCCTCACAAGTCTGAGAATATGACACTTTTACACTGATTTACCACTTTCATTATTGTCAGTTAAAATCCATATGGCTTTTAGTCTTTTACCTACCCAAAAAGGTTAGGGGGCAGGGGGTTCCTTCATAGTGCCCAGGATTTTGAGGGACATTTCCCAACCAAATTTAATTTAGCATTAAATTTTCCATAGACATATTAGGCACATCAGACCAGATTTCAACCACATTGAGATTTCAACACTGTATATCCTGACTGAAATCACTAACTCGAAAGCCTCCACTAGTGACATGAAGGGATGGTGGGAAGGGGGTTGTATATAGGTGTCGAGACACATCACAGGGACCAGTTGTGTAATTTTGCAAGTGAAACTGCCAATACTTTTTTTTAGATTGAAAACACTGTACTTTGAGTTTCCTAGAGATCTATTTACATTGAAGAATTGAGCCATCCATGGATTCATAATGAAGCACATATGATTTAGAAATGTCTACCTTGTTTCTACTCTGATAGTGGTGTTTTTATTGGGGGAGAGCTAGCTAACCTACTTGAAAGAAAAATTACTCTATTTTATAGCTCCAAGGAAGATCTGGGCATGGAATATCATGAGTCTTTCTGAGTTTCCTCATGTTTTCACTGTACCCTTTCCAACTATTTTGCCTCCATGGCAGAGAACTTCTTATCCTATTTCTCTTCCCACTTCCAATAAGTGAGGACAGGCTAGTGCCTATTTTGTGGGAAGGCTCTTGAGCAGAGAGAAATGAATAAAACTTTGGATTAAACCTGAATCTGTGCCACTTCTTTGAGTAGTGGTGGCGTAAATGAGACAATCTAGAAACTCTGTTTCCCAGGAATTTGAACTGTTCATTTTCCAACCCTGAACAGACAAGAGACAAGCTCTCCATTCTGTATATCTGCTCCCCTGTTGAACCCAAATTGAAAGCAGCGGGAAACTCTCCAGCACCACTCCATTCAGGCAATGATGACTGAACTGATTTTTTCTCCATCATTAACTCATTAATAAGATTGGCTTTCTTTGGTGCACCAGGACCAAACATTTCAACTGGTGGCAAAAACTGGGCACTGTGAGGTTTGCTTGCTTCTATTTGTGTGAGATCTAGGTAGCCTGGGTCTTCCAGCACGTTGATTTGGGACCCTGGGCTCAGACTAGTTCTATCAGTGAATGAATCCACACGCCCATCATAGCCTAGATCGGCTGGTGCTGAGCACTGGTGCTGAGGCCAAGGGCGTTTGCACTCTCCATGATTCTCCTTATCATCCCCACCATCTTCTTGCCCTCCTTGAAAAGAGTTCTCTGTCCAATCTGATTCCTCACTAACATTTACAGCTTTGTTCATGTCCCTCAGGAATACCACAATAACCGTGATGTTATCACTTGACCCAGCATCACGAGCTGATGCCACTAACTTGTGGGCAACCATGCTGCTGTCTCCGTTATTCTCTTTCAGGTGGTCGGACACAACTTTCACTGCCTCATCAGGGTTCACGGTGTCATAGAAGCCATCACAGGCCAGAATGAGGTAGTCTTCGGTCCCATCCAGAACAGTGGAGGCAGAATCTGCATCCCCACAGATATATGGCTTATGTTCAGCATCTCCTGCGGGAAGCAGAGTGTGGGAGCATCATCAGCCTTTGCTTTACCTTGCATGCTAAGAATGTTTATGACCAATGCCATGACTCTGATCACAACTTACTGGATTGTGAACTGAATTGACTGGAAAGAATTTATAAAATAGTTTTTGACAAAATACTTAAATTCTCTGGTAATCAGATCTGCTTACTCCTTACTCCCAGTTAAATAATTGCTAAGTTACTGGGCATAAGTTCTTACCTAGCTTAGACTCTGAATCTGCACCTCTGGCTATGATTTAGGCTTAGCTGAGTGTAACAACAATGTCAGATCTAAGTTTGTTGCTGTACTGAAAAATTCAGTACACTATGTAGGAAAACATGGTTGATTTAGTGGATATGTTCTTTTGCAGGTGGTTTTGATTTAGTTGAAATTTGAAAACAAGTCCACATTGAAAGAAACAAACCAAAGCTCTGATCATTCTCTTCATTAAATCATTTTTGTTCTATTCTTGTTTAGAAATCAATAAATAGCTTCATGCTGCGAGCACAAAGGAAGGTTTGAGTTACACGAGATTATATAAATCAAGTCTTAACTCCCTTAAGCCAGGAAAAGTTTTGTGGCTGACCAAGGCCTCACACATGGGAGCTGAATGCAGTTTTCCTGATTCCCAACCCACTTGGCTTTCTATTTTTTAATGGTGCTTTTACCCGTAACTTCTAAAGAACAGACAAAATGTATGACCATTTTTTCTCTTATATTTAGAGATTGCCATATTCTTCATATGGCTCTGATCATCACCCCACTTCTGTCTTTATTGTTATTGTGCATTTCCCCGCTTATTAACAACTGTGAGAATTCAAGGTCTTTCTGGGCCTTTCTGTCTTCCTTTTCTTGCTTAGCTCGTCCTGTCACAGAATGACATCTGAGCTGGTCCTGAAGGGTAAGTTAGTTGTCACCAGGCAGAGAAGTTGTCTCAATTGAGGGAACAGGATAAGCAAAGGCAGAGGTAACTGTTAGGGAGTAATGTGCAGTTGGAGAGTAGGGTGCTTGGGGTAGGAGCGAGACTGCAGACCTTGGGCCCACACTAAACTAAGTTTCTATCACCAGACTACTGAGATAATTGATCATTTAGGATTTTCACATCCACAGCACTTCCAAATCTATTCCTTGTTTACATTGATTACATTCCTTTAGGTACTTTGTGAGAGCATAGCCAAAGGGTCCTTAGCCTATGAGGTAACTAAATAGCTTATGACTACAACAAGGGACTCTCATTCACTTTTTTTTTTTTTTTTGAGGCAGGGTCTTACTCTGTCACCCAGGCCGGAGTGCAGCGGCGCAATCAGGGCTCACTGCAGCCTCAATCTTCCAGGCTCAGGTGATCCACCTACTTCAGCCTCCCAAGTAGCTGGGACTACAGGCGCACACCACCACACCCAGCTAATTTTTCTTTTCTTTCTTTTTTTTTTTTTTTTTGTAGAGATAGGATCACGCTATCTTGCCCAGGCTGGTCTTGAACTCCTGGCCTCAAATGATCCATCTGCCCACCTTGGCCTCCCAAAGTGCTGGAATTACGGGCATGAGCCACCACACCCGGCTCTCATTCACTTCTTTTTTTTTTTTTTTTTTTGAGACAGAGTCTTGCTCTGTTGCCCAGGCTGGAAAGCAGTGGCACAATCTTGGCTCACTGCAGCCTCTGCCTCTCAGGTTCCAGCAGTTCTCCTGCCTCAGCCTCCTGGGTAGCTGGGATTACAGGTGTATACCACCACACCTGGCTAATTTTTGTATTTTTAGTAGAGACGGGGTTTCGCCATATTGGCCAGGCTGGTCTCGAACTCCTGATCTCAGTTGATTTGCCTGCGTTGGCCTCCCAAAGTGCTGGGATTACAGGCGTGAGTCACCGCATCTGGCCTCTCATTCACTTCTTTACAAAAAATAAAAACAAAACAACACAGGGTACTGAGCAATAATTCCTAGAGTAGGGTATCATAAATCATCATTACATAGTATTATAAAAACAAGAACTGAACTCCAGATATTTACAAAGGGCTTTACTGTACAGCAGTGGCATACTGCTTAGTGGTTAACGACACCAGCACTAGAGTCAGACTGCCTGGTCCAAATCCTAGCTCTTCTATTTGTCACCTACACAACTCTCATCAATTACTATCCTTTCCATTGCACTAAAACCAAACTTTTTGACTCAGGGAAGATTAAAATGAAGATAAACTCACTTGAGTGATCTGACTATATATTCATTATTTCTAGTATCTGGTATGGGTTCTCTGACCCAAGAAAGTTGGCCAGGCGCAGTGGCTCACGCCTGTAATCCCAGCACTTTGGGAGGCCAAGGCGGGAGGATACTTGAGGTCGGGAGTCCGAAGCCAGTCTGGCCATCATGGTGAAACCTTGTCTCTACTAAAAATACAAAAATTAGCCAGGCCTGGTGGCGTGCATGTGAAGTCCCAACTACTCAAGAGGCTGAGGCAAGAGAATCGTTTGAACCCAGGAGGCAGAGGTTGCAGTGAGCCCAGATTGCACCACTGCACTCCAGCCTGGACGACAGAGGGAGACTGTCTCAAATAAAAAAAAAAAGTTTCTTTCCAACATTTTACATTTCTGTTTAATCCTCAAATAGGCTAGAAAGCTCATTAGGAACTCCATGGATAACTCTGCTAGAACCAGTGTGGGCACATGCCCTATCCAGCAGGTTGCGTGATTAGATACACAGAGCAACAAACAATTACTTAATATAATTACCTGGGTTAGTATATCTATGAGGTAAGAAATTAGTCTTCGATGTTATAAACGTTCATTTCACTCCTTCCATTCACAAACATATAACCCTCTCATCTTACTCATATCTAGGCTCTTCTCCATTCATTCATTCATTATTTTTATTTTTTTATTTTGAGACGGAGTCTCGCTCTGTCACCCAGGCTGGAATGCAGTGGTGCGATCTCAGCTCACTGCAACCTCCACCTCCTGGATTCAAGCTATTCTCCTGCCTCAGCCTCCCAAGTAGCTGGGATTACAGGCACGCACCACCATGCCCAGCTAATTTTTGTATTTTTAGTAGACACGGGGTTTCACCATGTTGGTCAGGCTGGTCTTGAACTCCTGACCTTGTGATCTGTCCGCCTCGGCCTCCCAAAGTGCTGGGATTAGAGGCATGAGCCACCGTGCCCAGCCCTCATTGATTATTTCTTACAGGAGTCAAGACCATCTTTCCAAGGCCGGGCGCGGTGGCTCAAGCCTGTAATCCCAGCACTTTGGGAGGCCGAGACGGGCGGATCACGAGGTGAGGAGATCGAGACCATCCTGGCTAACACGGTGAAACCCCGTCTCTACTAAAAAAAAATATAAAAAACTAGCCGGGCGAGGTGACGGGCGCCTGTAGTCCCAGCTACTCGGGAGGCTGAGGCAGGAGAATGGCGTAAACCCGGGAGGCGGAGCTTGCAGTGAGCCGAGATCGCGCCACTGCACTCCAGCCTGGGCGACAGAGCAAGACTCCGTCTCAAAAAAAAAAAAAAAAGAAGACCATCTTTCCCAAGCATGCTTTTGATTTAGTCAACTTCGCTTCTATGCTATGGTGCCTCCATAGCCTGTTAGAGCTCATCAAAACTCAATCTATTTAAGCAGAAAATGCAAAAATTTAAAAGAGATATTTAAAAATAAATAAATAAAATCCAACATGGATTCAGTGTCCTTCATCAATTTACTAAAGTTCCCATCCCCTACTCTACCTGACTATATGATTATCATCATTATTATTTTCTGAATTCCACCTCTAAAAATAAATGTGATCTGAGTCACACTGTTCCCAAAAATCTTGTTTTAGTGCTTCAATTAAAAGACTACTGCAACTGTTAGTTTGGAACAGAACATACAAAGATTTGCACAGAGAAAATGTTGCCAAAGTTCTGGCTTTTCACCTGCTCTACTGTTGGCTGTCACATTCATGACATTTCGCCCCCAAATTTGGTAGGAGGGCATGAATATCCATTTCATGGTAGAAATGGCAACATCCTTTTGTCTTCAGCCTCCTCTCTCCATATGTTAGGAAACATATCATGCTTCTGTCAACTTTGGATCATAAGTCTGAAGGGCTCATGGGGAGAAACTGTTGAAAATCTTTTCATTTTTTAAGTATCATTTCATTCCTGAGTAGAGCTGAACTCTGCCCAGGAGTCCTTTTTCTTGTCCTTTTGCAGCCCCCTATTTTATTCCATGTGGTTTCCAATTCTTTCTCAAATTCTTCAACTTCCTCATCCACTTAAGCTACTGTTTTTTGGCAAATGGCCTAATTTCCTACTTCAAAGACAACTTGATCAGGCTTGAATTTTCTCAATTCCCCTCCCACTCCTGCCACACACTCTCTCTTTGTTTAATCTGTAGCGATTCCCCCATATCAGCTACCATTTTCTCGGGGTAAGCAGTGTCTTTTTCCCGTCCTAACAGTGAGCCTGTGCTGCTGGTCCTGTCTCCCTAGGACTCTAGCTTCTCTACTCTCTCGTCTTCAGTTTCTCCTCTACTTGCTGTCTTCCTTTTCCTACAAACATGCTTAAATCTAAAATCTCCTCATCCTAAAAATAGAAACAATAAAAGGGAACCCTTTCCTGAATCAGCTTTTGCCTTAAACCACCACACTATTTCCTTTCTCCCCTTCACCATCAAACTGCCCAAGAAATTAAATCTACACTTGCTCCTTTATGTTACTGCCTATTCCCGCGTGCCAGATTGTTTGTTGATTAGTAGGTTTTCCCACCTACCAATCTGTCTCATCAGTTAAATTGATACCCTCCTCCATATCCCTTTTTAGCTCTCCTCATCTCTGTAACAAACTCCATGAATGTCTCCCAGCCGCCTGTTTCTACTCTAGCCCAGCTTCCACACAAATATCTTTATAAATACAAATCTGACCCTGTGGCCCCTCTGCATATTCACCTGGTAAAGTCCAGACTACTTAGCCTTGCACATAAGGCCCTTCGCAATCTGGCAACACTGCTAATCTCTTACCACTCCCATCTCTGCTCTAACCTGTACTTGCTGTTTTTCCTAAAACATGCCATGCCCTTTCAAACCCCTGTATATTTATGCTCTCTACCTGTGTAGGGATTTCCTTCCCAGCACATTATCCTCCACATTCAACTCAAAAGTCACTCCATGTATGAAGTCTCCCTTATCCATTCTTAGATTATTTTTTATTATTAAAATAGAGATGAGGTCTCACTATGTTGCCCAGGTTGGTCTCAAAATCCTGGGCTCAAGCATTCCTCCCACCTTGGCCTCCCACAGTGCTGGCTGCCACACCCAGCCTTCTGTCTGAGATTGTCACTTATTAAGGGACATTCTTCCCATCTTTAGTTTTACCTTTTAGAAGAAGAGGCTGGTATCCTCTAGTAAGTTAGTTCTGTAACAAGCATTAAAGATGATCCTCAGTCCTCTGACAAAGACAGGTCAGATCAGGCGAAACAGGTGTTTGAGCTGTCAACCTAATTCACTGGCCACTCAAGCACCCATATAATGATTATTAATGTAAATTGGTTCCACAAATAGTACAGTCCTCTGGTTCAGTGATTTTCAGTCAAGGATAGCATTTGATGGGTGTTGGGTCCTGTTAAATCTACAATGTGCATGATAAAGACTTTTCCCCACCAAGAATAATAATAATAATTCCATAGAAGGGTATATTTTAGAAATGAGAAATTTCCCCTTTTTGGCCTTATTCTAGAGTTCCTAATAAATAACTCCCTCCAGTCTAAGGTCAAGCCAACTCTCAATTTTTCAGGAGGTATTTGTAGACTCTTTTAGCTCTCTATTTCTCTTTCAGCTTTCTGCTCATATTTGGGCCACTTCACAGCTTGCCAGCACCTTCCCAAAGAGTGGGAGGAACTCAAATCAGTGGTGAAAGCTAAATCCTTTCAGATTTTCTTCAGGTTCTGGAATTTTTTGGTGATGATTAAATTTTGAGACTAGATGTGGATTTCAACCAAGTCTAATTACTTCATTTCTTTAGGGAAGCAGAGATTAAAAGCTGCAGTATACATGTAATGTACATATCACCCATATAGATATACATATTGATTTATTCTTTTTTAAAAAAATAGGAAGTGAAGCTAAGCCATGAAGCCTAAAATAATAAACCCAGGGCCCAAAGTGAGACAAAGATAGAAATAGCTTAATTCTTTGAACTAACACCCTTGCATTTTGTCCAGCCAACTTAGCTGTTTAATCTCTATGTTTTAGACTGAGTTTCATTGACTTTCCCCTTCTTTTGAAAAATTTAAGTCCCAGGGATATACGGTTCTTTGAAACCCCAGGGTTATCTGACAAATGACTGTATTCCACATACAGAAAGTAGTTTTCATATAAAAAGCACAATGTTTTTCCTATCAACTTACTCTGTTATTTATGTCATTTTAAAATTCATTGAAATAATTTAGAGGCATAAACAAAATAAATGTGGATAAAATATGGAGAAAGGCTTCCATTCTCTGGAAAATACTGATTTGACCCAAAATGCAGTGAAATAAGAAACACTGTCATTTTTTGTTTTTAAGACAGAATCTTTCTCCCTTGGCCCAGGCTGGAGTGCAGTGGCACAATCTTGGCTCACTGCAGCCTCAAACTCCTGGACTCAAGCAATCCTTCCACCTCAGCCTCCTGTGTACTAGGATTACAGGCACAAGCCACTATGTCCAGCTTTTTTTTTTTGAGATGGAGTCTCGCTGTGTCGCCCAGGCTGGGGTGCAGTGGTGCGATCTCGACTCACTGCACGCTCCGCCTCCCGGGTTCACACCATTCTCCTGCCTCAGCCTCCTGAGCAGCTGGGACTACAGGCGTCCACATTAGCCACCACACCCAGCTAATGTTTTGTATTTTTAGTAGAGATGGGGTTTCACCATGTTAGCCAGGATGGTCTCCATCTCCTGACCTCATGATCTGCCCGCCTTGGCCTCCCAAAGTGCTGGGATTACAGGCGTGACCCACTGTGCCCTGCCTTTGTTGTTGTTGTTGTTGTTGTTTTTTAAGAGATGAAGTCTTACTATGTTGCCCAGGCTGGTCTTGAACTCCTGGGCTCAAGTGGTCTGCCCGCTTCAACCTCCCACAACGCTGGGATTACAGGTGTGAGCCACTGTGCCTGCCCCAACTGTAGTTTGAAGCAGATTTGTGTACTAATGTTTAAAGGCTTCCATAAAATTTAAAATGTATAGAAACTAGGAAATTCTGCATTTCTTGATATGGTTCTCTTTCTTTTTTGTTTGTTTTGTTTTGTTTTTTTTGAGACGGAGTCTCGCACTGTCACCCAGGCTGGAGTGCAATGGTGTGATCTCCACTAGCTGCAACCTCCGCCTCCCAGGTTCAAGCAATTCTCCTGCCTCAGCCTCCCAAGTAGCTGGGATTACAGGTGCCCGCCACCATGCCCGGCTCATTTTTTGTATTTTTAATAGAGACGGGTTTCACTATGTTGGCCAGGCTGGTCTTAAACTCCTGACCTCGTGATCCACCCGCCTCGGCCTCCCAAAGTGCTGGGATTACAGGCGTGAGTCACTGCGCCTGGCAGTTCTCTTTCAATAATGGAATTTAAGTATATAAATGTACAGGTTTAACTAAATCAAACAATTAAAAGAGACATCCAATTATTATTTTAAAGAATAGTAAGCATTCTGGTAATATAAATTATCATCTCAGGTTCCCTGTATCAGAGTTAATACAGGACAATGAGCTAGAAGAGGACAGTTTGGGGAAACAAAAATTTGTTTTTCCTACCAATAGCTCTGGAGACTGACAGACTTCCATTCACCCTCCAGGCACCAAACCAGACTACGCAACCTCCAAGGGCCTCAATTCGCTGCTTTTCATCCTAAACAGCAATGCAATAAAAAGAAGCAAATAACTGGATTCAGGATTTATTCCTTTACTTTAACAGTAAACAACAGATATAATACTCATCAGCTCATGAAAAGGTTCTCCTTGTTTCTCCATTGGAGGGTGAGCACAGTTGCTGATGTAATAGCAATAACTGTAATAATTAAGGGAATCCTGGCCGGGTGCGGTGGCTTACGCCTGTAATCCCAGCACTTCAGGAGGCCGAAGCGGATGGATCACCTGAGGTCAGGAGTTCAAGACCAGCCTGGCCAACATGGTGAAACCCCATCTCTACTAAAAATATAAAAATTAGTCAGGCATGGTGGCGCAAGCCTGTAGTCCCAGCTACTCAGGCGGCTGAGGCAGGAGAATCGCCTGAACCCAGGAGGCAGAGGTTGCAGTGAGCCAAGATCACGCCATTGCACTCCAGCCTGAGCAACAGAGCGAGACTCCGTCTCAAAAAAAATAAATAAATAGTAAGTGAATCCTAATCAATAACTAGAAAATCTAAAGTAATAACTAGAGCATGGGCTCTATTAAAACAGACCATACTTACCTCTCTGTCTGGTTTGTGTGGCTTCATTAGTTCAACAGCTTGACCCTTTCTCACAAGCATAACCTGGGAATCACCCACCCAGGCCACATGTAGCATGTTGCCTCTGATGAAAGTCACCACTCCTGTGGTCCCACATCTTAAGCTCTGAAAATAGTTTAAATAAAACTAGACTCAGTGAAAAGAAATAGATACAACATTCTTATTGAGAAGCAATTTATAATTAATATAAGCTTTTCAGCTGGGAGCTATACTATTAATTATGGAATTTCACACATATACAATAATTCATTGTCTCAATGCATTTTTATATGCATGTATGTATTTATATATATATATACACACATAAGTCCACCTGATCTGTGATATGCAGTGCAGGGATGATTATTAATTCTACTTTAAATACAGATAAGAAAACTATGGCAGGTTATGTGACTTGCCCAAGGGCAGGTAACTATTAGTACATAAAACAGAATTGAAATTATTTTTCCTCCCAGTCAAGCACCAAATTCTCTATACCAATCCTCAGAGTAAAAATTCTGCTCTCCATTTCATTACTGACATCGTATTTGTTCAGTGGGAGAGTCCTAGCTGTACGAAATGATATATAAAGCATGATTGGTACACAACAGATGCTCTAATCTCTGGAAATTAAGCTAAGGAGCCAAGAGACAGCTTACGTTCCCTGGAGTACTAAGATGCTTATACCTTTAAAAAATATCCTCCCGACAGTATTTTTAGAGGCCTTTGCTTTTGGAACATTGCATAAAGAACTAACAGCCTGGAATTTCACTGCAGTAGCTACCACTGTACTTAAAGCTCTTGATCCTACTATACGAAAATGACATCCCCATTTGACATGAGTCACCACCAAATGAGCATGACTTTCTGTTACTAAGGACCTGGCCTAAATTAGAACCAATGCGTCAGGAGTGGTAAAAGGCCTCTTGTATCCAATGAGAAAAACAACTTCTCTTTTCCCCTATATAGGGAAAGTTTGTTATAAATCCTCACCCACCAATAAAATATCTTCCCACACAGAATGTTCAAAAACTCAGCCCCCTAGAACACATGATAAACACACTTCAGTGCATATGCCCTGGAGAGAACAGGAGGCAGGGCTGCTTCACAACAGGAATAGCTGCTTTCTTCCCAGTGGTTAGCGGCACACGGAAGCATAAGAAGGAGAAAAGGGGCTGCTAAGACAAACCTAAATTATTCAGAACTATTGACAGAACTGAGAGACGCCAGGGTCATTGACAAAACAAATGAGGTAAACATGGTCAGAAAAAAAAAACAAAAAAAAAAAACCCAATTTTGAGAAGACAGAGGAAAAAGAATAGAATAGAGGATAAAGAAGACAGAGTGATTCTCTTTGTTTCATATTGGTGATTACAGGTCACCTCTCAGGGGCCCGCCGTTGTCCTCAAATCAGATGATAAAAGCCTGCAGCTTCAAGAGAGGCAGAGTCAAGCAGAACACAGGTCCTCAAGAGACTGGGAGCTCTGAGGTCAAGAGCAGCTTTATTCTCCAGCACCACCTCTTTGTGTGGACTCTGCTGGTTACTGTTGGATTTGCATATTAATCCAAATTTAGGGGAGGGGAGAGATTAAGAATAATTCTCTTTCTTAATACCAAATAGGTCTGAATTATTGTTTCATTAATTCCAAGCCCCATTATTGCTTGTAGCATAACTATGCTATCAAAAAAATGGATTAAATAATTACCCTGATCTCTTCAAGCCTATTTTAAAAAGAGTTAATGTGCCGGGCGCGGTGGCTCACGCCTGTAATCCCAACACTTTGGGAGGCCGAGGCGGGTGGATCACGAGGTCAGGAGATCGAGACCATCCTGGCTAACATGGTGAAACCCTGTCTCTACTAAAAATACAAAAAATTAGCCGGGCGTGGTGGTGTGTGCCTATAGTCCCAGCTACTCGGAGGCTGAGGCAGGAGAATGGCGTGAACCCGGGAGGTGGAGCTTGCAGTGAGCCGAGATTGCACCACTGCACTCCAGCCTGGGCTACAAAGCGAGACTCCATCTCAAAAAAAAAAAAAAAAAATTAACTCTTTTTTTTTTTTTTTTTACTTAAACATTAACTCTTTTTTAAGTCACAGTGCAGGAGTCTTATTTTTTGTCTATCTACTTCTGTAATTACTTTTAAAAATTAAAAATTATTTTCTTTCTATTCACCCCCAGTTAAAAATTCAATATAGAACACTGTAGTTAATTATGTACCAATACCCAGAACAATAATTAGTTTTGTTTTTTTGTTTTTTTTTTTTACTTTTGGACCTTAATATAGAGTCCTTGCCATTTATTCAAAGTAAAAAAACTTAGGTCTGATTAACCTTCGCAATGTAGGACATGAGCTCTGACTTTTCTCCCTTATTAAGAGAAAAATCAGCTCAAGGATCATTTAAGGATTCACCCTTTCCAAGCGAATTTTCCCTCAAGAGATACACAGCAAAACACTGCCTACCCATTTAGAACCAAATGTATGGAAGTAATCCCAGTTTCTGTTTCTTTTTTAGACCATTGTTTTATTCACCATATCCAGATCTTGTCAGCAAGAGTCTGCTTAGAGAGATGGTCCTGGTGTGAACCTGACAGGCAATGGTGAATAAAAGAAAGATGAAACTCACCTGCCAAATCCAGCAATTATTACAGAAATGAATCCAGAAAATTACAGCTTGAGAGTTTCTATACAGTACATCATTGTACCCCCTGAAACTATTCCTGAGGAGGGATTTAGAACTACAACAGAATCCACTACTATGAGTCAAGAATACAGTTTGGATAATGTCTGCCCAGAAAGAGAAAATCTAAATAGCCCTTTAACCACACAGACCAAATTGAGCTCAGCTAGTGCATTTCTAGCTGGAATTTGTGAGAAAGGGGCATACCTCCCTGGCTGCTTTCTGCACAAAGCGCTCATCAGTGACCCGGAAGGCCCTGCACAGGGCCTCAGCAGGATCATGGGGGAACATCTCCTGGCGGACTAAGTTAACGTGGAGGTGAATGGAGGCATAAATAGCAGCATCTACTCCCCCATGGCCATCAAACACTGCAAAGTAAGCTTGTTCTTCCTGGTCCTGTCAACGGAAACACAGAACAGTTAAGGGAGTTGGGTACAGCATGATTCAAATGAACCAATCTCCTGGCATCATTGTTGCCCATCCTTTCTCCTCCACTGCATTTGTCATTTGGAATAATGAGACTAAATGTTTTCCTTCTCTAACATGCCTGATCAACTGCTGAAATACCTACAATATTAGGGCATCTGTGTTTACACACCAGAACACTGGAACACGTCATGCCCAATTAGTTCAAGCTGAAGTGCCCTCTCTCCGTGAAAGTTGTTGTCTTGTACCATGGAAACCACCCACGTACATTTGCTTCAAAATTGCTGTTACAAGTTGGGGGAGGGGGAATAGGTAGGGTGTGAGAAGAAACTGAACAAAAGCAGCTCCAGATTGAGTGATTTTTTTCAAAATGAAAGTACTTGAATAGCAAAATTAGAACCTGAGAACAATAGAAAATATCTGGTCTTCCAACACAAGGCCAATTAAATTCAAGTTTAAAATATATAAAGATATGAAAGCATAAACATACTTCTAAACCATAATACCTTCCTCATAAATCATTCCCAGTCACACTGCATTCTCACCATAAATAGCATAGCATCTCTAAACTAGTTTACCAAACTTGAACCACATCAGATGCTCAAATGCCCTGTGTGGCTGACCACTTTGCCTCACCCCATGGTCTAAGATTTTAGTTTCACATTTCCTTGCAAAGGCAACTGCCAGAGGAGGATCTTCCAACTCTGTGCTTTGTCTTGACAAAAGAAGCCTAATCATAAGATTCCACATCAACAATTAAGCAGTTTGCTGCTTTATCATCTGCTCAAGTGTTTAAATCTCAGATCTGTCTCACTTATAAGATCTGCGATGCACTGAACTCACACTGAGTCCTGAGCTCCCTTCAGGCAAACAGTAATAATTTTCATTTGCAAGTCTTTTGACTTCTTTTTCCTAGGCTCTAAGAGCCTTAGAAGAGTCCAGGCCTGTCATTGATTCTTTTTTTTTTTTTTTTTGAGACGGAGTCTTGCTCTGTCGTGGTCCAGGCTGGAGCGCAGTGGCCGGATCTCAGCTCACTGCAAGCTCCGCCTCCCGGGTTTACGCCATTCTCCTGCCTCAGCCTCCTGGGTAGCTGGGACTACAGGCGCCCGCCACCTCGCGCGGCTAGTTTTTTGTATTTTTTTTAGTAGAGACGGGGTTTCACCGTGTTAGCCAGGATGGTCTCGATCTCTCGACCTCGTGATCCGCCCGTCTCGGCCTCCCAAAGTGCTGGGATTACAGGCTTGAGCCACCGCGCCCGGCCATGTCATTGATTCTTAAGCGAATCATGTAGTTTTCTCATCTGTTAGGCAGGGATGAGTTGCTGTCTCATGGGGATTTGGAAGGGCTACTAAAATAACAAGTATATCTGTACTTTGAAAAAGTTATTTTTATTTATTTATTTTTAGAATCAGGGTCTCACTTTGTCACCCAGGCTAGGGTAGAGTGGCATGATCACAGATCATTGTAACTTCGAATTCCTGGGCTCAAAAGATCATCCCGCCTCAGCCTCCCAAGTAGCTGGGATTACAGGCAAGAGCCACTGTGCCCGGCCGGCTGAAAAAGTTACTTTTAAAAGGGTATATTACATTCACAAAAGTATCAAATATAAATGTCCATAGAATAGTAACCAAAATATTATGAAACCTTTCTCTAACACACACATTACAATTAGTTCATTTAGCAACTTTAGTGCCATTAAGAAAGGATTAAACAACTCTCTAGAAATAATACTGGCTGGGCGTGGTGGCTCACACCTGTAATTCCAGCACTTTGGGAGGCCGAGGCGGGCGGATCACAAGGTTAAGAGATCAAGACCATCCTGGCCAACATAGTGAAACCCCTTCTCTACTAAAAATACAAAAATTAGCTGGGTGTGGTGGCACACGCCTGTACTCCCAGCTACTCGGGAGGCAGGAGAATCTCTTGAACCTGGGAGGCGGAGGTTGCAGTGAGCCGAGATCGCGCCACTTCACTCCAGCCTGGTGACAGAGCAAACGAGACTCTGTCTCAAAAAAAAAAAAAAAAAAAGAAATAATCCTGACAGGTAGTATTTCTATCTCTACTAAAGCAGTACTCATTTTTAAATAATTCGAAATAGCACCAGAAGAAACAAAAGGAAGCCAAATGGATTTCTTTAAAAAATAAAAAATGTATAGCTTCTTTTTAAAAAAACAAAAAACATTCACTGATGTTTTTTCCTATTACAATAATGTATGACAATTCAGACTAATAACAAAGGAAAATCACCAATAATTCCACTATACACAGATAACCAGTCTTCTCTATCTCTATATATATACATACATATATATATAAATGAAATTAGGATCAGAATGTGCATGATATTTTATAGCCTACTTTTTGTCTTTTTTTTTTTTTAATTTTATATTTTATATTTTGAGACGGGGTCTCGCTCTGTCACCCAGGCTGGAGTGCAGTGGTACGATCTCGGCTCGCTGCAAGCTCCACCTCACAGGTTCACACCATTCTCCTGCCTCAGCTTCCCAAGTAGCTGGGACTACAGGTGCCCACCACCACACCCGGCTAATTTTTTGTATTTTCAGTAGAGATGGGGTTTCACCGTGTTAGCCAGGATGGTCTTGATCTCCTGACCTCGTGCTCCACCCACCTCGGCCTCCCAAAGTGCTGGGATTACAGGCGTGAGCCACCGCGCCTGGCCTGTCATTTTTATTATCGGCATTTCCTCATCTCACAAAGATTTACTTAAAGACATTGTTATAAATGGCTTAAAATATGCATCTTATATGAGCATATCATAGTTATTCCCTTTCATGATTTAGATAATTTTCAATTTGTTATAAACAATGTTGTAAAAACATTTATGTCAAACAAAACATATGCCTAAGACTTTTCTGTATTTGTTTTCTCATAATAAAGAATTAAAAGTGAAATGACCAGATCAAAGAGTGAAAATTTATTAGGTTCTAAATATGTGTTGCCGTATTGCTCCCACAATCTGTTTCACTATAGCAAGGTGCTCCTTTCTGAGTTAAGTCCTCTGGGTTAATTTTGAAATTAGGAGGCAAAATAGAAACCAATCAAGTCAACAAACAACAATAATGCCCTTAAATATGAGTATAATCTTCAAATAGGTATAGTGATATAAGGATTGTTTATCACACAATCCTTCTGGGTTACATTTGCATGGCCATGTTACTAGAAACAAAGACATCAGTTGATCTATCTTTATAACATAAGCACCAATTACCAACCTGCCATCATTGCTGATTAGACCTTGACAGTAAGCTAAAATTTAAATTTAGCTGCTAAATAGAGGAAATATTGTGCTTTGTATAAATTACTACATTGTAATTTTTAAGTTATGGACTGAGTGAAGAAAAGAGGCAAGTGACAGGCAAAGGAAACAAACCTACTTCTGTTTGCATTAACATAATACATTTAATAGAAAAAGAAAAAGATAACAAGAAAATAGTTATTAAGCTGCCAAGGCTCATATGGATCCAATTTGTCAGATACAGAGATTCATGAAATATAATTTCAGCTACTTTCCTATCTCAGAGACCAAGATTTTAAAAAGAAAATCACATGAAATAAACTGCATCAGTCTTAAATCTTCCTTTTGTGTTTGTGTTGCTTTAGCAACATAGTAATGTGAGAACTTAATACACCATTTGATTATACTATAGAAATAGTTTGGGTTTTTTGGTTTGGTTTTTTACAAAACAGCTTCATTGAGATGTCGTTTTTTAAAATTGTTTTTTCTTTTCTTTCTTTTTTTTTTTTTTTTTTAAGAGACAGTCTCACTATGTCTGTCACCCAGGCTGGTCTCAAACTCCTGGTCTCAAGCAATCCTCCTGCATCAGCCTTCCAAAGTGCTAGGATTATAGGCGTGAGCTACCGCACCCAGCCTAATCGTTTTCTTTTTTGCTTATATGTTTATAGAATAGCTCTGGAAAGTGACACAAAAGACTACCTTGCCTCCATGGAAGGGAACTGAGTACCTGGGAGGCAAGGATAAGAGAGACATTTTTATTTTCCCAGTTTTGAACCATGTGAATGCATTACCTATTCAAAAGAACATAAAATAGTTCCTTTTCTGTTGCAAATTTGTGCCACTTTGCATTTAGCGCTACTCTAATCTACCAAAGATACAATTAGAAATATATCAGAAGTTTTCCTTTTCTAACAGGACCATGAAGGTGTTTGTTTTGTCTTTAAAATCTCACTGACTCTCCGGAAGTGCCCTTTACCTCTAGGTTGAAGAGCATATTAAAGTCAGGAATGCAGACATGTTTGTCCTCCATTTTCCTGCGCATGTTTTTGATGGCATGGATTGATGTCTCATAATAAAGCTGGGGTCTCCTGCGGAGGGGGAAGTCTTTCACCCAGCTGCAGCAAATCTCGTGTAGTTTGCTGAAGACAGAACGGGCCAATTTCACTGTCTCAATCTCTGTGAAAGAAACACAGAAACCCCCAATGAAGAGCCTTGTAAAACTGCTTTTCACTTCTCTGCTTGGTAAAGACAGAAGTAGGTCACCTTAGTCAAGTTCCTCCTTAATAGAAGAAATTCATGCTTCTCAAGAAAAATGAAATGCTGCTTCTGAAGAGAGAAAATCATAATCTATCTAGTAGAAAATCATCAGCCTGCAGCTGCCACTAAATATTCTTATGTCATGAGGAGAAAACCTTTGGCCAGGGCTGGACCTATTCCTGGCTTGATTTCTTCCAGCTGGAGAAGTGTTCTCACCACACTGCTCCCTAGTTCCCAGCACCGGTTCCTTTTTGGTTGTTTGCTATGGTTATCACCAGGAGAGCCAAGCCTCCTATGCTTAGAAAAATAAGCAGTGATTAACACTACTTCCATAGTCCAATTAGCTGGATAAATACCGTGTTTATTGGAATATGGAAGGCCTATGAAAACAGCCCACTAAATACAGAAATAAGAAGGGTGTATGTTGCTTACCATTTGTCTTTGTCCTCTTTCTCCCTGACTTCTTCCTTTACATCCAATTCCTTTTTCTCCTATAAATGATCATTTGTAACTGAATTGTGTGTATATATATATATATTTTTTAAATTATTACTATTATTATTATTATTATTATTGAGACAGAGTCTTGCTCTTGTTGCCCAGGATGGAGTGCAATGGCGCTCTCTCTCAGCTCACTGCAACCTCCGCCTCCCAGGTTCAAGCTATTCTCCTGCCTCAGCCTCCCAAGTAGCTGGGATTACAGGTGCCTGCCATCACGCCCGGCTAATTTTTTGTATTTTTAGTAGAGTCGGGGTTTCACCATGTTGGCCAGGCTGGTCTTGAACTCCTGATCTCAGGTGATCCACCCGCCTTGGCCTCCCAAAGTGCTGGGATTACAGGCATGAGCCACCACACCCGGCCTGTTTTTTCCGTTTGATATATTTGTTTATTAAAGTTTTAGGCCATAGTTTAAATAGTTTAGCCAATAGGTTAGCAAATGAGCTAAAACTTTTATACGACTCTAAGGAAAATGTACTTAAACTCTGTCTATGCGTGTGATCCTAGATAGAAAAAGACAGAGAGCAGCCAGAGGAGCAATACTAACAGGTCTCTTGACCCTAAGCCTACCGCTTCACCTGTGTTTACCGCTTCACCTATTGGGTAGAATTGGCAAGCTGACTTCTGAGGTAGACATGTACCCTCAGTAGATGGACAGATGTGTAAGCCTTTTAAGCAACACTGAATGATACTGAAGAGATTGTATTTCCTATCATTGAACCCTCCACTCAAGTTGTCCTCCACTTAAGTTGAGCTACGGAAATAACCAAAGAGAGATTAGGT
This sequence comes from Papio anubis, assembly GCF_008728515.1. Taxonomy (NCBI): domain Eukaryota; kingdom Metazoa; phylum Chordata; class Mammalia; order Primates; family Cercopithecidae; genus Papio; species Papio anubis. The sequence continues at coordinate 33,675,963 of NC_044992.1, forward strand.
TTTCTCAGGCCAGTATTTTAGAAGTTCCTCTTACATCTCAGGTGAAAAAAAAAAAAAAAAATCGAACTTAAATTTTCTTTTTACTGAACTAAATCAGATACAGCTTGACAGCCTGAGAAAATAAGTGCCAGATGGCAATGGCTACACATGCCTCCTCCAATCTAGAATACAAATCCCAAAGAAGAGAGAGACTATCTGTTCTAGAACAGCCTGGGACCTGGACTACCAATTTGATTCTCAGTACTGTCTTTGCCTTAATCTGTGACTACATTTACCTCTTTTCTTATTCAAAATTATTTTTTAAATGACTGTATTAAAAAAGCTGACCTCAAGTTTTTGTCCTTTTTTTCCTCATTAACATAGCACAGGGTAGTAAATCCTGTCTTGTGGTTTTGTCTCTTTTATTTTTATTTTTTATTTTTTCTGAGACAGAGTCTTGCTCTGTGGTCCAGGCTAGAGAGCAGTGGCGCAATCTCGGCTCACTGCAATCTCCACTTCCTGGGCTCAAGCTATTCTCCTGCCTCAGCCTCTTGAGTAGCTGGGATTACAGGCCCCCACCAACACGCCTGGCTAATTTTTTAATTTTTTTTTTTTTGGACGGAGTCTCCCTCCATCACCCAGGCTGGAGTGCAGTGGCGGATCTTGGCTCACTGTAAGCTCTGCCTCCCGGGTTCACGCATTCTCCTGCCTCAGCCTCCCAAGTAGCTGGGACTACAGGCGTCAGCCACCACGCCTCCGGCTAATATTTTGCATTTTCAGTAGAGACAGGTTTTCACCATGTTGGCTAGGATGGTCTCCAACTGGCTGGCCTTGAACTCCTGACCTCGTGATCCACCCGCCTCAGCCTCCCAAAGTGCTAGGATTACAGGTGTGAGCCACTGCGCCTGGCCAATTTTTTTTTTTTTTTTTTTTGAGACAGAGTTTCACTCTTTTGTCACCTAGGGCTGGAGTGTAATGGCACATTCTCAGCTCCCTGCAACCTCCTCAGCCTCTCAGGTTCGTTTATTCTCCTGCCTCAGCCTCCCAAGTAACTGGGATTACAGGCGCCCGCCACCACACTCAGCTAATTTTGTTGTATTTTTAGTAGAGATGGGGTTTCACCATATTGGCCAGGCTAGTCTTGAACTCCTGATCTCAGGTGATCCAACCACCTCAGCCTCCCAAAGTGCTGGGATTACATGAGTCACCATGCCCGGCCTTTTTTGAGATCTGAGTTCATGACGCCTAGGCTGGAGTGCAGTGGCCAGATCTCAGCTCACTGCAGTCCGGGCCCTGGCTTATGCCATTCTCCTGCCTCAGCCTCCCAAGTAGCTGGGACTACAGGCTCAGCCACCTCACCACCTGGCTAGTTTGTATTTTTAGTAGAGACGGGGTTTCACCATGTTAGGCCAGATGGTCTCATCTCCTGACTCCTCAGATCCGCCTCGGGCTCCCAAAGTGTAGGGATTACAGGCTTGAGCCACCACGCCCAGCCTTTTTTTTTTTTTTTTTTTTTTTTTTTAAATAAGAGGGTCTCTCTCTGTTGCCTAGGCTGGAGTGGGTGATGTAACCTCACAGCTCACTGCAGCCTCAAATCTCTGGGACTGGGCAACCTTTCCCCTTCTGCTTCCAGCCTCAAGTAGCTGGATCACAGGTACATGCCACCATGCCTGGCTAATTTAAAACAAACAAACTTTTTTTTGTTAAGATGGGGGTCTTACAATATTGCTCAGGCTCATCTCAAACTCTGTCTCAAGTGATCCTCCCACCTTGGCCTCCCAAAGTGCTGGGATTACAGGCATGAGCTACCATGCCTGTCCCTACTGTTAGCAAGCATTTTATATAACTGAAAACCAAGGGTGAATTTTTAAAAGAGAAAAAAAAAAAGATAAAGAGCAAAAGACAGCCTGTGGAGGTATATATACAAGAAGGAAATTGAGGTCAATAGACAATCCAATATTTGATTGTTTTAAGCAACTACAAGTTTTATTTAAGCACTAGCTTGCCAGAGACTATTTCTTCCAGCCAGCAATTACTTGCTTGTATGACTGCAAACTCATCTGGTCTCTGCAGCAGTATAGCCCCTATAGATGCAGACCCTGAGATGGACATTACAACTCATCTGACATATAGCTATTAACAGAGGATTACAAAACAATCAAGGAATTAGAAACTTTGAGGGAGAATGGGGTAGGGTGAAACAACATACTAACTATCAGGATAGTTCCCAGATAACAATATTATAAACTATTATATCATTCTTTTGGCTTGTATATTACTCTTATATAGATCTGCATTGTCAAGTACAGTACCTACTAACTACATGTTATTTACATTTTTTTTTTTTGAGATGGAGTTTCACTCTTGTTGCCCAGGCTGGAGTGCAATGGCATGATCTCAGCTCACCGCAACTCCCAAGTTCAAGCAGTTCTCCAGCCTCAGCTCTCCCAAAGTCAGCTGGCATTACAGCCCAGCCACGACATTTTTAGTAGAGATGGCTTCCCATGTTAGTCAGGCTGGTCTCAAAATCCTGACTCAGGTGATCTATCTGCCTTGGCCTCCCAAAGTGCTGGGACAGGTGAGCCACCACGCCCAGCCATGGTTATTTAAATTAATCAGCAGGGCAGTGTCCCAATGTGCCAACAGCCCAGCTACCTGGGAGGCTGAGGTGGGAGAATTGCTTGAGCCCAGGAGCTGAGCTATAGGGATGACATGATAGCTCCTGTGAATAGCCACTGCACCCGCCTGGCCAACATAGCAAGACCCCATCTCTTAAAAAGTAAGTTAAAATTAAATAAAATTTAAAATTCAGTTTTTCGTCACATTAGCTCTCTATTTCAATTACTTGATAACTACAAGGGCTATACATAGGCAAACACAGGCAGGGAACATTTCCATCATTGCACTGTCTATTGGACAGAGCTGGTATAGACAGATTAAACTGATTAGGAGGAAGTAATATCAGTTTCCTCTTAACATTTGGTAAAATCACTAGATCTGTCCATACCACTCCCAGCCGTTCTTCCCCTGTGTCCCCATTATACTTTGTTCACGCTTGTCTATTAAAGCTCTTAACCACTTTTGCACAATAAATAACATTTATTGAGCATTCAAGTACATTCCATGCCTTCTAGAACATTTCTACAAATAGGTAACATCATTCTCAACTAGGCTTATCTTGACTCAAAAGTCCATGTTCTTCATCTCCAAATTAGACTGCAGATACACTGTCTTACTGCCCTAGACAAGCCATATACAGTACCTAGCAGACAGCAGGGTATACATTAGATGCTTGTTGAAAAATAAATATGCAAACTGTCACATAAATTGAATAACCATTAAAATGAGTTAAACATTTATATACTTCTTGGATTGTGTTCTGTCACTCATCTCGTAGCATCTATTTCTATAATGCTACTATTCTCTTTGTTACCATAACTTTAAAATTTTTAATATCAGGAGGTCTAGTTTTCCTATCTATTACTCTTAATTTTAAAGGATGTCACTTGGTTTTGTGTTTATTTTTCCAGGTGAACTTTCTAAACATTTTGACAAGTTTGGGTCAGAAAAACCTGTTGCTATTGTATTTGGGATCACATTAAATTTAAAGATTTGGAAAAAATATATACTATTTTCATATTAAGTCTATTCCAGGAAAAAATTGTATTGTTTTAAAAAGTTAACCTTTATGTTGCTCAATAGAGTTTTAATATAAGTCCTTCATATTTCTTAATCAATTTTATTCCCGCTTATTTATTTCATACTTGAATCAGACTTGCTTTATTATAATTATTTTTCTTTCATACCAGCCAATTTTTGTATTTTACAGAGATGGAATTTCACCATGTTGGCCAGGACTGGTCTTGAGCTCTCTGACCTCAAGTGAGATCCACCCTCCTGGGCCTCCCAGTGCTGGGATTACAGGCATGAGCCATGTCCCGCCAGAACTTTGCATTTCTTTTTTGAGACAGAGTCTCGCTTCAGTCTTCAGGGGCTGGGGCTGGAGTGTGCAGTGGCGCTTATCTCGGCTCACTGCAAGCTCCTCCGGCCTCCCCGGTTCACACTATTCTCCTGCCTCAGCTCTTCCTCGAGTAGCTGGGGACTACAGGCACCCCACCACGCCCAGCTAATTTTGTATTTTTAGTGAGACGGGTTTCACCAGGTGCCAGGATGGTCTCAATCTCCTGACCTCGCGGATCCGCCTTCCACTCAGCCCCCAAAGTGCTGGGATTACAGGCGTGAGGCTTTAATTGTTATTTAAAACTACCAAACATTGCTCTTTTCTTCCAATAACATTTCCTTCTTTACTCTGAACCCCTGTGATCTGGCTTAGCCAGTTAGAGAATCCCATCCTTGGCCACAGTGATAGTTCAGGAATGGGAACCATCCAAGTTGGACCACTAGAGCAACTTGTGGTTTCTGTAAGAACAACTGAGAAAATCTACTCTTGTTTTCTCCTGCTCAACTTCTGAGTTTGGACAGATGAAGACCTGATTCCCAGCAAGTCATACTGCCACCTCAAGGAACCCGAAGACAAAATCAAAATGAAAGAGTACAGCTGAGAGTTGGAGAAATGCCAGGTTCTGTTGAGATCATTTGAAGCCTTGAATCTGCCTGTGTATCCCTTGTATCCTGAAGGTAGTCAATACATTTTGTTTTGCTAAAGACAACTGGAAGCTGTGTTTGTAATCATGTACAACTGACAAATTCCAGAATACACATTAAGCATAAACTTGACGGCCCAAGATATATCCATCTAGGGCCTACTTTATAAAGAATATTTTAAAATTAGGAATGATATTAAATTTTATCAAATGTTTCTTTGCATCTTTAGAGATTACTGCTTATTTTTTATTTTCCCTATTAATATATAAGTTGTGCTATAGACTTCCAATATTTTGTTCTTGAAGTTTTGCTCACTGTTGTCCCAGTATTATTCATATATAGTAGCATATATAGTAGACCCTCAATAAAATATTCAGTGAATGACTAACTGCCATATACTCACATACAAATATTTTTTACTTAAGTTTTTTTATGCCATGAAAGTGGCTCATGCCTGTAATCCCAGCACTTGGGAGGTCAAGGCCTTTTTTATTTTTATTTTTGAGACACTTTGCTCTGTCACTCAGGCTGGAGTGTGGCTCAATCTCAGCTTGCTGCAAGCTCCTCACCTGGTTCACGCCATTCTTCCTCTCGGGCCAGCCTCCCAAGTAGCTGGGACTACAGGCATCGGCCACCACGCCTGGCTAATTTTTGTATTTTTAAGTAGAGAGGGGGTTTCACCGTTAGGCCAGGATGGTCTCGGACCTCCTGATCTTGTGATCCACTTCCACAATGGCCTCCCAAAGTGCTGGGATTACAGGTGTGAGCCACACACTCAGCCTCCTTTTTTTTTTTTTTTTTTTTTTGAGATGGAGTCTCACTCTCTCGCTGCCCAGGCTGGCATGGCACACCCTCGCCTCACCCAACCTCCACCTTCTAGGTTCAAGCAATTCTCCCAAGCTCGCCTCCCAAGTACACTGCAGGTGCACGCCACCACTCCTGGGTTCAATTTTGTATTTTTAGTAGAGTATGCTCTTTACCTATGTTGGGCAGTCTGGTCTCTGAACTCGACCTCAGGTGGTGATCCACCTGCCTTGCCTCCTCCTCCTCCCAAAGTGCTGGGATTACAGGCATAGCCACCACACCCAGCCTACTTAAGATTTTTTATGTTGACAACTAAGACTGGTCTCTCATTTCCTTTTTAGTCTTGGGTGGGTTCTGTATCAGTGTTATATTATGCAATTTTCTCCTTTCTTTCCTGTGCAATTGAGCATTCATTTTAAAAAGGATTGGGACTGGGCACAGTGGTTCATGCCTGTAATCCCAGCACTTTGGGAGTGAAGATTCTGAAGGAAGAGCAAGACTCTGTCTCAAAAAATAATAAATAACTATACAATAAAAATAAAACCATTGGAATTATCCGCCTTTGATCATTTGAAAATGTTCAATTCTACTTGTAGAGTCACTCCATGGTCTTTGTGGGATTAATTCCTTGATAACTTTCTCTCTAATCTCTTTCTTCTTAGGTAACCTTTTGTTAATTTTTTTTTTTTTTTCTAGAAAACATCCAGGTTTTCTCAAATTTATTTACAAAACTTTTATTATTCTTTACTCCCTCTGTATTAGTGATCATTTTCCCTTCTTGTTTTACCTCTTATAGTGGCTGGGCCAGTGGTCACCACTGTAAACCCAGCACTTTAGGAGGCTGGGCAGGAGGATCACTTGAGCCCAGGAGTTCAAGACCAGCCTGGGCAACATGCATGGCATCTCTGCTCCTACAAAAAATACAAACATTAGCTGAGTGTGGTGTGCATGCCTGTAGTCCCAGCTACTCATGAGGCTGAGGTGCTGTAGGATCACTTAAGCCTGGAAGGTAGAGGCTTCAGCGAAGCCAAGTGATCATACCACGCCCTCCAGCCTGCACAGAGGGAGACCTCTCAAAAAAATAAATAAATAAATAAATAAATAAAATAATTTTTACACTGTGATATTTCAAATTGGTTTTGGTTCTTGTTGTCATTGTTTGAGACAGGGTCTCACTCTGTTGACCGGGTTGTAGTACATGGAAGCTCACTGTAACCTTGAACTCCTGGGTCAAGTGATTTCCTCTCTACTCAGCCTCCCAAGTGGTTGGGATTACGGTGCATGCCACCATGCCCAGCTAATTTTAAATTTTTGTAGAAATAGTGCCTCACTATATTGCCCAGGCTGGTCTCAAACTCCTGGTCTTCAAGTGATCCTCTTTGCCTTGGCTTCCCAAATCACTGGCATTACAGGTACGAGCCACCCTACCTGGCCCTCAAATTGGTTTTTAGGTTGTCTGGACAAAAGGTGTATTTACACAAACTAAATGTGTACTAAGTGAGATATCCAAGGTCACTTAGCAAACATTCTGTCAGGGATAATGAAAACATGAAAGAACTTTAAGGATTTTTAAGTCTGTTTTTGGAAACAACCAAGAGGAGAGACAAAAAGGCATCTCAGTGAGGACTTTAAGCCAGTGACAGCAGGCCTTATTCAGTATGCTCATTTCCTTCTGATGTTTGATAAACACAATATGCCCCATAGAGATTCTCTGTGGTGCAGTTCAATTCTGGAGTGATTAAGCAACAAATACAGGATTTGCAAATAGTTTAGAACAATAGTAGATCAGTCTGAATCACAGCATCGCGATGGAGACAGTACTAGGTAATCTCTTGGAAAAAATAAAAAATCAGAATAACCAATTATGTCCACCAAAAGAAAATGCTTCATTTCACTTTTCTATCTTACAGGGATCAAAAAATTTTTCCAAAGTGGGCATGTAGGACAACACCCAATCTTTCTAGATTAAGTATTCTCCTTCTGCAGGGAGTAGTGTAAGACATCAGTATATAAATAATTGCTGCTTGAAATGGAAAATAAAGTAAAAAAGGGATGCGAAAAGTGAAAATTGTCCTATAGCAGTCTCACCCCTCACAGCTGTAAATTACTCATCAGTCATTAATGTCATTGTTCTGAGCTGGAGCTGAATCAGCTGTTACCCTGGCTGGAGTGAAGCAGAATTTAATCTATTCCTTTTCATCATAAGGCTTTTGCCTCTATGCATCAGTAGCAGAGGAAAGACCAATACTTTATAGCAAAAAATTCTATCCAACTTGACTCTGGAACAATTTTAATTCTAGGTGAATCAGTTACTGTCAGTAAAAACAAGAAGAGTGGATTCCTTCCTGGAGTCTCTGTCACAATCTACAGAGATAAAGGAAGAACAGACATGTTTACTTTTATATCTGCCTCTACATTCTCTTGAACTACGCTACTCAGATTCATTAATATATGCTGGTCCATATATACCATGTTTAAAATAGCAAATGCTTAAATAGAACAAATCTGAAATATTAAACTTTCTTAACAATTTTGAGTAGTAATTTCTCTTACCCCTTATAAAAATATTTCTTTGATCCCATCAAATATGTATAAGCCTAAGACATTAATAAACATGACTTTGGCTAGCCAGAGCCTCAGCCGGGCGCTGTGGCTCGCCTGTAATCCCAGCATCTTTGGGAGGCCGAGACGGGTGGATCACGAGGTCAGGAGATCGAGACCATCCTGGCTAACACGGTGAAACCCTTACTCCCTACTAAAAAATACAAAAACTAGCCTGGCGAGGTATGGCGCCTGTAGTCCCAGCTACTCGAGGTTGAGGCAGGAGAACATGCGGAACCCGGGAGGCGGGAGCTTGCAGTGAGCTGAGATCCGCCACTGCACTCCAGCCTGGGCTGGCCAGAGGAGACTCCATCTCAAAAAAAAAAAGAAAAAAGAAATAGAGCCTCATAATTTATCTGGAAAAAAAGGTACAATGATCTATGCAATTAAATCACATTTGCATATCTATCATAAAGAGTTCTGTTTATTGGTAGATATAAAATTTAATATAATTAGTGAGAAGTTGTGTTACAACTGATTTCTTGGATTTTTGTATCTTTTAACTTGATACAAAGTGAAGGTGTTTTGTTTTTTTTTTCTCTTTCTCCCAGGCTAGAGTGCAGCGACACGATCTCAGCTCACTGCAACCTCTGCCTCCTAGGTTCAACCAATTCACTTGCCTCAGCCTCTCGAATAGCTGGGACCACATGTGTGCACCACCACGCTGGCTAATTTTTGTATTCTTTTTAGTAGAGATGGGGTTTCACCACGTTGGCCAGGCTGGTCTCAAACTCCTGACCTCAGGGGATCTGCTCGCCTCGGCCTCTCACGCTGGGATTACAGGCATGAGCCACTGCACCTGGCCTAACTTGGATTTTTAAAGGTAAGCTAAACATTTCTCAGGTTTTGCTCAAATTCTCCCTCACCTACTCATCTTTTTTGTTATATCTTCGCATTCTTCACTTTAATCTTTCCATTCATGTAGGTATTACTTATGACAATCTCCTGTTGCTCCAGTTACCTTCTAAATACTACTCTACCTTTTTCAAAATACACTTGTATTTTTCTCTTCTCCCCTCCTTTTATTGATTTATTTGAAAAAAGTTGCATTTTTTTTTCTCCTGCTACCACTATATAAACAACCAGCAGGTAAATGTAATTAGATTTAGTATTTTGCAGATATTTTCTGTGGACCACTACACATAGAAGATTCTAATATTTTTAAACAAATAATGTAGAAAGGTACTCACCCACAGTCCCTTCTGTGCCATCCGTTTCCTTTGGGATATAATGTGCAGAAAGATCACTCTGAAGGACTTCATCCGATGTGGCTCTGGCTAAAGCAGCAGCCAAAAAGGAAGGGCAATTACTGAAAGAAAAAAAGGCTATTTTCAGCAAAAGAATTAGGAGGTAATACATTTAACATTACTAATAATTACATATTAATTAGAACATTGTCTCAAAACAAAATTATACCTTTAAACAATATTCAATAAATATTTATTGAGTAGGCACTTTGGGCACTGGGTATATATTGATACATAACACAGACATGGCTCCTTACCTATAGGAGCTACAGGCAGATGACAAACTAATAGGATATAACTTAAAAGTGGGATATGCTTTTTTTTGTTTTTTTTTGTTTGTTGTTTGTTTTTTAGATGGAGTTTTGCTCTGTCGCCAGACGGAGTTTTGCTCTGTCGCCCAGGGCTATGGTGTGATCTCGGCTCACTGCAACCTCCGCCTCCTGGGTTCAAGCAATTCTCCTGCTTCAGCCTCCCGAGTAGCTGGGACTACAGGCATGTGTCACCACGCCCAGCTAATTTTTGTATTTTTAGTAGAGACAGGGTTTCTCCATGTTGGTCAGGCTGGTCTTGAACTCCCAACCTCAGGTGATCTGTCCACCTTGGCCTCCCAAAGTGCTGGGATTACTGGCATGAGCCACTGCACCCAGCCCAGGATAAGTTTTATAGAGGAAACAAACAGGATACAATGACAGAGAATAATAAAGAGGGGTATGTACTTAGATGGAATGGTCAGGAAAGCAACACCTTAAAGGATGAAAAAGACTTAGTTACGTGGGAGTGGGAAGTTAGGAGAGAATACTCCAGGCAGAGGGAATACAATTTATACAGAACCTTTTTTTTTTTTTTTTTTTTTTTGAGACAGAGTCTTGCTCTGTTGCCCAAACTGGAGTGCAGTGGTGCAATCTTGGCTCACTGCAATCTCTGCTTCCCAGGTTCAAGCTATTTTCTCATGCCTTAGCCTCCCAAGTAGTTGGGACTACAGGTGTGCATCACCATGCCTGGCTAATTTTTGTATTTTTAGTAGAGATGGGGTTTTACTATGTTGGCCAGGCTGATCTCGAACTCCTGACCTCAGGTGATCCATCCTCCTCAGTAGTCCCAACTACTCAGGAGGCTGAGGCAGGAGAATCACTGGAACCCGAGATGTGGAGGTTGCAGTGAGCCGAGATCGTGCCATTGCACTCCAGCCTGGGCAACAAGAGTGAAAACTCTGTCTCAAAAAAAAAAAAAGAAAAAAAAAAAAACTATGGAAATATCTGAGATGTCCTAGTCAAGGTGTCAAATGGTTAACTGGATATTCTAGTCTGGCATTTGAGATGTTAGGAAATTTGGAACTTGCAAATGTATGAATGATATTTAAAGCTACAGCAATAGAAAAGACCACTGATACAGTTTCGGTATTTCAAATTTCATGTTAAAATCTGATCCCCAATGTTCAAGGTGGGGCCTGGTTTGGGTCATGGAAGCAGATCCCTCATGAATGGCTTGGTGTAGTCCTTGTGGTAATGAGTTAATTTTTGTGCCATTAGTTCCTGTGAGATCTGATTATTACATTAAAAAGAGCTGGGCACCTCCTACCCTCTCTCTCTCATTTCCCAACGTGTGATCTCCACATGAGGGCTCCCTTTTGCTGTCTGCAATGAGCGGAAGCTTCTTAAGCCCTCACCAGAAGCAGATGCTGGTGCCGTGCTTCTTGTGCAGCCGCAGAACTGTGAGCCAAATAAACCTCTTTTCATTATAATTTACCCAGCTTCAGGTATTCCTTTATAGCAATTCAAAGCAGACTAAGACAATCATATAGGAAGAAAACATAAAAAGAGAATTGCTCTAGATCAGTGATCTCTATGTGCCTCCTGGCTTCCCCCTCTGGGAACGAGAAGATTATCCTATGCCACACCATTGTATATTGGGTTATAGTGGGAAAGGGAGTAGATAAATTGCCTCTTTAGTTCACAGGTTTTCAGTCAAGTGGAACAATAGTTAAGGAGCTGTCATTAAGAAACTAGCACTCCAGGCCAGGGGTGGTGGCTCACACCTGTAATCCCAGCACTCTGGGAGGCTGAGGTGGGCGGGTCACAAAGTCAGGAATTTGAGACCAGCCTGGTCAACAGGGTGAAACCCTGTCTCTACTAAAAATTAAAAAAAAAAATTAGCTGGGTGTGGTGGCGGGAACCTGTAATCTCAGCTACTAGGGAGGCTGAGGCAAAAGAATCATTTGAACCTGGGAGGTGGAGGTTGCAGTGAGCTGAGATCATGCCACTGCACTCCAGCCCAGGCGACAGTGCGAGACTCTGTCTCAAAACAAACGAACAAACAAACATACAAAAAGAAAACAAAAAACTAGTACTCCAGCCCCACAGGCTACCCTTGGCAGATATCCCCCTAGGCCATCCAAGCAGCCATGTGCCTGTGTCCTGGGCCTGAGAAGCAGCTCTGTGAGCCACGACCAGCAGGCACACCCCCAAGCAGTAACATTCGCATTCCCATAACCTGATAAACAGCCTTACAGGCCCATTCCTGGAGGACATGACCCTAGGCCTGCCCATGCCCAGGGCCTGAGAAACAGGCTGGCAGGTCTTCTTCCAGTGGATATGACCCCATGCTGGCCAAGAAACTGTGTGCCTGCACCCAGAAGAGGAACAGCCTGGAGGTCCCACCCCAGGTTGTCATACCTCCAAGCTGGGCAGCCATGCACATGTGCCCCCAGCCAGAGTAACAGTCCATGGCCACAGCCTCAGCAAGCTAGACCCCAAGCTGGTCAACCCATGATGTGCATACACATGTCCCTGACCTAAGAAATAGTCCAATGGTCCCAACCCCAGTAAAGCTACATGACTGCTGCCATAAACTCTAACAGCCTAGGCCATTGGGACACTCACAAACATCGCTAGTGCAGATTACAGCAAAAGAAATTACACCACCGTGTCCACCTAGAACCATAGCCACTGCAGCCATCCAAATGACACCCCAAGACCCATCCACATGACTAAATCTTTCCCTATGAAAGCTACTCCATAACATTGGAAGAGGTGACTGTTCCACCAGATGTGTAGAAATCAACATAGGGACACATCAAATGTGAAAAACTGAGGAAACATGACTCCTCCAAATGCACACAATAATTTTCCAGGAACAAACTCCAATCATAAGGAATATGTAAAATGCCAGAAAAAGAATTCAAAATAATAATCTTTTCTTAAAAATTTGAGATGAAGGTCTCACAATGTTACACAGGCTGGAGTGCAGTGGCTATTCACAGGCATGATCCTACTATTAATCGGCACAGGTGTTTTGATCTGCTCCATTTATCTTTCTTTCTTTTCTTTTTTTTTTTTTTTTAAGAGAGTCTCACTCTGTTGCCCAGGCTGGAGTGCAGTGGTACAATCTCAGCTCCCTGCAACATCCACCTCCTGGGCTTAAGCAATCCTCCCACCTCAGCCCCCCAAGTAGCTGGAACTACAGGCATGAGCCACCAGCTTAATTTTCATATTTTTTATAGAGATGAGGTTTCACCATGTTGCCCAGGCTGGTCTCGAACTCCCAAGCTCCAGCAATTCACCCATCTCAGCCTCCCAAATTGCTGAAATTATAGGTGTGAGCCACCACACCTGGCTGACCGGCTCTATTTCTGACCTGAGCTGGTTCATCCCTCCCTAAGCAACCTGATGGTTCTCTGCTTCCAGAAGGTCACCATATTGATGCCAAACTTAGTGTAGACACCAGATTAGCATAGTACACTACAGGCCAGAACTCTTGGACTCAGGTAATCCTCCTGCTGCAGCCTCCCAAGGAGCCAGGACTATAGGCATGAGCCATCACATGTGGCTCAAAATAATCATCTTAAGGAAACGCAGTGAGATACAAGATAATACATATAGAACAGTTAACAAAAATCAGAGAAATTCAACAAAGAGATATCATAAAAAAAAACCAACTAGGAATCTTAGAGCTGAAGAATTCAATGAATGAAATAAAAAATACAATAAAGAGCTTCAACAGCAGACTAGACCAAACAGAAGAAAAAATTTTTGAACTTGAAGACAAATCTTTTGAAAAAATTCAGGCAGAAAAAAAAAAGAAAGAAAAGAAAAAAGAATGCAAAAAGCATATAGGATTTATGGAACACCATTAAGCAAACAAATAATTGTGTTATGGGCATTGCAGAAGGAGAAGAAAAGAGAGATGGTGTAGAAAATATATTTAATGACATAATAGCTGAAAACTTCCTAGGTCTTGGGAGAGACATGGATATTCAGATTCAGGAAGCTGGAAAGTTCCCAAATAAATTCAACCCAAACAAGTCTTCTCTAAGGCACATTATAGTCAAAAAATAATTTTTTTTTTTTGAGATGGAGTTTCATTCTTGTAGCCCAGGCTAGAGTGCAATGGTGTAATTTTCGGCTCACTGCAACCTCTGTCTCCCGGGTTCAAGCAATTCTCCTGCCTCAGCCTCCAGAGTAGCTTGGATTACACGCACCCACCATCATGCCCAGCTAATTTTTGTATTTTTAGTAGAGACAGGGTTTCACCATGTTGGTCAGGCTGGTCTCAAACTCTTAACTTTAGGTGATCCACCTGCCTTGGCCTCCCAAAGTGCTGGGAATACAGGCATGAGCCACCACACCCAGCTGTCAAATCATCAAAAGGCAAAGACAAAGAAATAATTCTAAAAGAGAATTCCTTTTCAAAAGAAAAGCATCAAGTCACATATAAGGGAATTTCCATTAGACTAGCAGCAGATTTCTCAGCAGAAACCTCACAGGCCAGGAGAGAAAGGGATGATATAGTCAAAATATAGAAGGAAAAAAAAACCCAGCTAGCCAAGAATATTATACCCAGGAAAGCTATTCTTCAAAAATGAAGGAGAAATAAAATCTTTCCCGGACAAGCAAAAAATAAGAGAATTCATCACCACTAGTCCAGTCCAGGAGAAACATTCAAGGGAGTCTTACACCTGGAAGTAAAAAGATGATAACTGCCCTCATGAAAATACACAAAATTATAAAATTCACCAGGAGAGCCAACAGACAAAGGAGAAAGAGAAAGGAATAAATAATCTTAGGCCGGGCGCGGTGGCTCAAGCCTGTAATCCCAGCACTTTGGGAGGCCGAGACGGGCGGATCACGAGGTCAGGAGTTCGAGACCATCCTGGCTAACACGGTGAAACCCCGTCTCTACTAAAAAATACGAAAAACTAGCCGGGCGAGGTGGCAGGCGCCTGTAGTCCCGGCTACTCGGGAGGCTGAGGCAGGAGAATGGCGTAAAAACCCGGGAGGCGGAGCTTGCAGTGAGCTGAGATCTGGCCACTGCACTCTAGCCTGGGCGACACAGCGAGACTCCGTCTCAAAAATAAAAAATAAAAAAAAAAAAAATAAATAAATAAATAAATAAATAATCTTATCACTACAGAAAACTACCCAACTACAAAAATAAATAATAAGAGGGGAAGGAACAAAGGTTACACAAAATAATCAGAAAACAATCAATAAATGTCTGGAATAAGTCGTCATCTATTAATAATAATCTTGAATGTAAAATGGATAAAATTCCCAATTAAAAGAAACTGGCTGAATGAATTTAAACAACAACAAAACAAACAAAAGCAAAACAAAAACAAAAACAAGACCCAATTATATGCTGTCTACAAGAAACTCACCTCATCTGTAAGGACATACACAGACTGAAAGTGAAGGGATGGAAAGAGATATTCCACGCAAATGGAAACCAAAAGCAAGCAGGAATAGCTATATTTACATCAGCTAAAACAGACTTTAAGTCAAAAGCTCTAAAAAGAGACAAAGAAGGACATTATATAGTAATAAAGGGATCAAATCAAAAGCTATAACAATTGTAAATATACATGCACCTAAGACCAGCACACCCATATTCATAAAGAAAATACTATTAGATCTAAAGGAAGAGACAGATGCCAATACAATAACTGCTGGGGACTTCAACCCCAACTCAGCATTGGAGAAATCATCTAGGCAGAAAATCAACAAAGAAACATCAGATAAACCATAGCATAGCCCTAACAGACATTTACAGAACATTTCACGCAACAGCTGCAGAATATGCATTCTCTTTATTAGCACATGGAACATTCTCCAGGATTGACTATATGTTAGGACACAGAACAAGGCTAAATACATTTTTTTAATTGAAGTCATATCAAGTATCTTATCTGACCACAATGGAATAAAACTGGAAACCAACAAGTGAAACATTCAAAATTACACAAATACATGGAAATCAAAAAACATGCTCCTAAACAACCAATGGGTGAAGGAAGAAATTAAGAAGGAAATTGACTAATTCCTTGAAACAAATGAAAACAGAAACACAACATACTAAAACTTATGGGACTCAGCCAAAGCAGTATATAATATGTCTCTGCAGTAAAAATATCTATGAAAATTGAAGTTAAATTTTTAAAAACTTCCTGTGACCATAAGGCTCCAGTGTTAAACATTTTCTTTTTCATTGCATTATCAGTATAATTATTGGTACACAAATGATCTAATATAGTATAAATTTTGATAAACATAAAAATTAAACTTTTATGGGAGGTTTTTTTTTTTTTTTTTTTTTTAAGGGAAGAAACCTTACCTAAGAAATCTTATCTGCCACGGTCTTGGCCTCAATGAGATCTTGGATCTCAAGCCTGAGCCTAATGCCATCATGGGATTAGACTTTGGGAAATCTTAGGGGATGTGGGTGAGTGTATTTAGCACATGGGAAGGATGTGAATTGTGTGGCCAGAAAAGACTGTGGCAGATTATTTTTTAAAAGGCCACAACAACATTCCTGGTCCCACATGCTATTTTAGAACTTTGCCATTCCCCATAAAAAAATAGAGTCTGTTTCCCTTCCTAACCTAAACATGGGTGAGGTGTGGTGACTACTCAGATGAAAACAATGTAGCAACAGTGATACTGTATGACTTTTAAAGTTTGTTCATAAAAGGCCATGGCTTCCTCTTTCTTCCTCTGTCTCCCTCTGGATACTTGCTCTTGATACTCAGCCAAGCCATCAAGCCACGAGGAATCCCAAACTAGCTCACGTGAGAAACCACATGAACAGGTTCATGTGGATGTAGCCTGAGGTCCCCCGGCAGTAGCCATTATCAATTGCTTGACATGTAAGCCTTCAGATGATTCCAGTCCCTCAGCCTGAGTCTTCCAACTGAGGCCCCAGTTGGAACAGAGATAAGGTGACCTTGCTTTACCCAGTTTTAATTTCTGACTGAAAGACACTGTGAACATGATAAATAATTGTTTTATGCCACTAAGTTTTGTGGTAACTCACAATACAGTGACAATAACTGAAAACCCAATATTTAGAAGCTTAGTAGAAGATAAGGGACGTATAAAAACTAAAGAGAAATGGCAAAATCTGTAAAAGGAGAACCAAGATAGTAGAGAGTATTTGAAGGAGAGAGTAGTGAACTCTGTCAATTGCTGAGAGGTCAAATAAGTGAAAAAAAAAAAAGGCCAGGTGCAGTGGCTCATACCTGTAATCCCAGCCCCTTGGGAGGCCAAGGTGGGTGGATCACCTGAGACCAGGACTTCAAGATCAGCCTGGCCAACATGGCGAAACCCTGTCTGTACCAAAAATACAAAAATTAGCTGGGTGTGGTGATGCACGCCTATAATCCCAGCTACTTGGGTGGCTGAGGCGTGAGAATTGCATGAACCCAAGAGGCAGAGGTTGCAGAGAGCTGAGATCACGCCACTGTACTCCAGCCTGAGTGACAGAGTGAGACTGTCTCAAAAAAAAAAAAAAAAAAAAAAAAGGCCAGGCGCGTGGCTCACGTCTGTAATCCCAGCACTTTGGGAGACTGAAGCGGGCAGATCACGAGATCAGGAGTTCAAGACCAGCCTGACCAACATGGTGAAACACTGTCTCTACTAAAAATACAAAAATTAGCTGGCACGGTGGCACACACCTGTAATCCCAGCTACTCGGGAGGCTGAGGCAGAAGAATTGCTTGAACCCAGGAGGCGGAGGTTGTGGTGAGCTGAGATCATGCCACTGCACTCCACACTCAAGCCTGGGCACCACAGCAAGACTCCATCTAAAAAGAAAAAACAAAAAACAAAACAAAACAAAACACAAAAACAGAAAAATAACTATCTTTTCAAGAAATGGTCAAATGGTGCTGGAAAAATTGGATATCCACATGCAAAATAATCAAGTTGGATCCCTTCCTTACACTATAAACAAAAATTAACGCCAAATGCATCACAGACCTAAATGTAAAGCTAAAACTACATAAAACTCCTAAAAGAAAACATTGGAGTAAATCTTCATGACCTTGGATTAGGCAATGGTTTTCTTAGATCTGACACCAAAAGCACAAGCAGAAAAGAAGAAAATGTTAAATTGGACTACATCAAAATTTAAAACTTTTGTATCACAAATCAGTAAAGTGAAAAGACAACCCACAGACTGGTAGAAAATATTTGCAAATCTGCCAGGCATAGTGGCTTATGTTTGTAATTTTGGCACTTTGCGACAGTAAGGTTGGGGCCAGGAGTTTGAGACCAGCCTGGGCAACTTAACAAGATCCTGTCTCAAAAACAAACAACAAAAAAATAGCTGGGTATGGTGGGCACACCTGTAGTCCTAGCTACTTGGGACGCTGAGGCAGGAAGATCGCTTAAGCCCAGGAGTCTGAGGCTGCAGTGAGCCATAATCATCGTTATATTACAGCCCAAGAGATAGTGAGACCCTATCTCAAAACAAAAAAAAATTGCAAATCATATATCTAATGAGACTAGTATCCTGAATATGTAATGAATTCTTATATTTCAATAATAAAAAGACAACCCAAAGGGACTGAATAGGCTTTTTTCCAAAGAAGATATACAAATGGCCGCCAATAGGCACATGAAAAGATGTGCAATATCTGTGACAATAATTGGAAATATATATTTGTCCTCTGCCTTGATTCCTGACACAGAGCCCCTAAAACCCTTTTGATTTCCTGAATGATAGGGGTACTGGAAGCATCTTCTAATATTTAGTCTTTGCACCTGGTTTCTGACATACAGCTTCTATGTCAGAGCTTGGAATTTCCTGTATAGTCTATGAATGCCTTTTGGTCTTACGAAGCAGTTCTTGGTGGGCTACTGGATAGCTTCAGGATGGGAATTGGTCATCAGAAAGACCAACCCATAACAAGAGGCCTGCAATATTCAACCCTATTCCCATTTTCTAGGGAAGGGAGAGAGATGGGAGATTGACTTAATTATTTGAACATGCCTACATGATGAAGCCTCCATGCAAATCCCTAAAAGATGGGATTTTGGGAGCTTCTGGTTTGGTGAACGTAACTATGTGCCACCTCCAACAGAACCTCTTATGTTTGGGATCCTTACCCTTCAGGACCTCACACTGTGTATCTCTCTTTATCTGGCCGTTCATTTGTATCCTTTATAATATCTTTTCACAAACCAGTAAACATAAGTGAATGTTTCCCTGAATTTTAAAGACATTATAGCAAATTATTTAACTTGGGAGAAGGTTGTATGAACCCTTGATTTATAACCAGTTGGTCAGAAGTTGAGGAGGTCCAGACTTTTAACTGGCATCTGAGGTGGGGCATCTTGCAGGACTGAGCCCGTATCCTGTGGGGTCTGTTGTAACTCCAGGCAATTAGTGTCAGAATTGAGTTAAATTGTAAGACACCTAATTGATGTCCAGGAAGGAACAGAGAATTGGTTGGTGGGAAAACCCCACACACATTAACTGTCAGAAGTGTGTGAGGCTGGGCAAAGTGGCTCACGTCTGTAATCCCAACACTTTGGGATCACAGGATCACCTGAGGTCAGGAGTTCGAGACCAGCCTGGCCAACATGGTGAAACCCCGTCTCTACTAAAAATACATAAATTAACTGGGTGTGGTGGCATGCCTATAATCCCAGCTACTTGGGAGGCTGAGGCAGTAGAATCGCTTGAACCCGGGAGGTGGAGGTTGCAGTAAGCAGAGATCATGCCACTGCACTCCAGACTGTATGAGAGTGAGACTCAGTCTTGAAAAAAAAAAAAAGAAGTGTGTGATTGTATAGAAAAACAGGTTTTTTCTTCCCCTTTTAACATCATTAGTCATTAGGGAAATGCTAATCAAAACCACAATGAGAAACCATTTCACATCCACTAGGATAGCTATAATAAAATAGCTATAACAAAAAAGACAATTAGTAATAACAGGTGTTGGCAACTATATGGATACATGGAACTCTGGTACATTGCTAGTGGAGATGTAAAGTGGTACAGTTGTAGGCCGGGGGCGGTGGCTCAAGCCTGTAATCCCAGCACTTTGGGAGGCCGAGGTGGGCGGATCATGAGGTCAGGAGAGCGAGACCATCCTGGCTAACATGGTGAAACCCCGTCTCTACTAAAAAATACAAAAAACTAGCTGGGCGAGGTGGCGGGTGCCTGTAGTCCCAGCTACTTGGGAGGCTGAGGCAGGAGAATGGCGTAAACCCGGGAGGTGGAGCTTGCAGTGAGCCGAGATTGCACCACTGCACTCCAGCCTGGGCGACAGAGCGAGACTCCGTCTCAAAAAAAACAAAAAAGAGTGGTACAGCTGCTTTGGCAGTTCCTTAACATTTTAAACATAAAGTTACCATATGGCCGGCCCAGCAATTCCACTTCTAGGTATATATGCATGAGAAATAAAAACATATATCCACAAAAAACTCATACATTAATGTGCATAGCAGCATTGTTTATAATCGCCAAATAGTAAAAACAACCAAGTGTCAATCAATTGATGGATAAATAAAATGCAATATATTCATACAATGGAATATTAGCCATAAAAAGGAATGAAGCACTTATACCTTCTACAATGTGGATGAACCTTGAAAACACTATGGATAGCAATAGAAGCCACTCACAAAGACCACTTATTATAGAATTTGTAATTCTATAACATGAATTATATGAAAAGCCCAGAATAGGAAATCTATAGAAGCAGAGAGTAGTGGTAGCTTAGGGCTGGAGGGGTGGTGGGAATGAGGAGTGACTGCTAATAGGTAGGGGGTTTCTTTCTGGGGTGATGAAAATTTTCTGGAACTTAGGGTGATGGATGAACAACTGTGACTATATTAAAATCCTTGAATTGTACACTTTTTTAAAAAGGCGAGTCATGTGAAGCAGTGGGAGTAGAGAAGGAACAAAAAAAACTATGACCGGTTGTGATCAGTTAGTTGTAAACTTTAAATGGGTAACTTTTATATTATGTGAATTATATCTCAGTAAAGACAATAAAAAAATTACTGACTTTGTCAAGAACCATTGAATAGTAAAAGTGAAAATCAGGCTAGAATGGGTTACGAAGTTGGGGGCAGGGAGGTTTGGCACAGAGGGGAAACAGAGATAGGGGGCAGTAACTGATAGGGGATGGGAGAAAGGGAAAGTCTTTGTTGTTTTAGGATGGTGTGGAATTTGACTGTAGGATGAGGCACATTTCCTTAGTTGGAAAAAGAAGAAAATCAATACAGACGCAGGTACATTTTTAGATGTTAGCAGGAAATGACGGGTATTCCCATTTAATGATTTGAAACAACAAATATTTATTGAAGCCTACCAGGCACTGTTCAGGTGCTCAGGATATATATAAACCAAAAAGAAAAAAAAAACGCCCTCTTAGAGCTTACATTCTAAAGAAGGACTTCTCAATGAAGTATGAGGCAAGATCCATTTTCAAAACTTTCTCATGTATCAGAATCACCTGCAGGGCTTCTTAGAACACAGATTGCTGGGCCCCATCCACAGAGTTTCTCACTCAGTAAGCCTGATGTGAGGCCTGTGAATTTTCATATTTAACAAGTTAAACATGAACTCATGCTGCTGGTCTGGGAACCAAATTTTGAGAGCCACTGTATTAAATCACAAACTAGGTCATGAGGGTAGAAAGGGAGGAGGAGGGATGAAGTCAATGTAGATATGAAATAGTCATATCAGAAAGTAGTAGGACTGTCACACAGTGCTAAGAGACTGTGGGAAGTTTGAGATAATTTTTAAATAAAACCAGTTTTTCTGATGGCATGACTTTTTCATCTATGTTGGCACATGCATAGGTAGAAAGAACCATCTAGTTCATCAAGACTTGCAAGATTGGCGGTTTATTCGAGGTTCGTTTTTGGTTTTATTTGTGTGTTTTCTTTTTTGTTGTTTTGTTTTTTATTTCAGTTTTAGAGAAATGTCTCTGACAAGAAGGATTTGGGGTTTTGCAAGGTAGCACTATAAAGTGAAGGAGAGAAATGGAGATTTGGAATTTTCATTTTTGATTTTTGAGACAGGGTCTCACTGTATCACCCAGGCTGGAGCATAGTGGCACAATCTCGGCTCACTGCAATTTCTGCCCCCTGCCAGATTTGTTATCTTTTTTTTATTCACTTTTTATTTTATTCAATCATCTTTGGCTAGAGATTTGGTATCTTCAAAAAAAAATTTTTTTTAACTTATTTTTAGAGACAGAATATTGCTCTGTTTTCCAGGCTGGAGTGCAGTGGCACAATCATAGCTCAGTACAGCCTTGAACTCCTGGGCTAAAGAGATCCTCCTACCTCAACCTCCTGAGTAACTGGGATTACAGAGAGCCACTGCATCAGGCAGAATTGAATATGTTTTTAAGATACTAAAATCTTAAAGAACAGACTTGAGTTGTAAATCAATGTAGTCTAAATGTAATTAAAGAATTGTAAGTGGGAGTACTTGGGCACAAAATCTAGGGCAGAATGTTGTAGTTTGAGAGCAGGATGCTTGTGTACAAGATTTTTGAGCCGATGCAATTTTTGATAAGGAGGTCTAGATGAGTCCAAATAAGTGAGTGGTTCAGGAATACATAAAATGGCAATGCTTACATTCTATGTCTTCGAGGAAAAAAATGAGAAAATTATTTGATTATTCATTAATATTTCTTTTTCTTTTTTGAGACAAGAGTCTTGCTGTGTTGCCCAGACTGGAGTGTAGTGGTGCAATCATAGCTCATTGCAGCCTCAAACTCCTGGGCTCAAGCAATCCTCCCACCTCAGCCTCCTGTGGAGCTACGACTACAGGTGCAAGCCACCATGACCCATGCCCCCTTTTTTGGTTTTTAGAGACATAGTCTCACTATGTTGCCCAGTCTAGTCTTGAATTCCTGCTCTCAAGCGATCTTCCCACCTCAGCCTCCCAAAGTACTTACAGGTGTGAGCCATTGCACCCAGCTATTCATCAGTATTTTTCAAATTGCAGTTTATGATCCATTAGTGGGTAATTAAATAAATGTATGAATTGTGACCAGCATTTTTTTTTTTTTTTTTTTTTTGAGATGAAGTCTCGCTCTTGTCCCCCAGGCTGGAGTGCAATGGCATGATCTTGGCTCACTACAACCTCTGCCTCCCGGGTTCAAGCAATTCTCCTGCCTCAGCCTCCTGAGCACCTGGGATTACAGGCGCGTGCCACCACGCCCAGCCAATTTTTGTATTTTTAGTAGAGACGGGGTTTCACCATGTTGGCCGGGTTGGACTTGAACTCCTGACCTAAGGTGATCTGCCCGCCTTGGCCTCCCAAAGTGCTGGGATTACAGGCGTGAGCCACCGTGCCCGGCCTATGACTAACATTTTGTTTTGTTTTGTTTTTGAGATGGAGTCTTACTCTGTCACCAGGCTGGAGTACAGTGACACGATCTCAGCTCACTGCAACCTCTGCCTCCCGGGTTCAAGCAATTCTCCTACATCAGCCTCCGGAGTAGCTGGGACTACAGGCACATGCCACCACGCCCAGCTAATTTTTGTATTTTTAGTAGAGACGGGGTTTCACCATGTTGGCCAGAATGGTCTCGATTGCTTGACCTCATGATCCGCCCGCCTCAGCCTCCCAAAGTGCTGGGATTACAGGCGCGAGTCACTGCACCTGGCATGACCAGCATTTTTCAAAGAAAATAGAATAAGGTGCATGAGGTAAAGTATTGTTTCACATATATATATGTAGGTAAGTATATACTGAATTATGATGAAAAAAATTTAAAAGCTACTACCCTTTAACAATTATGAAATAAATTGATGGGATCCCTTTACAATTCAAATGCTTTATAAACAATGTTACCATGTCTCCTTCCATGCTATGGAGATTAACTGAATTTTTCTTGATGAGTCAAAATGTTTCTTCACAGACCTAGTCTCTTTGTAAAAATTGCTTATCTTTACATTTCTGTCATGTCTTACTCTGATTAACTGGATGCATTCCAAATGTTTTACCTATGTGAACTTTTAGTATATAGTTATGGAATTTACTGGGTTGTTTTTAAATTTACATTAAAAATTATCTGGGCCGGGTGTGGTGGCACATGCCTGTAATCCCAGCACTTTGGGAGGCCGAGGTGGGTGGATCACCTGTGGTCAGGAGTTTGAGACCAGCCTGGCCAATGTCGCAAAACCCTGTCTCTACTAAAAATACAAAAATTAGCCAGGCGCAGTGGCACACACCTGTAACCCCAGCTACGTGGGAGGCTGAGGCACGAGAATCGCTTGAATCTGGGAGGTGTAGGTTGCAATGAGCCCCGATCACACCACTGCACTCCAGTCTGGGTGATGGAGTGAGGCTGTCTCAAAAAAAAACCTAAAAAACAAAAATGATCTGAAAACCTTTATTGTAATCTTGTTCCATCAGAGTTCCAAAAGAAAAGGATAACTTCTGTGTAATTATTAAACTATCTGG
Organism: Papio anubis; assembly: GCF_008728515.1. Lineage (NCBI taxonomy): Eukaryota > Metazoa > Chordata > Mammalia > Primates > Cercopithecidae > Papio > Papio anubis. The sequence goes on from NC_044992.1 coordinate 33,699,914, forward strand.
ATGTAGATTCACCAAATATAAGAAATGAAAAGTTTAGAGAATAAGGCAAGAAACATTAGTCTCATTAATGTGTCATCTGCAATACATTTTTAGTTACAGTTAATATAATTTTTTTTACCTTTTGTCAGACAGAATGAAAATATTTTCAGTGAAGTAGGGAGGAGGATTAGCTGACTAATAGCTAGATATAAAACATCAAGCTAGATGCTTCACCCACATCAGTTATTCCTACATGTCAGAAAGCTGTAACACTCAGCATGAATAACTTCTTACGGTTTTGACTTTGAGTTGGAAGTGATTTCTGAAAAATCAGAATTGCAAATATATTTTAAAGCAGTCACATCAGAGAATGTTTGATACACCTCAAATAAAAGCTTATCATTAATGCCTGTCATTTTAAGAGAATCACTAGGAGTGACTAACATCATAATAACATAGCAAGTTGCTTTCTTTCATCATTTCTCTTAAAATGCTTGAAAGATCCTGATACAGAAAGTTTTAAAGTTTGGCAAATGTAATAAGCATAGCAAATATCAAAAGAGAGCCAATACTCATGGCAGTTTGGAGTACTAGGCTTATAAATGTCATTGTGTTGAGAACACTGTGGAACTGCAATATCATTAGAAATTCCTTAATATTTGCAGTATCATTTTGGGGCACTCTGTGTCCAAGTCAAATTAATCTTGTTAGGACTCTCAAATATAGTCTAAGAATAATGCTTTTCTTTTTATGTATATAAACAGATATTTTGAAGTGCTTTCCATTTTTATCTTCAAGCAATTCACATCCCAAGAACAGAAGGAAATTTTTTCCATACATACCAATTTGATGCTTTCTTGTTTGTTTTAGGTATCAAAGTATAAATTTTCTATATTCATAGACAGAAATAAAATCTTTGCCTATTTTATGTCTAAGGCATATAAAAATTATATACATGTTGAAACAATGTTGAAAATTTTTAAACAATGTTGAAAATCATTAATGAGGGGCCCATTTAGTTTTAATTTTTAAGTTTAGTCACATAAGTAACACATTCCACTTAATTAAAGCTATTTATGTTCATGAATACATATCTGAATTTCTGTGTATACTGACTTTCTTGATGTTATAAATTGTAAAGCAAAAATCCAGGCTTTATTAAAACTTCATAAATTGAGCTTTGTAAACAAAGCATGGGGTCTTGCTTGCTTTAAGCTAACAATAAGTGTTCTACAAACACACATAAAACCCCCACAAAACTTATAGTCATGAATGTTCTGACTGTTCTTTCCTGCAGCTCATATTGGTTAGCATCATCTTTATCCTCCAGATATTTATCTTGCTTCCTCAATTCTACTTCAAAAATAGCCACAGCTGAAAACATGCTTGGTGGAAGATTTTGAATTATAAAAATGTAACTGCATTCTAATAACCTTTAATAGTTCAGTACTTTACTTACATAAATTATTTCAGTTTGTTTTAGTATCTGGGGACCAGGTTGAAGCAGGAGACAGATGTTAAATCATTACGGGAACCATTCAAGTCATTATCAGAATTAGTGGGCCAGGCGTGGTGGCGAATGCCTGTAATCCCAGCACTTTGGGAGGCCGAGGTGGGTGATCACCTGAGGTCAGGAATTCAAGACCAGCCTGACCAACATGGTGAAACCCCCTCTCTACTAAATACAAAAAATTAGCCAGGCGTGGTGGCACACACCTGTAATCCCAGCTACTCTGGAGGCTGAGGCAGAAGAATTGCTTGAATCCAGGAGGTGGAGGTTGCAGTGAACCAAGATGGTGCTATTGCACTCCAGCCTGGGCAACAAGAGCAAAACTCCTCTCAAAAAAAAAAAAAAAAAAAAGATTTAGTGTATCAGCATAGACAGCCTATGAGTACTGGGCATGTTCATTTCTTATGCTCTAGGTAAGTACTGATTTCTTTAAATTTCATAATGGGGCCCAGTCATAGGAGAATCTTTAGCATTTCATTCACCTATAGTGCTTGCAGGACTTAATCATATATGGGTCCTTGTTACCTATATATTAAAGACTATTATTTATATATTCATAGATATCTCAGATACTCAGAAATCACTTTAACTTATAATTTAAACACTGTGATTTCTCCATGTAACTACAAAGATAAAAACATATATATGAAGAATAATTACAGACCACTATTGACTTTGGAGCCTGAAAAGATATAGTTACACACACACGAGAGAGACTTAAAACTTCCGCCAACTTACCATTTAATTACTATTTGACTATAGTAGCAGAAATTATAAGGAGTTAGAAATTATAGCAGAACTATAAGGAGTTAGAAAGGTGGGTTCTAGGCCGGGCGTGGTGGCTCAAGCCTGTAATCCCAGCACTTTGGGAGGCCGAGACGGGCGGATCACGAGGTCAGGAGATCGAGACCATCCTGGCTGACACGGTGAAACCCCGTCTCTACTAAAAAAATACAAAAAACTAGCCGGGCGAGGTGGCGGGCGCCTGTAGTCCCAGCTACTCGGGAGGCTGAGGCAGGAGAATGGCGTGAACCCGGGAAGCGGAGCTTGCAGTGAGCTGAGATCCGGCCACTGCACTCCAGCCTGGGCGACAGAGCGAGACTCCGTCTGGAAAAAAAAAAAAAAAAAAAGAAAGGTGGGTTCTAGTTATAGCTGGGTAACCTTAGAAAAGGTGCTTAAAGTCTCTGGGTTTTGATTTCCTCAACTAGAAAATTAAGAAGTTAGAATAAAGTAACTCTAAAGTCAATTCCAGGTCTAAAATTCTACTTCTATAATTCTATTCCAAATAAGGATTTTTAATTTCAAAGATGGGACAAAGGCAGCTTAAAAGTATAAACACACTTCAGATCCAAAAAAAGGTTTTCACATAGTCCATTAGAGTGGAAACAAATGCTATATATTCTTACTATAAATAATTAGGAATACTCTGCTTTATGCTGTGGGTGTATTCTGAAACATTAAATATATATTTATTTTGATAAATGCAATCAATCTTTGCAGTGAATCCATTAGGAAAGAATCCTTCACATATTGTATTATTTGTTTTCTTCCTTTCTTTCGTTTGAGATGGAGTCTCACTCTGTTGCCCAGGCTGGAGTGCAGTGGCGCCATATCAGCTCACTGCAACCTCCAACTCCCAGGTTCAAGCAATTCTGCTGCCTCAGCCCCTCGAGTAGCTGGGATTACAGGTGCCCCTCACCACGCCCAGCTAATTTTTGTGTTTTTAGTACAGACAGGGTTTCACCATGTTGGCCAGGCTGGTCTTGAGCTCCTGACCTCAGGTGATCCACCCGCCTCAGCCTCTCAAAGTGCTGGGATTACAGGCGTGAGTCACACGCCTGGCCAGTATTATTTGTTTTCTTAAAGAGACACGCCTATGGCCGGGCGCAGTGGCTCACACCTGTAATCCCAGCACTTTGGGAGGCCGAGGTGGGTGGATCACGAGGTCAGGAGTTTGAGACCAGCCTGGTCAAGGTGGTGAAACATCATCTCTACTAAAAATATAAAACTTAGATGGGCGTGGTGGTGGGCACCTGTAATCCCAGCTACTGGGGAGGCTGAGGTAGGAGAATCGCTTGAACCGGGGAGGTGGAGGTTGGAGTGAGCCAAGATGGCACCACTGCACTCCAGCCTGGGTGACAGAGTGAGACTCCATCTCAAAAAAACAAAAAAAAAGAGACAGGCCTACATGATAAATGTCATATAAAACAATATTGTTACTATAAAATGTTATATTTGAAACAAGAAAGTGCTATTCCCTACCTCTTTTAAAATATTTATTTACAAGAGCTTATTATTCCATCTCCACTATATAGGCTGACATCAATCCAATCAATTCATATTTTCCATTAGAGAATAGGAAAGGAGTCAGATTAGATTGAATATGAAAGCTGGCTCTCTTTCAGCACTGAATATTGCCATCTTGTTATAAAGCAGGAACCACAACAGATAAATAGATTATTACAGAATAAAAACATTTAATTTGCATTCATTTTCAAATACCATGGGTGGATAATAAGTTCCTTTAGATGGACAGGATAGTATTTTAGTCAGATCTTTTTGTAAGTTGACTTGTTAGTATCTTCCACATGCATATTAAGACAATATACATTTTAAGACTGCAAACTGAATTCTTGTTATAAACCAAGACAGGAAGCATTTTCATCACAATGCCAAACCTACACAAATCACTAACGACATTATTAGGTAAATTAGAGGTTTAAAAGTACATCCTTCCTGACATTGGCAATGTGGGCGTCTGCACAGCACCCACAGCTGTGTTTCAGCAGTCTTGGCATAGCATTACTAAGGTAATAAAAATTCTTGAAGGTGGGAAGTTTCCATCAATTAACTTTGAGAGAGACTCATCTGGAGCAGCCTCATCTCAGCCCACATATTATGATGATGCTGTCTACTCAGTATGCCCTTGCTAGGATGACAGCAGTTAAATATTGAATTTCTGATTATCCCCTCACCCCAGTTAATCATATGTATTCTAAATCTAGAATAACACATTAAGCTAAAAATAATGAAGGCAAGTTCTCCACCTGACTTAGTATTCTTTTTCTTAGTGGACTATATAGAATTAAAATCGGGACTGAATTTAAGCTATTTTCTTTCTTTCTATAGCAACCTCTAGGAATGCCACCTGGAGTCAACTGATTGCAATGCCCACACACCACTGATTCTCTTCATTAGCTTTTCTATACCTAAATAATGTAACCTACCAAAGGACTAGTTCCTGCAGTTCTAGGTTTGGGGTTCACAACAGAAATCTCATTCCCTACTGCTGCTAACAGTATAATCTTACCAACCATTTGGTCACACTGATCAGGTTGACATGCAAGCAAAACCAAAGTTATCCTAAGTCTTCTGTGAATAGCAATCTAGATATTACAAATTTACCAAAGATTAAACTACCACTACTGCTATAAGATCACAAAAATAAGAGGTCTTAGTGGTAACTATCTTGTCATCCTTTCTTCATGACGAGAAGAAATTAGATAGCACATCTTTACTGAAACAGCTCTTGTCAACATCACATAAGTGACCTTCCTTTTGCTAAATCCAATAGTCTATTCTCAGGTCCACTTCACTCAGGAGCATTTGACTACTGATCATGTCATCTACCTTGGTACACTTTATTCTCTAAGCTTCTATAACGTCACATTCTCCTATATTACTCCCAGGGTTCTGTCTTCTCAGTCTCCTTTGATGGTTCCCCCTCTTCTCCCTGCATTTCCGAATCCTCTTATGCCATATGTCTTTTTCTTTTTGCATAGACATCATCAACTTCTAATACAGCCTAGACATTTATTTATTTATTTATTTATTTATTTATTTATTTATTTTTTGAGATGGAGTCTAGTTCTGTCACCCAGGCTGCAGTGCAGTGGCATGATCTCGGCTCACTGCAACCTCCCTCTCTCGGGTTCAAGCGATTCTCCTGCCTCAGCTTCCTGAGTAGCTGGGATTACAGGCACCTGTCACCACACCCAGCTAATTTTTGTATGTTTAGTAGAGACGGGGTTCCACTGTGTTGGCCAGGCTGGTCGTGAACTCCTGACCTTGTGATCCGCCCACCTCAGCCTCCCAAAGTGCTGGGATTACAGCCGTGAGCCACTGCACCTGGCCCAGTCTAGCCATTTTTTTAAATTTTTCTTTTCTTTTTTTTTTTTTGAGATGGAGTCTTGCTCTGTCGCCCAGGCTGGAGTGCAATGGCATGATCTCGACTCACTGCAACCTCTGCCTCCGGGGTTCAAGTGATTCTCCTGCCTCAGCCTCCCAAGTAGCTGGGATTACAGGTGCCCACCACCATGCCCAGCTAATTTTTGTATTTTTAGTAGATATAGGGTTTCACCATGTTGGCCAGGCTGTTCTTGAACTCCTGACCTCAAGCGATCTGCCTGCCTTGGCCTCTGAAAGTGCTGGGATTATAGGTTGAGCCATCGCGCCCAGTCACGCCATTTTGTTTACTGTTTATGTCTCCACTGCTCCTCCACTAGACTGCAGATGCTTTTGTCTCTTTTTGATGCCTAGTGCCCAGATCAGTGCCTGGCACACAGTGCTCAATACATATTTGCTGAATGGGTAAACTACTATTTTTCTGATTTATATATGTTTAAGCCATTCCCTAACTCCTTAGAATGAATGTTCCTTAAGAGTAGAAAATCAATATATTTATAAAACAGTGTACCATATAACATAATCTTGAGTTGTTACCTATAGGATATAATTTGTAATTAATACCAAATAAATAATGCTTCAGTAAATAGCTTTACATAACTTTTTGTGCACATTACACAGAGAAATAATCCCTCATTGGTTAAATTATTTTTATTTTTGTCAAAATATTGTAGTCACCTCCTTTAAAAAGTCAAATTGTACTATTACAAGACTTATAATGAAAGACACTTCCCCATTCTTCTCTAAGCTCCAGAGGCTACCAACTTCAACTCTTCTAGTCATTCTCCCTGTTTCCATCTTTCTCTTTTTTTTTTTTTGTTTTGAGACAGGGTTTCGCTCTTGTCGCCCAGGCTGGAGTGCAATGGTGCGATCTTGGCTCATTGAAACCTCCGCCTCCCAGGTTCAAGCGATTCTCCTGCCTCAGCCTCCTGAGTAGGTGGGATTATCGGCACCCGCCTCCATGCCCAGCTAATTTTTGTATTGTTAGTAGAGATGGGGTTTTCCCATGTTGGCCAGGCTGGTCTCGAACTCCTGATTTCAGGTGATTCACCCACCTTGGCCTCCCAAAGTGCTGGGATTACAGGTGTGAGCCACTGTGCCCAGCCTGTTTCCATCTTTCTAAATTAAATGTTTATATTGATATTTCTTAATTTATCAATATTAAATATCAGATTTATTATCTTCCCCCCATGGTAGAAGACATCTTAGTTCTTTTTAATTTCTTGCTTTATCAATATTAACAATATCATTTCACCAACATGAAGTTTTAGCAATTGTTCTCACATACACAACTCTCCTCTCCCTCAATTCTCCCAATATTTGGTTAAATCAGTGAGTGTTAAAAAAATATTATTTACAAAGCTGGAGGCATCACGCTACCTGACTTCAAACTATACTACAAGGCTACAGTAACCAAAACAGCATGGTACTGGTGCCAAAACAGAGATATAGACCAATGGAACAGAACAGAGTCCTCAGAAATAATACCACACATCTACAGCCATCTGATCTTTGACAAACCTGAGAGAAACAAGAAATGGGGAAAGGACTCCCTATTTAATAAATGGTGCTGGGAAAATTGGCTAGCCATAAGTAGAAAGCTGAAACTGGATCCTTTCCTTACTCCTTATACGAAAATTAATTCAAGATGGATTAGAGACTTAAATGTTAGACCTAATACCATAAAAACCCTAGAGGAAAACCTAGGTAGTACCATTCAGGACATAGGCACAGGCAAAGACTTCATGTCTAAAACACCAAAAGCAACGGCAACAAAAGCCAAAATTGACAAATGGGATCTCATTAAACTAAAGAGCTTCTGCACAGCAAAAGAAACTACCATCAGAGTGAACAGGCAACCTACAGAATGGGAGAAAATTTTTGCAATCTACTCATCTGACAAAGGGCTAATATCCAGAACCTACAAAGAACTCAAACAAATTTACAAGAAAAAAACAAACAGCCCCATCAAAAAGTGGGCAAAGGATATGAACAGACATTTATCAAAAGAAGACATTCAAACAGCCAACAGACACATGAAAAAATGCTCATCATCACTCACCATCAGAGAAATGCAAATCAAAACCACAATGAGGTACCATCTCACACCAGTTAGAATGGTGATCATTAAAAAGTCAGGAAACAACAGGTGCTGGAGAGGATGTGGAGAAATAGGAACACTTTTACACTGTTGGTGGGATTGTAAACTAGTTCAACCATTATGGAAAACAGTATGGCGATTCCTCAAGGATCTAGAACTAGATGTACCATATGACCCAGCCATCCCATTACTGGGTATATACCCAAAGGATTATAAATCATGCTGCTATAAAGACACATGCACACGTATGTTTATTGCGGCACTATGCACAATAGCAAAGACTTGGAATTAACCCAAATGTCCATCAGTGACAGACTGGATTAAGAAAATGTGGCACATATACACCATGGAATACTATGCAGCCATAAAAAAGGATGAGTTTGTGTCCTTTATAGGGACATGGATGCAGCTGGAAACCATCATTCTTAGCAAACTATCACAAGAACAGAAAACCAAACACCGTATGTTCTCACTCATAGGTGGGAACTGAACAATGAGATCACTTGTACTCGGGAAGGGGAACATCAACATCACACACCGGGGCCTATCATGGGGAGGGGGGCGGGGAGAGGGAGGAGGGATTGCATTGGGAGTTATACCTGATGTAAATGACGAGTTGATGGGTGCTGACGAGTTGATGGGTGCAGCACAGCAACATGGCACAAGTATACATATGTAACAAACCTGAACGTTATGCACATGTACCCTAGAACTTAAAGTATAATAATAATAAAAAAAAAAAAAAAAAGAAAAAAGATGTTAAGTGGATGAAAGCAGGATACAAAACAGCAATACTATTAAATGTGTACAGTTTTATTTCAAAAAAAATATTATTATAGCCATACAAATAGTATGAACTGCTGAACAGCAGACTAATTGTACAAGAAAGGAGTTCTTAAGTGACAGTCATGTGTCACTTAATGGGGATACGTTCTGAGAAGTGCATCGTTAGGCAATTTTGTCATTGTGCAAACATCACAGAGCATACTCATATAAACCCAGATGGTATAGTCTACTACACACATAGGCTATAGGGTACAGCCTATTGTTCCTAGAGACAAACATGCACAGTGTGTTACTGTACTGAGTACTGTATGCAGTTTTAACACAACGGTAAGTATTTGTGTAACTAAACATAGAAAAAGTACAGTAAAAATATGGTATAACAGATAAAAACGGTACATCTGTATAGGGCAGGGTAGCTCTATTATAATTTTATGGGACTACCATTGTATGTGCGGCCTGCTATTGACTAAAACGTTGTTGTGGGGTGCCTGACTGTATTTTGCTTTTCCTAGAGTTGTTAACTGCTTTATTTTTTTCATTTGCTTTGTTTCCAACATACCTATCAGTATTCTTTTTCCAAAAGCTCCAACATCATTGTGGCATGCCATTCAATAATAACGTTTTTCATATGCTCATATAAACCAGTCCTTATTTTTTTCCTAGAAAACTCCCTGGCCTAGGCCTGGTATAAAAATGATATCCTGGAACTTCCTTATGGAGCCCTTCTGTGCTAGATCACCTGTTCCCAGATCCCATGTTTTTTTGTTTTTGGTTTTTAAAATTTATTTTAATAAATTAGTTCTTAGATTTTACTAGAGTATATCCTCCTGCTAGTTGTTTGTTTATTTGTTTGTTTTTGAGACAGAGTCTTGCTCTGTTGCCTAGGCTGGAGTGCAGTGGTGTGATCTTGGCTCAGTGCAACCTCCACTTCCCAAGTTCAAGTGATTATTCTGCCTCAGCCTCCTGAGTAGCTGGGATTACAGGTGTCCACCACCATCCCCGGCTAATTTTTGTATTTTTAGTAGAGACGAGGTTTCACTATGTTGGCCAGGCTGGTCTTGAACTCCTGATCTCAAGTGATTCATCCACCTCGGCCTCCCAAAGTGCTGAGATTACAGGTGTGAGCCACCGCGCCCGGCCCTCCTGCTAGTTTTAGCAACTTCTACTATCTCTCTTCCTTATCCTTCCAATCCTTTATTTTTATTTATTTTTGAATACAGACAGGATCTTGCTTTGTTGCCCAGGCTGGTCTCAAACTACTGGCCTCAAGTACTCTTCATGCTGTGGCCTCCCAAAATGCTGAAATTACAGGCATGAGCTACCATACCCAGCCCTCCCAATTCTTTAGGGTCATTTAATATCTACACTGTCAGAGCTTATAACATGTAAATTATCTTCTGGAATAGTAAGCCCCACATGAATCTTATGGATTGCATGCTCACATAAGGTCTTTTGGGACATTTTCTTTATCACTTGTTTGGCTGGCTGGGCATGGTACAGGTATCAGGGAAATTATATTTTCTGAGTTCTTGAATGTTCAAAAACATCTGTTGCCTTTTTACCTAAATAACAGGTAAGCTAGATATAAAACCTTGGATTACACGTCATTTTCTTGAGGACTATAGATAAAGTCTATAAAGCCTACAGTCTTCTGGCACTGATTTACTGAGGAGAATTCTGAAGTCAGTCCAGATTTTTCTCCCTCTCATATGTTTTTTTCTTTTTTTTCTGGAGTCATTCTTTAATTTTTGGAGTCCAATAACATGACTAGGTTGTGCCTTATAATTGTTCTATGTACATTTTCCCTGGCTCATGATGTACGCTCTCAATCTATAGATTCAAGTCTGCCTGACTTACTCCCTTCCTTCCTTCCTTCTTTCCTTCCTTCCTCCCTTCCCTTCCCTTCCTTCACTTCCTTCCCTTCCTTCCTTCTTTCCCTTCCCTTCCCTTCCTTTCCCTTCCCTTCCCTTCCCTTCTCTTCCTTCTTTTGAGACGTAGTTTTGCTCTTGTCGCTCAGGCTGGAGTGCAATGGCATGATCTCAGCTCACTGCAACCTCTGCCTCCTGGGTTCAAGTGATTCTCCTGCCTTAGTCTCCTGAGTAGCTGGGATTACAGGCATGCGCCACTGTGCTAATTTTTTTTTTTTTTTTTTTGAGACAGAGTCTCGCTCTTGTTGCCCAGGCTGGAAGGCAATGGCATGATCTCAGCTCACCGCAACCTCCGCCTCCCGGGTTCAAGTGATACTCCTGCCTCATCCTCCCAGGTAGCTGGGATTACAGGCATGCACCACCATGCCTGGTTAATTTTGTATTTTTAGTAGAGATGGGGTTTCTCCACGTTGGTCAGGCTGGTCTCGAACTCCCGACCTCAGGTGATCTGCCCGTCTTGGCCTCCCAAAGTGCTGGCATTACAGGCGTAAGCCACTGCACCCGGCTTTTTTCTTTTCTTTCTTTTTTTTAAATTTTTTATTTTTAGTAGAGATAGGGTTTCACCATGTTGGCCAGGCTGATCCTGAACTGACCTCAGGTGATCCATCCACCTCAGCCTCCCAAAGTGCTGGGATTCCAGGAATATGCCACCACGCCTGGCCTCAAGTCTGCATTTGTTTCTGAATAGTTTCCTTTAAAAATATCTTTAAATGTTATTTTCTATTGAGCTTTATTCTTCAGAGACAATTATTCTACTTTATCCATGTTCTACATCTTACATTGGGTTCTCTATTCCTTTTAAACACTTGGTTAATTTGCATTTCATTTTGCTCATTTTTTTCTCTAGTTTCCTACGTCCCTTACTATGTTTTCTAGAAGTGTGTATTCTCCTTTTGCATTTCCAATATGCCCATTATTTCATTGACAATTTTTTTTCTCTTTAGCTTATTTCCTAAGCTCTGTTACCTAAGGCTTTATCTTCTGCACCAAATCTTCCTTGACCTATCTCTGCTTTGTGTTCTAGTTTTACCAAAGTGTTTATAAGATTACGTTTTTCTGTCATTCAAAGCAATGTATTTTATTACAACTTTCATCAGCTCTGTTTTTTATTATTCAGTTTTTCTTTTCTTTTTTTGAGACAGGGTCTTACTCTGTCTCCCAAGATGGAGAGCAGTGGTACAATCACAGATCACTACAGACTTGACCTCCTGGGCTCAAGTGATCCTCCTGCCTCAGTCTCCAGAGTAGCTAGGACTACAGGCGTGTGCCACCATATCCAGCTAATTCTTTGTATTTATTTATTTATTTAATTTATTGTAGAGGTGGGGTTTTCCCATGTTGCCCAGGCTGGTCTTGAACTCCTGGACTTAAGCGATCCACTTGCCCCAGCCTCTCAAAGTGCTAGGATTACAGACGTGAGCCACCGCGCCCAGTCCAGATACTTGATTCTTATAAATTGTGATAGAACAAGTAAATTTTCAGGCGAGATCAGGCACGTTCAGGGTGGTACGGCCATAGACAAAACAAGTCAATTTTCAAAACAGAGATAGCAGGAAGAATTTCTGATATTGGAAATAATGACAGTGTATCTCATTTTTAAGACCTTCCAAAGCTAACAAAATTTTAAATGGAGTTGAGAATAAAGAATCTAACTTCCCAAATATGTATGTAAAACAAGATAACATGATAACATAAAGAAACCCAGTTGTATCTCAGATTGGTTCTGTGAAAACTTATATCCAGCCAGAAACATAATAAGCAGGTAACTTAACTTTCAGGGGTTATTGCTGACTCTACTTCTCTTCATGGAATACATAAGGAAAAAAATTGCTTCTGAGGGTATCGAATGCTTTTTTTCTCCTTCTCAGTATTCTATTATACAAATGTTCAAATGTACAGAAAAATGGAAATGATTTTACAGTAAACATTCATATACCCACTACTTAGATTCTACCGTTAATATTTTGCTATCTATTGATCAATCCATCAATGCATCTTATTTCTCATGCATATTAAAGCACCCTGCAGATATCAGTACATTTCCCCCTGCAAATATGCATATTATTAACTAGAATTCAAAATTTTGTACAGGCTTTAGTAAAATTTACATATAATAAAATACATATTCTATGTACATGTATTGAATTTTGGCAAATGCGTTTATCTATGTAACCCCAAACCCTACCAAGATATAGGACATCATAATTACTCCAGAAAGTTCCATCATCCTCCTTTCCAGTCAGTCCTCACTCTCAATCTCCCACTGTTCTCATTTTTTCATCATAGATTAATGTGTCTCTTCTTGAACTTCACATAAATGGATTCATATAGCCTGTTTTCTTTTATGTAAGGCTCCTTTTACTCAGCAAAATATTTTTGAGATTCATCATATTATTGCATCCCAATAATAATTATTTTTTATTGCTGATTAGTTTTCCAGTTTATTAACATACTGCAGTTCAATTATTCTCCTATCCTATTGATGAATACTTGGGCCGTATCTAGTTTGGGACTATGATGAATAAAGCTATATTAAAATTCATGTGTGAGTAATTTTGTAGACATATGTTTTCATTTTTCTTGGGCAAATACCAAGAAATGAAATTGCTGGGTCACAGGGAAGGTACGTGTTTAGTTTTACACAAAACGGCCAGCCCTTTTTCCAAAGTGGTTATATCCTTTTTACATGCCCATTGACAATGTATAGAGTTTTGGTTGTTCCACATCTTCACCAGCATTTGGTGGTGTCAGTCTTTTTAATTTTAGCAACTCTGAGGGTGTATAGTAGTATCTTGTTGTGATTTTAGGTAGTAACCAAATACCTTCTTTAAGAGTTTGGATAACATAATAGTAATATAACTTATAATACATATAATGATTTCTTTCGAATGTCAAGTAGTCCTGACAACAGTGTAAGAATGCTAGAGTAGTACATTTTTCCATAGTGAGAAGCTTTTTTGTTTCTGGTTGTATCTGCCAGATAAAGCAAATCTTTTTTTTTCTCTTTTGGAAACAGGGTCTCGCTCTGTCACCCAGCCTAGAGTGCAGTGGTGCGAACACAGCTTGCTGCAGTCTCAACCTTCTAGGCTCAAGTGATCCTCCTGCCTCAGCCTCTCCTATAGCTGGGACCACAGGTAGGCACCACCATGCCTGGCTACTTTTTTTTTTTTTTTTTGAGATGGGGTCTTGCTCTGCTGCCCAGGCTGGAATGCAGTGGTGTGATCCTGGCTGACTGCAACCTCTGCCTCCCAGGTTCAAGCGATTTTCCTGCCTCAGCCTCCAGAGTAGCTGGGACTACAGGTGCCTGCCACCACGCCCAGCTCATTTTTGTGTTTTTTAGTAGAGAGAGGGTTTCACCATCTTGGCCAAGCTGGTCTCAAACTCCTGACCTCAGGTGATCCACCTGCCTCGGGCTCTCAAAGTGCTGGGATTACAGGCATGAGCCACTGCACCTGGCCACCTGGCTAATTTTTTAATTTTTAAAATGCTTTGTACATCCTTGCTAACACGGTGAAACCCCGTCTCTACTAAAAATACAAAAAATTAGCTGGGCGTGGTGGTGCGGGCCTGTAGTCCCAGCTACTTGGAGGCTGAGGCAGGAGAATGGCGTAAACCCGGGAGGCGGAGCTTGCAGTGAGCCAAGATGGCGCCACTGCACTCCAGCCTGGGCGACAAAGCTAGACTCTGTCTCAAAAAACAAACAAACAAACAAACAAACAAAAAAATGCTTTGTGGAGACAGGGTCTCACTTTGTTGCCCATGCTGGTCTTGAACTGGGCTCAAGCAATCTGCCTGCCTCAGCCTCCCAAAGTACTGGGATTACAGGAGTGAGCCAATACACCTGGCCTTAAATGAATTTATTCGAGGTAACACTGCTATAGTAACAAAGGCCCCTGATTGATACATCTATTTTGGGTAACTGGTAACAGTAAAGGAAACTGCAACCAAAACATTTAACTAAGATTCCACTATTTTTTTGGAAAGGTAGCTGCAGAAAGCCAAAACACTGAAAATACTCTATCACTAGTTAAAAAGTTTAAAAGTCGGCCAGGTGCAGTGGCTCACGCCTGTAATCCCAGCACTTTGGGAGGCCGAGGCAGGCGGATCACGAGGTCAGGAGATCGAGACCATCCTGCCTAACATGGTGAAATCCCCTCTCTACTAAAAAAATACAAAAAAAATTAGCCCGGCGTGGTGGCGGGCGCCGGTAGTCCCAGCTACTTGGGAGGCTGAGGCAGGAGAATGGCGTGAACCCAGGAGGCGGTGCTTGCAGTGAGTCAAGATCGTGCCACTGCACTACAGCCTGGGCGACAGAGCGAGACTCTGACTCAAAAAAAAAAAAAAAAAAAAAAAGTTTAAAAGTCAGTAATATATCTCTAAAGTATAAAAATGAATATATTTTAAAGCAAAGATATTTATTACAAGTCCATTATGTTCTGACAAATTTCTATCAGATTTAAAAAAAATAGTGAGTTAAAATGAAAACACAAAGTCTCTGAATTCAATGTTAGTCAATATTTGTGTTTATTTGTTTGAGACACAGTCTCGCTCTGTCGCCCAGGCTGGAGTGCAGTGGCCGGATCTCAGCTCACTGCAAGCTCCGCCTCCCGGGTTCACGCCATTCTCCTGCCTCAGCCTCTAGAGTAGCTGGGACTACGGGCGCCCGCCACCTCGCCCGGCTAGTTTTTTGTATTTTTTAGTAGAGACGGGGTTTCACCGTGTTAGCCAGGATGGTCTCGATCTCCTGACCTCGTGATCCACCCGTCTCGGCCTCCCAAAGTGCTGGGATTACAGGCTTGAGCCACCGCGCCCGGCTAGTCAATATTTTTTAAATCAAGAGTTTAATTTTCATGTTATAATAACTTGTTTTTAGGTGCACATTTATTTTATATATTTGAGTTTATAACATTTACATATTATAGTCAATTCAGTTAGAAAAGTTAGGTTTTAATGAATGCAAACATATTAACTCTGAAGTTGCAGATACTGTTGCAGTTTTATATTAGCCCCAATAGCTAATTGTTTTTGTTATATTACACTGAAGACAATCCAGTTTCCACAAATGCCATACAAACAGTAATTTTTTTTAAAAAAAATCAGCTTCTCTTAAAATCTCAAGCTACTTTTAAATAGAAATGGCAAAGTTTATTAGGAAATGAACACACACATGGAAAATAATCTGGCAGCACAGCACAATTAATTGGTTGTGGACGCTAAGGGTATCATATTATTTGACTACGCTTCTTTACATATACACACTATAACACACACACACACATGCACACACACATATTTTAAATGATTCATATAACCAGCACATAATTAAAAATTAAAATATACAAAGGGAGTTATAATGAAAAGCAATACTACCCTTCCTTCCTCTTTCAGTGCTATTCATCAGAGACAACCAATAAACCAATTAGAATACTTTGCCTTTTTTTTTTTTTTTTTTTTTTTAAATTTAGACAGAGCCTCGCTCTGTCACCCAGGCTAGAGTGCAGTGGTGCAACCTCGGCTCACTGCAGACTCCACCTCCTGGATTCAAGAGATTCTCCTGCCTCAGCCTCCTGAGTAGCTGGGACTATAGGCATGTGCACCACACCCAGCTAATTTTTGTATTTTTAGTAATAGTGGGGTTTCACCACGTTGGCCATGCTGGTCTCAAATTCTTGACCTCAAGTGATTCGCCCATCTCAGCCTCCCAGAAGTGCTGGGATTACAGGCATGAGCCATTGCACCCAGCCAATACTTTGCAATTTAGCTTAACACAAACCACTTAACATTAACGCACAATTCCCAGTTGGAGGAGGGGAGGAGGAACAGTATAGAGAAATTAGGACATCCATACTCTGTTGATGAGAATGTAAGGTAATGAAATCATTTATTTATTTATTTATTTTTTAGGGACTTGCTCCTTATTGCCACCTACAGATCAGTGTCCCTTCTTTCTCCCTCAAAACTCTTTGAAACCCATGCTATACCTACAGAATGGGAGAAAATTTTTGCAATCTACCCATCTGACAAAGGTCCAATATCCAGAATCTACAAAGAACTTAAACAAATTTACAAGAAAAAAACAGCCCCACGCCTGTAATCCCAGCACTTTGGGAGGCTGAGGTGGGCGGATCACAAGGTCAGCAGATCGAGACCATCCTGGCTGATATGGTGAAACCCCGTCTCTACTAAAATACAAAAAATTAGCCAGGCGTGGTGGCGGGCACCTGTAGTCCCAGCTACTCAGGAGGCTGAGGCAGGAGAATGGTGTGAACCCAGGAGGTGGAGGATCCGGGAGATGGAGGTTGCAGTGAGCTGAGATCATGCCACTGTACTCCAGCCTGGGTGACAGAGTGAGACTCCATCTCAAAAAAAAAAAAAAAAAGAGAGAGAGAGAGAAAGAAAGAAAAAAATAGCCCCTTCAAAAAATGGGCAAAGGATATGAACAAACACTTCTCAAGAGAAGACATTTATGCCGCCAAAAAAATACGAAAAAAAGCTCAACATCACTGATGATTAGAGAAATGCAAATAAAAACTATAATGAGATACCATCCCACACCAGTCAGAATGGCAATTATTAAAATGTCAAGAAATAATAGATGCTGGTGAGGCTGTGGAGAAATAGGAATGCTTTTACACTGTTGGTGGGAATGTAAATTAGTTAAACCATTGTGGAGGACAGTGTAGCAATTCCTCAAGGATCTAGAACTAGAAATACCATTTGACCCAGCAATCCCATTACTGGGTATATACCCAAAGGAATATAAATAATTTTACTATAAAGACACATGCACACGTATGTTTATTGCAGCACTATTTACAATAGCAAAGACATGGAACCAACCCAAATGCCCAAAAATGATACACTAAATAAAGCAAATGAGGTACATATACACCATGGAATACCATGCAACCATAAAAACGAATGAGATCATGTTCTTTGCAGGGACATGGATGAAGCTGGATGCCATCATCCTCAGCAAACTAACACAGGAAGAGAAAACCAAATACCGCATGTTCTTATTCATAAGTGAGAGTTGAACAATGAGAACACATGGACACGGAGGGGAACAACACATACCGGGGCCAGTTGGGGGGTGGGTGGCAAGGGGAGGGAGAGCATTAGGACAAATAGCTAACACATGTGGGGCTTAAAATCTAGATGAGGGGTTGATAGGTGCAGCAACCACCACGGCACACGTATGCCTATGTAACAAACCTACACGTTCTTCACGTGTATCCGAAACTTAAAGTAAAAAAGAAAAAGAAAAAGAAACCCATGCTATTGGACTAAACTCTGTTGCCTAGGTTAGAGTGCTGTGATGTGATCATAGCTGACTGTAACCTTGAACTCCTGGGCTCAAGCAATCCTCTCAGCTCAGTCTCTTGAGCAGCTGGAGCTACAGGCATGTGCCACCATACCCAGCTACTTGGGATAAAATACAGAAAATGTTTAATTTTCTGTAGAGCCACAGCACTCAGACAAATAATTTTAAAGAAAAATTTGGTATACCTAATTTTTCCTTCCATCTTTCCTTTCATTCTTCCTTCCTTCTGTCCCTTTGTTCTTCCCTCCCTCCTTTCCTTCCTTTTTTTCTTTTTTTAAAATATGGGGTCTTGGCCAGGCACGGTGGCCCACGCCGGTAATCCCAGCACTTTGGGAGGCCGAGGCAACAGAATTGCTAGAACTCAGGAGTTTGAGGTTGCAGTGAGTTCGAGACCATGCCACTGCACGCCAACATGGATGACAAGACACTGTCTCTACTAAAATATACAAAAATTAGCCAGGCACGGTGGCCCACGCTCGGTAATCCCAGCACTTTGGGAGGCCGAGTGCAGGCAGATCATTTGAGGTCCCAGCGACGTTCGAGACCAGCCTGGGCTCAAACAATCCTCCCTCCTCAGCCTCCTGAGTAGCTGGGACTATGGTGCAAGTCACCATGTCCAAATGACTTTTTTTTTTTTTTTTTTGAGACAAAGTCTCACTCTATCACCCAGGCTGGAGTGCAGTAGTGCGATCTCAGTTCACTGCAACCTCCACCTCCCAGGTTCAAGCAATTCTCCTGCCTCAAACTCCCAAGTAGCTGGGACTATAGGCGCATGCCACCACACCCGGCTAATTTTTTATTTTTAGTAGAGACAGGGTTTCACCATGTTGGCCAGGCTGGTCTCAAACTCCTGACCTCAGGTGATCTGTCTACCTCGGCCTCCCAAAGTGCTGGGATTACAGGTGTGAGCCACCATGCCCAGTCCAAATGACTTTTTTTAGGAATGGGATCCCACTATGTTGCCCAGGTTGGTCTCAAACTCCTGGCCTCAAGTGATCCTCCAGCCTCTGCCTCCCAAAGCTTTGGGATTATAAGTGGCGCCACCACATCGTTTATCCACCTAATATTTTCTTTTCTTTTCTTTCTTTTTTTTTTTTTTTTGAGATAGGGTCTCACTCTGTCACCCAGATTGGAGTACAATGGTGCAATCTCAGCTCACTGCAACCTCTGCCTCCTGGGCTCAAGTGATCCTTCCATGTCAGCCTTCCAAGTAGCTGGGACTACAGGTGTGCACCACCATGCCCGGCTAATTTTTGTATTTATAGTAGAGATGGGGTTTTGCCATGTTGGCCAGGCTGGTCTTGAACTCCAGGCCTCAAGTGATCCAGCTGCCTTGGCATCCCAAAGTCTTGGGATTACAAGTGTGAGCCATTACACCTGGCCCTAATATTTTTCAAAATTCACATTTATTTCAACCTAACATTAGAAATTTATTCTATTTATATAGCTGTAAAAGTATTTCAATCACTAGGTCAGGAGATCAAGACCATCCTGGCCAACATGGTGAAACCCTGTCTCTTCTAAAAATACAAAAATTAGCTGGGTGTGGTGATGTGCACATGTAGTCCCAGCTACTCAGGAGGCTGAGGCAGGAGAATCACTTGAACCCGGGAGGCAGAGGTTGCAGTGAACCAAGATCACGCCACTGCACTCCAGCCTAGGCAACAGAGCGAGACTCTGTCTTAAAAAAAAAAAAAAAAAAGGACTTCAAGACATATATTTAAAGATGTTCACTACAATGAAAACTTTGAAATAATAATAAAAAAAATTCTCAATAGGGCACTGGTGAAATACAATGGAATACAATGCAGCCATTAAAAAGAATAAGGTAAGAGGCTGGGCTCAATGACTCACATCTGCAATCCCAGCACTTTAGGAGACCAAGGTAGGAGGATTGCTTGAAGCCAGGAGTTCAAGACCAGTCTTGGCAACATAGCAATATCCCATCTCTACAAAAAAAAATACAAAAATTAGCCCGATGTGGTGGCACACACCTGTAATCCTAGCTATATGGGAGGTTGAGGTGGGAGGATCCCTTGAGCCCAGGAGTTCGAGGTTGCAGTGAGCTATGATCGTGCCACTGCAGCATTCAAACAGCTGAACGTGACCAAAGTAAAATTCAAACATAACGACTTGGCTTCCTTTAATTCATTACTACTAACTTTAAGTGAGCCTTTAGTGTTACTTAACTTATTGTATTTTTTTAAAAAAATCAACTCTTCTCCCTCCCTCTCCTCATTGAAAAAATAGAAATTATAACTCACATAAGCTCTCATCATATTAAATATATACTAAAATATGTGCATCTGTACCCATACACTCTTTTCTATTTTTCTTTTTTTTTTTTGAGATGGAGTCTCACTCTGTCACCCAGGCTGGAGTACAGTAGTACAATCTCAGCTCACTGCAACCTCTGCCTCCTGGGTTCAAGTGATTCCCCTGCCTCAGCCTCCCAAGTAGCTGGGACTACAGGTGCATGCCACCACACGTGGCTACTTTTTTATTTTTAGTAGAGATGGGGTTTTACCATGTTGGCCAGGCTGGTCTTGAACTCCCGACCTCAGGCAATACACCCGCCTCCGCTTCCCAAAGTGCTGGGATTACAGGCATGAACCACCGCGCCCGGCCACACTCTTTCTTCCTATACAATGGTAAAATTGTCCATAATCCTATCTAAGGCCATCTCTTCTGCTGATTCGCTGAATTTTTTTTTTTTTTTTTTTTTTTTTTGAGATAGAGTCACTCTGTCACCCAAGCCTGGAGTGCAGTGGCATGATCACGGCTCACTGCAGCCTCAACCAGGCAGGTTCAAGCGATCCTCCTACCTCACAGGTACCCGGCTGTTGCTTTTTGTTTGCTTGTTTGTTTGTTTGTTTGTAGAGATGGCATCTCACTATGTTTCCTAGCCTGGTCTCAAATTCCTGGGGTCAAGCGATCCATCCACCTCAGCCTCCCAAAGTGCTAGGACTACAGACGTGAGCCACTGCACCTAGCCACATCTACTGGATTCTATCCCCTCTCACCAACCTACAATTGTCTTTCTCTCTTACATTATCAATTATCCCTCTCTACTAGACATTTCCCATCAGCAAAGAATGTTTCCAATGTTAAAATACAGGTTTCTTGACCAACATGTCACCTCCCCAGTCAAAGTCCCATTTCTCTGCTGCCCTTTACAATCAGACATGAAAGAGCAATCTGTACTTGCTGTCTCTACCTTCTTTATTCCCATTGTCTCTGAAACTCATTCCATTCAGACTCTAATTCTCAGTTCTTTTCTGAAACTGCTCTTATTAAAGTCACAATGGCTTCTATGCTGCCAAATCCAACGGTCAATTCTCATCTTCATTTTATTTGCACCATCAGCAGTATACGACAGAAATGATTTTTCTCCACCTTGAAACCTTTTTGTTTCACTTTTAGGTCACCACTTCTCTTGGTTCTCTTTCTACTTCATTAGAGGCTTCTTTTGATCTCGTTCACTGGTTTCTCTTTTCCTGACCTCTAAAAATGATAATGCCCAGGGTTCAGTCCTTGACCTCTTCTCTATCTCTATCCATTTAATAGGTTTCATCATGTCTCATATCTTTATATATTATCTATATGCTGATGACTCCCAATGTATGTTTCTGGTCCAAACCTCTGATTCGAACACCAGGCTCTTATACTCAAGTACCTGCTCTTGGATATCTAATGCTCATTTCAAACTTGTTAAACTTATTTGTCCTAAAACAAAATCCTAATTCTCAACCTCCTTTTCACCAAACCCATTTCTCCTATAAACTTCCTTATTTCAATAAATAGTAGTAACTCTATTTTTCCATTTGCCTCCTTTTAATAATGAGCCAAGGAAGGAGGGTAGTGAAGATCACAGGGAAAATGGATCTAAGGTCCTGTTGCAGTTAAAATTGTTGAAGTCCATATACTACAGGGAGAGGGCTGGAAAGACAGGAGTTGTGGGAGGAGAGTAGAATGCTTAAAATGAAGGTTTAGTTATTAGTAATGACATGGCCTAGAGGATGATTTTATGAGCGGGTGACTAAATTGAGGTGGAAGACAAGATCATTGGAGGTGAGGAGGTCAAGAAACATAGATATCTGAGCATTGGAGGATTGCCTGTGTAGATACTGAAATAACTAAAATTTTTAAAGAGTTGTGGAGGGAAAGACAGTAAGGTTGGTGTGGAGGGAAGGACAGTAAGGTTGGTGTGGAGGGAAGGACAGTAAGGTTGGTGTGTAGGTAAGGACAGTAAATGTTGGTGCTAAAACTCATTTTCCATTTTTAATGACTCCTTTCCAAAAATCTTGGAATCATTTTGATTCCTCCGTATCTCACATCCCAAATCCAATCCATCAGCAAATCTTCTTGGTTCTATCTTCAAAATCCAACTACCTGTTACCACTTTTATAGATAGCCCCCTAGTCTAAACCATCATTACTATGCTTCCCCTGGATTAATGTCATCAACTGCTAACTGATCTTCCTGCTTCTCCCCTGCCCTCTCCTGACGCCATAGTTTATTCTGCCAGCAAGAGCCAGATATGTCCTTTAAAAAATATCAGTACCAATGGTAAATTCTTAGTTTTGATTAATGTACAAAAATCATGTAGCACCTGGGAGAAAGAACTCTCTATCTTTTTTTTTTTTTTCTTTTCTTCTTTTGAGACAGAGTTTCATTCTTGTTGTCCAGGCTGGAGTGCAATGGTGCGATGTCAGCTCACCGCAACCTCTGCCTCCCCGGTTCAAGTGATTCTCCTGCCTCAGCCTCCTGAATAGCTGGAATTACAGGCATACGCCACCACGCCCAGCTAATTTTTTGTGTTTTTAGTAGAGACGGGGTTTCTCCATGTTGGTCAGCTGGTCTTGAACTCCCGACCTCAGGCGATCCTCCCACCTCAGCTTCCCAAAGTGCTGGGATTACAGGCGTGAGCCACCACACCCAGCCTCTATCTTTTCAACTCGCTGTAAATCTAAAATGGTTTCAAAACAAAAAGTTTAAAATTAGTTATGTCATTGACACTTATCTGCTTAAAACCACGGTGCCAAAAACCACACAGAAGGTACTCAGTAAATATTTATTAAATGAATAGATGAAAGCTGAATGTTAACTATTCAAGAACTTTCAAGTTCAATGACTGCATATTTCCCTGCATTACCTCTTTCCATCTATCAGTTTCTATTCTTCCATGAGGTCTAGTACATGTTTCTAAATGCCACATTTCTCTTATGGTTTTCTTCCTTCTCTCACATACAATGACTATTCCTATCCATTATCTTCTGAGAGCCATAAAAAACCTTAAGGCATTTCTCCCTTTCAAATTTAAATTCAAATTTAAATTACCTTTTCAAAGCACTCTGAATCAAACCACTGTGAAAATTATAAATCTGAAGACTATAGCTCTGCTTCCATTTATGGTTCAGTACAGAATGCTTGGGGTTTTAAACATGTCAATATCCCAGTTTATGTAGATAAAATTTTAGACCTCGTAACTGTCGCCCTTTTCTGCATTTTATCTAGATTTAGATTTTGAGTTCAAGAAGCAAAGATTTGGCTAATCCTGCATCTTTAAAAGTAACTGAATAAACATTTCTTATTCAGTTTTTTAGAAGCCTGTTTTTTTATTTTATTTATTTATTTATTTATTTATTTACTGAGACGGAATCTCCCTCTGTCGCCCACCCTGGAGTGCAGTGGCGCGATCTCGGCTCACTGAAACCTCTAGCCTCCTGAGTAGCTAGGACTACAGGTGCATGCCGCCATGCCCAGCTAATTTTTTGTATTTTAGTAGCCCAGCTAATTTTTTGTATTTTAGTAGAGATGGGGTTTCACCATGTTGCCCAGGTTGGTCTCAAACTCCTGAGCTCAGGCAATCCGCCAGCCTCAGCCTCCCAAAGTGCTAGGATTACAAGATGCATGTATTTTTAAAGCATACATTATTTTAAAAAGCTATATTTGGGGGTTTATGGTAGGTAAAAAGCACCCTACTAAAGATCATACATTACCATTACAAATCAGAATGAGATAGTACAGCATTAGACTTAGCCTTATATGAAAGAGGAAATCTATTTGACACAAATTCCAGTAATCTAAGTAATCTCTACCTGATAAAAAGGATATGCCCTTAGGAATTCTACTGGTTAAATGTTCAGCTTCTGAAAGAACTATTTTTAAATAAGCCTTAAATGTACACCAAACCTCCAATACAGTTGGCAGCTTCAGAAAAGTTTAATTACCCTCTTATTTCTTTAACCATCCAAAGAAACCAATCCACTGTCTACCATAGTACTTACTACCTGCTGTGAGCACAGTCAAATTGATTCCCCACTGTTAAACTCAGAAAATAAACCAAAAGAATTTAAAAAATTAAAAGAAATGGGAATGCTGATGAACAAAATTACAGCAACTAGGGACAAAATGAGAATCTCAGCCTGACATTTAATACTGAGAAAGATCTGAGAAACTATTTTCAGGAATTCCTTGGAAAATATCTAGGAAAATGCTTTTATTCATAGTTGTAAAATAAACTTCCAACTAAGAATACAGTAATTTACCATGATTTTCTTTCAATGCTACTCCATAGGGAACTAAAGAATAAAATTATAGTTTGACTTTGAAAAGATCTGATCTGGTCAGTAAATGAAAAATGTCAAAACTAAAAAAAAAAAAAAAAATGGGTAATAAAACTTTTTTCCATGCAGAAGAATCACAACAGTACAAAGTATGTATTATCCATAATGAGGAGAAGAAATAGTTGGCAGTAGATACTATAGAAGGGCCCAAAGTCATTTTACTTTCCAGCAATAGCTTCTCTTCTGAATTCACCATAAAATTGGTACTGTGTTGCTTAAGTTAAACCAACAGTAGTGGCATCAAGCTGTGTGAATTTGATTGCAGAGAGCTATTGTCTATTTCCAAATAGTTTTCAAAAAGATGTCTTCTTGATGGAAATGCTGAATTATAACCTTAACCACAACAACACATCTGGGCATTGCCTTAGGAAAAACTGTCACAGAGTAGTAAATGGAGTGGAAGAAATAGGAGAATGTATGCTATATAAAAAAGTGCTACAATCCTCTTAGCTAAGAAAACAAACGTAAATAGATAACAAACAATGGCAACGATTATAATAAATTCTAGCCTCACCAAAAAACAAACAAACAAACAAAAACCTCAATACATTATGTGTATCTTTTAATTTTCAATGAATACAGATAGTTTTTTTTTTCTTTTTTCTTTTTTTTTTTTGAGACAGAGTCTCGCTCTGTTCCCCAGGCTGGAGTGCAGTGGTGCAATCTCAGCTCACTGCAATCTCTGCCTCCCAGGTTCGAATGATTCTCATGCCTCAGCCTCCAGAGTAGCTGGGATTATAGGCATGCACAACCACGCCCGGATACTTTTTGTATTTTTAGTAGAGACGGGGTTTTTTTTACCATGTTGGCTCGGCTGGTCTCACACTCCTGGCCTCAAACAATCCACCCACCTTGGCCTCCCAAAGTGCTGGGATTACAGGTGTGAGCCACCATGCCCTGCCACAGATAGTTCTTATAGTTACTGAGGGAATCTCTGTTGACTAGTTTACTAGTCTCATATAATAATAGCACATATTTATATAGTACTTTATGTTTACAAATGGTTTGCACATATACTATCTCAGTTAGTCCTTAGTTAAAGCTCTCAGTTAAACCCTGAGAGATAGGTACTATATGCATTAAAGCAAAATCATATAATTGGAAGGAACCACAGAAGTCATCTAGCCAACTTTCAATTTTAGGTAGGAATTCTCTCTATAGTATCCCTAACATCTGATTAGTTAGCTTCTGTCATAATTTCTTTCTTTTTTGAAACAGGGTCTCGCTCTGTCACTCAGGTTGGAGTGGAGTGGTGTGATCATGGCTCACTGCAGCCTCAACCTCTCAGGCTCAAGTGATCTTCCTGCCTCAGCCTCCTTAGTAGCTGGGATTACAGGTGTGAGCCACTGTGCAAGGCCATACTTTCTTTTTTTTAATGACAGCAAGCTCATCCTTAAGCTATAATTTTTTTTTTTTTTTTTTTTTGGAGATGGAGTCTTGCTCTGTCTTCCAGGCTGGAGTACTGGAGTACAGTGGCCAGATCTCGGCTCACTGCAAGCTCCGCCTCCTGGGTTCATGCCATTCTCCTGCCTCAGCCTCTACAGGCGCCTGCCACTACACCCAGCTACTTTTTTGTATTTTTTAGTAGAGACAGGGTTTCACTGTGTTAGCCAGGATGGTCTTGATCTCCTGACCTCATGATCTGCCCGCCTCAGCCTCCCAGAGTGCTGGGATTACAGGCGTGAGCCACTGTGCCCGGCCAAGCTATAATTTCTTATTGACAGGAATTCATAAGCAAAGGCCTATGAAGAATGAACAAGGATTAATTATATATTTACTTAAATGGGATCAGGAAAACAGGACAACAGAAAATTCTACCTCTATCCTATTAGTTTCTGTTTATTCAAAATTTATTATGTGCCAGACATTGTCTTTATGTACACGTTCTCTTTTAAACTTTACAACAACCTGTAAGGAGCAGCTAATAGCAGCTTAGTTGTTAGGAATGCTATGCTTGAAATTATTTTTTTCCAAATTATTTAATGGCCTTTAAAATCTTTTTAAATGCAGTGGAATGTGTCTGTAGTCCCAGCTACTTGGGAGGCTGAGGTGAGAGGATCACCTGAGAGCAGGAGTTTGAGTCTAGCCTGGGCAACATAGCGAAAAACCCTGTTTCAAACAAACAAGAAAAAACACAACACAATTTAAATGGAAAAACTCTGAGAATGCATGCTGAATAGTAGGCATAGCTAAAGATGAAGTATGATTATATCCATCTTATAGATAAGAAAATTGAGTTAAGTGAAGTAGCCCTAGTTATATTTAGGAAGTAATGGGGTGGGACTTAGAAAACAAATCTTCTAACTACTAATTGAGCATTAATTCTATTCCCACATACAGCAAAGGTACAAGGTAAGCTTCTGGTAATTTTTGAGGGGCAGTCTCATCCTATCACCAGGCTGGAGTACAATGGCTGGGATCTCAGCTCCACTGCCTGGCCTCCGCCTCCCGGGTTCACATGCATTCTCCTGCCTTAGCCTCCCCAGTAGCTGGGGTTCTGAGCTGACGCCACCACACCCGGCTAATTTTTGTATTTTTAGTAGAGATGGGGTTTCACCGTGTTAGCCCAGATGGTCTCAATCTCCTGACCTCGTGATCCGCCCATCTCGGCCTCCCAAAGTGCTGGGATTACAGGCTTGAGCCACCACGCCCGGCCAAGCTACAATGCATTTTAATAGAGATAAACATTTGAAAAATCCCTTAAATTTGCAACAAAAATAAAACTATTTGGCTATAAAAATGGCACGTAATATACCCAGCTCTGAGTTAAATGGGAATTATAAAGATGTAAGATTCAGGGCTTTTACAAACTAACAATCTACTGACCATACGTGATTCAATACAGTCTTTGGTCATTGTGTCAGAGGCATTTGAACCAGAGCAACTCCATCTTGAATAGGGGTTGGGTAAAATAAAGCTGAGACCCACTGGGCTGCATTCCCAGACAGGCATTCTAAGCCATAGGATGAGAGAGGAGATTGGCACAGGACACAGGTCTTAAAGACCTTGCTGATAAAACAGGACGCAGTAAAGAAGGTGGCTAAAACCCATCAAAACCAAGATTGCAACAAGAGTGACCTCTGGTCATCCTCATTGCTACATTCCCATCAGTGCCATGACAGTTTACAAATGCCATGGTAACATGAGAAAGTTATCCTATAGGATTTAAAAGGGGAGGCATGAATAGTCTACCCCTTGTTTAGCATATAATCAAGAAATAGCCATAAAAATGGGCAACCAGCAGCCCTCAGGGCTGCTCTGTCTATGGGGCAGTCATTCTTTTATTCCTTTACTTTCTTAATAAACTTGCTTTATCTTTGCACAGTGGACTTGCCTTGAATTCTTGCACAAAATCCAAGAATCCTCTCTTTGGGTCTGCATTGGGACCCCTTATGGGTAACAATTACAACCACTGATATGATGTATTTGTGGATTACTAGAAAAGCAGCAAAACAACCAAAGTCTGCCCCTTCCTTCTCTCTTCCTCTTTTTATTCCTCTCCCCCATATGGACACTACAAAATGACAACAACCTTGGGTACTAAGTAATAAATAATTATGGAAGATAAGGAGAAATGTCAAAAATCTTGACTTAAAATAACTTTGCTATAGATTATGTGTACTTTTTAAGGAGTTTAGTCTATGGAAAATTGTAAAGTGGGCAAAGATTTCTCTAAAATCAGGTCCTGTTCACATGTTATCTCTACATCAAAATTTGCTGGACTCATCACATCATATCAACATAATACCACTGGTGGTGATACTAACTTTGATCACTTGGTTATGGTAGTATTTGCCAGCTTTCTCCACTTTCTTTTTTAGAAAGTGAGTTAGCCCACACTCAAGACTGGGGATGGGGGTTAACACTACCTCCTGGAGAAGGGCATATTACTTCTGTGGTATTCTTTCCAGAAGCCCATAACCCCAGTCTAGTCTTTTGGAAAACATTATCAGATAAGCCCAAATTGAAAAACATCGTATAAAGCATACAGCTAGAGCTTCTTAAGACTGTTATGCTCATAGAAAACAAGGAAAGATTGAGCAACTGTCATAGACTGCAAAAGAGTAAATAAACATGATGCAATGTAGTATCTTGGATTGGATCCTGGAACAGAAAAAGAACATTAGTGGAAAAATTGCTGAAATACAAGGTAAGTCTGGAATGTAGTTAACAGTAATGAACAAATGCTGGTTGGCTTCTTAGTTTTGTCAAACACACCAGGATAATGTAAGATGTTAAAATTAGGGGAAATGGTAAGAGGTAGATGGTAATATTGAAACCACCTTTGCATAAATTATGACAGTGAGAAAAATCTGACATGGAAAAATTATGATGGTGAAAGAAATCATGAGCCGAGATCATGTGATTGCACTCCTGGCTTGGACAACAAGAGCAAAACCCCGCCTTAAAAAAAAAAAAAGTATAAAAAGAAGCATAATTTATACGCTATAAAAGAGGAAACTGAAGCATAAAATATTAAACTGAAACAACAGGCCGGGTGCAGTGGCTCATGCCTGTAATCCCAGCACTTTGGGAGGCTAAGGCAGGCAGATCACAAGTTGAGGAGTTCCAGACCAACCTGGCCAACATGGTGAAACCCTATCTCTACTAAAATACAAAAATTAGCCAGGAATGGTGGGCGGTTGCCTATAATCCCAGCTACTCAGGAGAGGCAGGAGAATTGCTTGAACCTGGGAAGTGGAGGTTGCAGTGAGCCAAGATCATGCCATTGCACTCCAGTCTGGACGACAGAGTGAGACTGTTTCAAAAAAAAAAAAGGCAGAAAAAGAGAAGAAGACAAAAATAGAAACAAAGAACAAGGCAACAAATAGAAACAGTAACAGATATGGTAAATAATCCAGTATATCAATAATCACTTTGAACATTAATAGTCTAAATGGACAAATTAAATGAAAAAATAAGACCCAACGATATGTTGTCTACAAGAAAACCACTTTAAAGACACATATAGATAAAAGAAAATGGAGAGAAATACCATGATGACACTAATCAAAAGAAAGCAGTAGATACTTAATTCAAAGCAACGAATGTTATCAAGGCTGAAGAAGGGCATTACATAATGATAAAGGAGTCAATTCCCCAAGAAAACATGATAATCCTTTAAGTGTGTGTGTCTAATAAGAATGCATCAGAATAGGTGAGGCAAAAACCGGTAGAACAGCAAGGACAAAGAGATGAATCCACTACTATAGTTGGAGACTTCAACATCCCTCTATCAGAAATGGACAAAATGTAGCAGGCAGAAAATTAGTAAGGACGTAGTTGAACTCAACACCACCATCCATCAACTGAATATAATTTACATCTACAGACTACTTCATCCAACAGCAGAATACACTCTTCTCTTTTTGAGACGAGTCTCGCTCTGTATCCCAGGCTGGAGTGCAGTAACAATCTCGGCTCACTGCAAGCTCTCGCCTCCCAGGTTCACCATTCTCCTGCCTCAGCCTCTGAGTAGCTGGACTACAGGCTGCCACCACCCACGCCCGGCTAATTTTTGTATTTTAGTAGAGGCGGGGGTTTCACCCGTGTTAGCCAGGATGCTCTCGATCTCCTGACCTCGTGATCCGCCCGTCTCGGCCTCCCAAAGTGCTGGGATTACAGGCGTGAGACACCACACCCGGCCCGCACTCTTCTCAAACTCATATGGAACATTCATCCAGATAGACCACATTCTGGGCCATAAAACATACATTAACAAATTTAAATGAATAAAAATTATACAATGTCTTATTCAGATCACAGCAGAATTAATCTAGAAATCAATAACAGAAAGATAATTGGAAAATCCCCAAATACATGGAGATTAAACAATTCACTTCTTTTTTTTTTTTTTTTTTAGATGGAGGCTCACTTTGTCTCCCAGTCTGGAGTACAATGTCGCGATCCTGGCTCACTGCAGCCTCAGCCTCCTGGGTTCAAGGGATTCTCCTGCCTCAGCCTCCCAAGTAGCTGAGACTACAGGCATGTGCCACCACGCTTGACTAATTTTTTTTTTTTTTTTTTTTTTTTTTTTTAGTAGACACAGGGTTTCACTGTGTTAGCCAGGACAATCTCGATCTCCTGACCTCATGATCCACTCACTTTGGTCTCTCAAAGTGCTGGGATTACAGGCGTGAGCCCCTGTGCCTGGCCAACAATTCACTTCTAAATAACACATGGATCAAAGAAAAATTTTCAAGAGAAATTTAAAATATTTCGAACTAAATGAAAATGAAAGCACAACTTATTAAAATCTGTGGAATACAGTGAAAGCAGTGCTTAAACGGAAATTGGTAACATTAAGTGCATATATTAGAAAAAAATATTTAAAATAAATAATTTAAGCTTTCACATTAGGAAATTGGAAAAAGAAGAGTAAATTAAACCCAAAGTAAGCAGAAGAAAATAAATAATAAAAATTAATATACCTACTATGTACCCATAAAAATTAAAAATTAAAAAAGGGAAATCTGTTGGGCACAGTGGCTCATACCTGTAATCCCAGCACTTTGAGAGACTGAGGCAGACAGATCACTTGAGCCCAGGAGTTTGAGAACAGACTGGCCAACATAGCAAAACCCTGTCTATACGAAAAATACAAAAATTAGCTGGACATGGTGGCACACGCCTGTAGTCCCAGGTACTTGGGAGGTTGAGGTGAGAGGATCACTTGAGCCTGGGAGATTGAGGCTGCACCGAGCCCTGACGGTGCCACTGCACTCCAGCCTGGGTGAAGGAAATAATAAAAATTAGAGCAGAAATCAATGAAATTGAAAATAGGAAATCAATAGAGAAAATCAATGGAACTAAAAGCTGGTTCCTTGAAAGGGTCAATAAAATCAATAAGCCTCTAGCCAAGCTAACTAAGAAAAAAGGAGAAGATGCAAGTTACTACTGTCAGGAATGAAAGATGAGACATCACTACAGATCCCATGGACATTGAAAGGATAATAAAATGAATACTATGAACAACTCTATGCATACAAATTTGATAACTTAGATGAAATGAATCAATTCCTTGCAAGACTCAATCTGCCAAAAGTCACACAGGAAGAATTAAACTATCCAAATAGGCATATATTGATTACAGAAATTGTATCAATAATTAATAACTTTCCAAAATATAAAGCACCAGAACCAGATAGGTTTGTTGGAGAATTCTACCAAATAGTTAAGGCATAAATTGTACTATTTCTCTACAATCTCTTTCAGAAGATAGAAATCATTCTATGAGACAACCATTACTCATTCTATTAATACAAATTAATATACCTATTAATTAATTTATATGCCTATTAACCCACAAAAATTGAAAATTAAAAAAGGGAAATAGGTTGGGTGCAGTGGCTAACTTAATTCATTCTATGAGACTACCATTACTTTAATGCCCAACAAAGATGTTACAAGAAAAAAAAACTACAGACCAATATCTTCAGGAACGAAGAGGTAATAATCTTCATCTAAATATTAGCAAACCAAATCCAACAACATATAAAAAGACTTATACATCACAAAAAGTGGGATTTATCTCAGGTTTGCAAAATTGATGCAACATTAAAAAATCAATTAATGCATCATTTAAAAATCAATTAATGTAATCTATCATATCAAAAGGCTAAAAAAGAAAAATCACATGATCATATCAAAAGATGCAGAAAAAGCACTTAATAAAATTCAACAACAATTAATGATAACAATTCTCAGTTAACCAGAAATAGAGGGCAACTTATTTAACTTGATAAAGAATATCTATAAAAGACTTACAGCTAGCTTCACACTTAATGGTAAACAACTAGAAGCTTTCCTACTAAGATCAGGAACAAGGCAAGGATGTTCCCTCTCACTACTCTTTTTTGACATCATAATTGAAATCCTAGTTAATGCAATAAGACAAGAAAAAGAATTAAAAGGTATACTGATTAGGAAGGAAGAAATAAAACTGTAACATGTAGAAAACTAACATAACTATGTAGAAAATCTGAAAGAGTCAAAAAACACCTAGAATTAACAAGGAATTATAACAAAATTATAGGAGAAATTGTTAATATAAAACAATCACTTTTCTATACACCAGCAATAAATAAGTGGGGAATGTGAAATTAAAAATGCAACACCGTTTACATTAACACCCCCCAAAATGAAATATGTAGGTATAAAGCTAACAAAATATATATGAGATGTAATATAAGGAAAACTACAAAACTCTGTTGAAAGAAATCAAAGAACTAACTTAGTGGAGAAATATTTCATATTCATGGATTGGGAGACTCAATATTGTCAAGATGCCAGTTCTTCCCATTTGATCCATAAATTCAACACAACCCCAACCAAAATCCCAGCAAGTTATTTTGCAGATATCTTCTAGACAAGCAGATAATTTAAGAGAAGGATAGTAGTTTACCTATGAGAAGACCTTTCAAATTCTCTGCAGAATCAAGTAGGTTGAAAGATAATCTTATAAATCAGATTCAAAGTGTGAAAATGTCAGGCAGTATTATAAAAATTATTACCCTTGTTAGAAATAGTTTCTGCAGCCTCTGATCACTTATACATTAGGAATGTACTACTATACCACTTATTCTGTATAACTGAGCAAGATAACCTCTTTCAACTCAAATTTCTTCATCTGGCGAATAAAGATGATAGTACATGCCAACCCTGCTAAGCAAAATGTTAAATAAGAAAGACTTCAACTTCTTTTCTTCCACTTCTATACTTTCATAGCACATTTTTAATTTATGTCATAATTATAAATTTATTTACATATTTTTCACTATCTGCAAGATCCTTGAGGGTAGGGACATATATTCAACTTTCTTCTGTATCTCAGCTTTCATAATAGTATAGATCTCAATAATAATTTTTGGCTCTTTTTGAAATTATTTCAAATTCAAGTAAAAGTCATAATACTATCAGATCTGGTTTCATTATAGATTTGTGCTACTTTGCTATCCTTTAGTGTCTACTGAAAGTCCTCCACAATTATATATTTATTTGGAAAATATTAGATTACTTTTCTAATAATTGGCAGGGGAAGAGGGGAGAACCCTAGGTAACACAAAGCTTTACTCTGTTTTTTACAACAAGAAGTAAACATAATATCCAAGTTGCCCATTTTATTAGTCAGTTCTCAATTATTCACAAATACAGATTAATCTATAATACTCTAGGCCCTCTTCCTACTAAGTGCTCAATAAAAACTGAACAACCCAGATGCTGGGACTAGGCAGAAAAGTGGTACGTTTATGTCTGTGTGTGTGTGTGTCAGTGTGGCAGGACAATATAAGATTTTAATTTTCATGTGTTCTCCAATTCTTTTTCCCTTTCCTCATTCTAAACAGGTAACCAGGTCTTCAGGTTCCATTATCTACGGAAGATCTATGGAAGATCTCAAAGCAAAAGCTTTGAGAACTGTGAGGGAGACTGGGACGTAGCCTGCTAAACCCAACTTGCCCAAATTGGAAAAATGTTCAGCAACACCAGGGATAGTTGTGATCTGAATCCTACTTCCTGGCTGTTCTCCAAGGAAATGGCAAGACCTCAAAGAAGAATGGCTACGTGGAGTACCTTGGGAGGCTGGACTGTAGTTACTGGGGGTTCACAATCAACAGAGACTCTCATGCCCAAGCTTGACCAGAAAAGCAGTAATGTCATAGGACTTGAAGCATGAACTTATTCAATAAGGGTATCAGTCCATGATGGTGATAACTGCAGACAGGTGGGCCCATCTCCTATTTGTTTTCTTTTTTCCTAAAAGATTCTTAGGTTTTTGTGCTACTCATGGGTTGCAGAGGACCAAGGAAGGAAAGGAAGAAACATATTCGTTTCTATGTGTTCCCATAATGACTGATATGAATCTATATTTTACCAGATTGGGCAATTCAAAGTTAAATTTAATTTAATTTATAGGAAGTAAAATAATTTTATATAGATTGCACATAAAATTTGTGATGTTATCCAACTAAACATGACAATATGGATCTATATATTTCTAATATACTTTAATAAATATTTTCCATTGTTCATTATTTATATTTTTGTGCTTCAAAACCTCTATATCTGAATGATTAAAATTTCTGTATTTTGAAAGACTAAGTTTTTCTTTGGAGGCAAAACAATGACGGCAGTTGATTGTTACTGTCAGTAAGAAGTTCATCATCATAAAAAGTATAATATTGCAAGATAAATTTATAATTTGGATTCAGGAACTGCAAACAAAACATCAAAGGAGTCAGGAGAAAACCAATCTCATTAAGTGTTCCCTAGGAAGGCCTATTCATAGACAGAGACAAATGACTTCTGTTGCAAATGCTTCACATCCCACATGTTAGACTAAATAAATGATACTTAATGGGTGTATTTTATTTTAAAAAAATGATGAGGGATCCCTAGCATCCTAAATCCACCCATACAGTGCAGCATAGCTGGTTTAGCTGAAGAACTTACAGAAGGAAAAAAAACCACAAATATTTATCTTCCTTCATTTTTCCCCCACAAAGATCTATAACAAACTTTAAATTAATTTGACTGCAACCCTATTTTAGCAGTAAGAATGAAAAAAATTCTTACACTCTTATAACACTCTGAAATTTCCAACCAGCATTAAACTATGCACAGAAATAAGAGCTTACTTCTATAACTCTGTATACAGATCTATTATTTTTTCATATTTTCTCCTTTACCTCACTTTCCATAATTTAGAACATTTTTTAAATCTTTATTACTAATGTATGATACAATCAGTAGTCTGAAATATTAAGCTACATTCCAGAGCAGGAATTTTTAGCAATTATAAAATAATTATATTTTAGATTCATTTTTGATATTTTATTTTATTTTATTTTATTTATTTATTTTTGATATGGAGTTTCACTCTTGTTGCCCAAGCTGGAGTGCAATGGCGCAATCTTGGCTCACTGCAACCTCCGCCTCCTGGGTTCAAGCAATTCTCCTGCCTCAGCCTCCCGAGTAGCTGGGATTATAGGCATGTAATGTAACACGCCTGGCTAATTTTGTATTTTTAGTAGAGACAGAGTTTCTCTATGTTGGTCAGGCTGGCCTCAAACTCCCAACCTCAGGTG
This sequence comes from Papio anubis, assembly GCF_008728515.1. Lineage (NCBI taxonomy): Eukaryota > Metazoa > Chordata > Mammalia > Primates > Cercopithecidae > Papio > Papio anubis. The sequence goes on from NC_044992.1 coordinate 33,735,440, forward strand.
ATCCGCCCACCTCGGCCTCCCAAAGTGCTGGGATTACGGGCGTGAGCCACCATGCCCGGCCTTATTTTATTATTTTTTGAGACAGAGTCTCGCTCTGTTGTCCAGGCTGGAGTACAGCAGGGCAATCTTGGCTCACTGCAACCTCTGCCTCCTGGGTTAAAGTGATCCTGTCTCAGCCCCCCAGGTAGTTGGGACTACAGGCACACACCACCATGCCCGGCTAATTTTTGTATTTTTAGTAGACACGAGGTTTCACCATGTTGGCCAGACTGGTCTCAAAATCCTAACCTCAGGTGATCTGCCTGCCCCAGCCTCCAAACGTGCTGGGATTACAATCGTCAGCCACCACACCCAGCCCATTTTTTATTTTTTAATAGAAAACCCTCAGTAGTTATATGATCAAAAAATGCAATATAATTTCTTCAAAAGGGGAAGAACATTGATAGTTTCCTGACTATTGATCAAAGTCAAGGTGGTGGCTTACATTGATCATATTCACATTTTTTATAATGATATTTCTAGTGAATATTTTCCTCCTTGATTTAACCACATCAAACTTTGAAAAAGAACCAAGAATTCAAGAGATTAGATAAGCATACAGCAGGAAAATACATGCATTCATTTCCAAAATGTAAAGCATCATGCTGTGGCATGACGTGGTGGTAAAAGCCTGGATTTTGGAAATTGCTTGGATCTGCTACTTACTAGCTATGTGATTTGGGCAGGTCACTTAATCTCTCTGTGTCTTAGTTTCCCAATCTGTAAAATAGGGAAAATTATATTTATCTCAAAGGATAGTAATGAGGTACATATTTATATTTATATTTTATACTTAGAATTATGTCTGGCACATTGTATACCCTATAGAATAAAGTTCAAGATGAGCATAACCTAGATCCAGCAATCTACTCCCAAGCGTAACTAAAGAAAATTTACAGGTGCATAAGAAAACATTAACAAGAGTATTCATTGCAACGTTGTTTGTAATAGCTCCAAACTGGAACAAAATTACATCAATAAGGAAACAGGTTAAAGAAACTATAGTACAAGCATACCTCAAAGCTACTGTGGGTTCAGCTCCAGGTTACCACAATAAAGCAAGTATTGCTTTATTGCAAAGTAAAAATATTGCAATAAAGTGAGCTGCATGAAATTTTTTGTTTCCCAGAGCATATAAAAGTTATGTTTACATTATACTGTAGTCTATTAAGTGTACAATAGCATGATGTCTAAAAAATATTCATACCTTAATTTAAAAATACTTTATGGCTAAAAAATGCTCACGATCATCTGAGCCTTCAGAGTGTGATAAGTTTTTTTTTTTTTTTTTGAGACAGAGTCTCGCTCTGTCCCCCAGGCTGGAGTGCAGTCGTGCGATCTCCACTCACTGCAACCTCTGCCTCCCGCGTTCACACCATTCTCCTGCCTCAGCCTCCCAAGTAGCTGAGACTACAGGCGCCCGCCACTACACCCAGCTAATTTTTTTGTATTTTTAGTAGAGACGGGGTTTCACTGTGTTAGCCAGCACGGTCTCAATCTCCTGACCTCGTGATCCACCTGCCTCGGCCTCCCAAAGTGCTGGGATTACAGGCGTGAGCCACCGCGCCCGCTCTGTGATAAGCTTTTCGCTGGTGGAAGGTCTTGCTTCCACGTTGATGGCTGCTGACTGATCAAGGTGGTGGTTGCTGAAGGTTGGAGTGACTGCGGCAATTTCTTTCTTTCTTTCTTTTTTTTTTTTTTTTCCTGAGATGGAGTCTTGCTTTGTCTCCCAGGCTGGAGTGCATGGAGTGCAGTGGTGCGATCTCCGCTCTCTGCAAGCTCCATCCCCGGGGTTCATGCCATTCTCCTGCCTCAGCCTCCCGAGTAGCTGGGACTACAGGCACCCACCACTACACCCGGCTAATTTTTTGTATTGTTAGTAGAGAGGGGGTTTCACCGTGTTAGCCAGGATAGTCTCGATCTCCTGACCTCGTGATCCACCCACCTCGGCCTCCCAAAGTGCTGGGATTACAGGCGTGAGCCACCACGCCCGACCAGGGCAATTTCTTAAAATAAGACAACAGTAAGGTTTCCCACATCTATTGACTCTTCCTTTCACAAAATATTTCTCTGCAGCATACAGTGCTGGTTGACAACATTTTGCCCACAGTAGAACTTCTTTCAAATTGGAGTCAATCCTCTCAAATACTGCCACTGCTTTATCAACTAACTTTATGTGATATTCTAAATCCTTTGTTATTACTTCAACAATGCTCACATCATCTACACTAGTAGATTCCATGTTAAGAAACCACTTTCTCTGCTCATCCATAAGAAGCAACTCCTCATCACTTTTTTTTTTCAGAGACTGTGTCTCACTATGTTGCCCAGGTTGGTCTTGAACTCCTGGCCTCAAGTGATCCTCCTACCTCAGCCTCCTGTGTAGGTGGGACTACAGGTGCCCACCACTGTATCCTGTTTAGGGTAGAACTGTTAATTCTCTCTCTTTTAGTTATCTTGCTATTTCTACCAAATCTGCAGTTACTTCCTCCAATAATGTTTTGAACCCCTCAAAGTCATCCATGAGAGTTGGAATCAACTTCTTCCAAATTTCTGTTAATGTTGATATTTTAACCTCCTCTCATGGATCATGAATTTTCTTTTTTTTCTTGAGGACCATGAGCTGTAGTTTTATGGGTTCATTTCTTGCATTTGAAGTACTCTTCGATGACAACTTTGGCTTGAGATTCTTTGCCATAGTCCTTACCTACTACACAACTGCAACCAACCACTTTACAGGTTTGTCCCCCTCTGTCAATTTTACAGAAGCCTAGAATTCCCCTACTTTCTGGTCAACCTTAATTAGGGTGATACAGTGTTCAGCACGAAGTGCCTCCGCCAACGTGACATACACAGGCTCATCACAGATGGATGCAAGCACACAAAGCTTTATCTAAGGTTTTGGCAGCTTTGCAAATTCTATGTGATAGGTCATCATGCTTGAGGGCGGTCTTCAGCACCTCTTATGAAATAGTTGTTTTTTTTTTTTTTTTTTTTTGGAGACAGGCTCTGTCACCAGACTGGGCTGTAATGGCACAATTATAGTTCACTGCAGCTTCACATTCCTGGGCTCAAGTAATCCTCCCACCTCAGCCTCCTGAGTAGCTGGAACTATAGATACACACCATGACACCTCGCTAATTTTTTTTTCATTCTTTTTTGTTTTTACTTTATTTTCTTTTTATATTATACTTCAAGTTCTGGGGTACATGTGCACAACATGCAGGCTTGTTACATATGTATACATGTGCCGTGTTGGTTTGCTGCACCCATTAACTCGTCATTTACATTAGGTATTTCTCCTAATGCTATCCCTCCCCCATCCTCCCACCCCACAACAGGCCCTAGTGTGTGATGTTCCCCGCCCTGTGTCCAAGTGTTCTCATTGTTCAATTCCCACCTATGAGTGAGAACATGCGGTGGTTGATTTTCTGTCCTTGCGATAGTCTACTCAGAATGATGGTTTCCAGCTTCATCCAGGTCGCTACAAAGGACATGAACTCATCCTTTTTTATGGCTGCATAGTATTCCATGGTGTATATGTGCCACATTTTCTTAATCCAGTGTATCATTGATGGACATTTGGGTTGGTTCCAAGTCTTTGCTGTTGTGAACAGTGCCGCAATAAACATACGTGTGCATATGTCTTTATAGTAGTATGATTTATAATCCTTTGGGTATATACTCAGTAATGGGATTGCTGGGTCAAATGTTATTTCTAGTTCTAGATCCTTGAGGAATAGCCACACTGTCTTCCACAACAGTTGAACTAGTATACACTCCCACCAACAGTGTAAAAGCATTCCCATTTCTCTACATCCTCTCCAGCACCTATTGTTTCCTGAGTTTTTAATGATCGCCATTCTAACTGGTATGAGATGGTATCTCATTGTGGTTTTGATTTGCATTTCTCTGATGACCATTGATGATGAGCATTTTTTCATGTGTCTGTTGGCTGCATAAATGTCTTCTTTTGAAAAGTGTCTGTTCATATCCTTTGCCCACTTTTTGATGGGGTTGTTTGATTTTTTCTTGTAAATTTGTTTAAGTTCTTTGTAGATTCTTTGTAGATTTTTTCTTTTGAGATGGAGTCTCGCTCTGTCACCCCTAGGCTGGAGAGCAGTGTCACAATCTCAGCTCACTGCAACCTCTGCCTCCCAGGTTCAAGTGATTCTCCTGCCTCAGCCTCCTGAGTAGCTGGGATTACAGGCGTGTACCACCACACCTGGCTAATCCTTGTGTTTTTTTAGTAGAGACAGAGTTTCACCACATTGGTCAGGCTGGTCTCGAACTCCTGAACCCATGATTCACCTGCCTCAGCCTCCTAAAGTGCTGGGATTACAGGCATGAGCCACCGTGCCCAGCTGACACCTCGCTAATTTTTTAATTTTCTGTAGCAACAAGGTCTTGCTGTGTTGTCCAGGTTGGTCTGGAACTCCTAGGCTCAAATGATCCTCCTGCCTCAGCCTCCCAAAATGCTAGGATTACAGTTATGAGCCACTGTCCTCAACCTTGTATTCTTAACATCCATTACATCTTCAGCAGCAATGACTTTCTCAGCCATGGTGGTGGGCTACAGGTGAAGCCTAATCTTGAACATAGCTGAGCCCCTGCCTGTGCATGACTCAGCAGTGGCAAAGCACAAATGTACTTAATGGCATCTAGAATGGTGAATCCTTTCCAGAAAGTTTTCAACTTATTTGCCTATATCCATTAGAGAAATCACTATGGCAAATATAGCCTTATAAAATGTTTTTCTTAAAACATGACTTAAACATCAAAATTACTCTTTGATCCATGGTCTGCAGAATGGGGATGTTGTGTTAATAGACATGAAAAGATTAATTTCCCTGTACATCTCCATCAGAGCTCTTGGGTGACCAGGTGCATTATCAACTGGCAGTAGCATTTTCTATTTTTTTTTTTTTTTTTTTTTGAGACGGAATCTTACTCTGTTGCCCGGGCTGGAGTGCAGTGGCCAGATCTCAGCTCACTGCAAGCTCCGCCTCCCGGGTTTATGCCATTCTCCTGCCTCAGCCTCCTGAGTAGCTAGGACTACAGGTGCCCGCCACCTCGCCCGGTTAGTTCTTTTTTTTGGATTTGTTAGTAGAGACGAGGTTTCACCGTGTTAGCCAGGATGGTCTCAATCTCCTGACCTCGTGATCTGCCCGTCTCAGCCTCCCAAAGTGCTGGGATTACAGGCTTGAGCCACCGCGCCCAGCCGGCAGTAGCATTTTCAAAGGAATCTTTTTTTTCTGAGCAGTAGGTCTCAACAGTGGGTTTACAATATTCAGTAAAACATGCTATAAACAGATGTGCTGTCGTCCAGGCCTTTCAGTTCCATTTACAGAGCACAAGCAGAGTAAATTTAGTGTAATTCTTAAGGGCCCTAGGAATTTCAGAGTGTTAAATGAGGATGAACTTCAATTTAAAGTTACCAGCTGCATTAGCCCCTGATAAGAGAGGCAGCCTGTCCTTTGAAGCTTTGAAGTCAAGCACTGACTTATCCTCTCTAGCTATGAAAGTCCTAGATAGCATCTTCTTTTAATAGAAGGCTGTTTTGCCTACATTGAAAGTCTGTTGCCTAGTGTAGCCACCTTCATAAATGATCTTAGCTAGATCTTTTGGATAATGCTGCAGGGTCTACCTCAGCACTTGCTGCTTCACTGTGCACTTTTAAGTTATGGAGCTGGCTTCTTTCCTTAAACTCATGTACCAACCTCTGCTGGCTTTAGACTTCTGCAGCTTCTTTTTATTTTATTTATTTATTTGAGATGGAGTCTAGCTCTGTTGCCCAGGCTGGAGTGCAGTGGTGCAATCTCGGCTCACTGCAACCTCCACCTCCCAAGTTCAAGCAATTCTCCTGCCTCAGCCTCCCGAGTAGCTGGGACTACAGGCGTGCACCACCATGCCTGGCTAATTTTTGTATTTTTAGTAGAGACGGGGTTTTACCATATTGGTCAGGCTGGTCTTGAACTCAAATGATCCACCCACCTCGGCCTCCCAAAGTGTTGGGATTACAAAAGTGAGCCACCGCGCCTGGCCAGACTTTTGAAGCTTCTGACCTCTCTCATACTTTGTACAATTGAAGAGAGTTAGAGCCTTGCTCTGGATTAGGCTTTGGCTTAAAGGAATGTTGCTTCTGGTTCAATCTTCTCTTCAGACCACTAAAACTTTATATCATCAATAAGGCTGTTTCGCTTTCTTTTTCTTTTTTGAGACAGGGTCTCGCTCTGTCACTGAAGTGCAGTGGTGTGGCTATGGTTCACTTCAGTCTCCATCTCCCAGCTCAGGCAGTACCCCCACCTAAGCCTCCTGAGTAGCTGAGAGTACAGGTGCGTGTTGCCATGCTCAGCTGTTTGTTTTTTTTTTTTTTTAAATTTTTTGTAGAGATGGGGGTCTCACTGTTGCCAGCATTGGTCACAAACTCCTGGGCTCAAGTGATCTTCCCACTTCAGCCTCCCAAAATTTTGGAATTACAGGCATGAGCCACCACACGTGGCCTGTTTCACTTTCTTATCATTCATGAGCTCACTGGAGTAATTTTTTTGAACAACTTTTCCTTTGCATTCACAACTTACGTAACTTTAGTGCAAGAGCCCTTGCATTTGGCCTATTTTGGATTTTGACGTTTTCCTCACTAAGCTTAATCATTTCTAGCTTTTGAATTAAAGTGAGAGACTTTACTCTTCCTTCCACTTGAACACTTAGCCCATTGTAGGGTTATTGATTGGCCTAATTTCAATAGTGTTGTGTCTCAGAGAACGGAGAGGCCCAGGGAAAGGGGAGAAAAGGATGGGGAAATAGCCAGTTGGTGAAATAGTCAGAACATACAGTATTTATTAAGTTCGCTGCCTTATATGTGTGCAGTTTGTGGTGCCACTCCCCAAAATTACAAAAACATCAAAGATCACCGACTACAGATGGCCATAACAGATATAATAATAATAAAAAGTTTGATATATTGCAAGAATTACCAAAATGTGACAGAGGCATGAAGGGATCACATACTGTTGAAAAAATGGTGCCAACGGACTTGTTGAACACAGGGTTGCCACAGACCTTGAATCTGTGAAAAAATGTAGCATCTGTGAAGAGCAATAAAGCAAAGCACAATAAAATGAGGAATGTCTGTATTATCAAACAATGGTTTACTCCACAACAGTTGAAATGAATGATCTAGAGCTAAATATATCAACTCAAATAAATTTCAAATACAGAAAATATAAGTTGTAAAAAGAATATGGGGTATACTTTTTTCAAAAACACATTGAACAATTATAATGGTTTAATGTATTTAAATAATGTGTGTATGTGTGTTTGTGTGTTTATGTGTGTGTGTGTGTTTATACACTCACATGTGGAAAATATGCATGGGAAGGCTCAATGAAGCTCTTGAAGGGAGCTCTATGGGTCCCTAAGATCCTTCTTGAAAACAGTCAAAACTATTTTCATAATAGTACTAAGAAGTTATTGTGGTGACACTTTCACTGATGGTGCAAAATCAGTTATGGGTAAAACTGCTGGCACCTGAACACAAATCCAAATCCATGCAGTGTCACCAAACTATACTAGTAGTCATGACACTTTTTACTATCATTCACTTGCAGGAAAAATAAATGCTTTAAATCCAGCGTCACTTAAGAATGTTCTTAGGCCGGGCGCGGTGGCTCAAGCCTGTAATCCCAGCACTTTGGGAGGCCGAGACGGGCGGATCACAAGGTCAGGAGATCAAGACCATCCTGGCTAACACGGTGAAACCCCGTCTCTACTAAAAATACAAAAAAATTAGCCGGGCGTGGTAGCGGGCGCCTGTAGTCCCAGCTACTCGGGAGGCTGAGGCAGGAGAATGGCGTGAACCCAGGAGGCGGAGCTTGTAGTGAGCCTAGATCGCGCCACTGCACTCCAGCCTGGGTGACAGAGCAAAGACTCCGTCTCAAAAAAAAAAAAAAAAAAAAAAAAGAATGTTCTTGATAAAATGGTAATAATCACTAATTTTATTAAGTTTGCCTCTTGAATCAATTTTTTAAAATAGACTTTATTAAAATTAGCCAGGTGTGGTGGCACACACCTGTTGATCCCAGCTACTTGGGAGGCTGAGGCACAAGAATTGCTTGAACCCAGGAGCTTGAGGTTGCAGGGAGCTGAGATTGCACCACTGCACTCCAGCCTGGGCAACAAAGCGAGACTCCGTCTCAAAATAAATAAATACATAGACTTTATTTTTGTTTTTTGGTGATTTTTCTGGTTTTTTTGAGACAGGGTCTTGATTTGTTGCCCAAGTTGGAGTGCAGTGGTGTGATCATGGTTCACTGCAACTTGAACTCTTGAGCTCAAGGGATCCTACCACTTCAGTCTCCCAAGTAGCTGGGGCTACAGGTGTTTGCCACCACATCTGGCTAATTTTTAAAATTATTTTTGTAGAAACAGGATTTCACTATGTTGCCTAAGCAGGTCTTGAACTCCTGGTCTCAGGAGTTCTTCCACCTCAGCCTCCCAAAGTGCTGGGATTATAGGCATGAGCCACCATGCCTGGCCAAAAACAGACTTTAAGAGCAGTCTTAGGTTCACAGCAAAATTAAGCATAAAGTACAGAGAGTTCCCATATATCCCCTGTGCCCATACACCCACCAGCCTCCCTCCCTATCAACATCCCATATCAGAGTGGTACATTTGTTATAATCAATGAACCACATTGACACATTATTACCCAAAGTCCATAGTTTACACTAAGTTTCACTCTTGATGTACATTCTCTGGGTTTTGATAAATGTATAACATATATCCATCTTTATAGCATTGTACAGAATAGTTTCACTGCCCTAAAAATCCTCTGGGTTCTGTCTACTCATCCGTCTCCTCAATCCCTGAAAACCACTCATCTGTTTGCTGTCTCCAAAGTTTCGCCTTTTTCCAGAATGTTATATAGTTGCAATCATACATAGGCATCCTTTTCATATTGGCTTCTTTCACTTGAATATGCATTCAAGCTTACTCCATGTCTTTCATGGCTCGATGACTCATTTCTTTTCAGTGCTAAATAATATTCCATTGTCTGGACGCACCACCATTTATTTATCCATTCACCTCCTAAGGACATCTTGGTTCCTTCCAAGTTGTGATAATTACGCATAAAGTTGCTATAAACATTTCTGTGCGGTATTTTTTGTGGGCATAAGTTTTTAAATCATTTCGGTAAAAACCAATGAATATGATTGCTGGATCATATGGTAAGAGTACATTTCATTTTGTGAGAAATTGCCAAACTTCTTCCAAAAGTGGCTGTACTTTTTGTCTTCCAACCAGCAATGAATGAGAGTTTTTGTTGCTCCACATCCTTGCCAGCATTTGGTGGTGTCAGAGTTTTGGATTTTTATCATTCTAATAGGTGTGTAGTGTTATCTCATTATTCTTTCAATTTGCTAAGACGTATTGATGTTGAGCGTTTTGTTGTTTTTTTTTTTTTGAGACGGAGTCTCACTCTGTCGCCCAGGCTGGAGTGCAGTGGCGCAATCTCGGCTCACTGCAAGCTCCGCCTCCCGGGTTCACGCCATTCTCCTGCCTCAGCCTCCGAATAGCTGGGACTACAGGCGCCTGCCACCACGCCTGACTAATTTTTTTTTTTTTTTTTTTTTTTTTTTTTTTTTTTTTTAGTAGAGATGGGGTTTCACCGTGTTAACCAGGATGGTCTCGGTCTCCTGACCTCATGATCCGCCCGCCTCGGCCTTCCAAAGTGCTGGGATTACAGGCGTGAGCCACCGTGCCGGTCGATGTTGAGCATTTTTTCACATGTTTATTTGCCATACAAAAATCTGTTTTGTGCCGGGCGCGGTGGCTCAAGCCTGTAATCCCAGCACTTTGGGAGGCCGAGATGGGCGGATCACGAGGTCAGGAGATCGAGACCATCCTGGCTAACACGGTGAAACCCCGTCTCTACTAAAAAATACAAAAAAACTAGCCGGGAGAGGTGGCGGGAGCCTGTAGTCCCAGCTACTGGGGAGGCTGAGGCAGGAGAATGGCGTGAACTCGGGAGGCGGAGCTTGCAGTGAGCTGAGATCCGGCCACTGCACTCCAGCCTGGGCGACAGCGCGAGACTCTGTCTCAAAAAAATAATAAATAAAATAAAAATAAAATAAAAAATTCTGTTTTGGTAAAGTGTCTGTACTTCTTTGGTAAAGTGTGTGTTCAGATCTTTTGCCCATGTTTAAATTGGGTTGTCCATTTTCTTATTGTTTTAAGAGTGCTTTGTATATTTTGGCTAACATGTTTTTATCAGATATGTCTTTTGCAAATATTTTCTCCAGTCTGTAGCTTGCCTTCTCAGTTTCCTGACAGTGTCCTTTGCAGCGCATAAATTTATTATTTTATCATTTTATTATTATTATTTTTTGAAACAGGGTTTCTCTTGCTCTGTCACCCAGGCTGGAGTGCAGTGGTGTGATCATGGCTCACTGCAACCTCCAATCATTGGGCTCAGGCAATCTTCTTGCCTCAGCCTCCTGAGTAGCTGGGACTATAGGCATGCACCAACATTCCTAGCTATTTTACATTTTTTATAGAGATGGGGGTCTTGCTATGTTTGCCAGGCTGGTCTCAAACTCATGGCCTCAAGCAATCCTCCCACTTCAGCCTCCCAAATTGCTAGGATTATAGGCATGAGCCACCATGCCGGCCTTGAAATATTTCAAAATTAAAATATAACACAAGCATGTATCCTAATTTTTACCTAAGTATAAATTTTCCCCTCTGCAGTTTAGAATCTGTATAGTTTGGCACAGAGCCTAGTGCATTTCTGTGCTCAGTCTTTGTTTTATAGAAAGATGTAAAACATGGCCAGGCACGGTGGCTCACACCTGTAATCCCAGCACTTTCGGAGGCCAAGGCAGGCAGATCACTTGAATCCAGGAGTTTGAGACCAGCTTGGCCAACATGGCAAAACCCTGTCTCAACTAAAAATACAAAAATTAGCCAGGCATGGTGGCACATGCCTGTGATCCCAGTTATTTGGGTGGCTGAGGCATGAAAATCACTTGCACCTGGGAGGTGCAGGTTGCAGTGAACTGAGATCTCGCCACTGCCTCTCCAGCCTGGGTGACAGAGCAAGACTCTGTCTCAAAAAAAAAAAAAAAAAAAAAAAAAAAAAAGAAAGAAAAAGAAAAAAGAAAAAAATGTAAAATATAATAGAAAAACTGATTATATGGTTCAATATATGTTCCTTTCCAAATAGAGCAGCTTCATCCAAAGGAAAAAGAACCAACAAAAATAGAGATCATGGGTATAAAATGTGGTATAAAATGTGTAACTATTTCCATTTCGTATAGTCTGCAATTTTTAATTAAGAAAGACTCATTAAAATGATATATATCTGGCCAGGTGCAGTGGCTCACGCCTGTAATCCCAGCACTTTGGGAGGTTGAGGTGGGTGGGTCACAAGGTCATGAGTTTGAGACCAGTCTGGCCAATATGGTGAAACCCCATCTCTACTAAAAAAATACAAAAATTAGCTGGGCATGGTGGCATGCACCTGTAATCCCAGCTACTCAGGAGGCTGAGGCAGGAGAACTGCTTGAACCCGGGAGGTGGAAGTTGCAGTGAGCCAAGGTTGCATCACTGCACTCCAGCCTGGGCAACAGAGCAAGACTCCATCTCAAAATAATAATAATAATAATAATAATAATAATAATAATAAATCCATTTGCAGAGAGGCTTACTGATTCATTCATTTAAAATTTATTTAATTTCACCGGGCGTGAGTGGCTCATGCCTGTCATCCCAACACTTTAGAAGGCTGAGGCGGGCAGATCACCTGAGGTCGGGGGTTTGAGACCAGCCTGACCAACATGGAGAAATCCCATCTCCACTAAAAATACAAAATTAGCTGGGCATGGTGGTGCATGTAATCCCAGTTGCTCGGGAGGCTAACACAGGAGAATCACTTGAACTGGGGAGGCAGAGGTTGCGGAAAGCCGAGATCACGCCATTGCACTCCAGCCTAGGCAACAAGAGCAAAATTCCGTCTCAAAAAAGGAAAAGAAATTATTTAATTTTAACTACGTGTTAGTCCCTGTGTTAAGTACTAAGGATACAGAGGTAAATGAGAAAAGGTCCTTGCCATTATGGAGCTCACAGTTTAAAGAATCTTGGTAAAGAATTAACACAAAATGTGAAAAATATTATACAAGGCATGTACAAAGGGATATGAGATAATACTCAAAGAGTATTTAAGAGAGCTGGGAAAGGTTTCTGAGATAGGATAACATCCAAGCTGGGAGCTGAATAGTGAGAATACAACAGATAGAAAAGAGATTAAAATGCATTCCAGGCAGGAATGAAAAAACATTCATGTATATATATATGTGTATATGTTTATATACACACATACATACAGTTGATCCTCATTATATGCAGGGTCTGTATTTTCTAATCCACATAGTCACTAAAATTTATTTGTAACCCCTAAGTCAATACTTTCACAGTAATTCATGGACATGTACAGAGTGGCAAAAACTCGAGTTAACTGAAGCATAATACATTCCCAGCTCAGGTCAAAGTGATGTTTGTTTCGCCTTCTTGTTTTAGCTCTCATAGTGTCCTTTTCTTCGCCTCTTTCACGCTATGTTTTTCATATTTTTATGGTTTGTGCTGATAACTTTGCTGTTTACAACGTTCCCCATGCATAATGCTGATATGCTATCTAGTATTCCGATGCATAACAAGGTTATGAGGTGCCTTATGAAAAAAAATAGTTGTGTTAAATAACCTTAACTCTTGGCCTTGAGTTCAGTGTTAATGAATCAACAATAGATATTTAATAAGGTATCTTTAAGCAGAAACACACATAAAACAAGGTTGTATTGACCAGTTGATAAAAACGTCATGAACAGAGGCTCACAGGAACCTAACCCTCTATTTCCTCTAGGAGCAATGCTTCTATATTCACTGATTCAGTGTTTGTGGTAACTTTATAGAACATAACTACTGTAAATTGAGAAGCAACTGTGTGTTTATTTACTAATTAACACGTTTCGTCAAATACAATTTATTTACAGAAACCACTGATTACTTTGATTAGATACACATAGCATATTACCTCATCCTGAATAAGTAATGAATAATCAACTATACTGAAGATAACTGACATCTTATCATGCATAGCCTTTAAAACCATCACTTTAAAAATAAGCACGGTATTATGAGGTATTTTGAGGTTTCTAGTAAGGGCAATAATATCTCACATAAAGATAGTTATATACTTGCAACCATATAAGAGTATAGTAGAAATATACAGAAGCAGATGTGGCACAATTTTAACAATTTAGTATTTCTACTAAGTATAATTGTGGATAGTGGCAAAAGCAGTATGGTAAATTACAACTGCAGTAGAAAAAAATCTAAAATGATTATTTTTGTTTTGTTTTGTTTTGAGATGGACTCTCACTCTGTTGCCAGGCTGGAGTGCAGTGGCACGGTTTTGGCTCACTGCAACTTCCGCCTCCTGGGTTCAAGCGATTATCCTGCCTCAGCCTCCCAAGTAGCTGGGACTACAGGCACATGCCACCATGCCCGGCTAATTTTTATATTTTTAGTAGAGATGGAGTTTCACCATGTTGGCCAAGCTGGTCTTGAACTCTTGACCTTGTGATCCGCCCGCCTCAGCCTCCCAGAGTGCTGGGATTACAAGCGTGAGCCACTGCGCCTGGCCTAAAATGATTTTTAAAAAGCTTTCCTCAATCAATTAACAGAACTGAACTGTCATTTTCTGAAAGTGATTCCAATGAACAAATACCATATAAACTCCCACACACAGACTTGCTCATTATAATGAAAAAGAAGCAAGTAATATCCTTAAGAAGTTAAGTTGGTATAAGGTTAATCTTTATAGAAAAGTAGAACAAGCAAGTTATACAATTTAATATTAGGTCTTGATAAAGACTTTTTAATATTAACACTTCCTGTTATAATGATTCTAATAACTTCGAAGAACATAATTCACAATTTCACATTTCCTTTATATTAAAATAAAGAAAATTAAAAAAAGAAACAAATCTAAGAAAACACATAGACCCTGAAGTCATGATTGAGAATGATGCCATAAACCCATACCTGTCTAAAATGTTACATTTTAAATTCATAATGACACTTCTTCTATCTCTTGCTGAATGGCCTGCACCTCTTAAATGACATTCAACTATCTAATAATAAAGAGCTACATATTATGAATTTTAAATATCCATTTGTAGTTTTGGAAGATAATTGGCAGAAACTGATGAGGTTGACAATGCCAAAAGTTTTCTGCTGATTTCAAATACTATTTTAAAACAGGAAATAAATGAGGGTGAAAATCATTGTTTAAAGAGAAGAGTCCTGACTGAGTGTGGTGGCTCACACCTGTAATCTCAGCATTTTGGGAGGCTGAGGCAGGTAGATCTCAAGGTCAGGAGTTTGAGACCAGCCTGGTCAAGATGGTGAAACTCCGTCTCTACTAAAAATACAAAAATTAGCCGGGCGTGGTGGCGGGTGCCTGTAATCCCAGCTACTCGGGAGGCTGAGGCAGGAGAATCACTTGAACCCAGCAGGTGGAGGTTGCAGTGCGCCGAGATTACACCACTGCACTCTAGCCTGGGTGACAGAGCAAGACTCTGTCTCAAAAAAAAAAAAAAAAAAAAAAAAAAAGAGAGAAGAGTCCAAAAGGGAACAAGACATCAATATTCCCTAATGCAAGGAAAAAAAAAAAAAAAAACAGAAGAAGTTTTCATTGTATGTATAGTGTGTAATTGTAAAGCCAGTTCCATGGATACCATTTACTTATAGCCAATGCTTAAATTTGTATCTTCCAGTCATACCGCTCTTCTGAACTTCAGGTTCTTATATCCAATCATACATGCTCAATATTTCCACTTGAATAGGCAATTTTAAGGGTCTAAAACCAATCTCTTGATTTTTCCCTTTAAGCTTGCTCTTCTCCATCTTAGTAAGTGGCAATTCCATTCTTCCAGTTGCTCAAGTCAGAATCATTGAATTTATCATTCCTTGATTCTTCCCTTCACATACACCACATAAACAAATCCTATTGTTTCTTCTCTCAAAATATATCCAGAACCTGACCACTTATCACTGTCTCCAAGACTACTTCCCTGGTCTAAGCCATCATTATTTCTCACCTGGACAACTACTTTCCCCTTTTCTACCTTCTTTCCTCCTACTCTAGTCTCCACACAGCACCCAGAGTGATCCATTAAAAATGCAAATCAGATCATGTCCTTCCTCTGCTCAAATCCTCTATTGCCTTCCCATCTCACTCAGGGAAAAATTCAAAATCCTGACCATGGCTTACCAGACCCTACTTGATCTAATACACTGCCAGCTCTCTGATTTTGTTTTCTAATACTATTCTTTCACTTTTGTTCCAAGTCACACAAATCTCTCTGTCATTCCTCAAACCTGCTGAGCCTTCTCTTACCTAACTGTCTCTACACTTATTGATTCCTCTGCCTAGAAAGCTTTTCACCCAGATAGCCACATCATTCATGCGTTCACTTATTTCAGATCTCTACTTTTAAGAATAAAAATCAGGCTGGGTGTGGTGGCACACGCCTGCAATCCCAGCACTTTGGGAGGCCGAGGTGGGCAGATCACCTGAGGTCAGGAGTTCGAGACCAGCCTGGCCAACGTGGCGAAACCCCGTCTCTACTAAAAATACAAAAATTAGCCGGGCATGGTGGTGTGCACCTATGATCCCAGCTACTTGGGAGGCTGAGACAGGAAAGTCACTTGAACCCAGGAGGTGGAGGTTGCAGTGAGCCACAACTGCACCATTGTACTCCAGCCTGGGCAACAGAGTGAGACTACATCTCAAAAAAAAAAAAAAAAAGGCCTCACCTCACTTAGGAGGTATGAGGTCAATAAGCCTAAATCCCAATAATTTAATAATTAATGCTATAGTAATTGTGTTTAAATTTGCTACCTAGGATGCACAGAGCTTTATATATGCAGTGGTAACATTTTTATAATTTAAAGTGTAATTCCTATTTGAGGACATTTAAAAACATATTTTTAATAGACTTTTTAAGAGCAGTTTTAGGTTCACAGCAAAATTGAAGGAGAAGTACAGAGCGTTCCCATATACCCTTTGCCCCCACACATGCACAGCCTCCCCACCACTAGGCATCCCAGCCTCAGGCAACTACTAACTTGCTTTCTATCTCTATAGATATGCTCGTTCTGAACCTTTCATATGTAATCTTTTGCATGTGGCTCTTTCACTTAGCATAATGTTTTTGAAGTTCATAGATGTTGAAGCATGCATCATTTGTTCTTTTTAATTGCTTAGTAATATTCCACTGTATGGATGTTTAGAGTGTACCAAATGGACCTTATCTTTCTTGTGTGTCAGAAAAGAGGAATCCTCAATTAATGCCAGTAATTGAAGCTAGTAAAGGCAAAAGAGGAAATAAAAAAAAATGGAATTGTGGCTGAGTAAAGTCTGTTTCTAGCAGAGATGGGGAAAGTCAAGCTCTAGAACATTAACCATAGGTAGAGGAACCTGCCCTGGCTGTGGGAATTCAAACTCTTTCCACAGGATCCTGTGACCTGAGTGTGTTCACTACCACTTGCTTGTTATAAAGAAGAGGGTGTGGTCATGGCAGCCAGACTCTACATCTATATGAACAAATCTGGCCTACTTTTTCCAGGTGTACTAGGGAAAGACAGCTCCTTATATAATTAAATAGTATAGTTAAATGCAATAATATTTTAAAGTAACATTCATCTGATGACTTCTGTTAAAAAGAAAAGGAAGATCAAGCATATGTGTTTCTCCACTCCCCTAATAAAATGATGCAACATAATTTAAAAGGTTTAAATTCTCAAGGACAATCAAACAGAAGATAGAGTACATAGCATGTTTTACAGTGGATAACGTATTTTTGGAAAAGGGAGAACAAATGGAGGAGTGGTATCTGACTTATTACAGTGGAGGAAGCTATAATCTCAGGAAATTACAAAGGGGGACACTGGTGAGAAGAAAGCCAATTCGTCCCCAAAGAATCTAGGAAAGCCTCTGACCTTGGAAGTACCAAGTGGGTGAAGAGGAAGCACAAAGTGAAAAACCAAGATAAGAGTCTGTGTATGTGAACAGTTGATTCTCCTCCCTACTCCCATGTGTAGAATGCCAGCAGCTAAGTGTACACACCCCTGACTTGGTTGGAGAATGGCAGTTATCCTCTAGAGAAACTGAAGAGGCATGTTGCAGACTTGAGGACACTAGGCAGAATACAGAGTAGACGTAGGACAGATAGATAGAAAACAAAGGGATTTCTTTAAATACCAAGGCGTGGGACTTAATTCCCCTACCCACTCTCCCACTCCGCCCCACCAATGACCCAAAACACTTGCACTTTATTGCCCAGGCCAGAAATTGTAAGTCTTTTTGGAGGCACTGCACAATCTGAGAGAAAAGGTCCTCTTCATAATAATAATAATGTCCATCCTAACACCCAAAAGTAAGGCTTATTCCTTACTTACTCCACAATTAGTTTTATTCCTAAAGAGCTTTTAATCTATTTAAAATAAATATGCACAAACTACCAAAGGTCATCCGACATGTGAGAAAATCCTTTAACATGAAAGATTAAAATCAGATGTCAAAAGAGCTATTTGATATTTAAAATAAGATTGTTGGCTGGGTGCAGTGGCTCACACCTATAATCCCAACACTTTGGGAGGCCGAGGCGGGCAGATCACCTGAGGTCAGGAGTGTGAGACCAGCCTGGCCAAAATGGTGAAACCCCATCTGTACTAAAAATACAAAAATTAGCCAGGCGCGGTGGCATGTGCCTTTATTCCCAACTACTCAGGAAGCTGAGGCAAGAGAATTGCTTGAACCTGGGAGCCAGAGGTTGTAGTGAGCTGAGATCATGCCATTGCACTCGAGCCTGGGTGACAGAGCAAGACTCCATCTCAAAATAAATAAATAAATAAATAAAATAATATTGTTAAAATGAGACATTAAGCAGAGGTTACAAGAATTCCCAAGAAAGTATAACTACACATGAGATGAAAAATATGAAAGAAAAATAAGATACTTCAAGGATAAATCTAAGGAGATTAATATTTTACTAACAGGAGTTCTAGGAAAATAAGACAGAGAAAAGAGAGGGAAGATAATATTAATAATGAATATTCATTAAGGGTATACTATGTGTAAGGCATTGCTCTAAGTCCTTTACATAAGTTAATTTTAATTAATTAATTAATTATCTGGTCACCCAACAAAGTAGGTATTATCCCCCATGTTACAGATGAGGAAAATAGGAATGTAGAGGTTAATCTAATAGCTAGTAAGTGGCAGAGTCAGAGGTCAAACCCAAGCAGTCTGGTGCTATAACTCATACTCTCAACTACTATGTATTGCAGCCTCTCTATCAAAGAAATAACATAAGAGACTCCCAGGGTAAGAGGGCAGATTTAATATGTACATTCAATGTACTCCTTTCAGAAACCCTACTAAAACAAAAATTAAGGCAAATTTTAAAATACATAATCCCAAAGGATGAGGAGGAAAGGAGAAGAAGAAAAAAAGCAACAGATTTTTGTAAATCAGAAAGTAGATGACAGAGTGGCAACTGACTTAGCAGACCAAAGAAAGCCAAGTCCTAAACTGGCAGTGAGGAAAGCTGAGTGAGCCAAGTTCTAAACTGGCAGTGAGGAAAGCAATATATACCACAGAATTTTCTAAAGGCATAAGAATTGGCAAGACTATGGACCTGTAGAACTGGGGGTAAGTGGGGAGTGGAATGGATAAAATAAGAAAAATTGGATGAAAGATATTTAAGAAGCTGTTAGATCCTTAGATTTCCTTCCTCCATTCCACATCTCCAGGTGAGCATCTCTCCCTAACCAATCAATCATAGCAGAAGTCTGCAGCTTATTCCCTGGAGAGGATAAAACAGGGCATCTCTTGATTAGAGGACACCAGGTACAGTAGAGGATGCAGGTATCATTCTGAAAAACAAGGAGACTAAGTGACCTTATGCATAGGTGAATGCTGAATTCTAAGATCAGAAGCCCTCTTCCCCCACTCTATTGAGCCCAGTAGATTAGAAAACTTTTTTTTTGGTAAATTCGGGTTGAAGCCAGAAGGTTCCCTAACAAATGTGTTCTAAGCAGGTCATCCTACAGTAAAACTGAAAATCTACAAGCCCCATCCATGAAGTACATGGCTTCCCAATCGGCTTTTATTAACCTATTCTTACTTAAGAACAGGCAGCTAAGAATTACCAGATATCTAAAGAAAGCCTGTTATTTGGAAAATAGAGACGAAAATTATCAAAAGAAAAGAAAGCAATCTGGTAGAAAGAAACTATGCAGGCAAAAGAAAACATTAGGAAAAAAATTATTTCTAAGAGATACCTGTAACAAACAAAATTTTTAAAAAAATTCAGCACACAAAGAAAAACTTTTATAAATTAAAAATGTAATAACAGGCCGGGCACGGTGGCTCATGCCTGTAATCCCAGCACTTTGGGAGGCCAAGGCAGGTGGATCACCTGAGATCACAAGTTCAAGACCAGCCCTGGCCAACATGGTGAAACCCTGTATCAACTAAAAATACAAAAAAATTAGCTGGGCATGGTGGCCGGCACCTGTAATCCCAGCTACTTGGGGAGGCTGAGGCAGAAGAATTGCTTGAACCCGTGAGGTGGAGGTTGCAGTGAGCCGAGATCACACCAATGCACTCCAGCCTGGGTGACAAGAGTGAAACTCCATTTCAAAAATAAAGAATAAAAATAACAAAAACGGAAATCTTAAGAGAAGGACAAAGTTGAGGAAATCTCAGAAAGAACAGAATAAAACAGAAAAAGAGAAAAAATAGATAGGAGAGGAGAAAATCTGAGAATTGTGATGACAAACAGAAAACCTTAACTGTCCATCAGTTCAGTATGGTTAAATAAACCTCTGTGGAACATTATGAAGTGGTTATTATAGTTAAATAGCAGTACTGCTATGGAAAGACCTCTATATTTCATTAACTGAAAAACAATGCAGGCCAGGCTCAGTGGCTCACACCTGTAATCCCAGCACTTTGGTAGGCTGAGGCGGGCGGATCACTTGAGGTCAGGAGTTTGAGACCAGCCTGGCCAACATGGTGAAACCCTGTCTCTACTAAAAATACAAAAATCAGCCAGGCATGGTGGCATGCACTTGTAATCCTGGCTACTCGAGAGGCTGAGGCAGAAGAATCATTTGAACCCAGGAGGCAGGAGTTGCAGTGAGCCAAGATCGCACCACTGCACTCCAGCCTGGGCGACAAGTGCAAAACGTCGTCTTCAAAAAAAAAAAAAAAAAATGCAAGTTGCTGAAAATATAGACAGTATGACCCCACTTATATAAAAGGAGGAAAAACCCCTGCAAACCATGTTTCTTTATATGGAAATAGTATGTAAATAAACAGAAAAAGATTTTGAATGAAACATATCAAAGTAGTGATTTCTGGAGAGGGGAATAAGATAGAAGAGGAAAGGAAAAAGGTAACACTGCTTTTTATTATAATTCTTTCTTTTCTTTTTTTTGCTTTGAGACTGAGTCTCACTGTGTCACTCTGGCCATAGTGCAGTGACATGATAATGGCTCACTGCAGGCTCAACCTCCCTGGGATCGGGTGATCCTTCCACCTCAGCCTCCCAAGTAGCTGGGACTACAGGCACAGGCCACCAAGCCCAGCTAATTTTTTTTTTTTTTTTTTTGTAGGGACAGTGTTTCACTATTTTGCCCAGGCTGGTCTCAAACTCCTGGGGCTAAAGTCATCCAACTGCCTCAGTCTTCCAAAGTACTGGGATTACAAGCATGAGCCACCATGTCTGGCCTATATTTCTTTTCTTTTCTTTCCTTTTCTTTTTTGAGACAGGGTCTGGCTCTGTCACCCAGGCTGGAATGCAGTGGCACAATCTCAGCTCACTGCAACCTCCGTCTCTGGGCTCAAGTCACCCTCCCACCTCAGCCTCCTGAGTAGCTGAGACTAGACTATAGGTGCACACTATCATGCCTGGCTAATTTTTCTTTTTTTGTTTGTTTTTGAGATGGAGTCTCACTCTGTCACCAGGCTGGAGTGCAGTGGCGCGATCTTGGCTCACTGCAACTTCCACCTCCCGGGTTCAGGCAATTTTCTGCCTCAGCCTCCCAAGCAGCTGGGATTACAGGCACTCGCCACCATGCCCAGCTAATTTTTTGTATTTTTAGTAGAGACAGGGTTTCACCATCTTGGCCAGGTTGGTCTTGAACCCCTGACCTTGTGATCCACTCATCTCAGCCTTCCAAAGTGCTGGGATTACAGGTGTGAGCCACCACACCTGGCCAATTTTTGTATTTTTTATAGAGATAGGATTTTGCCATGTTGCCTGGACTGGTCTCAAACTCCTGAGCTCAAGGCGATCCACCTGCCTCGGCCTCCAAAGTGCTGAGATGACAGAGGGATGAGCCACTGCGCCCAGCCTTCTGTATTTGGAAGTTTTTGCAATGACAGGGTTTTCATGTATGACTGTGTAAGTTTTAAAAGAGAAAGAAAAAGAAGGAAACGGGAAAGTGAAAAGCAGAATAAAAAGGATTGGTATCATCTCTGGATAGGAAGTGAATATTATCCTTAATTGGGATTACAAAAACAAAGCAAGACTAAACTAAACGAAACAATAATGACTTTACTTGCTGTGTAACACTGTACTTGCTGAGTAGACAAAGTTACCTCCAAAAAACTTAACATAGAATAAAATATATAGGAAATGAATATTGCATGTTGTTTATATACATTATTGATATATACACAAACTTAGGTATCACAAGTTGTGAACCATCACCAGCTTAAAAAAAAAAAAAAAATTGCTTAAGCTCAGGAGTTTGAGACCAGCCTGGGCAATATGGCAAAACCCCATCTCTACAAAATATACCAAAAAAAATTAGCCAGGAGTGGTGGCATGTGCCTGTGGTCCCAGCTACTCAAGAGACTGAGGTGGGATGATCACTTGAGCCCTGGATGTCAAGGCTGCAGTGAGCCGAGATCGTGCCACTGCACTCCAGCCTGGGTGACAGAGGAAGATCCTCTCTCAAAAGAAAATGAACAAACAAACAAACAAACTCTTTTACAACAGAATCAGAAGAAAAATTTTTCTCCTTACCATCATACTTTTTAAAAAGTCTGTGAGTCTAGCCAAAAGATTACATACATGTTCAGGAGATATCGTCAGATTTTCCCTGAAAGATTGTTTCAGACTCTCACTGCCCTATTCTGATAAAGTTCATATGTTTATACATCTTTGTAGAATTCTGCGGGAAACTTCATATTCCCAATCGTTTCAAGAAAACATGAATCTTCCATTTAAGCTGAAGGAGTTAAAAACATACCACTCTGACATATTGACTATTTTGAATTAAATGCACTTGAAAAGCAGCAGGTGCAAAAAGATCCTTCTAGCCTCTTTTCTGTTTCTTAAAAGCAGGAGATGAAATTCCATGTGAAAGACACCCTTCCTATACCAAAAGGAATAAAATATCCTTATCCTCTAGGATGAAGTTGAGACCAAAAGAATTCTGTACAGACCTTGTTAAAATAACTCTTATCTTTTAAGCCCCCCCACACAATTTAGCTGCTTTTTCACAGCTACTATTTTGTACAATTCAGTATACCAGTGATTGACTCCAACTGCTTCTTTGGGTCTTCACTTCCTTACGAGGGCTCCCATGCCATGTAAAATTTGTATTAAGTACATTTGTATGTTTTTCTCCAGTTAATGTCTTATGTCTTATGTCAATTTAATTATCAGACCCAGCTGGGACCCTAAAAGGATGGAAGTGGAGTTTTGCCACTCCTACAAAGCCCAAGGGTTCTGGAAATGTGTGTGGGAATAAAGTTGAAGCCAAAATATTTTAAAAGTAAATCTCAGCACCTGATCTTTTGTTCCTAAATGATATCCTCATTTTAGGTTTTAACTTCATGGTGAAAAATACAGAGTAAACAATTAGCCAAGCACAGTGGTACATACCCGTAGTTCAAGCTACTCTAGAAGCTGAAGTAGTAGGATTGCTTGAGTCCAGGAGTTTGATCAAGTTCAGTCTGGAAACATAGTGAGACCATGTCTTTTATATACATAAAATATTATAAATATTACATACATATGTATGTGGAGATAATGACACACTACAAGTAGCCTTTTGCTTCAAAGTTATTAAAAATAATGTGTTCCTAATTCTGTGAGCAAACGCTGTGATGTACATTTTGTGACACAGAATATGAGATTAAGATCCTTCACTAAAAATTCTATTCAGTATAGAGTAAATTGAGTAGTCTAAAGACTAAAATGCCTCCTAACTGCCAAATTCCAGTGTCTGGATTATTGCAGAGACATCCTACTGTCATCTCTAGCAAAAGTCCTGAACGACAAAAGGAGGAAAAATAAGTGGCAAGGTGAGGAAAATAAAATCATTGAAGTTTGGCGTATCTTTTAGAAGAGCAAAAGTTAGTTTTCTTTTCTTTTTTTTTTTTTTAGAGATGCAGTTTCACTCTTGTTGCCCAGGCTGGAGTGTCTGCCTCCCGGGTTCAAGCAATTCTCCTGCCTCAGTCTTCCGAATAGCTGGGACTACAGGCATGAGCCACCACACCCGGCTAATCTTGTATTTTTAGTAGAGATTGGGTTTCTCCATGTTGGTCAGGCTGGTCTCAAACTCCCCACCTCAGGTGATCCGCCCACCTCAGCCTCCCAAAGCGCTGGGATTACAGGCGTGAGCCACTGCACCTGGCCAGCAAAAGTTAGTTTTCTTCATAATTTTCTAGGCTATATTTTATAATACTCTAAACTAATCTTCCAATTCATAAAATATTCTTAGCTTTTAAATGATCATCTATTCCGGTTAGGCGTGGTGGCTCACACCTGTAATTCCAGCACTTTGGGAGGCCAAGGTGGGCGGATCACCTGAGGTCAGGAGTTCAAGACCAGCCTGGCTAACATGGTGAAACCCCATTTCTACTAAAAATACAAAAAATTAGCCAGGTGTGATGGCACGTGCCTGTAATCCCAGCTACTCGGGAGGCTGAGGCAGGAGAATCGCTTGAACCCGGGAGGAAGAAGTTGCAGTGAACCGAGATCGCGCCACTGCACCCCAGCTTGGGCAACAAGAGCAAAACTTCGTCTCACAAAAAGAAAAAACAAAAAAAAGATCATCTGCTCTATATTTGCCATTTGTTTCTTTCTCTAGCTGTTAGATTAAGGTTTTTTACTGAATTTAGTAAACTAATGGCTTACTTGACATTTATCATAACAAATACAAACAAGTAAGTAATGCAAAGCCACTCTTGTTATTTGGAAGTTTAGTCACAAGAAGCTATTTCCCCTTTCACGCTTTTATTTTTTATTTTCTTATTTTTATTTTTTACTTTTTTTCTTTTTAAACAGAACCATAGCTTATAATATTTTTTACTTTTTAAATAACAGCTTCACTGAGATATAACTCACATTATCAAATTCTTATTATTTATGGATCCTCTTACCATAATCCCTCTTTCAGCTGTACCTAACCACTCAAAGAAAATTTCTCTCATTGTTCCATTTGTGAGCTATTAATCCCAAGAACAGTAGTGCATTTGCAAAAGATAGTGGGGAGTTTTCACAAAAAATTAGAAGTAGTTTCTGAAGCCAATTTTAATGTATCCAGAAGTCCTCTTTAGAATTTCCATACAAGTTTCCCAATCCTGTGATCTAAACTACCTACTTTCCTTAAATTGCCAGCATTAAATTCAATATAAAAATCTTTAAAACAAATCTTTATTCCTCACTACTTTATGGGTTAAAAATACTTTTGTGGACTTGCCTAGGAACCTACCATTTATAATTCTTTCTGTGGAAAAAATATATCAAAAATTCTAAAATACATTTTAAAACAAACTTTTAGAATACAATTTGTTTAGAAATTGAGGTTTTTTTGTAAATATGGACCAGAAAACTCCTAGCAACCTATAAATCACTGTAAAGATGTATTTGCTTCTTTGGCAGGGAACTGATAAATTTAGAAACATAATATGTGAGCCAGCTATCCTCTGAAAAATAGGAATTAAATAAGATAATTTTAAAAGCAGTATCTTATTTTCCTTTTTGCTCTTTTTTAGGGAAACTTATCCTTTTCATTAACAATGAGGAAAAAACTCCACTTTACCTAATGAGGTACCAAGGCTACATGTGTTGGCTATGCAAATAGTTTTGTTACAGTGTAAAATCTTAAAACAAAACATTTTATGTATATTTGAAACATCATCTTAAATTCAAATGCCATAGATTTTAGAAATAATAAGTAACTATTTAATTCAACATGCACATTTGTCATCTGACAGGTATATTTTATACAACCACTTCCTGAAGACATCTAATAATAATTTTCCAAGGTCTTCTTTAGCTACTTTCCCAATATTATAATGTTTTAATTGTCTTCAGTCTTCTGATTTACTATCAGTTTCTAATTTACCACTCCATAAATAAAATGTTTAAGTTTTAATTCCTTACATTTCAGGAAGAGGATCAGAAATAACAAGTAGCCATAAACAAGTATTTTTAGTTTGCCAGTATTTCCATTTCCTATAAAAATATCAAAAAATACATCTTTATGTCATTATAGCAGATTTCAAAATATCACTCTCGGGTTGCAGAATTCCCTAGTAATTGACATTTTGGTTACCTTCAAGAAAGCCAAAAACTGAAAGCAATATAGAGATTAAATACAGGAAAATGCTTCCTAATCTACTAATAAAATTAAGGCTATAGTCTTCTGCCTATTAACACAAAGAAAATACTCTAAAATCCAATTTAAAAGTTAAGGATAACAAAAGTATAACTCCTTTAAAAATTAATCAAGATCATAAAAGTTTTACTTATGTAAAAATATAAGAAAATTTTTATCCTTGGAGATGAAATTTTATAGAACATGCTACAAATCACAGATATACTACCAGTGAATGAATAGCATTTTAGGTTCCTCCTTAAGCCAAAAACAAAATTTTAGATGCAAAGAAAAAATTACGTTCATAATACATTTAAATCACAAACCATAGTACTCATTATGCAGTCAATGTAACAAGATAAAACATTCAGGCACCAGAAAAACATAAACTCTTTTTATCCTTTGAAGAGATGTAAAGTCATTGATACTCCATGAAGTCATCCTTTTCAGACGAAGTCTCTGTACTATATCTCTCATTAATGATAGTACAGATGTGTCAACATCCTTGGGATTTTTTTTACTATGATTAAACTAGCTATATCCATCTCATGGGTCTCTTCTTTGATGAGCTGTATTTTTCCCCTTTCCTGCATTATCCACAATGTTAGTAATGATTAGAACTAAAACAGACTTAATTACAGTACCTTTCAAATAGTTACTAAATATAGGTTTTTGTTCATAAACTGTGATTGTCCGTGAATCATAGGAGTATTTAAAACAAGATGCATAGGATTCTATTAAATTATTGCTGGGACTTAAGCTTTTTATGTAGGTATTTATAAAACAGAAGCAACTTATATTTGGAGAATAAATTAAACTTTTAACAAACTGAACTTTGTTTTGCCACAGTGGTGTCAAATTGGCAATACTTAAAACACTGAGATTGACAAGTATAGTATATATATTTGCCCATTCATTTTGAAACAAAGAAAAAGCGTTGCTTCTGTAGGGGCCAGGCAAAAAAAGATCAAAGCAAACTTGAGACCTAGCTATACTTTCAGTCAAGATCAAGAGGAAACTCTCTGACTCACTTTTTACACATTTCACAAAGCGTCAATCTGTGCTTTCTTTCATTGGTTCTTTTCCCAAAATTCTCCTTCTTCCTTCCTTGAGAGACCTAGATGCCTGCCACTAATTAGATCTATTAATACCAATACAAAGACAATATGCTATTTGACATAGAATATATGTTACTTGGTTGAATTACTTGGTGAATAATGTTATGTTTTTCAGGCTTATTATCATAATTCACTAATCTAAAAGAATCTAGAAAGTAAGTCTTTCAAACCTTCCACATTTGTGTTTATAATTAGTCAAGTAAGGGCAATTACTTTGTTTTTAGAAATAATGATTTTATGAGTTAAAAGGACACACACCAAATTCATGAGAGGTTGCCTCTTACAGGAAGAAAGGGGATAGAAAATGGGGCAGGAGGGGAGAGGATAAAGGATACTTCAGCTTTATCTATTGATGCTGTATAATTTTTACATAAAATATTTGTATTTGAAAATTTCTCAAAATAAAAATTTAATTTAAAAAACTGTAGAAACTTAAATATAATCTTCATCACTGCCAACCAATTTTCTCTATAGAAAATTGCAATGTGAGGACTTTCCAATGGTGATATACTAGTAACTTTCTTTCTTACATCTTTAAAAGTCCCAATTATCCAATAAGTCATGGAGAAAATGCCCAATCTTTCTGAGGTAGTCCAGATCAGGTTATAATTTCTCAAAAGACCTCATAAGTACGTATTATTTATTATAACTGATATATCTTTGAGGTCCAGAATCCACTTCTACCTGTATAACAAGAACTTTGCAAAGATACCTTACAGTATTAACATAATTCATCTTATATTCTCAGACATGAAATATTATTTCCATCTGGGAAGATTTCTGTAACTATTAGAATTTTAAATCTCTCAAAACTACATGAATATATTCTTCCATCAAATTATAAAACACAAATCATTTTTATTTGTTCTTCAGTAGTGAGATATTAGAGGACATATAAATGGACAATGACCAGACCATACATGAAGACAGAACTCTGACCTACAATCTCTTCAGCAACCAGCCTGGAAATCCAAATTACAATCTTGGCAGCAATCACCCCAGGACAGGGAGGATTGGATCAATGACTGCCAGCTTCTCTATTTTTGTGCCCCAACTCCTACATGCTTTCATCTCAAGGCCAACCAGAGAAAGCCAACTATGTTTCCTGAATTAATTCCCTTAGATGCTCTGCTTTTAGATAGTTGGCCTTCAACTTCCCCATGCCAACAACCTCCAATTAGAGCATACTTTAACATCTTTTTTTCACTCTAAAACTTGCCTACTCCTTTTTGAGTCTGCCCAATGAAAGTGATGTTGGCTGACTTCCTTGTTATTGCATGATTTGAATAAATGAATTCTGTTGATTCTCATTTGGGTGGCCTTTGCTTATTTTCATAGTAGTGTAAAAATCATGCAAAAAGAAAATTAACGCTAGGCTGGGCACGGTGGTTCACTCCTATAATCTTAGCACTTTCAGGGGCTAAGGTGGGCAGATCCCTTAAGCTCAGAGTTCAAGACCAGCCTGGGCACCATGGCGAAATTCCATCTCTACCCAAAAAAAAATTAGCTGGGCATGGTGATGCGGACCTGTAGTCCCAGTTACTTGGGGGTGCTGAGGCAGGAGGATCACCTAAGCCTGGTAGATCAAGGCTGCAGTGAGCTATATTGTGCCACTGCACTTCAGCTTGGGTGACAAAGTGAGACCTTGACTCAAAAAAAAAAAAAAATTGTAATAATACTATGAGCATTTTGAGCATTTTGTTCCACTCCAACCAAGATCAAGTTTCAGTCTGGCTACCTCTACATAGCTCTTGTTCTGTTTTCCAGCTACCCCATCTGAACCAACTTGCTTCATTAGATACATGGTTTTCCACTGCTTAGAAAATAAATTCTATATTCTTCAATGTTTGATATTTCAGACTCAAATTGGTGTAATTTCTTCCTTGGGAACTGAGATCATTTTAAAACAAAGAAAAGATTCTGCTTTATTTTAGAAAAACAGTAATGTTGATAGTATAATATAGAACTAAATAGTGCAATAAAATATTTGCCATCAATCTGTGTGTATATATATGCAGCAAACATCAGGAGGTAATTCCTAAATTTCGTTAATATTAAAGAGATAAATCATATCAACTTACAAAGAGTTATGAAAATTTATCTATACTACATTGAAGTTGTTTTGAATAAAATGTGAGCTTAGGCCTATGATGGTATGAAACTGAATAATTCAAATTTAAAGCTGGCAGAATTTTAGATTAATTTGAGCCTTGAGAGGAATGTGGTTACATGACCTGAGTCAGTAGCATGCAGCCGCAAGTTCTGCTTTTTCCTGTAAGTGACTAGGAAAAGCCTTGCAGCTCAAGGTCTCTTCAGATTATCACCCCTGCTCACTGAATGTTAAAGCAGTATTCCCTGAAATGTAACAAACTGTAACTAATACTTCCTTGAAATGTAACAAACTATAACATATAACATATGGACTGACCTTGCATGGAAAAATGTTACAACCCTGTTAACTGCCTATATAAATGCAACCTCAACTTCCCCACTTTGGAACACTTGCTCCCTTGCGTTTGGGGTCTGTGTTTCCCAGGTGGCTGTCATTTTTTATTTGTTTTTAGTAGCAAGGGACTGGAGGATATACAAATGGACAATGACCAGACTATACATGAAGACAGAACTCTGACTCTTCAGCAACCAGCCCACAAAAACAAATGGACAGTGATCAGACCATACTTTGTGTTTAAATAAACTCTATACTTTATCATATTTTCTGAATCTCATTATTTAAGGTTGACATTTTGGTCACCACGAAGGGGCTCAAAGCAGACCTCCAGTGATATCTGTCACTTTGCTGACAACCGGAATGCTGGTACCAACACAAATGACTTTCATTCACCCAATCTCACTGGAGTCAACGGAAATCTCTGGTAAGGCATCTCTCAGGGTCTGAACCTCCCAGCTTGATAGAGTTTCAAACATTATTTTTAAATTTATTTATTTTTCTTTCACTTATTTTTTGAGACAGATTCTCACTTTGTGGCCCAGGCTGGAGTGCAGTGGTGCAATCTTGGCTCACTGCAACCTCCGCCTCCTGGGTTCAAGCAATTCTCCTGCCTCGGCCTATGGAGTAGCTGGGATTACAGGTGCGTGCCACCATGCCCAGCTAAATTTGTATTTTTAGTAGAGACCGGGTTTCACTGTGTTGGCCAGGCTGGTCTCAAACTCCTGACCTCAGGTGATCTGCCTGCCTCAGCCTCCCAAAGTGCTGGGATTATAGGTGTGAACCACCATGCCTGGCTTCATTAGAATTTCTATAACTTTTTATCTCATTTGAAACTTTGGTCAGGGAGAAAACAGTTTATCTTTGAAAAGAGGAAATGAATCTTTGTGACTTAAGCAAAATTTGTAATTTTAAAACTAACCAGATTCTGAAGCTCGGTTCAACTGACAACTGACAAATATAAATATTCTTCTTCCTCTTTTTTTTTTTTTTGAGACAGGATCTCCCTTTGTTGCCCAGGCTGGAGTGCAGTAACGGTGATCATGGCTCACTGAAGCCTCAACTTTCCAGGTCCAGATGATTCACTCACCTCAGTCTCCCAAATAGGTGGAACTACAAGTGTGCGCCCCCACACCTGGCTAATTTTTTGTATTGTTTGTAAAGACAGAGTTTTGCCATATTGTCCAGTCTGATCTCAAACTCCTAGGCTCAAGCAATCCACCCGTCTCAGCCTCCCAAAGTGCTGAGATTACAGGTGTGAGCCACTGTGCCTGGCCTAAAGTTTCTTCTTGAGTAACTAAAATTACAAAAGGCTCTTTATGAGGACAAAATAAGTCCCAAAGATGAGAGACACTGTTCTTGCCAACTGGAAGGCACCTTAGGCTACTGAGGTCTTTGTGGGAGTGTTGGAGCTCATTGTTCACGATATGAAACAGTCTTACAGGAAATCCCTTAAGAAGAGCATACAGAGCCAGGCACAGTGGCTCATGCCTGTATCAATCCCAGCACTTTGGGAGGCTAAGGCAGAAGGATCACTTGAGCCCTGAAGTTTAGGATTAACCTGGGCAATAGAGTGAAACTCCATCTCTACAAAAAATAAATAAGAAATTACCCAGGTGTGGTGGTGCGCACCTGTAGTCCCAGCTACTTGGGAGGCTGAAACAAGAGAGGATCACTTGAGACCAGGAATTCAAGGCTGCGGTGAGCTGTGATCACATCACTGCACTCCAGCCTGGGTGACACAGCAAGACTCTGTCTAAAAACAAACGAACAAAAACCATAAAGGGAACCTTGCTTAGTTAAATGAGCACACATAACAGCTGATCACCTACTGCCTTAAGCACCCAAGCCTCTTGGGATCACCAAAACACATAAAAAGGAAAAACCAACTCAAGGGTGCCACCTGGAGGGGCTATTCCCACAGGCAGCACACTTAATCCAAAATATCTCCCACCTAAGTTTGGTCATTCAAGAGGAAAATCTAAAGTCTGGGTAATCATGCATCTAAAACCAAGTATTACCCCTGATGAAGAGATCCACCACTAGAAACGTAAGCTGGATTCATGTTTAATACTTACGGCACATCTTCATGTAAATATTTAGAACATTGGTCATGCATAATTTGCAATGACCTCAAATTACAGTGGCCAAAATGGGGGTGCCTTTGAAATACCTAAACTAGTTTTTCCGCATACTCAATTTTTAAAAAGCCAGCTCTCATTATCCTAAGTGAATTAACACAGGAATAGAAAACTAAATACTTCATGTTCTCACTTATAAGTGGGAGCTAAGCATCAGGTACACATGAACCTAACAAGAAGAAAATTAACACTGGGAACTATTTGGGGGTGGGCAAGGGCTAAAAAACTACGTATTGGGTACTATGCTCACTACCTGGGTAATGGGATCATTTGCACCCACAAACTTCAGCATCACACAGTATACCCATATAACAGGTACTCCCTGAATCCAAAATAAAAGCTGGCTCTAAAATAAAACAAAATAACTGGGAGAGCTATTTTCAATGGTACTTAGAAGCTTGATAAAGTCATTTCTTTGCAAGAGGAAATGAAAAAGTTGTCTAAAATAATTTTGAATTGAAAAACCCTGCTGACATTTCTTCTTCTCCTTCAGCTCCTTCTTCTCTTTGTCCCTCATTGTCAGAACTTCCTTGTCTATCAGACTACCTTCCCTTCCTCCTCCTCCTGCTGTACTGGCTCCATTTAGGGAATACCCTGTGTCTAGTAGAAGACAACCTACTTCTTTTATCAACCATGCTCAAAGGTAGAACTTAAAGGTATAATTAAATAATTTCCTGATCCTCTTCAGGATTCTACTGGATTTGCTAGAGAATTTGAATTAAACATTTAAACTTTCAATCCCAGATTCTCTGACTTATATCAATTCGTTCATCTTTGATAAAGCCAAATAGGATAGCAAAGGCACATTAGAGAAATCCTTTAGAGAACTTCCACAGATTTTGAAGCAGATTGTGAATGGGCCTGCAACACTGCCAAAGCTTTACTAGATGCTATCACCTTAGTTTTTCAAAAAGTGGTTGATTGGGACAAAATACAACATCAACAAAATTTTCATGAGCCTTGTCTTAGTCTGTCTTTGTGTTGCTATAAAGGAATACCTAACGCTGGGTAATTTATAAGAAACGAGGTTTATTTGGTTCACAGTTCTGAAGACTGTACAAGAAGCATGGTGCCAGCATTTGCCTCTGGTGAAGGCCTCCAGCTGCTTCCACCCATGGCAGAAGGAGAAGGGTTGCCGGTGTGCAGAGATCATATGGCAAGAGAGGAAGCAATTGAGGGGAAGTGCCAGGCTCTTTTTAACAATCAGCTCTTCAGAATGAGAACTCATTCATCACTGTGAGGATGGCACCAAGCCATTCATGAGTGATCTGCCCCCATGAGCCAAACATCTCCCAAGTCCCTCCAACATTGGGGATCAAATTTCAACATGAAATTCGAACGGGACAAATATCCAAACTATATCAAACCTTTGATGTCATACTATGAAAGATTTGGGGAAAAAAACATTAAAAAATATTCAGGTCTATCTGAATAAAGTTATACTAACCACCAAAATGATACTTTCTGAAACTTAAACTTTTGTTGTTGAGACGGAGTCTCACTGTCACCCAGGTTGGTGTGCAATGGCACAATCTTGGCTCACCACAACCTCTGCCTCTTGGGTTCATGTGATTCTCATGCCTCAGCCTCCTGAGTAGCTGAGACTACAGCTGGCACGCCACCATGCCTGGCTAATTTTTTTTTGTATTTTTAGTAGAGACAAGGTTTTACTGTGTTGGCCAGGCTTGTCTTGAACTCCTGACCTCAGGTGATCTGCCCGCCTTGGCCTCCCAAAGTGCTGGGATTACAGATGTGAGCCATAGTGCCTGGCCTTGTAACTCAAACTGTATAAATGGATTAAATTAAGAATTAGCAATTATAAAAAAGAAACAATGCACCAGTTAGTTATCCTTCAAACTCATTATCTAGTTTATTTTGCTGAATATATGTCCCATACCCTAACCAAGGAAGAAAAGGAAAGGGAAGTTAAACAGGGAAGGAAAGCAAGTAAGGTCATGAGTTTACAATTAAAACAACTGTCCAACCAATTATAACCCCTAAAAAGCCTTTTTAAACTCCAAAACTACCCAATCTCCTGCACTGCAATGACTGCAAAAAAAAAAAGCCGGGACATTTCACAAAGGATTGTAGAAAATTAAAATGGAAAGAATGAAAACAGGCCAAAGAAAAGGAAGAATAGGAGTGCCCTGAGGAAATCAAAAGAGGGAACTTCCCTCTTCTCCTCACTAATACCTTAGGAGTAACTGAAATAATTTTAAGTGAAAAACAAACCAAGTTCTTTAAAAATTTTTAAAAAAAAGTTTTTTGAAAAATATTGTTAGCGAGGGCCTACATTGTTTTTGTTTTTATTTGTTTTGTTTTGTTTTGTATTGAGACAAGGTCTCATTCTGTCACCCAGGCTGAATTGCAGTAGTGCAATCTTGGCTCACTGCAACCTCCACCTCCCTAACTCAAGCCTGAGCCTCCTGAGTTGCTGGGACTGCAGGTGTGCACCACCATGGCTGGTGTATTTTTTGTAGAGACAGGGTTTTGCCTTTTGTATTTTTTGTAGAGACAGGGTTTTGCCTTGTTGCCCAGGCTGGTCTTAAACTCTTGAACTCAAGCGATCGACCCACCTTGGCCTCCCAAAGTGCTGGGATTACAGGCATGAGCCACTGTGCCTGGCCCCAAACACAAGCTCTTAATGACACCAGAGCTACATTATCAATAATAAATCCCACCTTCTTACAAAGTCTCATTCCTTGGAGTCAAAAACCAATACAGATGTGGGTATAACAAATACTCCTATAACAGCATATAAATCTCAACCTATAGTTTTTCAGTTAGGTTCCCTAGAGGGAACATATGTTTTCCTCTTAGTTCCCTCAGCCCCCATGCATTTGATAAGGATAAATATTTTAAATTATATAATATCTGTATCTCTTCTCAAAAGGGGGAAGTGTATTTAGAATTAGAAGGTAAAACAAAATTGTGAGACACAAAAATTTTTCCAAATCTGATCCTTTCAATTGCAATTTGTATTGCCATAGAGGATACTAAATTGTTAAATAATAAAGAACTAGAAGCACTGTTAAAAGTAGTGCCTGATTAGTTGTAGTCAAAATTCTCCACTGATGCCAGGAAAATTATCTTAGCTCCTCCAATCAAAATCCAGATAGAGCCATCAAAATCTTTCCCAAACCTTAAGCAATACCCTCTAAGATTGAAGGCCTTAGAGGGAGTAAGATCTGTAGTTTTGGATTATATAAAAAGAGGCTTGATTATTCCTTGTACAAGCCCATGTAACACTCTAATCCTTCCCATAAGAAAATCTAATGGTAGAGGTTAGAAATTTGTACAGAATCTAATAGCAATTAATAATATAGCTATTCTTCAACATCTGGTAGTAATAATTTTGAGTAACATGATTTTTGCCTTTTGAAAAGCTTAAAATCCAGGCAGGGCATGGTAGCTCATGCCTGTAATCCCAG
Organism: Papio anubis; assembly: GCF_008728515.1. Lineage (NCBI taxonomy): Eukaryota > Metazoa > Chordata > Mammalia > Primates > Cercopithecidae > Papio > Papio anubis. The sequence goes on from NC_044992.1 coordinate 33,770,367, forward strand.
CACTTTGGGAGGCCAAGGTGGGCGGATTACGAGGTCAGGAGTTCAACAGCAGCCTGACCAACATGGTGAAACCCTGTGTCTACTAAAAATACAAACATTAGCCGGGTGTGCTGGCACATGCCTGTAATCCCAGCTACTCAGGAGGCTGAGGCAGGAGAAGTGCTTGAGCCCAGGAGATGGAGGTTGCAGGGAGCCGAGATCACGCCACTGCACTCCAGCCTGGGTGACAGAACAAGACTCCATCTCAAAAAAGAAAAAATAAAATCCCCCCAATTTGGCTCCTCTAAGATTTATTTATCAATTTCCTTCTACTTCTGTTCCTCCTTCCTTTTGTCATCTTTGATATCAAATGAAGAAATCTAGAGGAGACTTCTAGTGGTTCTGAAACCCCTTAAGGAACATAGAAAAAGGTACCGCACACCCACCTTTTGAGGTCTTTTGCTTTCTTTGTGGAGTCCCAAGACCTACAGAAGGTTTTTCTCAGGTCTAAAAAGTTTCTCTCTCTCCCTTGTCTCTTTGGCTTTTGGGGATACCAGGGATTATTTTGTACTATGAGAGAACATGACCTTTGAGTATGCAATAGCTGAAAGTCACTGGTGAGGACTGCAGCTACGGAGGTAGCTGAGCAGCTGACAGCATTTACAATGAGTGGTTATTACTGCAGGAGACTACTCATTTCTTCCTGCATATAGATAAGAAAAGAGTGATTTTGACCCTTAGGGTCTATGGAAACAGTTGCCACTAAGGCGTAAGACTCCCATGGAGGATGGGCTGATCACAGAGTAGCTGATTAATGTTGGGCTACCCACCAGTCTTGGGGGAATGTCCTTGCAGCAAGGGGCACTGTAGAAGCATTGCACTGTCCAATCCTGTGGCATTTCCCTAGTTTTGAAGACCTAGGATTCAATGTAAAAATGAGTTCCTTGATTTGAGGGGATCTACATGTTCTGCCTTCCAGCTGTGTCTAATTTTCACATATTTAAATATATGTCCTATAAACTGCATGCTTTCTTTGACCTATTCATTTAAGGGCTCCACCCTGAAGTTAGTAATCTAATCAAGAAAAAAGCTAAGTTGAAAGGGCTACCTATCTAACTAGATTGGTTTCCAAAATACAACTTTCTGGCATTTAGCTGGCTATTTAGAAACTCTTTGTGAAAGAGATCTGCATTTATAAAGAAAATCTCCACATGTAAGGATATCTCCCTCTCTGCATCTAAACCACAAGAAATATGATGGGGAAGACATTGGCTTAAAGTTTACATAAGAAACTTTATCTCTGTTTAAAACTACCTGGCAATCTTGTCTTGTCTGGCCCTTTACCTATGGCCTTCTTTGTTTCAGCAAATAATGGTGTTTAGATCTAAGTTCTGTGCCCTAGGGATGTAAATTTTCACCTAACAATCATGCCTTTGAAAGTTCACATTTGCTGTTGTCTAGCTAACAACTATTTACCACAATATAATAGGCAATTAAGAGACTGATAGTCTAAAAAGGGGAGATAAACTATTTGAAAACTGACAAAGAATCTTTGTTTTTTTTGTTTGTTTGTTTTTTGAGACAGGGTCTCCTTCTGTCACCCAGGCTGGAGTGCAGTGGCTGCAATCACGGCTCACTGCAGCCTCAACCTCCCAGGCTTAAGCAATCCTCCTGCCTCAGCCTTCTGAGTAAATGGGACTACAGGTGTGCACCACCATACCTGGCGAATTTTTGTAGAGACGGGTTTCACCATGTGCCCAGGCTGGCCTGAAACTCTGGGCTCAAATGATCTTCCTGCCTCACCTCTGCCTCCCCAAGTGCTGGGAATACAGGCACAAGCCACCATGGCTGGCCCAGGATTGCATAATCTTTTTTTTTTTTTTTTTTTTTTTTGAGACAGAGTCTCGGTCTATCTCCCAGACTGGAGTGCAGTGGCACAATCTCAAGTCACTGCAACCTCCACCTCCCTGGTTCAAGCAATTCTCCTGCCTCAGCTTCCCAAGTAGCTGGGACTGCAGACACCTGCCACTACGCTCAGTTAATTTTTGTATTTTTAGTAGAGATGGGTTTTCACCATGTTAGCCAGGCTGGTCTCAAACTCCTGACCTCAGGTGATCCACCCACCTCAGTCTCCCAAAGTGATGGGATTACAGGTGTGAGCCACCACACCCAACCATATTATGCTATCGTATCTTAACTGAAGAAACAGAAAGTTCTCATCTTCCAAAAGCAACCTCAGCTCAATAAACAGAGTTAATAGCATTAGTTAGAGCTTGTCATGGACAAAAGGAATAACTGCAAATATTTATACAGGCAGCAGATATGCTGTCAGAGTAGCTCATGACTTTGGAGTGGTATGCAAACAAAGATAATTTTTTTTTTGAGACAGGGTCTCACTATGTTGCCCAGACTGGTCTTGAATTCCTGGGCTCAAGTGATACTTCTGTTGATATGCACAGGAAGCAGGAAAATACTAGATAGAAAAGGGTGGGGTCCCTGGCAAGGGTTTCACCCTCAAACCTGGACCTGCAGCCCTAAATGAGAACTTCACATCCCGATTTTCCCACCTGAATGTTCCCTTTTAGCCCATCACACCCCCTATCCTGCATCCATAAGAACCCCAGACCCCAAACTTAGCAGATACACAGAAGAGAGAAGCATCTGAACATTGAGAGTGGAAGAAGTAGCTGGACATCAGAGACTACAGTCAGAGAGGAGTTCAGCTGGGGATGGTGGGAGAGGAGTTTGGTCAGGATGCCTGAACTCCAGGGGAAGACCACTTTCCCACTCCATCCCCTTTCCAGCTCCCCAGCCCACTAAGAGCCACTTCCTATGCTCAATAAAATCTCTGCATTCACCATCCTTCAAGTCTGTGACCTCATTCCTCTTGGGCACTGGACAAGATCTTGGAACACACTGGGTGCAGGAACCCAAAAAGGCTGTCACACTGGCCCTTTGCCCTCACTGGCAGAGGGTAGCTGCCCCTCACAATGAGGCAAAAAGCCTACTGAGCTAGTGACATGCCCTCTGGGGCTCTAGGGGTTGCCGGCACTCCCTCCCAGATGGCAGAGCTAAAAGAGCAATGAACACGCTTGGATCCTGCTGTGGGGCCCGCACAGGGCCTGCTCCCACTGGAGAGAAGTGGCCGGCTGGTACCAGCATTCGTTTGCCCTGGCTCCTGCATCCATTCACCTGCATGCTCTTACTCCCATGAAGGGCTCAGAGCTGCAGGCTGAGAAAACAAGCCACCCCTTCATGAGTCTCACAAAGGTGTCAAGGGAACTCTTGTGTTTCATTGCCTCGGCCTCCCAAAGTATTGGGATTACAGGCGTGAGCCATCATGCCCAGAAAACAAAGAGGATTTTTAACCTCTTCTGATCTGTCCATTAAAAATGGACACCATGTTTCAGAATTATTAGAAGCCATATTATTGCCCAAATCATTAGCCATTATCAAGATCTGAAGCCATTCAAAGTCAGACATTCCAGAAAGTAAAGTACATCATTTAGCAGATAATATAGTAAAAAGGGCTACTCTAAGTGTATTTGAATAAGAAAATCAACCCATTTTTAGCTTTTAAGAAAGCATTTGATTTTGACATAAAATTAGCTCAACATAAAGCTCCAAAAAAGAACAAGAAAATTGGGAAACAAAAGGGGAAACATACTCCTCCAAGACTGGGCTATGGTATGGACCAAATGATCTACCCATACTTCCAACCAAATTACAGTCAACTTTCTGAACTTATGTACATGATTTAACTCATTGGTGCCCTAATAAAATGATTATTTGGGGAAAACAGTATTATTGGAGGCCTTCCCCAACTGTGGATTGGTATCTAGTTATATAATCATTGCCACATCTGCCCAAAACATAACCCAGGGAAACCTTTACATAGCAATCAAAGTCATTTTCTTCTACCTGAAAGCCCCTTCAAGGTAGGACAACTATATTTTATTCAGCTACCACCATCACAAGGATACAAACATATTCTAGTAATGAATTATATGTTTTCTCCTTGGATAGAAGCATTTCTATGCAGAAGAGCAACAGCATTAGCAGTAAGTAAAATTCTTAGGGAAAATTATTTCAAATTGGGGAGTTTCTCTAGAATTTCATAGCAACAGGGGTACTCATCTTACCGGACAAATAATCCAGTCAATATATAAAATCTAACCTATTCTCCAACATTTCCATTATGCATATTGCCCCCAGTAATCTGGGTTAGTGGAACACACAAACAGAATAATCAAAACTAAATTGGCAAAATTAACTGAGGCTTTTAAAATTCCTTCGCCAAAAGCTCTTCCATTGGTTTTGCTTAGCCTAAGATCAATCCCTTTTGATAAATACTAGCTGTCTCCATTTGAAAAAGGCAGACCTATGAAACTGACTCCAGGAAACTGTGAATCTATTGTATTAAAAGGATATATATATTTTTTATTGTAATGGCCTTGTAAGGCAGCTAACTAAAAACTGTAATTGAGTAAAAGTTTCCACTGTGAGCTCCTGGAAGACAAAGAACCCAAGGACCAAGGACTTCAACCAGGAGTCTTTGTCTATTGGAAACAGCAGCTTTTTATTTATGTATTTTTTTTAAGCATCTCACTTTGTCACCCAGGCTGGAGTGCAGTGGTGCAATCTAGGCTCACTACAGCCTCAACCTCCTGAGTTCAAGCGATTCTACTGCCTCAGCTCCCTAAAAGTAGCTGGAACTACAGGCACATGCCACCATGCCTGGCTAATTTTTTGTATTTTTTATAGAGATGAGGTTTCGCTATGTTGCCCAGGCTGGTCTCGAACTCCTGGGCTTAAGTGATCCACCCACCTCGGCCTCACCAAGTGCTGGGATTACCGGCGTGAGCCACTGTGCCCAGTCAGAAACAGCATCTTTTAAAGGACTCCCTCCAACCAAGGTGAAATGATCTTATCAAGTGCACCTAACTAACCCTTGTGCTGCTAAACTAAAAGGAATCAATTCTTGGATACTCGTCACCCATTTAAAGAAAGTCACTTTGTCAATTTGGACTTCATCTCAAGCCAGTGATCTAAAATTGAAATTCTCCAGAGCCAACAAGGACAAGAAAAAGACAGCATCTGAGGTAGTCAGCTTTCCAAGACACTGAACCAGGCCTGTATCTAAATGAACTCTTAATATTGATAATCATAATAGATGGAGAAGATCATCCTTGGCAAGTTCCCACTAAATTTATTTTCATCCCTTGTTCTTACGTTTTGTTGTTGCTATCACCAGCTCTTGTCTATGAAGCAAATGTCTTCTTGCAATGGGCTCAAGACCATGCTGATAGATTACAGGAAAACATTTGTTGGATACGTAGCCTCATGCACCTTTCCAGTGGATCTGGTCAACCATGGTGGGTATTGCCTTTCCAAGGACAAGACGTAATAGAAGACCAGAAATATATCCGTGCTTCTCAAAAGCAATCATCAGTGCTTAATACTTAGTATGACTAAGGATAAAGTACATCACTGGCCTATTGATAATACTTTATAAAGCAAGGGGCATGGGAAGAGATTTTTCAGTAGATAAAACCAGTATGTTAGCTTTTCGTTTTTGTTTTTGTTTTTTAAGACCGAGTCTCCCTCTGTCGCCCAGGCTGGAGTGCAGTGGCGTGATCTCGGCTCACTGCAACCTCCACTTCCCTGGTTCAAGCAATTCCCCTGCCTCAGCTTCCTGAGTAGCTGGGATTACATGCACACCATGCCTGGCTAATTTTTGTATTTTTGGTAGAGACAGGGTTTCACCATGTTGGTCAAACTGGTCATGAACTCCTGACCTCAGGCTGTCTGCCTGCCTCAGCCTCCCAAAGTGCTGGGATTACAGGCATAAGCCACCACGCGTGGCCTAAAGCCAGTATGTTAGCTTTAATGCTAGTGCTGCCCCAACTGAAATCAAGCTGTTAACTGAAAAATGAGACAACTTGAATTGGGGATGATACAACACAAATTTGGGACTGTTTTATCTGGCATAACCCTCTCTTTTGGTCAGCTTCATCAGCTTTCTCCCTTATGCTGAGAACAAAAGGAGCAAACTGAAGATACATGGCCCAATAATGAAACCACCTTTGCCACTAGAAATATGGGATGGAAAACTAAGGAACACTGTATGCACATCATTATATTACAAATAACTGATTGGCATGCCACTGAATGGGCATTGTGTATTTACTGGCTAGCTCCAAATGGACTATATTGGCTGTGTGACATCAATCCATGGCCATGGTTACTCTCAGGATGGTTAGGACAGTATTCTTTGAGCTATGCCTGGGCATAAGGTCTAATAGTTCATACCCTTTCAAAGTCTGCAAATCTTCCTTATTTACAATCTCATTGAATTGTTCTGAATTCTACTGTTAAGATTATTTAGTTTCCATCTTTCTGCCACAACTGGGTATTAAGGATGTCATCTGGCATGTAGAGACCCTAACCAATTACACACACCAAAAGGCCCTAAATGAGAGCCACACAAGTATCTCATTATTGAACAATGAAGTTGGTCCTATGAGAAAAGCTGTATTGTGGAACCATATGGCTTTAGACATACTGCAGCCCAAGGGGAAGCCTGAGCTATCATAAAAATTGAGTCTTATGTCTATAACCCAGATGAATCAGAAAACATCACTAAATTAATGGATGATATGAAAACCCAAAAAAACAACCTTTGAGATCCAACACTTCTCTGACCTATTGGCCAGGCAGCTGGTTTGGATCTTGGGAAACATGGTAGCAGAAGTTGTTACTTATTCTAGGAATTATCATTTGTTGTGTTTTGTCCTGTTTTTGTCTTACTGCTACTTTGGCATTTGTTTGTAATGGAGTCAACACACAACTGAAAAGACTAAAAAAAAGGTTGCTCAATGAATTACTTTAATTGAAGATGCAGCTGTGTAGCCTGACTCAAGTCACAAAGTCACCTCCTTGCTCTACATGTGGCCTATACTCCATTTGCTTTATAGTCTGACAAATTCTCCTTGCCATGGGACATGACTGTCTAGCAATAAGCCTTCCTAGCAATGGAAGACTGAGCTCCTGAAAATAAAAGAAGCCAAAACCATTTGAGTTTACCTATGATGGTTTCTTCAAATGATATTGATCAAACGGGGAAAATGCAAATAATTTAAACTTAAAGCTGTTGTAACTTTAAATTATTTTGAGCCTTGAAAGGATTGTGGCTATGTGGCCTGAGTCATGTAGCATGCAGTTGCATCTTCTGTTTTTTCCTGTAAATGATCAGGAAAGGTCTTGTGGCACCAGAGATAAGATCCCCTCAGATCATCACCCCTTCTCACAGAATGCAGAACTGATCTTCTTTGAAACGTAGCAAATTGTAACCAATCAAATTGCCATAACATAGGTACTGACCCTGTATGAAAAATGTTGCAACTCTGTTAACTGCCTATATAAGTGAAACCTCAACTTTCCCACTTTGGAACACTAACCCCATTTCTTTGAAGCCTGTGTTTCCTATGTGACTATCCTCAAGTTTCACACTTGAATAAATGCTATACTTAATCACATTTTCTGAATCTCATTATTTAAAGTTGACAATGACATAACTAATGCAAATAAAAAATGTAATGGCTTTTCAGCCAATCTGGACAACAATATGGAGGTTCCTCAAAAAGTTACAAATACAACTACCATATGATCCAGCAATCATATTATTGGGCATTTATCCAAAGGAAACAAAATCAGTATGTCAAAGAGGTATCTGCACCCCATGTTCATTCCAGCACTATTCACAATAGCCAACATATGGAAATACATAATAGCCAACATATGTTGTTGCGTCCAACAATAGATAATAAAGAAAATGTGGTATATATACACAATGAAATACTATTCAGCCTGAAAAAGAATAAAATCCTGTCATTTTTGGCAACATGGATGGAACTGGAAGACATTATGTTATGTGAAGTAAGCCAGGAACAGAAAGTTAAACACTGCATGTACTCACTCATATTTGGATGCTAAAAAAAAATTGATCTCATGGAAGTAAAAAGTGGAACAGAAAATATTAAAAGTTGAGAAGGGGAGGAGAAAGAAAGGGATAGAGAGAGATTTCTTAAAGGCTACTAAATTACAGCTATATAGGAGGAGTAAGTTCTAGTGTTCTATATCACTGCAGGATGACTATAGTTAACAATAACATATAGTTTCAAATAACTAGAAGGAGGATATTGAATGTTTCCAACACAAAGAAATGATAAATGTTTGAAATGATAGGTACACTAATTACCCTGGTAAGATCACTATATATTATATGTATCAAAACATCACTATGTATCCCATAAATATGGACAATTATATGCTGATTAAAAAGCTAAACTAAAATAAAAAGTATAAAAAAATAAGGATTCTGCAAAATACTCTAAAAACATTTAGTGGCTTTATAAAGAAGGTTAAGGAGGAATCAAGAGCATTATATTCTCAATCACATCTATTGAATTTGGTAACAGTGATATTTTTTATGGAAGTGAAAACACTCCAAAACATTCTCAATTCTTTGGGTGACATTGTTTATATGCCTGAGAAAAGAATGAAAAAATTTTCAAAATATTTGTTAGTGAACAAAGTATAATATGTAGGGAGTAGCAGTTTACAGTAAACACATTGGACGGAATTTTACCTATATTATCTGCTTTGACAGACTAGTTTCCTGCAACTATTAAAATAATGGAAGTTTTATGAATTAATTTTTTTAAACCAAAGGTGGCTAGAGAATTGAATGATCTGCTGACATCATCTCTAATTTATTTATCTTTTTAAAATCGTCTGTTGTGTGCTGTTCCAGGAAGTTTCACTAGAGAGCTTCAAAGTAAAACTTTAGGTATTGTTTTCTGATGGCAAAAGAAAGCAGCAACATCTCACTGTTAAGCCTATAGGAAAAATTACTGCCTAAAAAAGGATTTGGATAGATAATAAAAATCCTTAATTTATGGCAAGTACTTTACTAAAAGCTGTTACACATTTTTTCATTTAATTCTCTCAGTAACCCTATTAACCTTACAGATGACGAAACTGAAGCACAGAGAGGTTAAATAATTTTTCCCAAGATCAATCAACCAAGCAAGTAGAGGCAGAATTTAAACTCAGTCTGATAAAACTGCTACCCACATAGTACTGCCACTGAGCCATTATGCCCCAGGAAAACAAATTAAAACAAAGAAACAAACAAAAACCACTATGTTATTGTAGCAAACAAAATGAAACAAAAACAACCTCAGTGATTCAAAGTAAAAAAACAAAACAACAACAAAAAAACTTCCATTCAATGTGGACAACAGATTTAAAGTACTTTATCAATGTTACATTTTCTGAAATTAATAAATGTACTGTGGTTATGTAAAAGCATGTCCCTATTTTTAGGAAGTGTATAGTGAAGTATTTAGGGATAACAGGGCATAGTGTATTTAACTTATTCTCAAATGGTTCAAATTTTATATATATATATATATATGAATAAGCAGAGAGACAAAGTATAAAGCAAATGGGGCAAAAAATAGGTTAAACTGAGTAAAGAGTATATGGGTGTTCTCTGGACTATTGTTGCAACTTTTCTGTAAATTTAAAATTATTTCCAAATTTTTAATCTTAAAAAAACTTCCATATAGAGAAGAAAATTTCCCTATGGGGAAAATTACTATCATTACTGTATTAGTTTGCTAGGGCTGCAATAACAAAGTACCACAGACTGGGTGACTTAACAACAGAACATTTTCTCACAGTTCTGGAGATGAGAAGTGCCAGATCCAGATGTCATCAGGATCGATTTATTGAGGCCTCTATGTTTGGCTTATAAATTGCTATCTTTTCCCTCTGTCTTCATGTGGTCTTTTCTCTATTTGTGCCCTAATCTTTTCTTCTTGTAATGAGACCAGTCATAATGGATTGGGACTCACCTTAATGACTTCATTTAACGTTAATTACCTCCTTAAGGGTCCTATATCATTCTGAGGTGCTGGGGATTAAAACCTCAATATATGAATTTTGTGGAGACAATTCAGCCCATAACAATTACCATTCACGTACTTTTCTCTTAATTGTTGGAAGACACAAAATGAACATATATCGTGACCAGCCTGACCAACATGGAGAAATCCTGTCTCTACTGAAAATACGAAATTAGCCAGGCGTGGTGGTGCATGCCTGTAGTCCCAGCTTCTAGGAGGGTGAGGCAGGAGAATTGCTTGAACCCGGGAGGTGGGGACTGCAGTGAGCCGAGATCGCACCATTGCATTACAGCCTGGGCAACAAGAGCAAAACTCCATCTCAAAAAAATAAAATAAATAAAATGAACACACATTACTAAACATTAGAATACAGAACTCAAGATTAATATTTTCCAGAGAATTATCAGCAAAATGAAAAAATATTTCACAATTACCACTTTAATGGAGTAAATTTTTAGATACTGTGATATCTAAATACATACAAGTTCACAGATAAGATATACCTCAAAAGTTTGATTTCACTGGAAATACCAAAGTTCAATTTCCATGACCATATTAAGTAAATTATTGATTTTGGCTATTTGTTTATTCAGCATGCTATTCATAACAATTTTCCCTATATATCTTCTACATACTGCTTTGGTAAACCTGTATAGCAATAAACATCTAGTCTGTGTTGTCTAAAAGAATTCATACTGCACCATAGGAGAAGACTCACTGGGCTGGTACTAATGTCCATCAAGCAAGAATTAGTAACCAAAAAGATTAATTCTAAAGGACTCGGTAATACTGCAGATAATTTGCTTCATAAGCTGAGAAATGTAGGATGCTTTCTTACTATTACGAACTAAAATTCATCTATAATTGAAATTTCTCTATATATTTAAAAAATTTATCTTTAAGGTCCTAACTTATAAGTAGGTCCTAAAACTTGCTACAAAATTTCTGGTCTGATAATTCCAACATCCCTGCCATATCTAGTTATGATACTTGCTCTCTCTCTTCAAACTGTGTTTTTGCCTTTTAGTATGTCTTGTAATTTTTCTTAATAGCCAGACATGATGTACTGGGTAAAAGGAATTGCTATAAATAGGCCTTTAGTAATGTGGTAGCAAGATGTGGAGGAAGGAAAAGCATTCTATAGTCCTATCATTAGGTTTCTGTCTTTCATTGAGCCTGTAACTCCAGACTGTGAACTTCATGTTGCTTCTCAGTCTACCCCACTCCTTAGCCCTTTGTTGGGGCAGGATGTATAGAGTGGGCTGGAGTTGGGTATGCAGCTTATCCCAGGTCAGTTAGGCTCTAACAAAACCCTAGCAGGTTAGATTCTATTTAATTAACTAGCTTCTCCTTAGGGGAGACCTTGTTAAGAAGAGCAAAGTGTTCTGGTGTATTTCCACATGGTTCCTTTTCCCCTTTCCCTTCCAGAAGCACATGGGGATTTTTCTTTGATATTCACTGTGAGAATTTGATAGAGCTCTTGGAGGTAAAACTCACAAAAGTGTCAGAGCACCCATATGACTGGGTTCCCCTAAAGTTTTAACTCTCAGAGTTGTCTGCACTTGAGTTTCCAGGAATACATCAATTACAATTCAGATTTCCCTACCTTGATACTGGTACCTGCAGAGGTTGCTACTTCTGGGTTTCTGCTTTACTAAGCTGTGATTCTCTATTTTCACCTGTTGGTATCTCCAATTTTGTGAGCAGCAGTTTGCCCTGTGACCTCATGTTATACCATTTTAAATAATTTATCTCACTTGGTTGAAAATCGTGAACCATGAGACAAAATACTAGAAACAGAATTCAGCAGCATATTAAAATAATTATACACCATGACTCAATGGGACTTATTCCTGAACTGTAAGGATGGCTCAACACATGAAAAATCAAACAATGTAATGCACCACATTAACAAAATGAAGGAAAAAACCCACATGATCATCTCAATTGATGTTTGACAAAATTCAAAAAACCCCGTAATGATAAAAACACTAAAAAAAACTAAGAATAGAAGGAAACTGCCTCACTATAATAAAAGTCATATATAAAAAAGCCACAAAAAGCACTACATTCGATGATGAAAAGACTAAAAGCTTTTCCTCTAAGATTGGGAACAAGGCAAGTTTGCCTGCTTGTCTACTTCTATTCTACAGAGTGCTGGAAGTAATAGTCAGAGAAATTAGGCAAGAAAAAGAAGTAAAAGGCATCCAAATTAGTAAGAAAAAAGTAAAATTATCTCTTTACAGATAATATGATCCTATAGGTAGAAAATCCTAAAGATTACAAACACACACACACGTTAGAACTAACAAATTCGGTCGGGTGTGGTGGCTCACACTTGTAATCCCAGCACTTTGGGAGGCTGAGGCGGGCGGATCACCTGAAGTTGAGAGTTCAAGACCAGCCTGACCAACATGGAGAAACCCCGTCTCTACTAAAAATACAAAATTAGCTGGGCATGGTGGCTCATGCCTGTAATCTCAGCTACTCGGGAGGCGGAGGCAGGAGAATCGCTTAAACCTGGGAGGCGAGGTTGCGGTGAGCAGAGATCATGCCATTGCACTCCAGCTTGGGCAACAAGAGTGAAACTCCGTCTTAAAAAAAAAAAACTAACAAATTCATCAAAGTGGCAGGATACGAAGTCAACACACAAAAATCAGTTGCATTTCTATTCACTAAATGTGAACAATCTGAAAAGGAAATTAAGAAAACAATTCTATTTATAGCAGCACCAAAAAGAATAAAATACTCAGGTATTAACCAGAGAAGCAATACACTGAAAACCACTACAACATTTTTGAAAGACATTAAAGAGGACATAAACAAAAGCCATTCCATGTTAATGAATTGAAGGGGTTAATATTGTTCAGATGTCAATACTATCCAAAGTGATATGCTGATTTAATGCAATCTCTATCAATATCCAAATAATGGTTTTTGTAGAAATAGACAAACTCATCCTAATATTTATATGGAATTTCAAGGGACTCCAAATAGCCAAAATAATCCTGAAAAGGAAAAACAATGCTGGAGGAGTCACACTTCACATTTCTTTTCTTTTTTTGGGACGGAGTCTCACTCTGTCATCCAGGCTGGAGTGCAGTGGTGTGATTTGGCTCACTGCAACCTCTGCCTTCCAGGTTCAAGTGATTCTTGTGCCTCAGCCTCCTGAGGAATAGCTGGGATTACAGACGTGTGCCATCATACCCAACTAATTTTTGTATTTTCAGTAGAGATGGCGTTTCACCATGTTGGCCAGGCTGGTCTTAAACCCCTGACCTCAGGTGATCCACCCACCTCAGCCTCCCAAAGTGCTGGGATTACAGGGGTGAGCCACCATGCCTGGACACACTTTCTGATTTCAAAAGTTACTACAAAGCTACAGTAATCAAAGCAGAATAGTACTGACATAAAGACAGACACATACGTAGAACAACGAAATACAATAGGGAGTCCAGAAATGCATCCTTGCATATATGGTTAAGTGATTTTTGACAAGGGTGTCAAGACCATTCAGTGGAGAAAAAGACAGTCTTTTCAACAAACGGATCTGGGAAAACTGGATATCCACATGCAAAAGAATGAAATTGGACCTTACCTAATACTATATGCTAAAATTAACCCCAAATGGCTCCATGACCTAAATGTAATACCTAATACTATAAAATTATTATTTAAAAAAACATAAGTCAAGAAAGAAGAAAGCAAAACCTTGGATGCAGCAATGCTTTCTTAGATATGACACCAAAGATACAGGCAACAACAAAAAAATAGACAAACTGGACTTTATGAAAATTTAAAAATTTTGTGTATCAAAAGACACTATCAACAGAGGAGAAAGACAACCCACAAAATCAGAGAACATATTTGCAAATCATATACATGACAAGGAGTTAATACAGAACTCAACAATATAAAAACCAAACCACCCGATTAAAAAATGGGCAAATGACTTGAATAGACATTTCTCCAAAGAAGATATACAAATGGTAGGCTGAGCGTGGTGGCTCATGCCTGTAATCCCAGCACTTTGGGAGGCCAAGGCAGGCGAAACACAAGGTCAAGATATCGAGACCATCCTGGCCAACATGGTGAAATCCCATCTCTATTAAAAATACAAAAATTACCTGGGTGTGGTGGCATGCACCTGTAGTCCCAGCTACTCAGGAGGCTGAGCCAGGAGAATCGCTTGAACCCAGGAGGTGGAAGTTGCAGTGAGCCAAGATCATGCCACTGCACTCCAGCCTGGTGACAGAGTGAGACTCTGTAAAAAAAAAAAAAAAAAAAAGATGTACAAGTGGTCATAAAGCACATTTTTAAAAAAGTTCAATATCACTAATCATTAGGAAAACACAAATCAAAATTATAATGAGGTACATACTAACTAGGATGGCTACTATCAGAAAAACAGAAAATAACAATCATTGGCAAGGATGTGGAGAAATCAGAACCCTGTGCACTGCTGAAAATGTAAAATAGGGGTTCCAAGATGACCAAATAGGAACAGCTCCAGGCTGCAGCTCCCAGTGTGAGCAACACAGAAGATGGGTGATTTCTGCATTTCCAACTGAGGTACTGGGTTCATCTCACTGGGGCTTATCAGACAGTAGGTGCAGCCCACGGAGCAGGACAGGGCATCGCCTCACCCAGGAAATGCATGGGGTCAGGGAATGCCCTTTCCTAGCAAAGGGAAGCTGTGGGGACACTCCCAGCCTAATACTGCGCTTTTCCAATGGCATTAGCAAATGGCACACCAGGAGATCATATATCACGCCTGGCTTGGAGGGTCCCATGTGCATGGAGCCTCACCCACTGCAGCACAGCAGTCTGAGATTGAACTGCAAGGCAGCAGCAAGGCTGGGGGAGGGGTGTCCGCCACTGCTGAGGCTTGAGTAGGTAAACAAAGCGGTTGGGAAGTTTGACCTGGGTGGAGCCCACAATAGCTCAAGGAGGCCTGCCTGCCTCTATAGGCTCCACCTCTGGGGGCAGGGCATAGCTGAACAAAAGGCAGCAGAAACTTCTGTAGACTTAAACGTCCCTGTCTGACAGCTTTGAAGAGAGTAGTGGTTCTCCCAGCATGGAGTCTGAGATCTGAGAACAGACAGACTGCCTCCTCAAGTGGGTCCCTGACCCCTGAGTAGCCTAACTGGGAGACACCTCCCAGTAGGGGCCGACTGACACCTCATACAGCCGGGTGCCCCTCTGAGATGAAGCTTCCAGAGGAAGGATCAGGCAGCAACATCTGCCATTCTGCAATATTTGCTGTTCTGCAGCCTCCGCTGATGATACCCAGACAAACAGGGTCTGGAGTGGACCTCCAGCAAACTCCAACAGACCTGCAACTGAGGGTTCTGACTGTTAGAAGGAAAACTAACAAACAGAAAGGACATCCACACCAAAACCCCATCTGTACATCACCATCGTCAAAGACCAAAGGTAGATAAAATCACAAAGATGGGGAGAAACCAGAGCAGAAAAGCTGAAAATTCTAAAAATCAGAGTGCCTCTTCTCCTCCAAAGGAACGCAGCTCCTCGCCAGCAACAGAACAAAGCTGGACGGAGAATGACTTTGACAAGTTAAGAGAGGAAGGCTTCAGATGATTGGTAATAACAAACTACTCTGAGCTAAAGGAGGATGTTTGAACCCATCGCGAAGAAGCTAAAAACCTTGAAAAAAGATTAGATGAATAGCTAACTAGAATAAACAGTGTAGAGAAGTCCTTAAATGACCTGATGGAGCTGAAAACCATGGCACGAGAACGTGATGAATGCACAAGCTTCAGTAGCTGATTTGATCAAGCGGAAGAAACGGTATCAGTGATTGAAGATCAAATGAATGAAATGAAGCGAGAAGTTTAGAGAAAAAAACAGTAAAAAGAAACGAACAAAGCCTCCAAGAAATATAGGACCACGTGAAAAGACCAAATCTACGTCTGATTGGTGTACCTGAAAGTGATGGGGAGAATGGAACCAAGTTGGAAAACACTCTTCAGGATATTATCCAGGAATACTTCCCCAACCTAGCGAGGCAGGCCAACATTCAAATTCAGGAAATACAGAGAATGCCACAAAGATAATCCTTGAGAAGAGCAACTCTGAGACACATAATTGTCAGATTTACCAAAGTTGATATGAAGGAAAACATGTTAAGGGCAGCCAGAGAGAAAGATTGGGTTACCCACAAAGGGAAGCCCATCAGACTAACAGCGGATCTCTTGGTAGAAACTCTCCAAGCCAGAAGAGAGTAGGGGCCAATATTCAACATTCTTAAAGAAAAGAATTTTCAACCTGGAATTTCATATCCAGCCAAACTAAGCTTCCTAAGTGAAGGAAAAATAAAATTCTTTACAGACAAACAAATGCTGAGATTTTGTCACCACCAGACCTGCCTTACAAGAGCTCCTGAAGGAAGCACTAAACATGGAAAGGAACAACCGGTACCAGCCACCACAAAAATATGCCAAATTGTAAAGATCATCAATGTGAGGAAGAAACTGCATCAACTAACGAGCAAAATATCCAGCTAGGGCCGGGCGCGGTGGCTCAAGCCTGTAATCCCAGCACTTTGGGAGGCCGAGACGGGCGGATCACGAGGTCAGGAGATCGAGACCATCCTGGCTAACACAATGAAACCCCGTCTCTACTAAAAAATACAAAAAAACTAGCCGGGCGAGGTGGCGGGCGCCTGTAGTCCCAGCTACTCGGGAGGCTGAGGCAGGAGAATGGCGGGAACCCGGGAGGCGGAGCTTGCAGTGAGCTGAGATCCGGCCACTGCACTCCAGCCTGGGTGACAGAGCGAGACTTGGCCTCAAAAAAAAAAAAAAAACAAACAAACAAAAAAAAATATCCAGCTAACATCATAATGACAGGATCAACTTCACACATAATGATATTAACCTTAAATGTAAATGGGCTAAATGCTCCAATTAAAAGACACAGAGTGGCAAATTGGATAAAGAGTCAAGACCCATCAGTGTGCTGTATTCAGGAGACCCATCTCACATGCAGAGACACACATAGGCTCAAAATAAAGGGATGGAGGAAGATCTACCAAGCAAATGGAAAACAAAACAAAACAAAAAAGCAGGGGTTGCAATCCTAGTCTCTAATAAAACAGACTTTAAACCAACAAAGATCAAAAGAGACAAAGAAGGCCATTACATAATGGTAAAGGGATCAATTCAACAAGAAGAGCTAACTATCCTAAATATATATGCACCTAATACAGAAGCACCCAGATTCATAAAGCAAGTCCTTGGAGACCTACAAAGAGACTTAGACTCCCACAGAATAATAATGGGAGACTCTAACACCCCACTGTCAACATTAGACAGATCAATGAGGCAGAAAGTTAACACGGATATCCAGAAATTGAACTCAGCTCTACACCAAGCAGACCTAAAAGACATCTACAGAACTCTCCACCCCAAATCAACAGAATATACACTCTTCTCAGCACCACATCACACTTATTCCAAAATTGACCACATAGTTGGAAGTAAAGCACTCCTCAGCAAATGTAAAAGAACAGAAATTACAACAAATTGTCTCTCAGACCACAGTGCAATCAAACTAGAACTCAGGATTAAGAAACTCCCTCAAAACCACACAACTACATGGAAACTGAACAGCCTGCTCCTGAATGACTACTGGGTACATAACGAAATGAAGGCAGAAATAAAGATGTTCTTTGAAACCAATGAGAACAAAGACACAACATACCAGAGTATCTGGCACACATTTAAAGCAGTGTGTAGAGGGAAATTTATAGCACTAAATGCCCACAAGAGAAAGCAGGAAAGATCTAAAATTGACACCCTAACATCACAATTAAAAGAACTAGAGAAGCAACAGCAAACACATTCAAAAGCTAGCAGAAGGCAAGAAATAACTAAGATCAGAGCAGGACTGAAGGAGATAGAGACACAAAAAACCCTTCAAAAAATCAATGAATCCAGGAGCTGGTTTTTGAAAAGATCAACAAAATTTACAGACTGCTAGTAAGACTAATGAAGAAAAGAGAGAAGAATCAAATAGATGCAATAAAAAATAATAAAGGGGATATCACCACCAATCCCACAGAAATACAAACTACCATCGGAGAATACTGTAAACACCTCTATGCAAATAATCTAGAAGAAATGGGTAAATTCCTGGACACATACACCCTCCCAAGACTAAACCAGGAAGAAGCTGAATCCCTGAATAGACCAATACAGGTTCTGAAATTGAGGCAATAATTAATAGCCTACCAACCAAAAAAAGTCCAGGACCAGACGGATTCACAGCCGAATTCTACCAGAGGTACAAACAGGAGCTGGTACCATTCCTTCTGAAACTATTCCAATCAATAGAAAAAGAGGGAATCCTCCCTAATTCATTTTATGAGGCCAACATCATCCTGATACCAAAGCCTGGCAGAGACACAACAAAAAATGTTAGACAATATTCCTGATGAACATCAATGCAAAAATCCTCAATAAAATACTGGCAAACTGAATCCAGAAGCACATCAAAAAGCTTATCCACCATGATCAAGCGGGCTTCATCCCTGGGATGCAAGGCTGGTTCAACATACGCAAATCAATAAACGTAATCCATCACATAAACAGAACCAAAGACAAAAACCACATGATTGGCCGGGCGCAGTGGCTCAAGCCTGTAATCCCAGCACTTTGGGAGGCCGAGACGGGCGGATCATGAGTTCAGGAGATCAAGACCATCCTGGCTAACACGGTGAAACCCCATCTCTACTAAAAAATACAAAAAACTAGCCGGGCGAGGTGGCGGGTGCCTGTAGTCCCAGCTACTCGGGAGGCTGAGGAGAATGGCGGGAACCCGGGAGGCAGAGTTTGCAGTGAGCTGAGATCCGGCCACAGCACTCCAGCCTGGGCGACAGAGCGAGACTCCGTCTCAAAAAAAAAAAAAAACAAAAAACCAAAAAAACAAAAAAAAAAAACCACATGATTATCTCAATAGACACAGAAAAGACCTTTGACAAAATTCAACAGCCCTTCATGCTAAAAACTCTCAATAAGCTAGGTATTGGTGGGATGTATCTCAAAATAATAAGAGCTATTTATAACAAACCCACAGCCAGTATCATACTGAATGGGCAAAAAATGGAAGCATTCCCTTTGAAAACTTGCACAAGACAGGGATGCCCTCTCTCACCGCTCCTATTCAACATAGTGTTAGAAGTTCTGGCCAGGGCAATCAGGCAAGAGAAAGAAACAAAGGGTATTTGATTAGGAAAAGAGGAAGTCAAATTGTCCTGTTTGCAGATGACATGATTGTGTATTTAGAAAATCCCATCGTCTCAGCCCAGAATCTTCTTAAGCTGATAAGCAACTTCAGCAAAGTCTCAGCATACAAAATCAATGTGCAAAAATCACAAGCATTCCTATACATCAATAACAGAGAGCCAAATCATGAGTGAGCTCCAATTCACAACTGCTTCAAAGAGAATAAAATACCTAGGAATCCAACTTACAAGGGATGTGAAGGACCTCTTCAAGGAGAACTACAAACCACTGCTCAGTGAAATAAAAGAGGATACAAACAAATGGAAGAACATTCCATGCTCATGGATAGGAAGAATCAATATTGTGAAAATGGCCATACAGCCCAAGGTAATTTATAGATTCAATGCCATACCCATTAAGCTACCAATGACTTTCTTCACAGAATTGGAAAAAACTACTTAAAATTCATATGGAAACAAGAAAGAGCTCGCATTGCCAAGACAATCCTAAGCCAAAAGAACAAAGCTGGAGGCATCACGCTACCTGACTTCAAACTATACTACAAGGCTACAGTAACCAAAATAGCATGGTATTGGTACCGAAACAGAGATATAGACCAATGGAACAGAATAGAGCCCTCGGAAATAATACCACACATCTACAACCATCTGATCTTTGACAAATCTGACAAAAACAAGAAATGGGGAAAGGATTCCCTATTTAATAAATGGTGCTGGGAAAATTGGCTAGCCATATGTAGAAAGCTGAAACCGGATCCCTTCCTTACACCTTATACAAAAATTAATTCAAGATGGATTAAAGGCTTAAATGTTAGACCTAAAACCATAAAAAGCCTAGAAGAAAATCTAGGCAATACCATTCAGGCCATAGGCATGGGCAAGGACTTCATGACTAAAACACCAAAAGCAATGGCAACAAAAGCCAAAATAGACAAATGGGATCTAATTAAACTAAAGAGCTTTGCACAGCAAAAGAAACTACCACCAGAGTGAATAGGCAACCTACAGAATGGGAGAAAATTTTTATAATCTACCCATCTGACAAAGGGCTAATATCCAGAATCTACAAAGAACTGAAACAAATTTACAAGAAAAAAATCAAACCCCATCAAAAAGTGGGCAAAGGATATGAACAGACACTTTTCAAAAGAAGACATTTATGCAGCCAACAGACACATGAAAAAACACCCATCATCACTGGCCATCAGAGAAATGCAAAGCAAAACCACAATGAGATACCATCTCACACCAGTTAGAATGGCGATCATTAAAAAGTCAGGAAACTACAGGTGCTGGAGACGATGTGGAGAAATAGGAACGCTTTTACACTGCTGGTGGGACTGTAAACTAGTTCAACCATCATGGAAGACTGTGTGCCAATTCCTCAAGGATCTAGAACTAGAAATACCATTTGACCCAGCAATCCCATTACTGGGCATATACCCAAAGGATTATAAATCATGCTGCTATAAAGGCACATGCACATGTATGTTTATTGCGGGACTATTCACAACAGCAAAGACGTGGAACCAACCCAAATGTCCATCAATGATATAGACCGGATTAAGAAAATGTGGCACATATATACCATGGAAACTATGCAGTCATAAAAAAGGATGAGTTCATGTCCTTTATAGGGACATGGATGAAGCTGGAAACATCATTCTGAGGAAACTATCACAAGGACAGAAAACCAAACACTGCATATTCTCACTCATAGGTGGGAACTGAACAGTGAAAACACTTGGACACAGGTTGGGGAACATCATACACCAGGGCCTGTCATAGGGTGGGGGGAGGTGGGAGGGATAGCATTAGGAGATATACCTAATGTAAATGACAAGTTAACGGGTGCAGCACACCAACATGGCACATGTATACATAAGTAACAAACCTGCATGCTGTGCACATGTACCCTAGAACTTAAATTATAATAATAGAAAAAAGAAAAGAAAATGTAAAATAGTACAGCCACTGTGGAAACAGTTTCCTCAAAGAGTTAAAAATAGAATTAGCAAATGACCCAGCAATTCTATGGGTATACACTCAAAAGAATTGGGTCCCAAAGAGATACTTATACATTTATAATCATAACATTTGTTATCATAGCAGCATTATTCACAGTAGCTAAAACATGGAAACAACCCAGGTATCAATTGACTGATGAATGGATAAGCAAAATGTGGTACATATATACAACAGAATATTATTCAGCCTTAAAAAGGAAATAAATTTTGGCCGGGCACGGTGGCTCACGCCTGTAATACCAACACTTTGGGAGGCCAAGGTCGGCAGATCACCTGAGGTCAGGAGTTCGAGACCAGCCTGGCCAACACGGAGAAACCCCATCTCTACTAAAATTACAAAAGTTAGCTAGGTGTGATAGCGCACACCTGTAGTCCCAGTTACTCGGGAGGCTGAGCTAGGAGAATCGCGTGAACCTGGGAGGAGGAGCTTGCAGTGAGCCAAGATCGCGCCACTGCATTCCACCCTAGCAACAGAGCGAGACTCTGTCTCAAAAACAAACAAACAAACAAAAATAAATAAATTCTAATATATGCCACAATATGAGTGAACCTTGATGAGGACATCATGTTAACTGAAATAAACTGGTCACAAAAAGATAAATACTGTATAATTCCACTTAAATTAGTTATTTATTGTAGTCAAAATCATAGAGTCAAAAAGCAGAATGATGGTTGCCAGGGGTTAGGAGGAGAAAGGAATGAGAAGTTACTGTTTAATGGATAGAAAGTTTCAGTTTTGCAAAATGAAAAGAGTTCTGGAGATGAATGGTGGTGATAGTTGTACAATAATATTAATGTACTTAATACCTTAATACCAATAAATTGTATACTTAAAAATGGGTAAGACAGAACATTTTGTTATGTATATTTTACCACAATAAAAGAAACTGAAAAAAAAAACAAAAATCCATGAACCATGAACAGAATTATAGAGGAATGAATCTGTAAAAGTAAATCCACTTGCTAGGTTGCTATATGTTACCCCTGGTTCCTTCCTGAAAATACTAATTGATGATTACAACAATATATCCAAATATTTACAATGTCAGAAATTTCCAGCAAATGTAGACTTGGTCACACATTTCGCATAAGTGATTAGCAACACTGTTAAGACTGGGCATTCAGACACAGGTAGAGCTTACTCTAATGGAGGAAAGTGACTCCAATTCCCAGACTGCAATACTATATGCAATATATATGAGAAGCCAGTGCCATTATCTAATGAAAATAACACTCAATAATACTTGAATAAAAGGTTATCGATAGAAATATTTTAACTTTAAAAATTTGATCTCTATGTCTCTTTAGTCTCTTAGTTCAAAACAAATTTTCTGTAAGCTCTTGTGATGTTCTTTGCTAGAAGACTGCTAGATTTCTTATTAGGGTACAAATACAATAGCAATCATGTTTTTACAAAAGTCTACTACTCTAAAGATTGATTGCTTATATCTTTCTCCATGCAGTTTTATAAAATATATTGCCTCTACAAAAGACTCTAGGTAGAAGTAAGACTCAACCGTGAAATTCCATTAACACATTTTCATGGAAATAATTAGTTTAGTGACAACCTTCCAAAGCCCCATGTAGGGAGGTGGTAAATTGTCTTTGAACGCCCACCTCGGCTATTTACACTTGCCATTAATGAGGGAAACAGTCACTATTTCTTTACAAACTAAATAAGAGGCTAAAGAATGTACTCATAAAATCCAGCAGTCACACAATGTATATTATATTATTCTAGATAGTTTTTAATCTCTTCTGAAAAGTTATCCCTTTATATCATTTTTAATCTGTAAGCATTATGTTCTCTTCTTCATTATAATTTTATTTTCTTCCTTTTACTGTTACCTTTATTATTCACTTTCACACCCATTTTAAATATAAATTACAATTAGCTATTGTATTTTTTATACCAGAAATCGTTGGTAACTTTTAAAATCAACTCATCATATTAGAAAATCTTCACAATAAATTCAGATAATAATTCAATATATTTGTAAATATTTATCATGTTTGCTTTTAATCTTTGTAATAAGTGAAATTCTCTAATATCCCAGGACCTCCAGTCCTTCAGTAAAATGACAGTTGAAATACATTTCTCAAAAAATAGTATTATAATTCTTAAGAACTTAATTCCCAAAATAATATATCTCTGTATTTAACTCTATATGACGTATAGAAAGGTATGTGACAAAATTATAATGCTCTGCCTAAAGACTTGCAAAGCATACTCTGTACCCTCCTTTGAAGGTCAGATATTTGTTTACATTGTATGCTTAGGGGATCCCATTTATGACAAATCACTTTTTCATACGTCATTTCCCCTACAGTCACCATTGTTTCACAATTTTTTTTTTCTTTTTTTTTTTTTTTGAGACAGAGTCTAGGTCTGTGCCCAGGCTGGAGTGCACTGGCATGATCATGGCTCAGTGCATCCTCAACCTTCAGGGCTCAGTTGATCCTCCCATCTCAACCTCCTGAGCAGCTGGGACTCTAGGCACACACCACCACGCCCAGCTAAATTATGCATATATATATATTATATATATACACATTTTTATTATTTTTTTAGACACAGGGTTTCACCATGTTGCCCAGGTTTGTCTCAGATTCGTGGGCTCAAGCAATCCGCTTGCCTCGGCCTCCCAAAGTGCTAGGATTACAGGTGTGAGCCACTGTGCCCAAACTTATTCTACAGTTTTATTTTTATTTTTTAGACAGGGTCTCTCTCTGTCGCCCAGGCTAAGTGGTGCGATCTCGGCTCACTGCAACCTCTACCTCCCGGGTTCAAGCAATTCTCCTGCCTCAGCCTTCCGAGTATAGCTGGGACTACAGATGTGCACCACCGAGCCCAGTTAGGTTTTTATTTTAAATTTTATTTATTTATTTATTTATTTTGAGAGGGAGTCTCGCTCTGTCGCCCAGGCTGGAGAGCAATGGCGCAATCGCAGCTCACTGCAAGCTCTGCCTGCCAGGTTCACGCCATTCTCCTGCCTCCCAGGTTCACGCCTCCCAGGTTCTCCACCTCCCAGGTTCACGCCATTCTCCATCCTGGGACTACAGGCACCTGCCACCATGCCCAACTAATTTTTTCTGTGTTTTTAGTAGACAGTTTCACCGTGTAGCCAGGATGGTCTCGATCTTCTGACCTTGTGATCCGCCTGCCTCGGCCTCCCAAAGTGCTAGGATTACAGGCGGGAGTCACTGCACTTGGCCTGTTCTACAGTTTTTAAAATTATAATTATTTTTAAAATCAAAACATTCTAAACAGTTTTTTGTTTTGTTTTGTTTTTGGTTTTTTGAGACAGAGTTTTTGCTCTTGTTGCCCAGGCTGGAGTGCAATGGTGAGATCTCGGCTCGCTGCAACCTCCACCCCCAAGAGTCAAGAGATTCTTCTGCCTCAGACTCCGGAGTAGCTAGGATTACAGACATGCACCACCAAACCTGGCTAATTTTGTATTTTCAATAGAGACGGGGTTTCACCATGTTGATCAGGCTGGTCTCAAACTTTTGACCTCAAGTGATCCACCTGCCTTGGCTTCCCAAAGTGCTGGGATTACAGGCATGAGCCACTGCGCCTGGCAAATGGGTTTTTGATTTACAAATTGAGCAGATAGTATAGCATTTTCATATACCCCCCAACATACACACACATTTTCCATTTTCCCCTATTATTAACAGCTTACGTTAGTATGGCTCACTCATTACAATTAATGAATGAATACTGAAAAGTTATTATTAACTGGTCCATAGTTTGATTTCCTTAGTTTTTACTTAACGTCCTTTTTCTGTTCCAATATCCCATTCAGGATGCCACTATATTATGTTTACTTGTCGCGTCTCCTTAGTTATCTCTTAGCTGTGACTGTTTCTCAGACTCTCTTTTTGAGGATCTTGACAGTTTTAAAGAGTTCTGGTCAGGTATACTGTAGGATGGCCCTCTATTAGAATTTATTTTTCTCAGGCCGGACATGGTGGCTCACGGCTGTAGTCCCAGTACTTTGGGAGGCCAAGGTGGGTGGATCACTTAAGGTCAGGAGTTTGAGACCAGCCTACCCAACATGGGGAAACCCCGTCTCTATTAAAAATACAAAAATTGGCCAGGCACGGCCGCTCATGCCTGTAATCTCAGCACTTTGGGAGGCCAAGGAGGGCGGATCATGAGGTCAGGAGTTCAAGACCAGCCTGGCCAATATGGTGAAACCCCATCTTTACTAAAAAATAGAAAAATTAGCCAGGCGTGGTGGCGCACATCTGTAGTTCTAGCTACTCAGGAGGCTGAGGCAGGAGAATCGCTTGAACCCAGGAGGCAAAGGCTGCAGTAAGCCGAGGTCATGCCACTGCACTCCAGCCTGGGCAACAGAGTTAAGACTCTGTCTCAAAACAAAAAACAAACCAACAAACAAACAAACACAAAAATTAGCTGGTTACGGTGGCGTGCACCTGTAATCCCAGCTACTCGGGAGGCTGAGGCAGGAGAATTGTTTGAACCTGGGAGGTGGAAGCTGCGGTGAGTCAAGGTTGTACCACTGAACTGCACTCCAGTCTGGGTGACAAAGCAAGACTCTGCCTCAAAAAAAAAATCTCATGGTTAGATTGGTGTTACAGACTTTTGTGACAAAGATCACAGAGATAAATTGCCATTTTAAAGTGCCATTTTTCATCATAGCATATTGAGGGTATATATGATATCAACATGATTTATGTCTGTTTATATTGACCATAATCACTTGGTTTGAAGGTGTGTTTGTCAGGTCTCTCCCATCAAGTTATTTCTTTCCTCCCATTCCCCACTTTTCATAAGGGACTCTGCAGAAGGAAGTCACTATGCACAGTGCACACTTAAGAAGTGGGGAATTATGCTCCCTGTCCTTAGGATGGAGTATCTACATAATTTAATTAGCATTATTCCATACAGAAAGATTTGTCTATTCACTTCCATTTATTAATGTATCCAATTATTTATATATCAGTATGAACTCATTGTGGAGTCCTGATAAGTTAGCAACAACAAGGGGGGTGCCCCAGGGTGGAGGAGAACAATTGTTCTGAGAAACAGCTAACTACAAACACCCTGTTTGCACAATATCCTGTTCCCAAATAACTCGTTCTACATGTAGTCCCTCCAGCTCCATCCTATAAAACTTTCCTCCAGCCCCGCCTCTTTGCAGGCAGCTTCTTCTCTGCTGTGCTGCCCAGTGCTTCCTTGCAATATACTTTCTCTCTAATACACTTACTTTCTTTAACTCACGGCTGTTTCAGCAAATTATTTTACCACCAATGACGCTGGCCCAAATTAGCTGCAACCCACCACAATCATGAATATTTACGTTATACTTCAGGTTATAATACAATAGTATGGTATTCATTCATTTATTTTGCTCAAATATTTCTAAATTTTCCCATTGGGTGCTCTTTCATTTGGCTTCTTTTATATACCTCTCACAGTGATTTTTTTTTTTTTCTTTAGCACTTTCTTACTTTCTGCCACTACAAGATGCCCAGGCTGGTTTTGTACATTTTCTACCCCATCCCTGGAATCAGCCATTTCTCCAAGGAGTCCTGGTTACTCTTACTGAAGAATCATATTAGAAACCAAGATCTGAGCACTAGGTGTACTTGTTACTACTGAATTGGTCTGGCTTTTGCCCTTGGCTCCAGGGGTGTATTCTCTAAGCCCCTGTAATGCCTAACTGAAAAGTGGGTCCTTGTTAACCTGGGAGCTTTAGGCCATGCCAGATAGCCTATCCTAACAATGTAATTAATGGTGGAGGTTTTGAGCCATGTGGTATCTGTAACAAAAAACAGCCATGTGAGTGGTCAATCATGTCTATGTGACCAAGCCCCAACAAAAACTCTGGACACCAGGGCTTGACGATCTTACCTGGTTGGTAATACTTCTAGCGTGTTGTCACAAATTGTTGCCGGGGGAAGTTACCACTGTCTATTACTCCATGAGGAGAAGAAACTGGAAGCTTCACATGAGGAATTCTCCTGTACTCTTCTCCCCTTGGCTGGTTTTATTATCCTTTTACTGTAATAAACCATAACTGTAAATATAACAGCTTTCAGTGAGTTCTGTGAGTACTTCTAGGGAATTATTCAACCTGAGGGTGATCTTGGGGACCCCTAAACTTACAATTGGAGTCAAAAGTGGTGGTGGTGGTGTAAACTTTCAAACTTTATAGTATGTATATACTAACTTCTGCACATACCCATCTATAAAAATTTCCACATGCAACTATCTAACTATATATGAGCTCTTGTAGTATCTTCAACGCTAATCCATTACCATGGGTCATTCTAGCTTCCTCCCTTGTTGATCTGTAAAATTTCCACTTCAACAGTGAGAAACCTGGCTCCCACTATCTGCTGTCTATTTTCTTAGTTGTTCAATGTTAGTGTACAAGTATAGCAATAATGCATTTATTAACCTATAAACCCATGCAGAAAAATTGTATCAACTTGAGTAAGTACTCTTATACAGTTCCTTTAGCCTTTAGTTTTACAGACTCCAGTCATTTTCAAAGTTATGGGAGCACTTTTCTCCCCATCCGTTTCGGTGAGGTTGTTTCATATATTTGTAATATAGTTAGATGCTCTTGTCACAGTCTGCTTTCTTTCTCAAATCCCATGACCTCCTGAATTATATTATTTTTTCTTAAAATTTTTTTTTTCTTTTTTTAGAGACAAGGTCTTGCCATGTTGCTGGACTTGAACTCAAGTCCCAAGCTGGACTTGCACTCTTGGCCTCAAGTGATCTTCTTACCTCAGCCTCCCAAGTAGCTGGGATTGCAGGCACAAGCCACCATGCCTACCTCTGACAGCTATTGTTAAATTTGTACACACTGAGGTTGACTTTTTGTGCTGTAAAGTTCTACAGACTTTAACAAATGCATAATATCATGTATCCATCATTACAGTGCATACAGAATAGTTTCACCACCCTAAAATGCCACTCTGCTTCACCTATTCATCCCTCCCTTACTACTGTCCACAACCCCTGACAACCACTGATCTTTTTACTGCCATCATAATTTTCCTCCTCCAGAATGTTATATAATTGGAATTGTTAGAGTATATAGGTTTTTCAATTACTTAACAATATGCATCTATGTTTTCTCCATGTCTGTTCCTGGTTTAATATCTCCTTTCTTTTGATCACTTAATAACATTCCATTGTATGAATGTACCACAATAGTTTGGTTATCCATTCGCCTATTGAGGGACAATTTATTGCGTCCAGTTTGGGTGCAGTTATGAATAAAGCTGCTGTAAACATTCCTTTGCAGGTTTCTGTGTGGACTTAAGTTTACAACTCAACTGGGTATGTCTATTGCGCCTAGAAATGTGATTAATTGCTAGATCATATGGTAAGAATATGTTTATCTTTCTTGTAAACCACTGCCAAACTGTTTTCCAAAGCAGCTGTATCATTTTGCATTTCCAGCAGCAAAGATTAGAGTTTCTTTTGTTTTTCATTCTCACTGGCATTTCATCCTCACCAGCTTTTCAGTTTTTAAATTTGGCCATTCTAACAGACTTTAATGGTATCTAATTGTTTCAATCTGCAATTCCCTAAAGACAAATGATGTTGAGCATCTTTTTATGTATTTATTTGCTGTCTCTACATCTTCTTTATTGAGGTATCTGTTCAGATCTTTTGCTCATTTTTTAATTGGGTTGTTCACTTTCTTATTGTTGAATTTTAAGTGTTTTTTGTGTATTTTGGATACTAGTCCTTTATCAGACAAGTGTTTTGTAAAGATTTTCTCCCAGTTTGTGACTTACCTTTTAACTCCCTTTACTGTCTTTCCCAGAACACAAGTTTAAAGTCAATTTTATCAATGTTTTTCCTCCACGCTATTTGAGTTGTATCTAAAACTCATCGCCAAATTCAAGGTCACTAGATTCCTCCTATGTTATCTTCTAGAAGTCTTATAAGTTATGCATTTTACATTTATGTGTATGATCCATTTTAAGTTAATTTTTGTGACAGGTATAAGATCTATGTTTAGATTCCACAGGACTCTCTTAGTTGAAAGGCTTCAAAGATTTATCAACATGTTATTATCAGTGATCATCACCTTCTCTGGGACAGTCTAAGAGCCCTGGCTGGAGAGGAGACAGAGTCAAGACTAACTTCTCCAATGCTGCCAACTTCTATAAACAGCATACTACATTGTCTAAATTAGCAAATGTGTAGCATATATAATTTATAAAAGCCTCATGGGCCGGTCGCGGTGGCTCACGCCTGTAATCCCAGCATTTTGGGAGGCCGAGGCGGGTGGATCACCTGAGGTCAGGAGATTGAGACCATCCTGGCTAACACAGTGAAACCCCATCTCTACTAAAAAATACAAAAAATTAGCAGGGCACCTACAGGTGGTGGGCACCTGTAATCCCAGCGACTCAGGAGGCTGAGGTAGGAGAATCACTTGAACCTGGGAGGCAGAGGTTGCAGTGAACAGAGATTGCACCACTGCACTCCAGTCAAGGTGACAGTGCAAGACTCTGTCTAAAAAAAAAAAAAAAAAGCCTCATGATTTTAATAGAATTTCTGATGGCCTTTTAAAACAATTTCTTAACATAAATTAAAAGTCCAATACATTTTTTCTGAGTAATCTTAAATAGAAATAAAATCAGTTTGTAACTATTAGGGATAATGAGAGATTTAATGTGTGTGTGTGTGTGTGTGTTTATTCTCATTCTATGACAGTTGTATATCTTGGGAATTCTTTTTTTATTTTTTAAAATTTTTTTAAGAGACAGAGTTTTACTCTGTTGCCCAGGCTGGAATGCAGTGGGACCATCATGGCCCACCATAACCTCCAACTCCTGGGCTCAAGTGATCCTCCCATCTCAGCCTCTGGAGTAGCTAAGACTAAAGGCATGCACCAACAAACCCAGTTGATCTTAATTTTTTTTGTGGCCAGGCATGGTGGCTCATGCCTTGTAATCCCAGCACTTTAGGAGGCTGAGGCGGGCAGATCTCAAGGTCAGGAGCTCAAGACCAGCCTGACCAACATGGTGAAACCCCGTCTCTACTAAAAATACACAAATTAGCCAGGTGTGGTGGCGTGTGCCTGTAATCCCAGCTACTCAGGAGGCTGAGGCAAGAGGATTGCTTGGGCCTGAGAGGCAGAGGTTGCAGTGAGCCAAGATCGTACCACTGCACTCCCAGCCTGGGCGACAGAGTGAGACTCGGTCTTAAGAAAAAAAAAATGTAGCCGGGCGTGGTGGCTCAAGCCTGTAATCCCAGCACTTTGGGAGGCCGAGACGGGAGGATCACAAGGTCAGGAGATCGAGACCAGCCTGGCTAACACGGTGAAACCCCGTCTCTACTAAAAAAATACAAAAAACTAGCTGGGCGAGGTGGCGGGCGCCTGTAGTCCCAGCTACTCGGGAGGCTGAGGCAGGAGAATGGCGTGAACCCAGGAGGCGGAGCTTGCAGTGAGCTGAGATCCGGCCACTGCACTCCAGCGCGGGCAACAGAGCAAGACTCCGTCTCAAAAAAAAAAAAAAAAAAAAAAGAAAAAAAAGAAAAAAAAGAAAAAAAAAATGCTTTTCGTAAAGACAGGATCTCACTCTGTCGCCCAGGCTGGCCTTGAACTCCTGGCCTCATTAAATCCTCATACCTTGGCCTCCCAAAGTGCGGGTGTGAGCCACCACACCAGGCCCCCTGGGAATTCTTTGACTTAGATAAGAAGGCAGATGATGAAATATATTAATCTTAATATTTTATATAGTTCATTTTTTACTGAAAGAATTTTAATCTGGGTAACATAAAAGATAAAGTTAGTAGTCTTGTCACTTTTTGAGCAAAAATATATACCCAAAACTTAAAAAACAGTTCCCGCTAGAGTATATCAGGATGGTTTTGCTCTAGGCAGCATAGTATAGTGATTAACATCATGTTAGAGATTCTAAAGCCACACCTGGGTTTGAATCCTAGCTCTACTGTTTACCAGTTTTGTAACCTTAGGCAATTAATTACTTCACTGTTCTAAGTCTCAGTTTCCCCTTTTTTTTTTAAACTATAATATGTAATATTTGAGTGTCGT
The DNA here is from genome assembly GCF_008728515.1 of Papio anubis. NCBI lineage: Eukaryota > Metazoa > Chordata > Mammalia > Primates > Cercopithecidae > Papio > Papio anubis. The sequence goes on from NC_044992.1 coordinate 33,801,676, forward strand.
CCTTGTGCAGGAACCAAGCTAATCTTTTCTGTATCATTTTTAGTATATGTGCTGCTAAAGCGAGCGCCCCATTTGTTTTTGTTTCGTTTTGTTGTTTGAGACAGGATCTTGTTCTGTTACCCAGCTGGAATGCAGTAGCATGATCATAGCTCACTGCAGCCTCAAACTCTGGGGCTCAAGCAATCCTCCTGCCCAGCCTCCTGAGTAGCTGGGACTGCAGGCATGCACCACCATGCACAGCTAATTTTTAAAAATTTTTTGTAGAGATAGAGGTTTCACTATATTGCCTGGGCTAGTCTTGAACTCCTGGGCTCAAGCGATCCTCCTACCTCAGCCTCCTAAATGCTGGGATTACAGGTGCGAGCCACTGCACTCAGTCAAAACTATATGTTTTAATAAAATATAAAGCTATAGTGGGAAGGTCCAAAAATATCACAGGTAATACAATTTCCCAGATCATTTACAATAACACTAAAAAAAAAAAAGTTAAAATTTGGGTATAAATCTAACAAAACATGCACAGGATCTTTGTGCTAAAAACTACAAAATACTGATTATTTTATTTTATTTTATTTTATTTTATTTTATTTCATTTTATTTTATTTGAGACAGGGTCTTGCTCTGTCACCAAGGCTAAAGTGCAGTGGCACAATCATGGCTTACTATACCCTTGACCTCTCAGACTCAATGTGGCACAATCATGGCTTACTATATACCCTTGACCTCCCAGACTCAATGTGGCACAATCATGGCTTACTATACCCTTGACCTCCTAGACTCAATCAATCACCTCGCCTCAGCCTCCCCAGTAGCTGGGACTACAGGCACGCACCACCACGGCAGGCGAATTTTTCTATTTTTTGTAGAGATGAGGTTGTAGAGATGAGGTCTCACTATGTTGCTGAGGCTGGTCTCGAACTCCTGTGCTCAAGTGATCCTCCCACCTCAACCTCTCAAAGTGCTGGGATTACAGGCATGAGTCACTGTGTCTGACCAAAAAAAGGTTTTAACGACCTAAATAACTGGAGAGATGCGGCATGCTCATGGATTCGGAGGCTTTACAGAGCAAAGACGTCAATTCTCTCAAAATTGATCTGCAGTTGGTTTAATGCAATTCCTATAAAAATTCTAACAGATTTTTATATATGAACAAACTGATTCTAAAATTTATATGGAAAGGCAAAGGAACTAGAATAGCTAAAAGAATTTTGAAAAAAAAGAATAAAATAAGGGTAATCACATTAGCTTTTTAAAGACTTACTATAGACACATAGATCAATAGAACAAAAAAGAGTAAAAAATAAACTCACATTTGTACAGATAACTAATTTTTGACAAAGGTATAAAAGCAATTTAATGAAGCAAGGATAGTCTTTTTAACAAGTGGTGATGGCACAACTAGTCTCCTGTAGGAGACAAAATGGACCTTGATCTAAACCTCACAATTTATGCCAAAATTAACAAACTTCAAATGCATAATTTTATCAAATGTTGAACGATAAGACTCTTAGGGAAAAAACAAGAGAAATTCTGTGTGACCTAAATTTAGGGAAAATGTTCTTAGATATGACACCAAAAGTACCACCCAAAAAGAAAAAGTTAATAAATTAGACTTCATCATAATTAAAACTTTTCCTCTGTGAAAGATATTAAGAAAATGAGAAAAGAAGCCACAGATTGGGAGAAAATATTTGCAAATCACATATATTTGACAAAGAATTTATATCTAGAATAAATAAGAAATCCCTAACCTCAACTGTAAATAAGTAAGAAGTCCAATTAAAAAGTGGACAGTCAACAATGCAATCCCATTTACAATAGTCATACCCCCCCTCCCACCAAAAAATAAAAATAAAACAAACAAAATCATGACATCTAAGCAAGGAGGGGAAATGTCTCTACAAGAACCACAAAACACTTGCAAATGGGCAAAAGACATGAACAGACACTTCTCAAAAGAAGACATACAAGTGGCAAATAAACATGAAGAAATGCTCCACATCACTAATCATCAGAGAAATGCAAATCAAAATCACAATGAGATGCCATCTCACATCAGTCAGATGCCAGAATGGCTATTATTAAAAAGTCAAAAAACAACAGATGTTGGAAAGGCTGTGGAGAAAAGGGAACACTTACACACTGTTGGTGAGAATGCAAATTAGCTTAGCCACTATGAAGAGCAGTTTGAAGATTTCTCAAAGAACTTAAAACAGAACTACCATTCGACCCAGGAATCCCATTACTGTGTATCTATCCAAAAGAAAACAAATAGTTCTATCAAAAAGACATATGCACTCACATGTTCATTGCAGCACTATTCACAGTAGCAAAGACATGAAATCAACCTAGATGCCCATCAAATGTGGCCTGGGTAAAGAAAATCTGGTACATATACACCAGTCATAAAAAAAGAACAAAATCATGTCCCTTGCAGCAACATGGGTGCAGCTGGAGGCCATTATCCTAAGTGAATTAATGCAAGAACAGAAAGCCAAATACCACATATTCTCACTTATAAGTGGGAGCTAAACATGGGGTACTCATGAACATAAAGATGGCAACAATAGAAACTAAAGACTTCTGTAGGGGGCGGTGAGGTAACTGTTGAAAAACTATTGGGTTTCAAAAGGTCACATACTAGATGATTCCACTTATATAACATTCTCAAAGTAACAAAAGTATGGTGATGGAGAACAGATCAGTGGTTGCCAGGGGTTAGGATTGGGGTGTGACTATAAATGGCTAGCACATGGGAGTTTCTTCTGGAGTTCTATACCCCAAATGTGATAATGATCATATGAATTTATATATGTGATAAAATCCTGTAGAACTACATACAACTCCCGTTTTTTTTTAAAGGATTGTATGTAATAACTGGTGAAATCTTGTGAGGCTGAGGCAGGTGAATCACTTGAGGCTGGGAGTTCAAGACCAGCCTGACCAACATGGTGAAACCCCATCTCTACTAAAAGAAAAAAATACAAAAATTAGCCATAGCCAGGAGTAGTGATGTATGCCTGTGATCCCAGCTACTCAGATGGCTGAGGAAGGAGAATCACTTGGACCTGGGAGGCGAGTGTGCAGTCCTGGGAGGCGAGGGTGCAGTGAGCTAAGATCACGCCACTGCACTCCAACCTGTGTAACAGAGTGAGGCTCCATCTCAAAAAACAAACAAACAAACACCTGGTGAAATCCAAATAAGGTCAGTAGTTTAGTTAATAAATAGTATTGTACCAATGTCAGTTTTCTGATTTTGATAATTATACTGTGGTTATATAAGATGTCATTGGGGGAAGCTGGGTGAAGAGTACATCTGAACTCTTTGTACTATTTTTGCAACTTCTACATGAGTCTAAAAAATTTCAAAATTAAACTTTAAAAATTCCTGTTATGTTATTATGCAGAACATCTTAATTCTCAACCTACACTCCAGATTATTTTTAAAAAGGAGCACCAATTGTTCTAATAAAAAAAAAAAAAAGATGGCCGGGCGCGGTGGCTCAAGCCTGTAATCCCAGCACTTTGGGAGGCCGAGACGGGCGGATCATGAGGTCAGGAGATCGAGACTATCCTGGCTAACACGGTGAAACCCCATCTCTACTAAAAAATACAAAAAACTAGCCGGGCGAAGTGGCGGGCGCCTGTGGTCCCAGCATCTCGGGAGGCTGAGGCAGGAGAATGGCGTAAACCCGGGAGGCGGAGCTTGCAGTGAGCTGAGATCCAGCCACTGCACTCCAGCCTGGGCGACAGAGCCAGACTCAGTCTCAAAAAAATAAAAAATAAATAAAAAAAAATAATAAATAAAAAAAAAAGAAACCAAATCATTGTATGTTTCATGTCTCTCTATATATAGAAGTAGTAGAAGCTTTACGTTTTTTCTTTAATTTCAAGCAGATAAAATTGAGAAACTCTTCCCTTTGCAGAACATACCAGTAGTGCTGGGTTTATTTATTTTTTTATCACAACAATATTTCAAAAGAAAATGATAATAATTTATTCTAGTCTGTGCTGGTTAGATTCTACCTGGAATATTGCTCTCAATTCTAGGTATCATACTTTAGAACAGTTAATTCAGAAGCAAGTGACCAGGATAGTGAAGAAATTTGAAACTATATTTTCTGAGGATCAAATAGAGGAACTAGGTTATGTCTACGCTAGAGAAGAAAAAATACTGAAGTTCTAATACTGTCTTTAAGTCTATGAAAGGTTACCATGTGGAAGACAACAGATTTATTTGGAATACTCTAAGGTGTAAGAATTAGGATCAATAGTCCTACAGAGAAAAAGACTTTCAAGCAAGATAAGCAGACACTAAAAAACAGTGCTTACCAAAGAGGAAATGAGCTACCTTGGAACACAGTGCCTATTACAGAAACAATAAAAGCACTGGCAATAACGTTCTTTCAGGACTTCTGATTTAAAATAGCAGACTGCACACATGCATTTATCTCAGAAACCTCCTGAAATGTGAAATTAAAATAACAGAAAGACATGGAAGAAACGATAGTGGACAAAAAAGATTAACAAATATTTGAAAGCAAGAAAGGGAATGAAGGAGTAGCAACCTTAACATACCAGAACAGAGAAAGCTGAATCCAAACTGTCCAATGGGGGGATGACACCAATAATCTAGCTGGTTCTCATCAGAGAACTCCAGGAATCTAAGGAACTGGAGATACTAGCTATCTCAGACAGCAGGTATAAGGAGAAGTGTTGGAAACATTGCAGCAATTCATTGAAATTATATAGAAGAAATACCTAAGATACTCTTCTTCTAAATTCCCATGCAACCAAAGGCACCTCCCTCACATGGCAGGAAAGAAAATGTTTATTTTCTGATTAATTGAAACAGAATAGCCTTATATTCAAAGATGCAAGGTATATAGTGAGGGACTGAAGTAAACCACCTTACTGAAATTAAGAATACTATGTGAAAAATTACATATAAACAGCTGTATTCCCTTACTCAGTTCCCAAAATGCTGGCTAAAAGAGAAGAGACTAAAAGCTTTAAGATAATATAAGTCTGTGGTGGTCACGCCTGTAATCCTAGCGCTTTGGGAGGCCGAGGCGGGTGGATCACGAGGTCAGGAGATTAAGACCATCCTGGCTAACACGGTGCAACGCCGTCTCTACTAAAAATACAAAAAATTAGCCGGACATGGTGGCACACGCCTGTAATCCCAGCTAATTGGGAGGCTGTGGCAGGAGAATCACTTGAACCCAAGAGGTGGAGGTTGCAGTTGAGCCGAGATTGCACCACTGCACTCCAGCCTGGGTGACAAGAGTGAGACTCCATCTCAAAAAAAAAAAAAAAAAAAAAGATAAAGTTAGTCACATACAGGTCAGGTGCGGTGACTCACACCTGTAATCCCTGCCCTTTGGGAGGCCAAGGCGGGTAGATCACCTGAGGGTAAGAGTTTGAGACCAGCATGGACAACATGGTGAAACCCTGTCTCTACTAAAAATACAAAAATTAGCCAGGCATGGTGGCACGCATCTATAGTCCTAACTACTTGGGAGGCTGAGGCAGGAGTATTGCTTGAACCCAGAGGCAGAGGTTGCAGCGAGCCAAGATTGTGCCACTGCACTCCAGCCTGGGCGACAGAGCAAGACTCTGTCTCAAAAAATAATAATGATAAATAAAGTAAACCACATACAAATAGGATCAGGAATCAGAATGCTATCATCTTTCTCAATAATAGCAGTGAAGGCTGGGCGCAGTGGCTCACGCCTGCAATTCCAGCACTTTGGGAGGCTGAGGTGGGCAGATCACGAGGTGAGGAGATTGAGACCATCCTGGCTAACACGGTGAAACTCCGTTTCTACTAAAAATACAAAAATTAGCCGGGTGTGGTGGTGGGCACCTGTAGTGCCAGCTACTCAGGTGGCTGAGGCAGGAGAATGGCGTGAACCCAGGAGGCGGAGCTTGCAGTGAACAGAGACTGCGCCACTGCACTATAGCCTGGGTGACAGAGCAAGACTCCATCTCAAATAACAATAATAATAATAATACTAACAGTGAAAGCTGAGGGACAATAGCCTAATGCCTTTGAAATTCTGTGGGAAAACAATTTTCTAACATAATTTTTTTGCTTGTTTATTTTTTGTTTTTTTAGACAGTGTCTTGCTCTGATTTCCAGGCTAGAGTGCAGTGGTTCAATCAGAGTTCACTGCAGCCTCAAACTCCTGGGCTCAAGTGATCCTCCTGCCTTAGCCTCCCAAGTAGCTAGGACTATAGGCATGGGCCACCATGCCTGGCTAATTTTTCTTTTTAGAGACAGGGTCTTACTATGTTGACCAGGCAGTCCTCAAACTCCTGGGCCTTAAGCAATTCCCCTGCCTTGGCCTCCCAAGGTACTGGGATTATAGGTATGACCCACCAGGCTTGGCCTTTAACCTGAAATTCTGTACCCAACTAGACTAACAATCAAGTGGAGGAGTGGAATAAAGATATTTCAGGTTAACAAAACCTGAAAAAAATTAACTTCCATGAATCTTATTTGTTTTTTTAAGAGAACTAATCCTGCTTTCTAACCATGAATATTTTATAAGAAGACTAGTAAAGGATGTCCACCAGCAAAATGAGAAAAGAAACCCAGAAAGAAATGAAAACCAGAAAACTGAGGCTTTAATGAAAAAGAAGCATCAGGAACCACAAGGATCATGGTAGAGCTCCTGAATGTCAGCTATACATAAGGTCTAGAGTGCATACAGTCTGGATTGGAACAGGTAGATGCAAAGTTCCAAGATGAAAGCCTTATAAAAAAAGATTATCCAAGATGTTTAACTATACTGATAGTGGTTTTTATGTTTCTACTGCAGAGTTCAGAAAACAAAGGACAATAGATACATAGAAAACTAAACAAATGGAAAACAGTAAATTATTAACTCCAGGAAAAACAAAAGGTTATACAAGAAAGAAAATGTAAACATGGGCCAGGCACAGTGGCTCATGCCTGTAATCCCAGCTACACAGGAGACTGAGGCAGGAGAATCACTTGAACCCAGGAGGTAGAGGTTGCAGTGAGCTGAGATCGCACCATTGCACTCCAGCCTGGGCAACTAGAGTGAAACTCCATCTCAAGAAAAAAAAAAAAAAGAAAGGAAAGAAAAGAAAATGTAAACACAGTATATAGTGGCTCAGTTGTAAACAATATATGCATAATTCAAACAATGTAAACATTATTTTGCCTAAAGTTATGGTATGATTATACTGGGAGTTAGTGAGGAAAAGTAAGTGGTAGCAGGAGTTGTATAAGACTGTTAAATCTTTATCTTCTAAAATAAAAAACAGAGTTACTGTCTATAATTTAAAAAACAACAAACAGCAAATGAAATATATTTTAGAGACAGGTAAATCCCAGAAGAAACAAAGAATTAAAAATAGGCCAGACACAGTGGCTCATGCCTGTAATCCCAGCACTTTGGGAGGCCAAGGCAGGAGGATCACCAGAGGTCAGGAGGTTGAGACCAGCCTGACTAACACGGAGAAACCCTGTCTCTATTAAAAATACAAAATTAGCTGGGCATAGTGGCGCATGCCTGTAATCTCAGCTACTAGGGAGGCTGAGACAGGAGAATCGCTTGAACCCAGGAGGCAGAGGTTGCAGTGAGGCAAGATCGTGGCATTGCACTCCAGCCTGGGCAACAAGAGTGAAATTCTGTCTCAAAAAGACAAACAAACAAACAAAAGAATTAAAAACAGTTGCTTCCTGTGCTGTTGCGGTCCCAATGTAAAAAAAGAGAAAAGAGAAGAAGAGAGAGAAAAAGAAAGAAAAGAAAATTAAAATAGTTGTAATGAAGAAGAAAAGTAAGAGACTGTTCTTAGTATATGCTTTACAGTACACTATTTCACTTAAAAAAATTATATACATATTACATTGAATAAAAATAAATATTATTATTATTGTTATTATTATTTGAGACTGAGACTCTATTGCCCAGGCTGGAGTATAGTGGCGTGATCTCAGCTCACTGCAACTTCTGCCTCCCAGGTTCAAGTAATTCTTCTGCCTTAGCCTCCTGAGTAGCTGAGATTACAGGCACCCACCACCATACCTGGCTAATTTTTGTATTTTTAGAAGACACGGGGTTTCACCATGTTGGCCAAGCTGGTCTTGAACTCCTGACCTCGAGTGATCTGCCCGCCTTCCCAAAGTGCTGGGACTACAGACATGAGCCACAGCACCCGGCCAATTATTTTTAAAACTTACAGGTTCTCATGTCCCATTCCTAGACCCACTGTAACAGAATATCTGAATAGACCTACATATTTGAATGGCTTAAAAGATTATAACCAGGTAGTTAAGTTGGATAAAACACTGGGGTGAGATCACAGACTTCGGCCGGGTGTAGTGGCTCATGCTTGTAATCCCAGCACTTGGTATGGTGGCTCATGCGTGTAATCCCAGCACTTTGGGAGGCTGAGGCAGGTGGATCACCTAAGGTCAGGAGTTCGAGAGCAGGCTGGCCAACATAGTGAAACCCCATCTCTACTAAAAATACTAAAATTAGCTGTGCATGGTGGCAGGTGCCTATAATCCCAGCTACTTGGGAGGCTGCAGCAGGAGAATCGCTTGAACCCAGGAGGCGGAGACTGCAGTGAGCCAAGATCGTGACATTGCATTCCAGCCTGGGTGACAGAGCAAGACTCTGTCTCAAAAAAAAAAAAAAAAAAAAAATCACGGACTTAAAGCTGAATGCAGGCTTTTCTATATTCCACTGACTCAAAAATGTACCCTCAACCCTAGGCAGCAGATCTAAATAAGCATGCAACTCATTACAAAGAAGACCGAGAAAGAGAGTTTAAATGGGTCAGCATGATCCATCATTCCTATAAGTAAAGCTCCTTAAAAGTATATAAAACCCACACAGATAAATTAGTAACAAAACTTTTGTACATCACGCCTGTAACCCCAGCACTCTGGGAGGCTAAGGAGGGCGGATCACAAGGTCAGGGGATTGAGAACATCCTGGCTAACACGGTGAAACTCCGTCTCTACTAAAAATACAAAAAAAAAAAAAAATTAGCCAGGCGTGGTGGCACGCACCTGTAGTCCCAGCTACTCAGGAGGCTGAGGCAGAAGAATCACTTGAATCTGGGAGGCAGAGGTTGCAGTGAGCTGAGATCGTGGCACTGCACTCTAGCCTGGGCGACAGAGCCAGGTTCCATCTAAAAAAAATAAAAAATAAAAAAAATCTTTGTACATTAAAAATAGTAAGTTACATTGACATGTTAAACTAATTTATTGCTATCTAAAATGATATAAGCAACAATTTTATTGTATAATTTGATTAAATGTACAGTTAATGTACCTCTTCCTTCAATATAGTTTATCTTTGAAGTTCTGCTGAATTTTAGTTGCCATAACAACTTGAATAAACCCTTTATTGGTGGAGATATCTGAAGCTATTTATAAATGCAACAGCTGTATCTGTCCAGCTAAATTTCTTTCATAATATAAGACATCAAAGCAGTTTTTTTTTTTTTTTTTTTTGAGATGGAGTCTGTCTCTATTGCCCAGGCTGCCAGGCTGGAATGCAATGGCGCCATCTTGGCTTACTGCAACCTCCGCCTCCTAGGTTCAAGCAATTCTCCCTGCCTCAGCCTCCCAAGTAGCTGGCATTACAGATGCCCGCTGCCCACCACCACGCCCAGCTAATTTTTGTATTTTTAGTAGACAATGGGGTTTCGCCATGTTGGCCAGGCTGATCTGGAACTTCTGACCTCAGGTGATCCGCCTGACTCAGCCTCCCAAAGGTGCTGGGATTACAGGCATGAGCCACTGTGCCTGGCATAAAAGCAGTTTTCATTTGCTCTGAATAAATTTAAGAAAAATATCATGAACCATTAAAACTAAAACTATAATTTCTACATTTATATCTAAAATATTAAAATGTAGTAAAACTATATAGAATAAGGTAGAGAATGGGGCTGGGTGTGGTGGCTCATGCCTGTAATCCCGTCAGTTTGGGAGGCCATGGTGGGTGGATCACTTGAGGTCAGGAGTTTGAGATCAGCCTGGCCAACATGGTGAAACCACGTCTCTACTAAAAATACAAAAATTAACCAGGCATGGTGGTAGGTGCCTGTAATCGCAGCTACTTGGGAGGCTGAGGCTGGAGAATCAGGTTGAGGCTGGGCTTGAACCCAGGAGGTGGAAGTTGCAGTGAGCTGAGATCGTACCATTGCACCACAGCCGGGGCAACAAAGTGAGACTGTTTCCAAACAACAACAACAACAACAAAAACAAAAACAGAGAATAAAAAAATACATTTTCATTTCATTGTTTCCTGAAAAAAAAAACCAGCAATATTAACACAAAGCTTTCTAAACTGTTAAGTTTTTTCAGAATTGAAAAATGCTTAGATATTTTATTCAGAAGTTTTTGTCTGTTTTTAACTTTTTGTAGAGACAGTCTCACTAATATTGTCCAGGCTGGTCTCGAACTCCTGGGCTCAAAGGATCCTCCTGTCTCAGCCTTCCAAAGTGTTGGAATTACAGGTATGAGCCACTGCACTCAGCCAGATATTTCATTCTATTTATTTGTGTGTGTGTGTATGTGTGTGTGTATGTCTGTGTGTGTGTGAATCGATAGGTCAAGCCTTCATTTTTTTTTTATTTTAGTTTTACATAAGTTATTGGGGTACAGGTGGTATTTGGTTATATGAGTAAGTTCTTTAGTGGTGATTTGGGAGATTTTGATGCACTCATCACCCAAGCAGTATACACTGCACCATATTTGTAGTCTTCTATCCCTCGCCCCACTCCCACTATTCCCCACAAGTCCCCAAAGTCCATTGTATCAGTCTTATGCCTTTGCATCAGCCAGATATTTTAAATCAATTGCTTCTCTCCACAGTAACACAATGCAAGATAAAACACAAAGAAGCAGGCTGGGTGCAGTGGCTCACATCTGTAATCCTAGCACTCTGGGAGGCCAAGGCGGATGGATCACGGGGTCAGGAGACCGAGACCATCCTGGCTAACACAGTGAAACCCCGTCTCCACTAAAAAAAAAAAAAATACAAAAAATTAGCCGGGCGTGGTGGTGGGCACCTGTAGTCCCAGCTACCCGGGAGGCTGAGGCAGGAGAATGGCCTGAACCTGGGAGGCAGAGGTTGCAGTGAGCCGAGATTGCGCCACTGCACTCCAGCCTGGGTGACACAGCGAGACTCCATCTCAAAAAAAAAAAAAAAAAAAGCAAAAAAAAACCCCACATACACAAAAAGAAACAACAACATTATGTAAAACAACATTTATTAACAGTTAAAGCAACCTAAATTCATTAATAAAAGTAGAATAAAGATTTTACAACTGAACTTTTCCTCTTTTCAAAGTGATTATTTGATTCCATTAAAATAATTAATAGTAATTAGACTGAAGAAATATCTATCTTCACTGATATAAGCTTTTGAGTACACAAAATTATAAAAATAAAAGGTTTATTCTGCAGTAGTGTAGCAGTTGATTAGCAGCTTCTCAGATAGGATCTGTGCCTATGTAGAGTCTCAGAAAGTATTGGTTCAATAGATTATTTAGATTAAGACTGCTATATTTAGGACAACCTACAGATTTTTTCTCACAGAAAAAAAGTTTTAAATTATATATAAATATACGTATTGACTGGTAATTGTTACATACATTTTCTACCTTGAATTGAGATACTCATCTTTGTGCTCATCTTTCAAACCCTTTCTCCAACGCTTCCTCTAACTCATGTTTTAAAAACATATATAATATCCTATACATCCATATATTTGGGGATAGTCCATTAAACTTGTATTAAATTTAAATTTTGCACCTCGTCCATATTTAATTTAATCAACGTTTAATTTTGCAGATGTTTTTCTTTTTTATCTTTCCTGTGGTACAGATTAATTTTGCAGATATTTTACAATAATTAAAAATATACAAACACAATTTCCTAAGGGAAAAAAAATAACTAAACAACAGGTGATTCAGACAGCAGCCAGCAATGTTATTTTCAAAGAATAACTATAGATGCATAAGATCCATTCTTCTATATTCATTGCTGTTATATTTTGATATAAAACATATCTAATCATAAATAAGGTCTTTGCCCTTTCACTTAAATCTTTCAGAGAATAGCATAATCACAATCCTGAGAAACCATTCCTGTGCCTAGAATTTCAAGTAAGTCTGTCTTTCATGCAAATACCCACATGATTCTTTTCCTATTACTTTCACAGTTCCTTTCCTGCCCATTCCATTCCTTGAAAAATTTATGAGAAATGCCTACATGACAGGAATATGTCCATTTCAGCCTCTCTTAAACTAGAAACAATTCTTAGGTTATAGAAATGAAAACCTCATTTTCATATGTTGTCTTTATAGTTTAAAAAGTGCTCACATACACTATAATGTCTGACCCTACAATAATGCTTCCACTTGGATAAAATAGGTATTATTCTCATTTTGAAAATTAAAAAAAAAATTATGCTCAGAAGGGCTTGCCCCAGGTCAAACAAGAAGAGCAATAATCATCATATAAGTCAGCTCTCTTGACATATTTTTTTCACAATACTTTGCTGCCTCACTTACATATGACAAAGGGGAGAGAGTGGGGCAACTGACTTTGGCAGCCTTCAGTTGTCACCGACCCTGAACAACAGAATCTATTACAATCTATTCTCTCTCCAATAGCAAGTCCTGGCAGTATGGTAGACCTGACTGATAGCATAACTTTAATTATCAGCCAGAGTCTTAAACCTATGCTTGTTGTAATTAGAATTTCCCCACAGAAAAAAAGCATATCATCTATTCCAGAAAAGACCTACCTATTAAATCCTAATCTTTACATTTTCAATTCACGGCCAACCAGTGTTTAAAACATGAATTATCTTAATAAAAGAGCAAGTTTACAAATGCCTATGGAGTACACCTTTGGGAATGTTACCCCATTCTATTTTTAGTAAACATTTAATCCTAGTATAAGACCAGAACAGATGGGCAATAGAAACTGGCTCCAATTTTCCAGCATTCTACATACTAGCTAACAATATAGCAAACACCTAGAGGTTGTTCTAACCATAATTATCAGCTCAACCCGTAACAGAATCAGAAGTCGGCTTGTATTCCCTCTTGTTTTGGAGAAAGATATTTGGGACTCAAAAAAAAAAAAAAAAAAAAAATCAGACTTAGCAATTTTACTTCTAAGTAAACAACCCACACTGATGCTCATATTTTATAATGCTTGCTCCTAGTCACATACTTATTTCATTCAATGCTATGCTTCACTGCCTCCTTTTCTTTGGTCTCTTTTCACTTTTTTGGCTGTTGTTACTTGTTCAACTCCTTTACTATATTCTTCTTTCCATCTCTCGTTTTGGTAATCCTCATCACTATCTGGGCTATCTTGTTCTTCTTCCTGCCAGATTCCTTCCTGAAGCTGCTAACTCCCACTTAAAGCTTTGTATTCATCAACAATTTATGCTTTAAAACGATCTCTTGCTTTTTCCTTGATCGCCTTTCAAAATCTCATTACCTTGATATATCTCAGTTAGTTATTAGAAAAGCTACTTGATTAAACTAGTTTATACTGAAAGGAGCATAAGTATTAAATAATTGGTCATTTTAGACAAGATGGGGGAGAAATTTGGGAAAGAATAGTTTTCATACTTTCAGCCCACTCCCCTCCCAGCCTTTAGCAAATAACAATAGAGTTGTAAGCCCAGGAAAGCCCTTACCCCAACCCCCTGGAGTCTCAAAATAAGTTTCTTCATTGTTAAAGAAGACTTCGGTTATTACTCTATTTCTGTGTCTTCTACTAGTTTTCCAGGGTCCTTGCTATCCAGTATTTGCTTCTCAATGAAAGGAATTGTTTCTATTATATTGGGCAAGTTCCTGCCCTGCCATAAGCTAACATAAACAACCAGAGTGTGTGTATCTATACCAAAGAATGTGTCATTATTCTGATCTCTGACTGGCGCCTGTTGGAAAAGGGACTTGAATGTAGGAATCTTCATATTGAAATGAAAACACTTTCTTCTTTTTCTAGTAAACTCCTATCTCCTCTCCAGATAATTAGAAAAATACGAAGTTAAACTGAAGGTTTATAATATTATTTATATATAATAATAATCACATGAACAACTTATCATTTATACTTTAAACATCATACATTATAACTGGAATTAGGTCCATGATTAAATGTTTCAGATCCAGTTATGTTTTACTTTATTATAACTGAATTTGGTATCTATTCAGTCTTCATAGTTAGTTGGTTAGTTGTTCATATAACACAGCAATCTGTTTATCTAAAATTAGTAGGACCATTGCTACTATAATCCTTAATTATGACTCACTCTCACAAGTAATTTATTTATGATATAATTTAAATACATTTATTTAAAAATATTTGTTTGCATATCTAAATAAGATCACAGCACATGGACAATAATTTTGTTGAGCTTCTAGCACCATTTGGACACTATAATGAAATAATAGTCATTGATGTATATTCAATCTCTACCTTATTCATTTTAACTTATTCATATAGTCTGTCAGTGTTTTAAAGTCATTTATGCACATATTTTCTATTTGTAGGTCCAAAAAGCACACTCCTTTAGGACTTCAATCATGTCTTTTACAGTTGAATCTCAACTAATTTGAAATCAAAAAACCAAAAATTCATTGTACCTTAATGGGTCCTGCACATGGCTTAGCACATCACATATATTATTATTATCTTCTTTAATCCTGGCAGCAATCCTGTGAGAGAGTACTATTATCAGCTGCATTTTCCTGAGGAGAAACTTAAGGTTGGAGAGGTTTCGTACCTTGCCCAAGGTCACACAAAATTAGTAAGTGGAGCCAGGATCAATTCTGGCTCTGTCTGATATAAATCAATCTGATATAAATCAGGATCTGTCTGATATAAAAATCCATGCCCTTTATCATTGTTATTGATAGGTTTGGAACTCTGTCCCCACCCGAATTTCATGTCCAATTGTAATCCCCAATATTGGAGGTGGGGCCTGGTGGGGGTGGATTTTTATGAATGGTTTAGCACCATCCCCTCGGTTCTCTCCTCACACTAGTGAGGGCTCGCTTAAAATATGTCCTTTATTTATTTTTCTTATTTATTTATTTTTTGTTTGAGACGGAGTCCGTCTCTGTCTCCCAGGCTGGAGTGCAGTGGTGCCATCTCGGCTCACTGCAACCTCTGCCTCCCAGGTTCAAGCCATCCTCCTCTGCCTCAGACTCCCGAGCAGCTGGGATTACGGGTGCCCACCACCACGTCCGGCTAATTTTTGTAGTTTACTTAGTAGAGACAGGGTTTCACCATGTTGGCCAGGCTGGTCTCAAACTCCCGACATCAGGTGATCCACCCACCTCTGTCTCCCAAAGTGCTGGGATTACAGGCATGAGCCACTGCACCTGGCCCTGACGTGTCCTTTAAAAGCGTGTAGCACCTCCCTCCTGCCCTCTCTCTTACTTGCACCACGCCAGAAGCCTTACTCCCCCTTTGCCTTCCACCATGATTGTACATTTCCTGAGGCCTCCCCAGAAGCAGAAGCCACTATGCTTTCTGTACAATCTATAGAACCATAAACCAATTAAACCTCTTTTGTTTATAAATTACCCAGTCTCAGGTATTTCTTCATAGCAATGCAAGCATGGATTAACACAGTTATAGTACTTCTTGTATATTCAAGAAAAAAAAATGTAATTAGAAATATGGCTATGGTGGGCTGGGCACAGTGGCTCATGCTTGTAATCCCAGCACTTTGGGAGGCTGAGGCAGGTGGATCACTTGAGGTCACGCGTTCAAGACCAGCCTGGCCTACGTGGTGAAACCCCGTCTCTACTAAAAATACAAAAAAAAATTAGCCTGGCGTGGTGGCACTTGCCTGTAATCCCAGCTACTCCAGAGGCTGAGGCAGGAGAATCACTTGAACGTGGGACGCGGAGGTTGCAGTGAGCCGAGATCGCACCACTGCATTCCAGCCTGGGCGACAGAGTGAGACTCTTATCTCTAAAAAAATAAATAAATAGAAATACGGCTGTGGAAAATTGGGGGGCAGAGATCAACAACCATATCAACAGTTATAATTTTGGATTTCATCATGTTATTTGATAAAGATTTATAAAGAGAAACAATATATGTATTCATCAAAATTTTTTCTTATTTTAGCCACAGAGCCCATGTTGTCCAGGCTGGAGTATAGTGGCTATTCACATCACTATCATAGAGCACTGCAGCCTGAAATGTCTGACCTCAGCTGATCCTTCCACCTTAGCTTCCTGACTTAGTTGCAGCTACTGGCACATGCCACTGCACCTGGCTATTCAGCAAATACGTATTGAGTACTAGTTATGTACCAAGCACTATCATAGACTCTTGCCCTTAAGGAGCTTACATAAAGAGATTTTTCCAGAAAGCAAGAGCATTTCAAGAAAGTAGGGGAGAAGCACTTAAAAATAATAAACAACAAAAAGTATGTGGTGTCAGTAATAAATTTAAACCAAGATCTAGGTGATCTAATTATCATTGGTTCATATGTGGGTTTCCAGTACCTGAAATACCAAGCAAATAATGAACTTGGGGTCTATATTAAAAGTTTACACTAAGTAAAGCTTACATATGGGAATAAGTAGCCCTCAAATCTCTATAATTAAGGTCCAATTACCATTTTTTAGCTATGCCCTTACAACAGTAATATTAAGTGTTTTGGGCTCATCTTTATTGTAAACTCCAAAAGATAGGGATAAAGATCTATTTATTATTTTCATCAGTGCCAACATGTAGTCACTAAAATATGCTTGTAGACAGATAAAGATGTTCTGAATTAAATATGAATCTACTATCTGTTACTTGTGTGACCATAGGCAACTTATTTAACCTCTCTGTTAAACCTCTGTTGTGTGCCTCAAGTTTCGTACTTGTTAAATAAAGACAATGAGAGCTCCTATCCAATACGCATTGTTGTGAGGTTAAATTAATGTGCTTACTTAGCAGGGAGTCTGGCATATAGTAAATACTCCATAATGCTTAACTGCTATTAAGCACTGTCTCATTTTTTTCCTGTTGAATATTGTTTACTTTTCAAGTAAGGTACCCATAATGAACTAGATACAGTACAGATTTAACTTTAGAAAAAAACTAGAGTGTATTCTTTTTGAGAAATGCAAGCATTTTCTAGATACATAAGGAAAGTCTAGTGTTTTGTTATCATACAAGTTTCAGAATGCTTGGGAATCCCAAGTGTTAACTATTAATAGTTAGAGAAGTAGCATGATTTATTTATAGCACATTTCACTCGCTTAATGCAAGGATCTTTTTAACTTCTCAGTGAATGTATGCCCAAGAAATCAGTATTTATTATTTCAAATTTGGAAAAATTAAAAAGTACTAAAAAGGCAAATATAGAAACGTAATTACCCCCAAATAACAATTTATGAAATTCCAAGACATTTTCTTATTTTAAAATGAAACAGTAAACATTTTAAATATAAGGTAATAAAAAGTCTTCCCAAACTACCTGTTAAAGCACAATGCATACCACTGTGAAAAAGTTTGGCAGTTCCTCAAAAGATTAGACATAGAATTACCATATGATCCAGCAATTCCACTCCTAGGCATATACCCAAAAGAACTGTAAGCAGGGACTCAACAGACACTTTGTATATCAATTTCTACAGCGGCATTATTCACAATAGTCAAAAAGGTGAAAATGTCCAAGTGTCCTTTGACAGATAAATGGATAAATCACATGTGGTATATACATACAATGGAAAATATTCAGTAATTAAAAAATGAAATTCTGAGGCTGGACATGGTGGCTCACACCTGTAATCCCAGCACCTTGGGAGGCCAAGGCAGGCAGATGGCTTCCACTCAGGAGTTCCAGCCCAGCCTGGGCAACATGGCAAAATCCTCTCTCTACCAAAAATACAAAAAAATTAGCCAGGCATGGTGGTCGTGTGACCTAGGCCCAGCTAGTCAGGAGGCTGAGGTGGGAGGATCACTTGGGCCTGAGAGGTGGGGGTTGCGGTGAGCTGAGATCGTGCCACTGCACTCCAACCTGGCTGACAGAGTGAGACCTTGTCTCAAAAAGAAAAAAAGATTCTGATACATGCTACAACATGCATGAACCTTGAAAACATTATGCTATGTAAAATAAGACAGGCACAGAAGGACACATATTATATGGTTACGCTTACATGCAGTACCTAGACCAAAAATAGGCAAATTCATAGAAATGAAAAGTAGAACAGAGGTTACTAGGGGATGGTAGGGGATGGGGGAAGGAGGAAATGGAAAGTTATTGTTTAGTGGGTATGAAGTTTGATTTGGGCTGATGAAAAAGTTTTGGAGATGGATGGTGGTGATGATTATACAACATTGTGAGTATACCTAATGTCACTGAATTGTATACTCAAAAATTATTAAAATGACAAATCTTATGTTATATATATTTTATGGTTTCATATTTGAAAGTATTTCCTTCTCTTTACTCCACATAGAAATACTATATACAGGCTGGGTATGGTGGCTCACGCCTATAATCCCAGCACTTTGGGAGGCCAAGGTAGGCAGATCACAAGGTCAGGAGTTTGAGACCAGCCTGGCCAATATGGAGAAACCCCATTTCTACTAAAAATACAAAAATTAGCTGGGCATGGTGGCATGAGCCTGTAGTTCCAGCTACTCAGGAGGCTGAGGCAGGAGAACTGCTTGAACTCAGGAGGCGGAGGTTGCAGTGAACTGAGTTCATGCTACTGCACTCCAGCCTGGGCCACAGAGTGAGACTCCAAACTCCAAAAAAATTTAAAAAAAAAGAAAGAAAGAAATATTATACACATTCTACCTGCATTATAATTAAAATTTTTTATTGTATCAAAAAGTTTATTGTAACAATATTTTTATTTTATATTTTTTATCATAATGCAGGTAGAATGTATGTAATATTTCTATATGGAGTAAGGGGAAGGAAATATTTTCAAATATGAAAATAGGAAATCCTTTATTCCACAGTTAAAATGACAACTGTAAAAAATTTATCTTATCATTAAGAGTAGGAGAACAGAATTATGTATGGCAGTTCAATATCATAATCTTCTCACAATAATGATTAGCATATAATATCCTAAAACTTGCAATTAGTTTGTTATTCCTAAACTAAGACTGAAAAGCAATGTCAAAATCAGCTCGAGTACATAATCAACATTTGATTTACGTAATCTGATATGAAAACTTCAAAGCACTGAGGGAAAAAACACCTTAGAAAATATTCTTTGAAAGGAACAGCAGTAACAGAGGTATAATAAGTAAGAGCAAAAGAATGTTCACATCCTCCTCACTCTTTCTAGGTATCTGTAAGAGAATGCATACTTTTTCTTTTCAATTATTAGCTATATTTCAAGAATGATGCAATGACAGTCTGACAAAAACTATGTGGTGGGTACCAAAATCAGGACCATATGCTAATTATGCTGAAATCCAAAACAATAAATATTCTCCAGGCAAAAATTTTAGCTTACAAATAGTAGCAAATCACATAAGACACCAAATAGTGCCATCAGTTTAGGCTTCAGGTTCGCTGTTACATTGTAGTTAAGATTGCTAATACAATGGCACTCACCTATAACAATGTCTTATAATTTCTAGTTAACATTGACTTTAAGGAATTCAAAACAACATTCAGCTATTATCACTCTAACTCATACACCTAATTACAGTTAATCCAGTAAAAGATAGTTTTATTTCCCTACTGAGAATTCTGAAGTAAATAGAAGCCAAAAGTTTAAGTGGTTTACCCAAGAATTCAATGGCAATAACTTTAAAAAGGAAAGAAAGAAAAGTATATAGACTTTTATCATTGAGGATTCACATGTACTAAGCTAGAAATATTTCTGTGCTATAAGTAATTTATTCCTTAAAACAACCTGTGTCACAGAATTGCACAACTCAAGGGTTCACCATTCACATCCTGGCGTATGTAGTCAGCAAACTTCAAACTGTGGGCCAAATCTGGCCCAGAATCTATTTTTATAAATGAAGTTTTATTAGAATACAGCCATACCCATTTGTTTACATATTGCCTATGGCTGTTTTTGTGCTATAACAGCAAGGTTGAGTTGCTGTGAGAGCTATCTTATGGTTTATGGCCAGCAATGCCTAAAATATTTTCTATCTGGCTCTTTCCAGAAAAAAAATTGTCAACCCCTGGTCTGTGTGAACACCACCCCTGGAATAATGCACTGTACAGTCTTCGCAGCAGCCCTGAAATGATTTACTGAAAAAGGTATTATCTGTATCTGGTAGATGAGAAAACTGAGACTCGGTAATATCAAATAATACTCAAGGTCATATAGCTTTTAAGTGACAAGGTTAGCCTTCAAATCTAGAGCCTTCCATTAAATTACACAGGACCATGTATATATTGGGGGTAGTAATACATAGCTCCCTTAGCTGTTGTTAGAAGTCTCAAATGTGTACATAAAAATATTACAGAAATGTTAATTATTATTACAGAGTAAATATTAAACACGGATAGTTTGACCTTATGTTCTCCTTTATCCTTCAATAAAATTGGTGTCTTGGCAATGCATACCTCCATACTTACCAGTTTCTCCAAAAAGACCTTCACACTCCTATTCCCATCTTCCATCTAAGAAAATACTACTCTTTTTCTAGAATCAACTTAAAAGCCATATTCTTAATATCTTCTCTGATTCCCTAATCAATATTCAGTGCTTTTTCCTGTGTTCTTCTTTAGCATGTTATTGGAAACTCTGTTTAACATGTTTCATTCTATTTTCTATTATTTACTTATCTAATTCCATTTCCATTACATTATTATTTTACATTATTTAGGAGACTATTTCTTATTCATGCTTATATCCACCTCAACCACCCTCTCCCACTATAATGCCTGCCAAAGTTCCTTGTGCATAACAAATACCCACCGAGTTGGACTTCCTGACACTGTACACCTAGTTCTGCTCTGTGTTCCAATCTGTTGCTCATCACACCAAGCTAGGTTGCCTCCAGTACATCTGTCTACTTCTCAAAAAGGCAAGAGGAAAGTTAGAAACTCTTCAAAATGAAATATAGACAGAATTTTCAATTTCTACAATGTTCAATATATTTAATGCTTTCAATGTAAACTCCTCTGTATAACTCAGTAATTTTTAATCAAATATTTCATCAGTTTTATCAATATAATTTATTCCCCCATTTAATCTTTAAACCAAATTGTTCATGCTCAAATTCTCTCACAAATAAACACAATGTTCTAACTCAGCTGTTGTGGCAGAATGTGTTCACAATGAACAACCCCTACTATATTGGCAAGAATTACAGAATTAGCTAATTACAGTACAACCTCCTTTATCTGTTTTCATTGGGATAACGAGCAATCTGGATATATCAAAAAGCAAATGATCCAGAAAGACATCTTAGGGTCTTTCCCTAAATATGGAAGTCCTATGAAGTCAAGTTAGATTGAGCTTTTTTCCACCATGTGCATACTTTTTCTATGAATAGTAAGAGAAATTCCAAGGTGTGAGGTTTTCATGAGAAAGAGGCTAAAAAGATCCCATTGTACAAGGTAGCCAAGGCAAAAATGTTTTAAACAAGCTGTAAATTTATAGGGGCCTGAAGTTTGACAAAAAGAGGATAGAGATATATAAAAGTAGAAGACAGTCCCTGCCATAAAAGATCTTGGGTTTTCTTTTTTTTTTTTTTGAGACGGAGTCTTGCTCTGTCACCCAGGCTGGAGTGCAGTGGCCGGATCTCAGCTCACTGCAAGCTCCGCCTCCTGGGTTCACGCCATTCTCCTGCCTCAGCCTCCCGAGTAGCTGGGACTACAGGCGCCCGCCACCTCGCCCGGCTAGTTTTTTTGTATTTTTTTAGTAGAGACGGGGTTTCACCGTGTTAGCCAGGCTGGTCTCGATCTCCTGACCTCGTGATCCGCCCGTCTCGGCCTCCCAAAGTGCTGGGATTACAGGCTTGAGCCACCGCGCCCGGCCTGGGTTTTCTCTAGGGGAGAAAAAATAAACATATTAAATAATTTGAGAACAACAATGAACATCATATTTTGTAGGCAGTGATTCAAAATATTTCTCTCATCTCTCACTGCCACATCACAAATTATTATGACTACTGTCATAAAACAAACATGTATCACTGTTTGGGCCTTAAGACTGAGCCACAGAGATTGAAGGGAGGAAGAAGGATATTCTTTTTCATTTTTCATGATTTGTATTTCACTTGCTTCTGAAAAGACTTGAGGAAATCTACCAAATACAACAGTGTGTGGCTGGGCACGGTGCTCCCACCTGTAATCCCAGCACTTTGGGAGGCTGAGGCGGGTGGATCATTTGAGGTCAGGAGTTCAAGACCAGCCTGGCCAACATGGCAAAACCTGATCTCTACTAAAAAACACCAAAAAAAAAAAAAAAAAAATTAGCTGGGCATGGTGGTGTAGGCCTGTAATCCCAGCTCCTCAGGAGGCTGAGACAGGAGAATTGCTTGAACCTGGGAGGAGTAGGTTGCAATGAACTGAGATCATGCCCCAGCATGGGTGACAGAGCAGGACTCCATCTCAAAAATAAATAAATAAATAAAATAAAACAGTGTGTGCTATTCATGGTTAAAACAAAAATATATCCCTCAAACAATGTAAGAAAGTAAATACCTCTAGGCATCTGAGGTGATCGGATGACATTTGGACTAAAATTATGTGCAAAGACTTCAATCTCCTACCATTTTCTTATGACAGAACTACTATTAGACATATCTTCTGCTATGGATTCTATTATACAGTTGTTGAACAGACTATATTAGAAATCTCTATTCTTATTAGAGAATAAAAAAATAAAATGGAATTCTGAGACATCTGTCCTGCGTTTATTTTTAGTTCCTTATCTTTTAGGATTTAATGAGCAAGGTCTTATTGTTTTTTTTCTTTTCTAGCTAAGGATATGAATTGCAAACACACAATTATCATTAGAGAAACAGCATAAATTGGCCGGGAGCAGTGAGTGGCTCACACCTGTAATCCCAGCACTTTGGGAGGCCAAGGTGGATGGATCACGAGGTCAAGAGATCGAGATCATCCTGGTCAACATAGTCAAACACCGTCTCTACTAAAAATACAAAAATTATTTGGGCGTCGTGGCGCGCGCCTGTAGTCCCACCTACTCGGGAGGCTGAGGCAGGAGAATCACTTGAACCTGGGCGACGGAGGTTGCAGTGAGCTAAGATCCCGCCACGACATTCTGGCCTGGTGACAGAGTGAGACTCTGTCTCAAAAAAAAAAAAAAAAAAAAAAAAAAAGAAGAAAAACAGCACAAATTAATTCACTTTGTACCTGTTAATAATTAGTAACATTTTATTGAAGCAGGTAAAAGGATACTTCACAGTCACATAGACGTCTACAGTTTAACATAACAGTTAACAATACAAAAGAAAAAAGTCTCCATTTTTTTCTACCACTTCTGTTCAGATTGCACAATGCATACAAATTAATAACAAATTTTGAAGATGTAATTTGGTTGCCAAGAAGATTGTCACTTTTGAGGCAATAGTGCAAAGAATAAATTCCAAACTTTCTTTTTTTTTTTTTTTTTTTTTGAGACGGAGTCTGGCTCTGTCTCCCAGGCTGGAGTGCAGTGGCCGGATCTCAGCTCACTGCAAGCTCCGCCTCCCGGGTTCACGCCATTCTCCTGCCTCAGCCTCCCGAGTAGCTGGGACTACAGGCGCCCGCCACCTCGCCTGGCTAGTTTTTTGTATTTTTTTAGTGGAGACGGAGTTTCACTGTGTTAGCCAGGCTGGTCTCGATCTCCTGACCTCGTGATCCGCCCGTCTCGGCCTCCCAAAGTGCTGGGATTACAGGCTTGAGCCACCGCGCCCGGCCCAAATTCCAAACTTTCTACGTTAAAAGGCAGAGTCTTATTTTATGGTATTTTAGACATATTAGTTCACCCATTTTTCCCTAATGAATTAAATAAAAATATTAATATTTAACACCGTCCATTCCAGGCAAATAGAACACTAATGTACCCTGAATACCTTGCAACATGTCACCTAAAAATGCTAGCTAAAATATGAAAATCATCTTGAGATAAAGTACCAATGAACATAAAAAATGCACAATCCAAATTCACAAAACAAGGCTGGGTGAGGTGGCTCACACCTGTAATCCTAGCATTTTGGGAGGCCCAGGCAGGTGGATCACTTGAGGTCAGGAATTCGAGAACAGCCTGGTAAACATGGCGAAACCCCGTCTCTACCAAAAATACAAAAATTTTCCAGGCATGGTGGCGCATGCCTGTAATTCCAGCTACTCCGGAGGCTGAAGCAGGAGAATCGCTTGAACTCAGGAGGTGGAAGTTGCAGGGAGCCAAGATTGTGCCACTGTACTCCAGCCTGGGTGAGAGAGTAAGTAAGGCTCTGTCTCAAAAAAAAGAAAAGAGTAGAAAACCAACCATATAGTGGGCCATAACAATTCATAACAAAAAGAATAACTATGACAGAAAATGCTTCAGTAGAACAACAACTGATGAGAGAAAATTTTTCTTTATAGAACAGTTCAGCTATTAGATGCAGAAGAAATGAAAGAATTACACAGTCACTATTGTGAATCACTAATGAAATATAAATCTAGCCAAAGACGATCAAAGGCAGCTAAAACCATAAGGTGAAAGGCTGGGGCAGGTACTGAATGATTAGGCTGACGGCACTTGAACTTTTAGACCAATCTTAACATCACAAAAAAGGAAATATATTATTTGCTTCCTGTTGAAATGCAATATAAAGTACACAGCGGCTGGGCACGGTAGCTCACGCCTGTAATCCCAGCACTTTGGGAGGGTGAGGCAGGCGGATCACAAGGTGAGGAGATCGAGACCATCCTGGCCAACATGGTGAAACCCGTCTCTACTAAAAATACAAAAATTAGTTGGGTGTGGTGGCATGTGCCTGTAATCCCAGCTACTCGGGAGGCTAAGGCAGGAGAATCACTTGAACCCAAAGGTGGAGGTTGCAGTGAGCTGAGATCGTGCCACTGTACTCCAGCCTGGTGACAGAGTAAGATTCCGTCTCAAAAAAAAAAAAAAAAAGTACACAGCACCATATATGGATTACTCTTGACAAAAACTCAAACCTAAAATCAGAGCGCTAGATCTCTGCTATCCAATATGGCAGCCACACACAGCTACTGAGCACCTGAAATGTAGCTACTTTGAATTGAGATATGTTGTAAATGTAAAATACACAACAGATTTCAAAGAGTTGGTACAAAAAAAAGACTGTAAAATATCTTACTAATAATTATGTACATTACGTGGTGAAATAATATTTTTAATATCTGGGATGAATAAAATGTGTCATTAAGATAATTTCACCTTTTTCTTTTTACTTTTGTTAATGCAGCTACCAGAAAATTTTAAATTATGTGACTTGCATTTGCAATTTGTATTTCTAACTGCACAGCATGTGCTGCTCTAGAACTAATCACCTTTTTACAGAAGATATGATATAAAAGCATATTAAATGATATCACAAGAATGCAACTAGCCAAGTCCAGAATGTAAGAAAGTCTACCAACAAATGATCTGGTTTCTTCAACAGACACGTAGCAATGAAAAAAACGAAGGGGGCTGGGCACAGTCTATAATCCCAGCACTTTGGAAGTCTGAGCCAGAGCACTGCTTGCAGGAGTTTGAGACCAGTCTGGGAAACACAGTAAGACTGTGGGAAAAAAAATAAACAAAAATTAGCCCAGCCTTGTGGAGCATGTCTATAGTCTTAGCTACCTAGGAGGCTGAGTGGGAGGATTAAGTCTGGGAGGTAAGGCTGCAGTAAGCCGAGATTACGCCACCACACTCCTGCCTGGGCAACAAAGCGAGACCCTATCTCCAAAAAAAAAAAAAAAATTGTTGTTAATTTGGCCAGGTACAGTGGCTTACACTTGTAATCCCAACACTTTGGGAGGCTAAGGTGGGAGGATCGCTTGAGGCCAGGAGTTCAAGACCAGCCTGGGCAACATAGTAAGATCCTTCTGTATTAAAAAATATATATATTTTTAATTAGCTAGATGTGGTGGTTTGCACCTGTAGTTCTAGCTACTCAGGAAGCTGAAGCAGGCTTGAGCCCAGAAATTCAAGGCTGCAGTAAGTTATGATATTACCACTGCACTTACAGCCTGAGTGACAGAGCAAGTCCCTATCTCTTAAAAAAAAATTGTTAATCTTTTTAGGTGTGATAATGAAAATAAAATTATACTTCAATTTAAGAAGAAATCGTCATACCTTGGAGACACATATTGACATACTTATGGAAGAAATGAGACTTGTTTTAAAACAATCCAGGTGAGAAGTTAGAAGATTGTCCTTATTGGTTGTTTGAGAGTCACTGTTCTATTTTGTCAACTTGTATTCATACTAAAAAGGCTTAAAAGAAGTTTTTTTTAACTACATTGGTGGTTTCCTGAGGCTAGGGAATGGGAACAAGGAGTGACTGCCAACAAGTGTGCCAAGAGTGACTGGCACCAGCTTTCTTTTTAGGGTGACAGAAATGTTCTAAAATTAGATTGTAGTGATCATTGCACAACTCTGAAGATTTACTAAAAATCATTGAACTGTACATATAAAATGAGTAAATTTTATGGTATGTAAATTGTACCTCAATAAAGCTGTTTTTTTAGTTGATGTTTAATTTTATACGCTTTTTCTCTCTCCTCCCTCCACTCCCCCTTTCCTCCCTCCCTCTCTCTATCTCACGAACATACAGACACACATACACATAAATACACAGGAAGAAATCGAACAGAAGACTATGAGAAGTTTATAAAGAAAATTGTAAAATTAGATTGAAAGATATTAAGATAGATCTAAACAAATGGAGAAACACATTCAGGAAAATTATTTTCAAAATGACCTATCAATTCAAAGTAATTCAATATAATTTCAATAACAATCCCAAAAAGACAAAAGAATTGACAAATTGATCCTAAAGGTTATATGGAAGAGCAAAGGACCAGAAATAGCCAAACATCCCTGAAGAACATTCTGAAAGAAGATGACCCTACTAGGCATTAAAACTTATTTTAAAATTATAGTTATTAAGCCAGCATAAAATTGCTGCATGGATAAACAAATCATCAATTTAACATACTAGAGAGCCTAGAAATGGACCTATGAAAATATAACTTGATAAAGGTGGTATTAACAATCAATAGGGAAAGGACAGATTACATACACATATAAACACACATATGCACTGCTAGTAGTAGAACTGCTTGATCAAAGGGCATTTGCATCTTCAGTTTTACCAGACAACACCAAAACATCTTTCCAAAGTGGTTGCACCAGTTAAAGAATCTCATTAGCAGTATATTAGTGTTCATGTTCCTTCACATTTTGTCTACTTGGGATGATCCAATTCTTTAATTTCTGTAAGTCTGGTATGTGTAAATGCTTGTTTCATCGAGGTTATAATTTGCATCTCTCTATCTCAAATGAGGTTAAGCATCTTTTAAAATGTATCTTGCCTATTCGTGTTTTCTCTTCGTGAAATGTCCATTAGTTTTATTTGTCTGCTTATCTATAGGGCTGTCTTTTCCTTATCCATTTGTGAGAGTTCTTTTATGAGTCATTTGTGTTATAAGTATCTTCTCCCAGTTTATGACTTATCTTTGTATTTTTTTACACTGCCTTTTAAAAAATTGATATGTAATTCACATACCACACAGCTTACTTTTTTAAAGTACACAATTCAATGGTTTTTAGTACAGTCAGAGTTGCACAACCACCACTGTTATCTAATTCCAGAACATTTTCTCACCTTTATAGAATTCACTAAAAAGCACATTTTTCACTTTACATACTAACTGCTACTTAAGTATAACTTACATTTAAAATTAAGTAACTAAATATTATATTCAATTCAACTCAGATGTTTATTTAGTGAATAAGCATTATGTTAGGCACCCTGAAATACACAATAGTAATATACAAGATATAGTTCTGATATTCTAGGAATAAAGAAAGAAACTAGCAATCAAGAATGTTCACTAAAACATTTTCTTTTTAAAAACTCCCCAAAATCATTTTATTATAGAAAGTATCAAATATACACAAAAGTAAAGAGAATAGCATATTACATCTCATGTATCCAAGTTCAACAGTTATCATAAGACATTTTCTAATGCTGCTACAATTAGGAGGTATCAGCATTCACTGTAAGATTTGAAGACCTCTACTAAAAATTTTTTTTAATGTAACCATGACAGAGTATGAAGTAGAAAACACAAAACAAGGCCAGGCACAGTGGCTCACGCATGGAATCCCAGCATTTGGGAGGCTGAGGCAGGTGGATCACGAGGTCAGAAGTTCAAGACCAGCCTGGTCAATATGGTGAAACCCTGTATCTACTAAAAATACAAAAAAAAAAAAAAAAACGAGCCGGACGTGATGGCACACATATGTAGTCCCAGCTACTCTGGAGGCTGAGGCAGGAGAATTGCTTGAACCCAGGAGGCGGAGGTTACAGTGAGCCGAGATTGCGCCACTGCACTCCAACCTGGGCAATAGCAGGAGGCTCCATTTAAACAAAACAAAACAAAACAAGATAATTAGGTTATCCTGTTATCCTGTAGCAGCCACTTTCATATTCCTTCCACCTCATCCCTCTCTCTCAAGTCAAGTCTGTATTACAAATCCCCAAAGATCTAGTCTGACAAATGCTGAGCCCTTGTTGGAGAGAGGAGAAAGGGAAAAAATTGAATTAGTAAAGGTAGAACTATCATTAGCACATAGAGGAAAAGCAGAAGGCTGGAAACTCTCACACATTAAGTTTTTTACTATCACTTTTTTTTTTTTTTTTTTTTTTTTTTTACCATTTATTGGTTAGAAAACAGATCTAATTATTCTTTCAACTCAATCCTTATACTGTTGACAACTAACTTTTTACATTCATCCCTTTCCCACATAGCTTACCCTTCTAATCATACTAATTTTCTCAGCAAAATGATAGGTAATAATAGACTTTATACTCTCACATTGATAAGAAAGAAAAAAAACATAGACTTTGGAGTCAAAAGACCTAGGTTTGCTCCTACAAACTGCACAACCTTAAGCAAGTTATTTTAATTCCAGATGTTTGCTTATTTGTAAAACTGAGATCTCCCTACTTTCAGAAGAAAGTCTTCTTTTTATATAAATTGATCAAGTTAAGTTCCACAAGACAGGACACAGAGGAAAGGAGAATTGACAGTACTTACTACATTTAAGTATCAAATGCTACACATATATATATATATATATTTTAGCAGAAGAGCCTGAACCTCATATTAAAAAGCTACCAGAACTGGTCTGGATCCATATTGAAGTAAATCATACATTTTAGGTTTTCTATTCTTAACTATAAGTGAGATGATTTTAGATAGATACAAGGAAACATACTTGCTTTCTTCATATTACAGAAAAACAGTATTTCCAGATCCTTGATGATCAGAAAAGGAAACAACACATTGTTTTCTAATTCCTATAATGCTACTAGTATGATGACTTTTTTTCCATTTAGGGCTATTTTAGTGAGGTCACATATTATTATTATGAAATATCTGAAAAAAATGATAGTACATAAAAGTGAATCTGTGTATCTATATAATGATAATGGCATCACTCAGTGATAATGGGCGATGAGGGATAAAAGAGTACACATTCGGGCCGGGCGCGGTGGCTCATGCCTGTAATCCCAGCACTTTGGGAGGCCAAGGCGGGTGGATCACCTGAGGTCGGGAGTTCAAGATCAGCCTAACCAACATGGAGAGACCCTGTAAAAATATGAAATTAGCTGGGTGTGGTGGCGCATGCCTGTAATCCCAGCTACTCAAGAGGCTGAGGCAGGAGAATCGCTTGAACCCGGGAGGCGGAGTATGTGGTGAACCGAGATTGCGCCATTGTACTCCAACCTGGGCAACAGGAGTAAAACTACGTCTCAAAATAAATAAATAAATAAAAGACTACACACTGGGTACAGTGTATACTGCTCAGGTGATTGGTGCAGCAAAATCTCAGAAATCACCACTTAAGAACTTATTCATGTAACCAAACACCACCTGTTCTCAAAAATCTATTGAAATTTTAAAAAATCTATAAAAAAATAAAATTTTTTAAATGGCAATCTCAGGGAGGTAGAAAGTAGGATGATAGATACCAGAGGCTGGGCAGGGTATGGTCGGGGTGGGAGGGAGATAGAGATGAAGAGAGACTGGTCAATGGGTACAAAAATACTGTCAGAAGGCATAGCAGAGTAGGAGACTATAGTTAGCAACAATGTATTATATATTTCAAAGCAGCTAAAAGAGAGAATTTGAAATGTTCCCAACATATAGAAATGATAAATACTCAAGATGGATACCCCAAATACCCTGACTTGATCATTACATATCCTATGTATGCAACAAAATATGATATGTACCCCATTAAATTAGTAAAATGTTATATATCAATAAAATGCAGTGAACTTAATTAAAAAAATAATGGCAGGAAGATTCTGTGACAGAGTATATTTTAAATAATATTTTCTCAAATTTATTCATATCAAATAACTATTACACCTGATCAAATGATTCAGAAACTATAAAAAATAGATGGAATAGGCCAGGCGCGGTGGCTCAAGCCTGTAATCCCAGCACTTTGGGAGGCCGAGACGGGCGGATCACAAGGTCAGGAGATCGAGACCATCCTGGCTGACACGGTGAAACCCCGTCTCTACTAAAAAATACGAAAACTTAGCCGGGCGAGGTGGCGGGCGCCTGTAGTCCCAGCTACTCGGGAGGCTGAGGCAGGAGAATGGCGTAAACCCGGGAGGTGGAGCTTGCAGTGAGCTGAGATCCGGCCACTGCACTCCAGCCTGGGCGACAGAGCGAGACTCTGTCTCAAAAAAAAAAAAAAAAATAGATGGAATATCTTTAACATTTATTATAATAATGAAACTTAAGTGAGTCACAACATGTAAAGTGAAAACTATTTTTATGCACTTGAATTGCCATCCCCCTTCCCTGACTATCTCCATGTCTTCCAAAAGTGTATGAAAATATTGAGAATCTATACTTATAATTCACTAAGAGCTGGGTGACATCTAGTTAGAGAATAATGTTTTGGCAAGAAGAAAAAAAAAGAGCACATTCCATTATCTGTTTTAATGTATTACTTTTATGAGTATAATAAAAACAAGGTTCAAAAATACCTTATGATAGATATCACTTATAATGATGAAAACATTAAAAATTTTTCAAAACCAATCACTTTAACATTTTAAATAGTAAAAGCAGCTTCATTTAAAGTAATATTTGGAGGCCAGGCATGGTGGCTTATGCCTGTAATCCCAGCACTCTGGGAAGCTAAGGCAGGAGGATTGCTTGAGGCCAGGAGTTCATGACCAGCCTGGGCAACATAGTGAGACCCAGTCTCTTCAAAATATTAAAAAATTAGCTGGGCATGGTGTCACAGGCCTGTAGTCTCAGCTACTCGAGAGGCTGAGACAGGAGGATTGCTTCAGCCAAAGAGTTCAAGGTCACAGTGAGCTATGATTATGCCAGTACACTCCAACCTGGGCGACAGAATAAGACTGTCCCTAAAAAATATATATAAAATAAAAAATTAGGAATATTTGGATTACATATTTTAAAACACTACTATTAAACTTAAATTCACATTTACTTCTGAACAAAATGGCGAGGTAGTACTAGACTACCCTATTAAAAGCATAAATCCTGGCAGCCTAGAAGACAGTGATAGCAGAACACACTGATCTAGGAATCCATAAAGTTACTTCTACTCTTCAGTATACTTTTGTCCTACAGGCTACTGCTAAACAGTGGTTCTGAGTGAAAATGATTTTGCCCTCCAGACATCTGTCTGGAGACATTTTAGGTTGTTAGAAGTAGGGAAAGGTACTACTAGTATTTAGTGGTGTAGGCCAGGTAGGCTGCTAAATATCCTACAAGGCCTCCAACAAACAAGAATTATCTGGCTTGAAATGTTAGTAGTGCCAATATCCCTGATGAACATAAATGCAAAAACCCTCAACAAAATTCCAGCAAACCAAATTCACTAGCACATTAAAAAGATTATGCACCATGATCAAGTGGGATTTATCCCTGAGATGCAAGAATTGTTCATCATATACAAATCAATAAATGTGATATACCACAATAACAGAATAATGGATAAAAATCATATGCTCATCTCAAGAGATGCAGGAAAAAAACTGAACAAAACTTAACATCCTCTTTTTGATAAAAACTTTCAACAAATTAGGTATATAAGGAATGTACCTTCATATAATACAGGCCATATATGACAAGCCCACAGCTAAACATCATACTCAAAGGTGAAAAGCTAAAAGCTTTCCCTTTAAGATCAGGAAGAAGACAATGGTCCTCAGTTTTGCCATCTCTTCTCAACATAGTACAAAACTAGAACGTAGTTCTATTCAACATAGAACAAAACTAGAACTAGGAAGTCCTAGTTAGAACAATCAGGCAAGAAAAAGAAATAAAAGCTATCCAGACGAGGAAAGAGGAAGTAAAATTGACTCTGTCTGCAGATGGCATGATCTTACATATACGAAACCCTAAAGACGCCGCAAAAGAATTATTAGAACTAATAAATGATTCTGCAAATTTGTAGGATTAAAAAAACACACAAAAATCAGCTGCATTACTATACACTAACAATGAACTACATGAAAACAATGAAGATAAAAATCCCACTTATGGTAACATGAAAAGTAATAAAATAGTTTTAGGAACGAATTTAACCAAGGAAGTGAATATCTGAATTTGAAAAACTATAAAACATTGATTTAAAAAACGGAGAACACAAATGGAAAGATATCCTGTGTTCATGGATTGGAAGAATTAATATTGTTAAAATATCTATACAATCCAATGTGATCTACAGATTCAATGCAATCTCTATCAAAATTCCAATGGTATTTTTCACAAAAAATAGAAAAAACCAACCCTAACACTTGTATATTAATAGTACAACAAAAGATCCCAAGTAGCTAAAGCAATCTAGAGAAAGAAGACAAAGCTGGAGGCATCATACTTCCTGATTCCAAATTATATTATAGAACTACAGTAACCAACATAGTATGGCACTGGCATAAAAACAGACATAGAAACCAATGGAACAGAATAGAAAGCCCAGAAAGAAACCCACACATATATGGTCAACAAATCTTCAACAAAGGCACTAAGAAGATACAATGGGGAAAGGATAGTGTCTTTAATAAATGGTACTAGGAAAACTGGTATCCCTATGCAAAAAACCATACATGAAAATCTACTCAAAATGGATTAAAAATTTAAACATAAGACCTGAAACTATAAAACTCCAGTTGAAAACACAGGGGAAAGTTCTTTGACAAACGGCCTTGGCAATAATTTTTTGTCAATCATACCTCAATAAAACTGAAGGGGAGGCCAGGTATGATGGCTTACGCCTGTAATTCCAGGACTTTGGGAGGCCAAGGTGGGTGGATCACTTGAGGTCAGTTCAGGACCAGCCTGGCAAACATGGTGAAACCCTGCCTCTATCGAAAATACAAAAAATTAGCTGGAGGTGGTGGCACGTGCCTGTAATCCCAGTGATTCAGGAGGCTGAGACACGAGAATAGCTTGAACCCATGCCACTGCACTCCAGCCAGCCTCCATCTCAAAAAAAATAAAAATTAAAAAAAAACTGAAGTGGGGCCGGGCACAGTGGCTCACACCTGTAATCCCAACACTTTGGGAGGCTGAGGCAGATAGATCACGAGGTCAAGAGATCAAGACCATCCTGGCTAACACAATGAAACCCCGTCTCTACTAAAAAAAAAAAAACAAAAAATTAGCCAGGCCTGGTGGCACGTGCCTGTAGTCCCAGCTACTCAGGAGGTTGAGGCAAGAGAATCACTTGAACCCAGGAGGAGGAAGTTGCAGTGAGCCGAGATCATGCCACTGCATTGCAGCCTGGGCAACAGAACAAGACTCCATCTCAAAAAAAGAAAAAGAAAAACTGAAGGGGAAAAAGACAATATTATCAGAGATAAAGAGGGACATTTATCTAAAAGTAAAATGATTAATTCATAAGGAACAAACAAACAACAATCATAAATATGTATGTTTGTCAAATAACAGTTTCAAAGTATGTGAAGCATATTGACAGAATTAAAGGAAAAAGTGGACAAAATTACAATCATAATTGGAGATTTCAACACTCTTCTCTCACTTAACAATATCAATGAAATCACATACGATCTGAAAAACTCTAACAACCAACATGACCTAATCAACATTTATAGAACACTACATCCAGCAAGGCCAGAATACACATTCTTTTCAAGTGTACATGGCATGTTCACCAAGATAGAATATATTGTGAAATAAAATAAACTTTAGTCAAAATAAAATAACTGAAATAATATAGGGTATGTTCTCTGACCCCAGTAGAATTAAATTAGAAATCAAGAAGAGCAGAGTAAACCCAGAGTAAATAAAAGGAAAGAAATGATAAAGAAGTGCAATTAATGAAGGAGAAATCAGGCAAACAACAGAAAAAATTAATAAAGCCAAAAAAGTTGGTTCTTTGAAAAGATCAGCGAAACTGATAAAGTCAACAAAATGTATAATATTCTAGCTAGACAGGTCAAGAAAAAGAACAGAGACCATCACTCAGGTGAGGAATAAAAGAGAATATCACCTAAGATCCTACAGACCTTAAAAGGATAATAAAAGACTATTATAAACAATTTTATCTCAATATGTTTGACAAATTAGATGAAATAGACAAATTCCTTAAAATACACCGTTTACGAAGACTTGGATAAGATGAAAGAGAAAGTCTCAACACCCCCTTGCTTATTAAAGAAATTGACTTTGTTATCAAAAACCTCCCCACAAAGAAAACCCATGCCAAGGTAGTTTTACTGGGAATTATGTCAAACACTTAAAGAAATAACATCAATCTTATACAACCTCAGAAAATAGAAGAGACACTTTTCAGTATTTCTTGAGGCCAAAATAACCCAATATCAAAGCCAGAGAAATTACAAAAAGAAAAAAAGGAAGAAAGAGAGAAGGAAAGAAAAATATTATAGGCTAATATCCTTCATGAACAA
This sequence comes from Papio anubis, assembly GCF_008728515.1. Taxonomy (NCBI): domain Eukaryota; kingdom Metazoa; phylum Chordata; class Mammalia; order Primates; family Cercopithecidae; genus Papio; species Papio anubis. The sequence goes on from NC_044992.1 coordinate 33,836,834, forward strand.
AGATGTAAATATGTACAACAAAATAGTACCAAATTGAATCTAGCAGTATATAAAAAGGATAACACATCATGACCAAATGAGGTTTATTCCAGAAATGCAATGTTGGTTTAATGTTTGAAAAAACAATTAAGGTAATTACCACATTAACAGATAAAGGACAAAAACCATATACTCATCCAAATAAACAGATGCAGGAAAAAAAAAATTTGACAAAGTTCAACATCCATCTATATGTGTACATACATATTTATAATGTTCATGGATTGAAAGATATTTCACTAAGATTTACTTTCTTTGCTAATTGATTTATATACATAGTCAATGTAAACCTATTCATATTCCTACCAGGAATGTTGTAGAAGCAGAAAACTTGATTTTAAAATGTATAGGGAAATGCAAAAGATCTACAAAATCCAAAACAATTTGGAGAAACAAGGTTGGATAATTTGCATTACCTAATTTCAAGACTTAATGTGAGGCCAGGCATGGTAGCTCACACCTGTAATCCTAGCACTTTGAGAGGCCAAGGCCGGCAGATCACTTGAGCTCAGGAATTGGAGACCAGCGTGAACAACATGGTGAAACCCCATCTCTATCAAAATACAAAAAATCTGGCCTAGCGTGGTGGCTCATGCCTGTAATCCCAGCACTTTGGGAGGCTGAGGCGGGCAGATCACCTGAGATGAGGAGTTCAAGGCCAGCCTGGCCAACACAGTGAAACCCCATCTCTACTAAAAATACAAAAAAGTAGCCAGGCGTGGTGGCACATGCCTGTAGTCCCAGCTACTTGGAAGGCTGAGGCAGAAGAATCGCTCAAGCCCAGGAGGCAGAGGTTGCAGTGAGTCAAGATCGTGCCACTGCACTCCAGCCTGGGCGACAGAGCAAGACTCCATCTCAAAACAAAACAAAACAAAACATGTAACTGGGTGTGGTGGCACACGCCTGTGGTCCCAGCTGCTCAGGCGGGACCGAGGTGAGAGTATAGCTTGAGCTCTGGAGGTGGAGGCTGCAATGAGCCCTGACGGCACCACTGCACTCCAGCCTGGGTGACAGAACAAGACCTCGTCTCAAAAAGAAAAAAGACAAGACTTAATGTGAAACTATAGTAATTAAAACAGCATGATTCTGTCATAAATAGACAAGTATATCAACAAAACAGAGAACACTGAAAAGACCCACACTTGCACTATCAACTGATTTTCAACAAATGAACCAAAGCAATCCAATGGGAAATTGTCTTTTCAACAAATAGTGCCAGAACAACTGGATATCTAGATGGGGAAAAAAATGAACTTTAATCTTTATCTCATACTATACACAAAAATTAATTTGCAATGGATCAGAGACCTAAATATAAAACTTCTATAAGAAAACACAGGGCCAAGCACAGTGGCTCACACTTGTAAGTCCAACACTTTGGGAGCTGAGGCGGGCAGATTACTTGAGGTCAGGAGTTCGACACCAGCCTGGCCAACACAGTGAAACCCCATCTCTACTAAAAATACAAAAATTAGCCACGCAAGGTGGCGTGCATTTCTAATCTCAGCTATTCAAGAGGCTGAGATACAAGTATCACTTGAACCCGGGAGGCAGAGGGTGCAGTGAGCCAAGATCATGCCACTGCACTCCAGCTCAGATGACAGAGTGAGACTCCATCTCAAACAAAAAAAAAAGAAAACAGAAAACACAGGAAAACATCTTTGCAATTTGGGGATAGGCAAAAGTTTAGTGGGGCAGGAAAGCAATAACAATAGAATAAAAAAATTGATATTCATCAAATTTTTAAAATTCTGCTGACTTAAGACACTATTGTGTAAAAAGAAAAAAAAAAAGGGCCGGTGCGGTGGATCACGCCTGAATCCCAGCAATTTGGGAGGCCAAGGCGGGTGGATCACAAGGTCAGAAGTTTGAAACCAGCCTGACCAACATGGTGAAACCCCATCTCTACTAAAAATACAAAAATTACCAGGCATGGTGGTGCCTACCTGTAATATTACCCAGCCACTCAGGAGGCTGAGGCAGGAAAATCGCTTGAACCCGGGAGGTGGAGGTTGCAGCAAGCTGAGATTGCATCACTGCACTCCAGCCCGGGCAACAGAGCAAGACTTTGTCTCAAAAAAAAAAAAAAAAAAAAAAAAAAAAATGAGGTAATTCACACAGTAGAAGAAAATATTTGCAAAACACATATCCAACAATGACTGATATTCAGAATGTGTTAGGAACTCCTATAACTCAGTAAGGAAAAATACAAACAATTTAAAAATGGGCAAAATAGTTGGACACTTTACAAATGAAGTTATATAAATGGCTAATAAGCACATGAAAAGATCCTCAAAATCATAAGTCATCAGGGAAATGCAGATTAAAAGTACAAGATACTATTACATGCCCATGAGATGAGCCATATTTTATTTATTTTTACATTTGCCCTCAATACACAAGTGCCACTTGCCAAGAGAATAGCCAAAAATTAAAAGACTGATCACATCAAACATTGGTGAAGAGATGGAACAACTGAAATTCCCATACATTTTTGATGGCCATATAAAATGGTATAACAAGTTTGGAAAACATCAGGTAGTTTCTTAAAAACTACATGTATATCTACCTACCTAATGATCCAGCATTTCTATTCCCAGATATTTACCTTACATAAATACAAGCCATGTCCACAAAAAGACTTGCATAAGAATGTTCATAGCAGCTTTATTAATAGTATCCAAAAAAATGGGAAATGGCTCAGATGTTCATCAACAGGCAAACAAATGAAAAAGCTGTGGTACATTCACACAATCAAATACTACTCAGCAATAAAAAGAAATAACTAAACACATGCAATGACATGAATGAATCTCAAAAAACATGCTGCCTGAAAGAAGCTTTCCACAAAAGTGTCTATACTATATGATTCTGTTTACATGGGATTCTAGAATAGGCAAAATTAATATATGGTGAAAAAAGGAGTAATGGTTCCCCTGGGCAGCATGGGTGAAGACTGACTGGGAAAGGGTTTGAGGAAACCTTCTGGAATAGCAGTAATGTTCTAATTCTGATAGGGATATTAGTTAGCAGACACATGCGTCTGTCAAAATTCATCAAATGGCACAATTAAGATTTACGCATTGTATTGTACATAAATTTTACTTTTTAAAAAGTAAACAATTACTTGTTGGAAACTTGAAAAAAATAAACAAACATTGAACTATAATAAATTATTTGTTTTTCAGGGGCAAATTTGCAACTTACTTTATTGATTTATTTTTTGAGATGGAGTTTCGCTCTTGCCCAGCCTGGAGTGAAGTGGCGTGATCTCAGCTCACTGCAACCTCTGCTTCCCGAGTTCAAGCGATTCTCCTGCCTCAGCCTTCCAAGTATAGCTGGGGTTATAGGCACCCATCACCACATCTAGCTAATTTTTGTATTTTTAGTAGAGACAGTGTTTCAACATGTTGGCCAGGCTAGTCTCAAACTCCTGACCTCAGGTGATGCACCTGCCTCGGCCTCCCAAAATGCTAGGATTACAGGTGTGAGCCACCGCGCCTGGCCACAACTTACTTTAAAATGCAACCAAAAACAAAACGGATAGAATGATGTATAAATGTATAGAAGATGTGACAAAGCAAATACAGTAAAACATCAATTGTAGAATCAAAGTTGTGGGTATATGGGTGTTCACTGTTCAATACCTTCAATTTTTCCATATACCTCAAAAATTTTATATAAATGCTGTAGAATAAAAACAAAAGTAAATAATACTTAATTAAAAGATAAAGGTCAATGTCAAATTTAAGAGAAATAGAGGCTGAGCACAGTGGCTCACGCCTGTAATCTTAACATTTGGGGAGGCCAAGGCAAGCAGATTGCTTGGGCCCAGGAGTTTGAGACCAGCCGGGGCAACACGGCAAAATGTCGTCTCTACAAAAATACAAGAATTAGCCAGGCTTGGTGGCACATGCCTGTAGTCCCAGCTACTGAGTGAGACCCTGTCTCTAAATAAATAAATAAAGTACCATGGGAAAAAAAATCAAGCCAGGCAGGATGGCTCACACATATAATCCTAGCAGTTTGGAAGGCTAAGGAGGGAGGATCATGGGAGGCCAGGAATTCTACACTAGCCTGGGGAACCATAATAAGATGCTGTCTCTCAAAAAATTTTAGAATTAGCCAGGAATGGTGGCATGCACCTGTAGTCTTAGCCAGTTCAGAGGCTAAAGGAAGAGGCTCACTTAGCTCAAGGCTGCAGTGAGCCATGATTGTGCCACTGCACTCCAGCCTGGGTGACAGTATCAGACTCCAAAAACAATTGCAACAGAAAAAATTGACAAAAGGGATCTAAGTAAACTGAAGAGCTTCTTCACAGCAAAAGAAACTGTCAACAGAGTAAACAGACAAACTATAGAATGGGAGAAAATATTTGCAAACTATGCGTCTGACAAAGGTCTAATACTCAAAATCTATAAGAAACATAAACAAGTTCATAAACAAAAAACAAACAACATTTAAAAGTGGGTAAAGGATATGAACAGACACTTTTCAAAAGAAGACATACATGTACCCAACGAACATATGAAAAAATACTCAACATCACTAATCATTAGAGAAATGCAAGTCAAAACCCCAATGAGAAATCATCTCACACCAGTCAGAATAGCTGTTTTTGTTTTTTGGGTTTTTTGTTTTTCGTTTTTTTTCAAACAGGGTCTCACTCTGTCTCCCAAGTTAGGGTGCAGTGGCACAAACATAGTTCACTGCAACCTCCACCTCCTGGACTTGAGCAATCCTCCTGCCTCAGCCTCCCGAGTAACTGGGACCACAGGTGTGTGCCACTACATCCAGTTAACTTTTTGATTTTTTGGTAGAGATAGTGTCTGACTTTCTTGCCCGGGCTGGTCTCAAACTCCTAGGCTCAAGAGATCCTCCTGCCTCAACTTCCCAAAGTGCTGGGATTACAGACATGAGCCCCCATGCCTAGTCAGAATAGTTATTATTAAAAAGTCAAAAAATAAAAGATGCTAGCAAGGTTGTGGCAAAAAGGGAACATTTACACACTGCTAGCAGGAATCTAAGTGAATTCACCCATTGTGAAAAGCAGTTTGGTGATTTCTGAAAGAACTTAAAACAGAATTACCATTCGACCCAGCAATCCCAGTATTGAGTATATACCCCCAAAAACAGAAAACATTCTACCATAAAGACACATGTAGGTCAGGTGCGGTGGCTCATGAGTGTAATCTCAGCACTTTGGGAGGCCAACGCAGGCAGATCACTTGAGGTCAGGAGTTCAAGATCAGCCTGGCCAACATGGTGAAACCATCTCTACTGTAAATACAAAGAAAATTAGCTGGGCATGGGGGTGGGCTCCTGTAATCCCAGCTACTTGGGAGGCTGAGGCACAAGATTCGCTTGAACCTGGGAGGCGGAAGTTGCAGTGAGCCAAGATCGCACCATTGCACTCTAGCCTGGGTGACAGAGTAAGACTCTGTCTCAAAAAAAAAAAAAAAAAAAAAAAGACACATGTACATATATGTTCATCATAACACCATTCAGAATATCAAAGACATGGGATCAAATAAATGCCCATCAACAGTAGACTGGATAAAGAAAATGTGGTGTATATACACTATGGAATACTATGCAGCCATAAAAAATAATGAGATCATGTCCTTTGCAGCAACATGGATGGAGCTAAGGCCATTATCCTAAGCGAACTAACACAGGAACAGAAAACCAAATATTGCATTTCTCACTTATAAGTGGGAGCTAAACATCAAGTACACACGGACACGAAGAAGGAAACAACAGACACTGGGGCCTACCAGAAGATGAAGACTGGGAGCAGAGTGAGGACTGAAAAACTACCTATTGGGTACTATGCTTATTACCTGGGTGATGAAATAATCTGTACACCAAACTACACAACACGCAATTTATCTATATAACAAACCTGCACATGCACCCCTGAACCTAAAAGTTAAAAATAACATAAAATACTTCAAACAATAAATAATAATAAACTGGGCCAGGCATGGTGGCCCACACTTGTAATCCCAGCACTTTGGGAGGCCGAGGCAGGAGGATTTCAAGCCCAGGAGTTTGAGATCAGCCTGGGCAACACACGGAGACCTTGTCTCTATAAAAAATTTAAAAATTGGCCAGTCACAGTGGCTCCCACCTGTAATCCCAGCACTTTGGGAGGCTGAAGCGGGCCATGAAGTCAGGAGTTCATGACCAGCCTGGCCAATATGGCGAAACCCCATCTCTACTAAAAAATACAAAAATCAGCCAGGCATGGTGGCAGGTGCCTGTAATCCCAGTTACTCAGGAGGCTGAGGCAGGGAGAATTGCTTGAACCTGGGAGGTGGAGGTTGTAGTGAGCTGAGATCGGGCCACAGTGGTACATACCTGTAGTCCCAGCTACTCAGGATGCTGAGGTGGGAGAATCGCTTGAACCCAGGAGACAGAGGTTGCAGTGAACCAAGATTGTGCTGCTGCACTTCAGCTTGGGCAACAGGGTAAGACCCTGTCCCAAAATAAAATAAAAGTGGTATATACACAGTTTATATAGAAGTATTAAATTCTACTTATCAATGTGAATAAAATAGATGTTGAGACCTTATAAATATAGAATTGTTCAGATATAAACAAGTAATATTGTATTTAATGTAAAATTTATATTCCAGATCTCAGGTGTAGTTTATCACTATATAAACATAATAATATTTTACAAAGGCATTAATAATATACTTTAAAATGTGATGTTAGTGTATTATATATAGTAGTATATATCTTTGTGTGCATATATTACATTTACATATAGTAGAGACAGGAAGATGATCGGAATCAGCAAACAAGGAAATAACAAAGATTCAAGGTTAAAAGATGAAGAAGGGAGTATAACAAATCAGGAAAGTTCAAGAGGAATTAGAGAATCAAGTTCAAATGGAACAAAAAAGAAAAGCAGAGCATCTATCAAGCCAACATAATTATTAAACACCCACTTAAAAAGTAGTAAGATTCAGCTGGGTGCAGTGGCTCTCACGCCTGTAATCTCAGCACTTTGGGAGGCCGAAGCAGGCGGATCACGAGGTCAAGAGATTGAGACCTGGCCAACATGGTGAAACCCCGTATCTACTAAAAATAAAAAAATTAGCTGGGCGTGGTGGCGAGTGCCTATAATCCCAGCTGCTTGGGAGGCTGAGGCAGGAGAATCGCTTGAACCCAGGAGGAGGAGGTTGCAGTGAGCTGAGATCGTGCCACTGCACTCCAGCCTGGTGACAGAGTAAGACTCCGTCTCAAAAAAGAGTAAAATTCTTATACAATAAAATGATCACTGTTCCAAGTATTTACAGCCATGTTACATAGGAAAGAGTTGAAAAATTATATAATTATGATATGGGCCAGGCACGGTGGCTCACACTTGTAGTCCCCAGCACTCAGTACTTTAGGAGCCCAAGGTGGGCAGATCGCTTGGGCTCAGAAGTTCAAGACCAGCCTGGGCAACACGGTGAAACCCTGTCGCTAAAAAGAAACACAAAAATTAGCAGGGCATGGTGGTGCACACCTGTAGTCCTAGCTACTCAGGAGGTTGAGGTGGGAGGATGGCTTGACCCCGGAAGGCACAGATTGCAGTGAGGTGAGATCACACCATTGCACTCCAGCCTTGGTGGCAGAATCAGACTCTGTCTCAAAAATAATAGTAATCATTATTGCAGTAATAATAATTAGTTACAATATATTATACTTATTATTACTATAATAATAATTATTGTATAAGGCAAGATACAGTGAAAGTCATGTCTTGGGAACAAATAAGTAAAATAAAAGCTCAGGAAAGAGAGGCATATTTAACTTGAATTCTTCAAGGAAAGTTTCAGTGAAGTAGACTTAAAATGCCCCCAAAAGATTAAATTTACATGAGCAGAAAGAAAGAAAAATACCCTAGAAAATGGGAGAAACACATAATAGGAAAGACACAGAGATGGGAATAAGGATGGTGTATAGGGAAGAAATGGGCAAGGAAGAAAAGTGTTAGGTGTAACCTTGGAGGAGAATTACTCCCTGAAACACATTAAAATGAAAGAAATTAAGCAGAAAGTTCATGTGAGGAGTAACGGGAAAAAGGGTTAAGGAATACAGGGGCTATTTATAGAATAACAGACTTCATCTGAGGCTTAGTTTTCTTTCACTAAGTAGATTCACCTGTGTGCTCCTTGGCCTCAGTCCCTCTCATTACCTGCATAACCTCCATACATGTGATGTGGCCCATTATGATTAAATCCCCAAAACTCAAAGGCATCACCTATAACCTCTGGCAGAAAAATACTGCCCTATTCACATGGATCCTGGGTGTAGGTATTCAGTCCAGAAAACCTGGAATTTTGTGCTTGGGTAGGATGTGGTATTCCTATATAAGTGGATAAAGAGGAAAGTTTTGCTGTTAATAGTGTAATTCTTAACCTTTTTGGAGTTACAGACTTCTCTGAGACACTAACAAAGGTCTTCATTATTACTTCAGAAGATATTGAGCATATATGCCATGTGCTGGGGATAGAGTTAAAAATAGGACAGTATCTGCTCTCACCAAATGCAGAGTTGCGCAGAAAGACAAAACATTATTAAACAAGTGTAGGTTGCCATCTCTGAATCATCTAAATTAGGTTTTCCTTTTATTTCTGTTCATATCCATTATAGCATTTATCATAATCTGATAATCTGATAATTTACATTCTGGTTAGATAACCAAAATGTGTTATACTGCTGCATAATAAACCACTCACATTTAGTAGCTTAAAACAATTCATTCTCAGGCCGGGCGTGATGGCTCACACCTGTAATCCCTGCACTTTGGGAGGCTGAGGTGGGTGGATCACTTGAGGTCAGGAGTTTGAGACCAGCCTGGCCAACATGGTGAAACCCCATCTCTACTAAAAATACAGAAAAATTAGCCGGGCAGGGTGGTGGGCACCTGTAGTCCCAGCTACTCGGGAGGCTGAGGCAGGAGAATCACTTGAACCCAGGAGGCGGAGGTTGCAGTGAACCAAGGCGGCGCCACCGCACTCCAGCCTGGGCAACAGAGTTAGATACTGTCTCAAAAAAAAAAAAAAAAAAAAAAATTTCATTCTCTCTCAAGATTTTGTGGATTGACAAAGCTTAGCTCTATAGTTCTAGATCTTCTCACACATGGATGCAGTAAGGTATTGGGGGGATGAAGTCATCTAAAGGCTGGACTGGACTGGAGGTACACAATGGCTCACTCACAGGACCAGTTGATTCTGGCCACTGAAGTTCAGCTGGGGCTATTGATAGGCATTACTTACACAAGGCCTCTCCATGTGGCTTGGGCTTCTTATAACAGAGTGACTGGGTTTTAAGAGGGATTATCTCAAGAAAAGTATTCCCAGAGACCCAGACACAAGCTTTACAGCTTTAAGGTCTAGCCTCAAAAGTTCCAAAATGTTTATTTCTGCCATATTCTATTGATCAGCCCAGATTCAAGGAGAGGGGAATTAGACTCTATTTCTAGACATGAAAAATAGCATGCATATACACAAAGAGAAGGAACTGATGATGTCCATTATAGACCATCATAACTGGCCATGTATTTGTTTAATACCTGCCTTTCCCACTAGATCATAAACTCAAGACAGGAGCTGTGCTGGGCACGGTGGCTCATGCCACCAGTTTTGGAAGGCCACAGTGGGAGGATTGCTTGAGGCCAGAAGTTCCAGATCAGCCTGGGCAACATGGTGAGACCCTGGCTCTACCAAAAAAAAAAAAAATTTAATTAGCTGGGCATGGTGGCATACACCTGTAGTCCTAGCTACTCAGGCAGCTGAGGCAAGAGGATCCCTTGAGCCCAAGAATTTGAAGCTGTAATGAACTATGATCACGCTAAGGAACCATATCTGCTCCTTTTCAGTGCTACTTACGTCACCACAGTGGCTGGAACAGAGTAAGCCCTCAATAAATGCAATAAATGTTTGCTCAACTAACTTATTTATTCAATAAAAATTTCAAAAATACATAAAAACTGCCAAAAATTGTGCTAGAATGAAAATGCTATAGTGCCTGCCTTCAAGAAATTTACTTTCTGGTGGCAGAATGAGATAACAGAAGCCTGATAAAATTAGGCTTCTTGATAAAATGAGATTATGGGACTAAACTACAATGCTTGCTGAATGTCTGAAACGGGCAACAGTGTTCTTGTGTGTCCCATCAAAAGGTAATAATAGGCAGGTATTTGCATTTTATATAGATAGATAGATAGATAGATAGATAGATAGATAGATAGATAGATAGATAGATAGATAGATAGATAGATAGATAGACTCTCAGATGTGATCCATATATACGTGCAAAGGATCACATCTGAGAGTCATCCAAGAAAGAATGAAAATAAAGATGCCTTTTGTTCAAATAGCAGGCAGCTGTCAAGTGAGCAAGAAAAGCACTAGTGGATCATAGCTGATTCTTCTGATACTACATCCTATGTTAAGACAGAGATTAGCTAGTGAATTTTGCAGAGTTCCTGGGATTACCTCATGGAGACATGTGATGAAAGCAATGTAAATTTAACCTACTACTAGAAAGAAGAATGTAATCAGAAAAACAAGTTAGAAGGCAATGAGTAATGAAGACTGAACTGGGATGGCTGCAACAAGAATGAAGACTAAATCTGAGACAAGTTTCAAAGGAAAAAGTGACAAAAATGGATGAATAACTAAATAGGGGTGGGATGGAAAAGAATGAGGTATGAGCCTGAAGAAACCTAAAGAGGTGCTATTTGATGTGGAACAAGGCAGAATATTTATTGGATATACTGAAATGAAAAGTAAAATGTTTCCTATGTTCTTAGAATTATGAGCTCTGGTAACAGTGTGGAGCTGGAGGTGTAGAAGTCAGTATAAACAAACTTCTAGAGAAAAGATCACTTAACTGCTTTTATTAGTCAATCTTTCAGTCCAAAACAGATGTACATTTTATGTGTTAGGCTTGATAGTCCATTTTGTGATGTGCCATTATGAATATTCTCAATTTTGAGGATCTGAAGGCAATGTAACTGAAGCATCTGTCAATTCATTATTAGGATTAATTCAGCTGATCTGGCTGCTTAGGTGAGTTCTGGGTCACTGACTAAATTTATCAAAAATCATTTTAAGTAAAGGTCAAGTCACTGAATTCACTTATTTAACTCTTTAGTTGATCAGTTTCAATCTGCATAATAGCATGAAAAGGAATATTCAATTTGTCTGCCCTAACTCCCTGCTATTGTTGCTAGAGACTGAGGGGCAGAAAAAGGAAGAGGACCAGACTTAACGTCTTTAAATTCTGCACTGATAAAAAATACGTTCATTGCTATTATATTCTTGACTATGAGAAATTATTTTCTGTCCACCTCCTCCTAAACAGCAGCAGGTAATTGGAGCAGAAACAAATTGAACATTCTTTTAAATGTTACCAAGAATATGAAAACTGATCAACTAAAACTAGTTTAAATAAGTAAATTCAGGGACTTGGCATTTGGTAAAATGGATGGCTTCTGCTAAGTAAATGTACCTTCTTCCCTCACAATTGTATGTGAAACTATACCCATAGTGAAAGAGTACTGTTGTAGCAGACTGAAGTGACTCTTCTGTCTAGGGCATACAAATACCTCCAGGCACCTTGTTAATCTGTATAAACTCTAACTCTTTGGATGAAAATCAAGGAAAGAGTTTATACAGGCCCAGTACTTGGGAGGCCGAGGCAGGTGGATCACTTGAGGTCAGGAGTTCGAGACCAGCCTTGCCAACATGGTGAAACCCTGTCTCTAGTAAAAGTACAAAAATTATCTGGGTGTGGTGCCGAGCGCCTGTAATCCCAACTACTTGGGAGGCTGAGGCAAGAGAATCGCTTGAACCTAGGAGGTGGAGATGGCAGTGAACTGAGATCGGGCTACTGCACTCCAGCCTGGGCAACAGAGTCAGACTCTGTTTCAGGGGAAAAAAAAGAGTTTATACAGTTCAATGTGCTGAAAGACTGCAAAAATAGAAACCTGCAACAGGAACTTGTATAGAACTGGCATTTTCATGTTTTAAAGAAAACTCTGAACATGGCCAAAACCGTTTTTTTCTAGGCCATTACATTTCAAAATTACCATTTCTTTTTAGGCATCATTTTATAATTGTGATTTTTCTCTTCATATTTCAGGCTGTGGCAATAATTATGAGTTGTAGATAATTACTTCAGGCTGGGCATGGTGGCTCATACCTGTAATTCCAGCATTGTGGGAAGCCAAGATGGGAGGAGCGCTTGAGGCCAGGAGTTTGAGACCAGCCTGGTCAACACAGCAAGATCCCCCATCTCTATTTTCCTAAATTTTAAAAAAGATAATTATTTCAAATACTAAACACAGTTAGTAATTCTACAATTGAAATAGCTACTAAGTGCTGAACAGTATTAACTGAATATACATTTATAGGACCTAGATGTCTGGATCAGAAATGCTACTATTATGTATATTCTTCCCAATATACTAAAATTTATATCTTTAAGACATCAAGAAATTTAGAATTACATGTTGATATTAAAGACTCCTAATTCATTTTCCATTTCTTTTTTTTTTTTTTTTTTTGAGACAGAGTCTCGCTCTATTTCCCAGGCTGGAGTGCAGTAGCGCGATCTCCGCTCACCGCAAGCTCCGCCTCCCAGGTTCACGCCATTCTCCTGCCTCAGCCTCCCGAGTAGCTGGGACTACAGACGCCCGCCACCACGCCTGGCTAATTTTTTGTATTTTTAGTAGAGACGGGGTTTCACCGTGTTAGCCAGGATGGTCTAGATCTCCCGACCTGGTGATCCGCCTGCCTCGGCCTCCCAAAGTGCTGGGATTACAGGCGTGAGCCACCATGCCCGGCCCCATTTCTTTACTAAAGTACTCCTAAGTGAAATAACTTCTGCATTGGTTATGTATACTCTCTAGACTCTTTGGAATGGTAAGTGCTACACATATGGAAATAATACAAAATGATTAGTCCATGGGGTCCAAGAATAACAAATTATTAAATCTCCAGAGAAATACCCATTTTTAGATTTCCATTTTTACCAAACAAATATTAAGCCTACCATGTTGGCTATGGGTTAAAAAAAAGAATAAGAGGCCAGGCACAGTGACTCACGCCTGTAATCCCAGCACTTTGGGAGGCCGAGGCAGGCGGATCACGAGGTCAGGAGATCGAGACCATCCTGGCTAACACGGTGAAACTCCCTCTCTACTAAATATACAAAAAAAAATTAGCCGGGCGTGGTGGCGGGTGCCTGTAGTCCCAACTGCTCGGGAGGCTGAGGCAGGAGAACGGCGTGAATTCGGGAGGCGGAGCTTGCAGTGAGCCGAGACCGCGCCACTGCACTCCAGCTCGGGAGGCAGAGGGAGACTCCGTCTCAAAATAAATAAATAAATAAATAAATAAATAAATAAATAAATAAAAGAAGAAGAAAAAAGAAAAATTCGGGCCAATAATGCATTAGTACTTCAGTCATGTGTATTCAGAGAACTTCTGCACAAAATATTTAATCTAATGTATTCCTGTAGGAACCTTGCCATCATAACTGTTTATGGCCAGTATGGGAGCCAGTGAGGTTTGGTAGTCACACAGCCCTGTATGCCATCTTTACCATTTACTAGTTATATGACTTTGGACAAGTTATCAAACTTTTCTGAGCCTTGAATTCCTTATCCAATACAATTTGAGTAAGAACTAAATATGATTATACTCACAGCTATTTGGCACATTGCCTGACCCACAGCCAGAGGTCAGTATCAGCTGCTGTTGTAATGTTAAATGGGCCAATTTATTCAACACCCCCTACTTCAGAATTTTCTTTTCTTTTTTTTCTTTTTGAGACGGAGTCTCGCTGTGTCGCCCAGGTTGGAGTGCAGTGGCCGGATCTCGGCTCACTGCAAGCTCCGCCTCCCGAGTTTACGCCATTCTCCTGCCTCAGCCTTCCGAGTAACTGGGACTACAGGCGCCTGCCACCTCGCCCGGCTAGTTTTTTTGTATTTTTTTTTTAGTAGAGACGGGGTTTCACCGTGTTAGCCAGGATGGTCTCGATCTCCTGACCTCGTGATCCACCCGTCTCGGCCTCCCAAAGTGCTGGGATTACAGGCTTGAGCCACCGCGCCCGGCCAGAATTTTCAAAATCAAAATTATGTAACTAGTACCTAGTGGTTTTCAATGTAAGTTTAGAAGAAATCATTTCAGAAATGTATCAAAGAAAATTACACAATAGAAAGCTAATCACTCATGCACAAAGATTATGATTGCAATGTTATTTAAGTAATAAATATTAAACTCAAATATTCAAAATAAGGGACTTATTAAATTATGTATAACCTGCAGATGGAACATTAGGCAACAACAAAAACAATAATATGGAAGTTGTGTAAGGGTGGCAGAATTATGCATTACAGTAGTCTCTCTTTATTCATGGTTTTACTTTTTGAAGTTTTAGTTACCCATGGTCAACTGCAATCCAAAAATATTTAATGGAAAATTCTACAAATAAACAATTCATAAGTTTTAAACTGCACACCATTCTGAGTACCCGATGAAATCTTGCATCATCCCACTCCATCCTGCCCTTTGTCCAGTGTATCTATGCTGTGCATGCTACTGGCTCTGCTAGTAATTTAGCAGCCAGGTTGGCTATCAGATCAACTGTCAGGTAGCACTATAGCAATGTCTATATTCAAGGAATTATTATTTTACTTAAGAATGGTCCCAAATTGCAAAAGTAGTGATGCTGGCAATTCTAATATGCTAAAGAGAAGCCACAAAGTGCTTCCTTAAAAGTGAAAAGGTGGCCGGGCGCAGTGGCTCACGCCTGTAATCCCAGCACTTTGGGAGGCCGAGACGGGCGAATCACGAGGTCAGGAAATCGAGACCATCCTGGCTAACACAGTGAAACCCCATCTCTACTAAAAATACAAAACATTAGCCAGGCCTGGTGGCACATGCCTGCAATCCCAGCTACTCGGGAGGCTGAGGCAGGAGAATGACATGAACCCGGGAGGCGGAGCTTGCAGTGAGCGGAGATTGCGCCACTGTACTCCAGCCCGGGCCACAGAGTGAGACTCAGTCTCAAAAAAAAAAAAAAAAAGTGAAAAGGTGAAAGTTCTTGATTTCAAGAAAGAAAAACATCATATGCTGAGGTTGCTGAGATTTATGGTAAGAATGAATCTTCCCCACTACCCCGTGAAATTGTGAAGGAAAAAGAGATTTGTGTTAGTTTTGCTGTCACACCTCAAACTGCAAAAGTTATAGCCACAGTCTGTGATAAGTGCTTAGTTAAGATAGAAAAGGCAGGCCGGGCGAGGTGGCTCAAGCCTGTAATCCCAGCACTTTGGGAGGCTGAGACGGGCGGATCACGAGGTCAGGCGATCGAGACCATCCTGGCTAACACGGTGAAACCCCGTCTCTACTAAAAAATACAAAAAACTAGCCGGGCGAGGTGGCGGGCGCCTGTAGTCCCAGCTGCTCGGGAGGCTGAGGCAGGAGAATGGCGTGAACCCACGAGGCGGAGCTTACAGTGAGCTGAGATCCGGCCACTGCACTCCAGCCTGGGCGACAGAGTGAGACTCCATCTCAAAAAAAAAAAAAAGATAGAAAAGGCTGTAAATTTGTGGGTGGAAGACACGAAGTGAAAGGTGTTTCAATGGATACAATCAGCAACTGGGTCTGGTACTATCTGTAGTTCAGGCATCCACTGGGAGTCTTGCAACACATCCCCCTAAGATTGGGGGCAGGGGTTACTGTACTTTCTCTCCTATCTTCCATAGTTTTATTATATTTTTTATAAAAAATAAAAGTTATGGCTGGGCAGGGTGGCTCATGCCTGTAATCCCAGCACTTTGGGAGGCTGAGGCAGGAAGATCACTAGAGGTCAGGAGTTCAAGACCAGCATGGGCAACATAAAGAGATCCTGGTTCTACTATATATATATGTATATACATACATATATATATAATTTATATATATATAATTTAGCCAGGTGTGGTACATCTAGCTAGCCTGGGAGGCTGAGGCAGGAGAATTGAACCTGGGAGTTCAAGATTGCAGTGAACTATGATTATACCACTGCACTCTTGCCTGGGCAACAGAGCAAGACTGTCTCAAAATAAATAAATAATAAATAAATAAACAATAGTTATACTATTCTTTTAAAAATTTGAGTGCCAGGACAATTCAATGAGGGAAAAAACAGTTTTTCTAACATATGGTGCTAGGATAACTAGATGTCCACTTGCAAAAGAATCAAATTGGACCCCAACTCCTCTATATACATAAATTATCTCAAAATAAATCTCAGACCTAAATGAAAAGCTAAAACTATAAAACTCTTAAGAGGACACATAGTAAATCTTCATGACCTTGGATTAGGCAACACCAAAGCACATGTGACAAAAGAAAAAATATATAAATTGGACTATATCAAAATTGAAAATCTTTGGTTGCAAATGATACCATCAAGAAAGTGAAGAACTCACAGAATGGGAGAAAATACTTGCTAAGCATATATGATAAGGGACTTCTGCCCAGAATATACAGAGAACTCTTACAATTCAAATAATAAAAGATAACCCAATTTAAAAAATGGATATGGCTGGGCATGGTGGATCACGCCTGTAATCCCAGCACTTTGGGAGGCTGAGGCGGGCAGATCACCTGAGGACAGGAGTTTCAGACCAGCCTGGCCAGCATGGTGAAACTTCGTCTCTACTAAAATTACAAAAAAAAGCAGCCGGGCGTGATGGTAGTCACCTGTAATCCCAGCTACTCAGGAGGCCGAGGCAAGAGAATCACTTGAACCTGGGGGTAGGAGGTTGCAGTGAGCCAAGATCACACCATTGTACTCCAGCCTACGTGACAGAGCGGGACTCCATTTCAAAAAAACAGACAAACAAACAAACAAAACCACTATACAAATATACTACTGCCTCTCGAAGCATCCTGTTTATTCTCTAGGCAGTTCTAATCACTAGAAAAGTCTTCCTTCTTTTGGGCTTATGTCTTCCTGTAATCATTGGTCCCAGAGCTGCTTTATGGCTAGATTAAGTTTAATTCTTTTGCCACATGAGAAAGGGCTGATACTGCTGTCATTTGGACATACGCCAATTTTCTCAAAGGTAGTACCTAAATCTGGATACATGCCAGGTCCAGGACTAACCAACCTCCCTTATTCAGAAAACTACAATAATTGAATTTTGGCAATTCAATTATTCAAAATCTTATGGCTGATTCCTAATTAATTTTATCAACAATAAAATTCCCTTTGTCATAAATGTTCCTATTAGGCTATTTATCCTTCATCAATTCTTCTTTCAACTGGTTTTTTCCAACCCAAATGCAGGATTATATATTTAGTTGTATTTATTTAAACCAATCTGTTAACTCCTTGTTGCTACAGACTTTCAAATTATTTTTACTGTTTGCATGAAGGTCCAACAAGCTTTGCCGTTTCTGAATGTGATCAACATGTTGTCAAAGTCCTTACTCATTGCTTACCTCCAATTCTCTGGCATTTTTCTATTCTCAATAATTCCTCAAAGTTGAACTTTCTTACCTACAAGTTCATAGCAATCTCAGATATAATTAGTTCAGGTTAGGAAACAAAGTCATATTGAGTAGTTAAGATGCTTTCTTAATTTCACCTATATTGGACTTTAATTCTACTTTACTAAGTGATTTGTTGTTGTTCTTACAGAATAAAGATTATTCTCCTTGATGGAAAATATGGAAACAAAATAGGAGCTGTTAATATTTAAAAAGCATATATTTTCCATATTCCTGTTTCTGAAAATAATTGTAAAATCTTTAAAATGATCTTTAATATATTCCTCACATCTGTTAATTCTTAATTTTAATTATTCTGCCACACTTATATGTTTGTCACTTTTCTATATTCAACTTTTATAAATATCCTTTTAAAACCTGAGTTAAGGCCAGGTACGGTGGCTCATGCCTGTAATCCCAGCACTTTGGGAGGCCAGGCAGACAGATCACCTGAGGTCAGGTGTTCGAGACCAGCCTGGTCAACTTGGTGAAACCCCGTCTCTAATTAAAAAAAAAAAAATTAGCCAGGCATGGTGGCACGCACCTGTAATCCCAGCTACTTGGGAAGTTGAGACAGGAAGATTACTTGAACCTGGGAGGCAGAGTTTGCAGTGAGCTGAGATCGCACCAGTGCACTCCAGCCTGGGTGACACACCAAGACTCCATCACACACAAAAAAAAAAAAAAAAAAAAAAAAACTTGAGTTAAGATTGTTGCAAGTGGAGTCACAGTAGTTTTAGTTGCACTTGCCTTTTAAAAAACACTGATTTCTATAATTTGTAACTGCATAATTATATAATTATGTTTTAATGTTTTCCAACTTTCCTAGTCTTAGCTCATAAGATCATGACTACTTATTTTTTGTACAATTTCTTTTAAAGCCTCTTCCTACCATCTAGACAATATATGCATGTGGCTACTTCTAGAATTCTCCATCATAGCTATCATAAACTTTAATATGGTCACTTTGTCTCCAGACGTTTCTATCATTCCTACCCACCAAGCAATTCTTCCTCATTGGCTATAAATAGATCCAGAGCAGCAGTACCCTTCATTAAATCCTTTATCTGTTCTATATTTACTAAACAACTTTTTTTTGTTAGAAAAGAAACTTAAAGCATAGTAAGTTAAAAAGTTTTTAAAAATCTGAAATCTTACCATCCCAAGAAAAAGTCACTGTTTTTTATTTTATTTATTTATTTATTTATTTACTGAGATGGAGTCTTGCTCTGTTGCCCAGGCTGGAGTGCAGAGGCGTGATCTTGGCTCACTGCAACCTCTACCTCCTGTGTTCAAGTGATTCTCCTGCCTCAGTCTCCCGAGTACCTGGGATTACAGGTGTGTACCACCACGCCCAGCTAATGTTTGTATTTTCAGTAGGGACGTGGTTTCACCAGTATCGAACTCCTGACCTCAGGTGATCCGCCTACCTCAGCCTCCCAAAGTGCTGGGATTACAGGCGTCAGCCACCATGCCCGGTCCCAAGAAAATAATTGTTAATAATTTGGTGTATATTCCTCAAGACTTCTCATACAAATATATTTTTTCCCTTATAATCTAAGACGAAAATGTCAGCAAGGTAAGAATTTGTGAAATACCCATAGTTAAATTCAAATGAATCTGATTGGCCATGAAGACTGCTTAGAAATCTGCACTTTTCGGCCAGGCATGGTGGCTGACACCTGTAATCCCAGCACTTTGGGAGGCTGAGGCGGGTGGATCATCTGAGGTCAGGAGTTCAAGACCAGCCTGGACAATGTGGCAAAACCCTGTTTCTACTAGAAATACAAAAATTAGCCTGGTGTGGTGGCGGATGCCTGCAATCCCAGCTACTCGGGAGGCTGGGGCAGGAGAATCGCTTGAAACCAGAAGGTAGAGGTTGCAGTGAGCTGAGGTCACGACACTGTACTCCAGCCTGGGCAACAGAGTGAGATTCTGTTTCAAAAAAAAAAAAAAAGAAAGAAATCTGTACTTTTATTTAAATATTTTCCTATCCAAAAAATATCTACCATTATACCAATCATTTATAAATCTTATATTCATGCGTTAGCCAACTACATTTACCATTATAGATTTCCAGGTTTCGATTTAAGCATTTTGACAAAATTAGAACTCCTTTCACAAACTTTTCAATCTTTCTAATTAAAAGAATTATTTACTTATCAGAAGTAATAGATATGTCAATTTGAACTATTTATACATGGTGGTATCTAGTACAAAAATTCCCAATAAACATAGAAAGCTATAAATATCTAGAGGAACACAGAAGACAGTAGGTAGGCAAGCTCATTTAGACCCTCTCTTTAAACATAATACGAATCCCAGAAGCCATAAAGAAAAAAATTAGCCAATGTGACCAAGTACAAAAATTTTAACTTCTATATAGAAAAAGATTCTCTTGTAAAGTTTTAAGACATCTTATAGACTGGGAGAAGCCATTTGTAACACATAATACTCAAGTGGCTAATATCCATAATACATAAAGATTTCCTACAAATCAATAACAAAAATACAAAAGTTCATAAAAGATATAAACAAGTAATTCACAGAAGAAATATAAAACACCAATAAGCATATGTAAAGATGCCAAGCCAATACATTCAAATCAAACACATTTTTTTTGCTCATCAGATTGGCAAAAATTAAAATGGAAAGTATCTACTGCTTGACCTCCCCAGGCTCAGGTGATCCTCCCACCTCAGCCTCCTGAGTAGCTAGGAAAACAGGTGTGTGCCACTACACCTGGCTAATTTTTGTGGAGACGGGGTTTCACCATGTTGCCCAGGCTGGTCTTCAACTACTGGGCTCAAGCAATCTACCTGCCTCGGCCTCCCAAAGTGCTGGGATTACAGGCATGAGCCACAGCATCCAGCCTTTTTCTTATATTATACTATTGGAGTTGGAGTGAACTGATATAAATGTTCTGAACGATAAGTTGAAGAATTTAAGAAAAAAATTTTAAGCATGCATACCCTGTATTTCAACAACCTCAATTCCAGGAAAATCTATTCTACTAAAATATATGTAGGTATGCACAAAGATCTACATATATGAATGGCCACTGCAGCACTCTTTGTAATACAAAAAAATGGAAGCAACACAATCTTCATTAATAATCAGAAAGTTAAATTATGATCCACCTGTAATGGAGTACTATGCAGCAGACAAAAGAATGGGGTAAATCTTTACACGTTGATCTGAAAAGACAGCCATGATACCCTTTTAAAAAATGTAAAGTTGTAAAATAATCACATTATGTTTAGGGAAAAAAATGTGTAAAGATAGATATTGACATAGAGAGTGAATGAATGCATACAAAAATCTGAAAAAATATACAACAAACCGATAAGACTTACATTTTAGTACTTTGGGAATAATTTATTACAGTCAGCCTTAATTACTTTTGTAAATACGGTCACATACACTTTTAAATACTTCTACTGGCAAAAATCTGAACCAAATTTGTCCAATAAAAGGGTCATAATTGAATCACAGAATATTCATACAAGAGACATTTTTCCAACTTCAGGCTGCAATCCATTAGTGAAATGCAAAATCAATTCAAAGGGATGGAACAAGCATATTTTAAAGAATAAAATACAACAGATAATATCAGAATGCAGGCTGGGCTTGGTGGCTCACATCTGTAATCCCAGCACTTTGGGAGGCCGAGGCGGGCAGATCACCTGAGGTCAGGAGTTCGAGACCAGCCTGGCAAACATCGTGAAACCCTGTTTCTACTAAAAATACAAAAAATTAGCTGGGTGTGGTGGTGCATGCCTGTAATCCCAGCTACTCAGAAGGAGCAGAATTGCTTGAACCCGGGAAGTGGAGGTTGCAGTGAGCCGAGATTGCACCTTTGCACTCTAGCTTAGGCAACAAGAGCGAAACTCCAACTCAAAAAAAAAAAAAAAAAATCAGAATGCATTACCCATAATACTGTTTTAAACAATTACGTATGTGTGTGTGGCCTTAATCACAAAATAAAATATACCTCCTACTGTGAATTTTGAGCAAAATCACACTAACAACATTTCAACATTATGTTTTCAAGGAATGTTTAATGATTTACAAAAGTGCTCACTTGAAAGTGTTGAAGGGAAAAAGCAGGGCACAATACTACATGTATATATATGTATCATCTCAATTTAGTTATATTTGCATAGAAAAAAGAAAGAGAGAAAACTATTCCTAAAAGATGGCTATTTGGAGTGGCAAAATACAAGTAATTTTTGTTCTTTTTACCCATAGTTTCAAAAATTCCTATAATGAGCATATGGCTTCCATCTAATCAGAACAAAATGCTACTTAAAACATAAATTAGGGCCAGGAGCTGTGGCTCAGGCCTGTAATCTCAGCCTGAGAATCAGAGTTGTAATTTCAGCTCTGGGAAGCTGAGGCGGGCAGACTGCTTGAGCCCAGGAGTTTGAGACCAGTCTGGGCAACATGGTGAAACCCCATCTCTACAAAGAATATAAAAATTAGCCAGGCATGGTGGCACATGCCTGTAGTCCCAGCTACTTTGGAGTCTGAGGCACAAGAACTGCTTGAACCTGACAGGCAGAAGTTGCCAAGATCGTGCCACTGCACTCCAGCCTGGGCAACAAAGCAAGATTCCATCTCAAAAAACAAAGAAAAACAAAAAACAGATAGCCAGCCATGGTGGCTGATGTCTGTAATCCCAACACTTTGGGAGGCCAAGACAAGTGGATCATCTGAGGTCAGGAGTTTAGGACCAGCCTGGCCAACATGGTGAAACCCCGTCTCTACTAAAAATGCAAAAATGAGCCAGGGTTGGTGGCGCGTACCTGTAATTCCAGCTGCTCAGGAGGCTGAGGCAGGAGAATTGTTTGAACCTGCCAGGCGGAGGCTGCAGTGAGCCGATATCAGGCCACTGCACTCCAGCCTGGGCAACAGAGCAAGACTCCATCTCAGAAAAAAAAAATAAAATAGCTGGGTGTACTGGCATACTGAGTCCCAGCCAGCTATTCAGGAGGCTGAGATGGGAAGATTGATTGCAATTGGGAGGCCGAGGCTGCAGTGAGCCATGATCATGCCACCGTACTCCAGCCTGGGTGATAGAGCGAAATCTTGGTTCAAAACAACAACAATATCAAACCCATAAGTGATGTATATTTTGCCACTATAAAAAATGTGTTAAGCATATATTTAATCATTAAGTACTTTCTGAAAACCTTCTATGTCCTAAGCATTCAGTATTCTAGGTACTGAGGATAGGATGGTGAGCTAAAGAAAGTCTCTGCCTCGTGGAGCTTATATTCTAGTAGGAAACTCTACAGAATAAATTGGATTAAATTCCTTGTGTAGTAAGATAAAATTCTGTTTGAGAAACAGGACACTATCATTCTTTCAACAGTTATTAGTTGCCCTATGTACACTTTTAGGTACTTGTTACCCACTCCCTCGCACTGTGCTGAATCCTCGCAGTCATCAGGTAAAATGGTACTTTAATAACAATAAAATCTTCAGTTTACATTTTAAAAACTTAAACACCTTGGGTAAGTTTCATACTGGTGTCAAATTAAGAAAAGAAAAATATTTTGTTTGTAAAAAGTGATTCATTCTTTCTCTACTCTCAATGAAATGACAAAATATAGATCAAAGCAAAACAGTTCAAGAAATCTTTTCTTATGTAAAATATAAAATTACAGCGATCCTTTTTCCTTTGAGTTCCACAGATAATTCAATGTTCATAAAGTTTTTCAATTTACTAGATTACAAATTTGCACTGAAAATAAAAATATCTTAATTATGCTATTAAGAGCAAAATGTTTGGGCATACCTATGATTTTTTTGAGGTGGGGGAACAAGGTCTCACTCTGTCACCCAAGCTGGGGTTCAGTGGTGATTGAATGGCTCACTGCAGCCTTCAAGTTCTGAGCTTAAGGGATCCTCCTTCCTCAGCCTGCCAAGTAGCTAGGAGTACAGGCAGGCACTACCACGCCTGGCTGATTTTTTTTGTAAAGCCAGGGTCTTGCTATGTTGCCCAGGCTGGTCTCAAACTCCAGGGCTCAAGCAATCTTCCTGCTTCATCCTCCAAAGTGTTGCGATTACAGTCATGAGCCACTGCACCCAGTCCTATAATCTTCTTATTAAAGATTCCTATAGCCCATCTCCTCTTTTTCTAACCCTTTATTCTAAGGGTTAAACTCTCCCTTATTTTTCATTCTAGGTTTCTCTCTCTAATTTAGCTCTCTTCTTCTGAGCTGTCCTGATTATAACATAGTCTGATGGTATTCAATTAAACCACTTAGGCAAGTCAATGTTTTGAAGAAACAGATTAATTTTTAAACATAATTTACATATTAAAACATAGCCCAATATTCATGAGTTCATAAGTTGGGTATTTCTACAACGTGGTTAACCATTTTCAGTATTTATTAAAATAAAGCAATAAATGACAACTAAAATGACCTATTTGGTGAATTTAAAATGAGGAAATGACACAGATCAAGGACAAATATTTTATTCCTGTGTACCACAGAGACATTAATTTCAAAACGCATTTTTGTAGAGAAAAACTAGTGCCTTTTATCAGAAAGAAATACACATTACTAAACATTTTATATATAATTTTTCAAAATTGGTATGCAAATTTATCTAGATTTTGTCATTAAGAATCCATCATGTGTTCTAATAGCTTCTGAAAATTAAAATTACTATATTTTCATTTGGGTCAATCAATGCTCCCTCTGCTTTTTTTTGGAGACAGGTTCTCCTCTGTCATCCAGGCTGGAGTGCAGTGGTGCGATCATGACTCACTGCAACCACAAACTCCTGGGCTCAAGGGATCCTCCTATCTCAAGCCTCCTAAGCAGCTGGGACCATGTCTGGCTAATTTTTAAAATGTTTTTGTAGAGACAGGGTTTCACTATGTTGTCCAGGCTGGTCTCAAATTCCTGGGCTCAAGCAATCCTCACAGCCCTCCCAAAGTGCGTGAGCTCACCATGTCTGACCTTTTTTTTAAGTTAAATGACCATCTATTACCATCACAAACACCAAAAATGGCAGGCTAAAACAATTCTCTGAAATCCAATTATTTTTAAGAAATCTCAATATTATTACATATAGTCAGTAAAAGTAAGAATAGCATTAAAATTCTCACTTTTTTTTTTTTGAGATGGAGTTCGGCTCTGTCGCCTGGCTGGAGTGCAGTGGCTGATCTCAGCTCACTGTAAGCTCTGCCTCCCGGTTTACGCTATTCTTCCTGCCTCAGCCTCCGGTAGCTGACTACAGGTCACCACCGCCTCGGGCTAGTTTTTGTATTTTTAGGTAGAGACTGGTTTCACCGTTAGCTGTGGATGGTCTCGACCTCCTGACTCCTCGATCCGGCCTATCTCGCCTCCCAAAGTGCTGGGATTAGGTTGCATTGTCAGCTACTCGGCCTACAATGTTTTTGGGGGCGGGTGGGGATGGAGTTGTCCTCTTGTCACCAGGCTGGAGTGCAATGGCGTGATCTCAGCTCACTACAACCTCTGCCTCCCTGGTTCAAGTGATTCTCCTGCTTCAGCCTCCTGAGTAGCTGGGATTTCAGGCATGCGCCACCACCAGCTAATTTAGAGTTTTTGTAGAGACAGGGAGCCACCATGTTGGCCAGGCTGGTCTCAACTCCTGACCTCAAGTGATCCGGGCCTGCCTCAGTCTCCCAAAGTGTTGGGATTACAGGCATGAGCCACCACACCCAGCCAATTACCTACAATTTTGCCCAAACAGACTCGAACCCATAGAAATTTTGTTCAGTAGGTGTGGGCAGGAGCACAGGAATTTGCATTTTTAACAAAAACATTCGAGATAATTTTACGTAGGTAATTCATGTTCAACACTTAAGAAACACTGCTCTAATAATTTAGTTTATAATATATGTGCTATGCTTAATTCATTAAATATTAACTCAGTGCCTCATATACAAGGTTTAAGTGCTGTGGATCAAACATGAATTCGGGCTTCAAGGAAGGTACAATTTAATAAAGAGATAAGAAATGCATATAAATGACTTACAATAAAGGAAGGAATGTCTTTGGTACAATACTGTGGTTCATGAGGGAATGATAATTTCCACCTGACCTCAGGAAATTCTTCTAGTGAGACATAGCATTTGAAATGAGTGTTAAAGCCTGTCTCTTTAGGACTATAAGGATGGAAAAAATAAAGTAATAAAAAACTTATCCTCACTGAATGATAAATGTATCCATGAATACCACCCCTTCAAACCCCTTCAAACTCAGAAAAGTTATTCCCACCTCCCAAGCTTCATGTTGATTTATGGGTCATGGTCTTGTGTAGTCCTGTATACCACCAGCAGCTCAGCATGCTCTTATCTCTCCAGACATGTCCTTGAAAGGATCTGTTTTAGTACTTTTAGTACATTTATCCACTGTGTGATAAGTGCCCACACAGGAATGCTGATAAACAGAAACATACCCTATCCTTTTACAAATCTTAGGAAGTAAATAGATTTAAGCATAGCTGAAATGGGGAACAGTTTAGGCCGCCTTCAAGTTCTAAAATATCCACACAGCTTGGCATCAGGTAGTACATGATGAGAGAAATGATCAGGAAAAAAAAAAAAGAGAGAGAGAAAGAGATTTTACAATTCTAGAAGGCATTGTTCTAAAGCCAAATAAAAACAAACTACAGGGCGGAAGTTTTAAGGCTCTTCTGCTTCCTGGATTATGTTGTATGTTGTTTAACATGTGACATGTCTGTGACTTTTTAGCTTAAAAAATTCCAGTATCTTCCTAGAAATATAGTAAATACAGAGTCTACAGTGCCCAATCAGTAACTGAATAAATGAATGAATGAATTACTTTCAGGTTATTCTCTGGTTTTCCTTGTGAGGTTTCCATCTCCTCCTTTATTAAGAGAAATAAAAGTCAGACAAGTACCAAATGTGCTATGCTTTCTCATCTCCATGCCTTTGCACATGGTAATGTCTCTGTGGAATGCTTTTCAGCTCCCTCTTCCTCTTGGCTAATTCTTATTATTGAGTCTTCTAAACTCCACTTAAGTGTCCCCTTCCAAAATCCAATGGACTACTTCACATCCGTGGTTCAGTGTCCCCATAAATCTCTATCGCTATATATCTTTTTTTTTTTAGGATGGAGTATCACTCTACCACCAGCTGGAAGGCAGCAGCACGACCTCGCTCACTGCAACCTCTGCCTCCCAGGTTCAAGCACTCTCCTGCCTCAGTGTCTCTGAGTAGCTGGGACTACAGGTGCACGCCACTCACACCCAGCTAATTTTGTATTTTTAGTAGAGACAGGGTTTCACCATACACAGGGATGGGTCTTGACTTGATTCCGGATCTGCCCGCCTTGGCCTCCCAAAGTCCTGGGATTACAGGTGTGAGCCACTGCGCCCGGCCTGCATTGCTGTATCTTAACTCTAATCAGTATATTGTACAGAGGCAGCAAGATAACAAGCTTTGGAGTCAGACACATCTGAGTTCAAATTCTGATTCTAACACTTACTGTGTGACCTTGGACAAGTTACCTAATGTCTCTAAGAATTAATTTCCTTACCTGAAAAACAGAGAATAACAGTGTGTAAGGTGCTCAGTATATCACTTCATACATAATATTGAGTTAATAATAACATGCTCACATTGTATTGTACTTGCTGGTTAAGTTGTCTGACTTTTTCTCTAAACCGCACACTTCTTGAGGAAAGAAACACATTTATCTCTGAATAAGTAGCATTTAGCACAGTGTCTGGCATATGGTAAGTACTTAATTTTTGATGAGTAAATAAATATTACTTCCATTATAAAAAATTAATTTGCCAATTGAAATTCGTTCTGTAATGAGGTGGAAAACAAGTGAATAAAAAAATAAACTCATTGATGTCAGTGTTTTTTTTTTTTTGTTTTTTTTGTTTTTTAAGAATACTGTCTGTCTTTTTTTTTTTTTTTTTTTTTGAGATGGAGTCTCGCTCTGTGGCCCAGGCTGGAGTGCAGTGACGCGATCTCGGCTCACTGTAAGCTCCACCTCCCAGGTTCACGCCATTCTCCTGTCTCAGCCTCCGGCGTAGTTGGGACTATAGGCGCCCGCCACCACGCCCTGACAATTTTTGTATTTTTAGTAGAGACGGGGTTTCAACATGTTAGCCAGGATGGTCTCAATCTACTGACCTCGTGATCTGCCTGCCTCAGCTTCCCAAAGTGCTGGGATTACAGGCGTAAGCCACCGTGCCCGGCCCTTACTGTCTTTAATCATATATTTTTCTTTTCTTTTCTTTTCTTCTTTTTTTTTTTTTTTTTTTGAGATGTAGTCTCGCTTTGTTGCCAGGCTGGAGTGCAGTGGCGCGATCTCGTCTCACTGCAAGCTCCGCCTCCTGGGTTCAAGCGATTCTGCTGCCTCAGCCTCCCGAGTAGCTGGGACAACAGGCACCCACCACCACACCTGGCTAATTTTTGTATTTTCAGTGGAGACGGGGTTTCACCGCATTGGCCAGGATGGTCTCAATCTCCCCACCGTGTGATCCACCCGCCTTGGCCTCCCAAAGTGCTGGGAGCCACCGTGCCTGGTCTTACCATTTTTTTTTTTTAGAATTTACTTTTAACTATACATATTATGAAATGCCAAACAACTCAATACTTGCTTTGACATGGCTGATCATATATGCATAGAACTGCATACCTATAATTTTTTCATAGTATATATTAACCACAAAAATTACCAAGCCACACATAAGACTATCTTTATTTGACAACCACTTAGAAAAGTTACAGTAAAATAGCTGGGCACGGTGGCTCACGCCTGTAATCCCAGCACTTTGGGAGGCCGAGGCGGGCGGATCACAAGGTCAAGAGATTGAGACCATCCTGGCCAACGTAGTGAAACCCCGTCTCTACTAAAAATACAAAAATCAGCTGGGCGTGGTGGCATGCGCCTGTAGTCCCACCTACTTGGGAGACTGAGGCAGGAGAATCACTTGAACCCCGGAGGCAGAGGTTGCAGCATGCTGAGATTTCACCACTGCACTCCAGCCTGGTGACAAAACGAGACTCCGTCTAATAAAAAAAAAAGAAAAGTTACAGTAAAATAAAAAGCTTCTTAAAACCAAGGGAATTCTCAATACAGAAAGCTTAATTAAAAATCTTTTACAGTCCTTGGGGAAGTGAGAAAAAATTCAGTTTCATGGTTTGATAATTTTGACCTATGTAAGAACATAAAAATATCCTAACTACTTAATATAATATTTAATAGATTTTTCCATTGTGATGTTTAATTAGCTGGTTTGAACAACACCGAAGTACTAATTTTTGCTATTCATTTGTAAGGTCTCAATCTGAGAGAATGTTTTTATTTTATATTTGATAATCAATATATTTTACCTGTTTAATTTTAAAATGGGGTCTCACTATGTTGCCCAGGCTGGAGTGCAGTGGCTATTCACAGGTGCAGTCATAGCATATTACGGCCTTGATCTCCTGGGTTCAAGTGATCCTCTTGCTCCTCCTCTGGAGTAGCTGGAACTAAAGGAGTATGCTAACATGCCCAACTCAATTTTTTTTTTTTTTTTTTTGAGACGGAGTCTCGCTCTGTCGCCCAGGCTGGAGTGCAGTGGCCGGATCTCAGCTCACTGCAAGCTCCGCCTCCCAGGTTCCCGCCATTCTCCTGCCTCAGCGCCCCCACCCGAGTAGCTGGGACTACAGGCGCCCGCCACCTCGCCCGGCTAGTTTTTTGTATTTTTTTTAGTGGAGACGGGGTTTCACCATATTAGCCAGGATGGTCTCGATCTCCCGACCTCGTGATCCGCCCGTCTCGGCCTCCCAAAGTGCTGGGATTACAGGCTTGAGCCACCGCGCCCGGCCGCCCAGCTCAATTATATTTTAATCTTCAATGTATTTTTTACAGGCCTGCACTAAAGCTAATATCATTAGTCTTATTTCCTCCTCTTTTCCTTCATAGCCAAGGATAGTTTTACTTTAATGTTCTACTTAAACATAAATTGGGTATTTTAATATATAAAATGGAATTCTGCCTCTGAAAGATAATCTTTACTTTGAGCCATTTTTTAATTCATTATGCAAAGGAATAATGATTTTACAATGAGGATTCCAAAACTATGTTACAGTATATGGATACAATGGTGAGAGTTATAATCCATGACTCTTATAGAATACAAGTGATCAGTGCTTTACGTCAATTTATAATCCACTGTTTTTTTGTGTGTTTTTGTTTTGTTTTGTTTTGTTTTTAGATAGAGTTTTGCTCTGTTACCCAGGCCGGAGTGCAGTGGCACAATCTCAGTTCACTACAACGTCCACCTCTTGGGCTCAAGCAATTCTCCTGCCTCAACCTCCCAAATAGCTGGGACTACAAGTGTGTACCACCATGCGCATCTAATTTTTGTATTTTTAGTAGAGATGGGGTTTTGCCACATTGGCCAGGCTGGTCTCGAACTCCTGACCTCAAGTGATCTGCCTGCCTGTCTCCCAAAGTGCTGGGATTACAGGCGTGAGCCACCACACCCGGCCAATCCACTGCTTATATGACCCACATGTGTTTTATTGCTTCTAAAAGAGCAGATACTTAATATATGACATTAATACAGATTGCAAACTAAACAAAAATATTTCTTTTCATTTATATATGTATTTTTTGAGACAAGGTCTGGCTGTGTCACTCAGGCTGGAGTGTAGTGGTGCAATCTTGATTCACTGCAACCTCCACCTCCCGGGCTCAGGGCAGCCTCCCGGGTTCAGATCATCCTCCCACCTCAGCCTCCCGAGTAGCTGGGACTACAGGCATGCACCGCCATGCCCAGCTAATTTTTGTATTTTTTTGTAAAGACAGGGTTTTGTCATGTTGCCCAGGTTGGTCTCAAACTTGGTAGCTCTAGCAATCCGCCGCCCACCTTGACCTCCCAAAGTGCTGGAATTACAGGCGGGAGCCACTGAACCCAGTCTCTCTTTTTACTTAAAGGGAAAAAAAAAGACACAGGATTTCTTTCCAAAGGAGACATTTGTTGAGTAGATGACGGCTGCATTAGGAATTAAAATTATATAGAAGATAGGTATCTTCAGTTATTTAAATAATAGTGAAAATGAAAAATTTAAACAGATTGCAAGATTAGTCAAGTACTAAATGGAAAAAAATATCTCCAGGCATCTTAGTAAGTGAAAAATAATGTATTTTTAAATTTTTGCCATTGTTATAAGCCATATACCAAGTTGTGAACCATTTTTTTCAGTCTATTGTTTAAAGAATTTCTGGATTCTAAATTATGTTTTTAATAAACAGCAATAGGCTGGGCGCATTGGCTCACACCTGTAATCCCAGTACTTTGGGAGGCCGAGGCAGGCAGAACACCTGAGGTCAAGAGTTCAAGACCAGCCTGACCAACATGGAGAAACCCCATCTCTACTGAAAATACAAAATTAGCCAGGCATAGTGGCATATGCCTGTAATCTCAGCTACGTGGGAGGCTGAGGCAGGAGAATCGCTTGAACCCAGGAGGCAGAGGTTGTGGTGAGCTGATACTGTGCCATTGCACTCCAGCCTGGGCAACAAGAGTGAAACTCTGTCTCAAAAAATAAAATAAAATAAAAATAAAAATAAACAGCAATAATTGTTAACTTTTTCTTTTCTTTCATTAGAGATAAAGAGTTTAGAGAAATATTTGGTGCAAAACCCTTAGACGGCTCTTTATCTACAGGTAATACCTGAACAAGATACTTTTTTAGTGGAAGATAAAATAAAAATCCAACCACCCTATCCGCCTCCAAAGGAAGGTTTATTCTAGTTAGTCAAGGAAGCGGATGCTCCTTGGAGAAGAAACAGCATCTACAAAGGCAGAAAGACAGGAAATAACATGATATCTTTAGAGAATCAGGGTAAGGGCCAGGCAAGGTAGCTCATACCTACAATCCTAGCACTTTGGGAGGCCAAGGTGGGTGGATCACTTGAGCCCAGGAATTTGAGACCAGCCTGGGTAACATAGGGAGACCCCATCTCTATTTAAAAAAATAGCAGGGCACAGTGGCTCACGCTTGTAGTCCTAGCACTTTCGGAGGCTGAGGTGGGCGGATCACTTGAGGCCAGGAGTTCGAGACCAGCCTGGCCAACATGGTAAAACCCCGTGTCTACTAAAAATACAAAATATTAGCTGGGCGTGGTGGCAGGCACCTGTAATCCCAGCTACTTGGGAGGCTGAGGCAGGAGAATCGTTTGAACCTGGGAGGTGGAGGCTGCAGTGAGCCAAGATTACACCACTGCACTCCAGCCTGGGTAACAGAGTGAAACTCTGTCTATAAGTAAATAAATAGGTATAAATTTTAGGCTGGGCATGGTGGCTCACGCCTGTAATCCCAACACTTTGGGAGGCCGAGGCAGGTGGATCACCTGAGGTCATGAGTTCAAGACCAGCCTGACCAACATGGAGAAACACCATCTCTACTAAAAATACAAAATTAGCCTGGCATGTTGGCATATGCCTGTAATCCCAGCTACTCGGGAGCCTGAGGCAGTAGAATCGCTTGAACCTGGGAGGCAGAGGTTGTGGTGAGCCGAGATCGTGCCATTGTACTCCAGCCTGAGCAATAAGAGCAAAACTCCATCTCTAAATAAATAAATAAATAAATAAATAATTTATAGAAAGAACCACAGTGAGTTCAATAATGCTGGAAAATCCAGTGAAGCTAGATTAAAAGGAAAAAAGACCAGTGGCAGGGAAATTTGTTGGGAGGCTACTAAAGTAAGCAAGGCAAGAAGTGATAAAAGCCTGAGCTAAGCAAATGGCAGTAATCAAAATTCAATTTCTACATTTGCATTGAAATTTTTCCCTGTAGGAAATGTTTGTAATGTAGCATAAGAATCATAAAATGAACATCATAATTATAATCTCTCAAGTCTGACTGCCTAGTCTTAATGTCCTGGTGACACTGCTGATGGTGAAAACTTGTTCTTTAAACAATTCTATGTGCCTCAGCTTTTTCATCTGCAAAACAGGTTAATGATAAAAATCTTTATCATATATTTTTATGGTGATTAAAAGAGGTAATAAATATAAAACAATGCCTAAACAAGTTTATATAGTTTAGTACAATATAGTACACAGCAGCAAGAGAAACAGGAACAGTTATCTACTATTCATACTTGTACAATTGTTATTTTGGGTGTAGACAATGCTGACCTTCTGCAAGTTTACATTGTTAACTATTGCAGAAAGATATTTATCAATCCAAGATCAGAAAATACCCTGGGCAAAGGGTTTTTATTATAGATGCAAAACTGTTTTTGTTTTAAAACACTGAAAATTTTTTCTAGATGTATAGTTAACTTCCACGTGACTCCGAAAAAGTTGAAAATATTTTTGTTTCTGTGATTATATATAAGTATATTGTGAATAATAGGACCAATATCTTTCCAAGTAATAAACGAAACTATTTATAAGCTGCCTTAAACCAGTTTGAACTAATAAATATTCAGAGTTGCCAGAAATCAAATCCCAGAACTTAAGAGATCATTCCTTTTGCAAAATCAGTGATAGCTTAATTTAATGATTGTCATCTCATATTTATGTAATAACATGTTAGAGTCCATAAAGAACGTGTTTACAACCTAATTATTGCCCTTTAGCATTTTAGCCTTTTAGTATTTTTACTATGTGTGTGTATATAGATACACGCATACACACAAATATATATACATATATTATTTTTTTCTAAAAACACATATCACCTTAAGGACTTATATTTTATTTTTTGTTTGTTTTTCTTATGCAAAGGTGGAGGTTAGCTACAATATACTTCTCAAAAAAAAAAAAGGCTTATTAGTATTTTAGTTTTTGTATTTAGATTCACAACATAGAAAAAATGTGAATAAGAAATTACAGGCCGGGCACAGTGGCTCACGCCTGTAATCCCAGCACTTTGGGAGGCTGAGGTGGGCAGAACATGAGGTCGGGAGTTTGAGACCAGCCTGACCAACATGGTGAAACCCTGTCTCTACTAAAAATACAAAAATTAGCCAGGCGTGGTGGCTCGGATCTGTAATCCAAGCTACTCAGGAGGCTGAGTCAGGAGAATTACTTGAACCTGGGAGGCGGAGGTTGCAGTGAGCCAAGATTGTGCCACTGCACTTCAGCCTGGGCAGCAGAGTGAGACTCCATCTCAAAAACAAAAACAAAACAGAAATTACAAAAATAGGCTGGGTGCAGTGGTTCGTGCCTGTAATCTCAGCACTTTGGGAGGCCAAGGCGGGTGGATGACGTGAGGTCAGGAGTTCTAGACCAGCCTGGCCAACATGGTGAAACTTCGCTTCTACTAAAACACAAAAATTAGCCAGGCATGGTAGCGCACACCTGTAATCCCAGCTACATGGGAGGCTGAGGCGGGAGGATCACTTGAACTTGGGAGGTGGAGGTTGCAGTGAGCCGAGATTGGGCCACTGCACTCCAGCCTGGGTAACAGGATACTCCATCTCGGAAAAAAAAAAAAAAAAGAAATTACAAAAATATCAAAAACCAGAGGTTGTCCTTTGTGGTAAAGAGCAGTTTAAATACTTTAATCCATAAAAGACGATAATAGTAATGTTTCTATAGTTATCTTAAAAATCATTATGGAATCAAGTCACCAGGAAAAAAACTATCTTTGATACTTCTAACCAGGCAATTATTGTTTTGGTTCTTTTTCTTTCTTAAACTACGGTAGGTAGTAATGAACCAGTCTTTCTCAGAGCTATACACCAGAGAGTATTAAGTGAAACTATACATGAAAAATTAAGGATACTTTCAATCTTTTAAACAGTTCATTACTCTTCATATCGTATTATTCTTCAAACTTGTCAGTCATTGTTCACAATATTCTCAAAGAATTCATATGAGGATACTCTTTTAAATCCATGAAAAATGGCCAGGCGTGGTGGCTCACACCTGTAATTCCAGCACTTTGGGAGGTCAAGGCAGGAGGATCACAAGGTCAGGAGTTCGAGACCATCCTGGGCAACATGGTGAAAACCTGTCTCTACTAAAAATACAAAAATTAGCTGGGCATGGTGACACATGCCTGTAATCCCAGCTACTCAGGAGACTGAGGCAAAAGGATCACTTGAACCCCGAAGTCGGAGGTTGCAGTGAGCAGAGATCGTGTCACTGCACTCCAGCTTGGTGATAGAGCAAGACTCTGTCTCAAAAAAAAAAAAAAAAAAAAAAAAAAAAGTTCATTACAAAGTTTTGGAATGCTAATCAGTAATAAGAATTGCAAACATTTCTATAGCTAATTGAAAATGTTAACAAAGCAAAACAAATGCACAAACAAAAACATAAAATAAGAAGCCAACCTAAAGGGATGTGGGAATGGAATACTTTCTTCTCTTTCTTCCCTTATCCTCTACCTTTCATGGGAGAGCAGAAAAGGAAAATAATAATAAAGAGAAAGAAGATGATGAGAATAGGCCTATAAAAACCTGGAAAGAAAACAACCAGTAGGCTGGGCGTGGTGGCTCACACCTGCAATTCTAGCACTTTGGGAGGCTGAGGTGGACAGATCACTTGAGGCCAGGAGTTCAAAACCAGCCTGGCTAACACAGTGAACCCTCATCTCTACAAAAAAATAGAAAAATTAGCCGAGCATGGTGGCATGTGCTTGTAGTCCCAGCGACTCGGGAGCCTGGGAAGTCAAGGATGCAATGAGTCATGATTGAGCCACTGCATTCCAGCCCGGGTGACAGAGCAAGAGTCTGTTTCAAAAACAACAACAAAAAAACAAAATAGAAGAAACCAACCAGGCATGACAGCACACACCTGTAGTGCCAGCTACTTGAAAGGCTGAGGCAGGACGACCCCTTGAGCCCAGAAGTTTGAGGCTGCAGTGAGCTGTGTTCACGCCACTGCACTCCAGCCTGGGCAACAGGCTGGCTCCCAAAGTGCTGGGACTACAGGGGTGAGGCACTGTACCCAGCTAAGTGGCTCTGATGTCAATATGAAATGCCAGTCTCTGATGTAATAATGAAATGTTGTATTTCCTCATTAATTTTAAATATTAATTAAAAATTGTTAGATATGTGTTATGGAATTAAAGTTTTTGTTGTTGTAATTGTGGTTTTCTTAAAAAATAGCAAATCTAAACCTAAATTGTTTGTTGTGGTAGCCATTAGCCCCATATAATTATTAAGTATTTGAAATGTGATACACCAAATTGGGATGTCCTGTAAGTGTAAAGTACATACAGGATTTTAAAAACTTGGTATAAAAATATAAAATATTTTATTAATAATATTTTAGGCCGGGTGCGGTGGCTCAGGCCTGTAATCCCAGCACTTTGGGAGGCCGTAGGACGGCGGATCACGAGGTCAGGAGATCACACCATCCTGGTTAACACGGTGAAACCCGGCCTCACAAAAAAAAATTACAAAACTAGCTGGCGAGGAGCGGGATGCCTGTAGTCTCAGCTACTCGGGAGGCTGAGGCAGGAGAATGGTGTAACCCGGGAGGCGGAGCTTGCAGTGAGCTGAGATCCGGCCACTGCACTCCAGCCTGGGTGACAGAGCGAGACTCTGTCTCAAAAAAAAAAAAAAAAAAAAAAATTTAATATGGATTATATGTTGCAATAATATTTTGGATATATTGAGTTAAAATACATTTTAAAATTAAATTAACCTGTTTCTTTTTAATTTTAAAAAGGTGGTTAACAGAAAATTTTAAACTATATGTGGCTCATATTATATTCCTACTGGACTTTAGGCAGTTTAGACCTTTAGGCAGTTTCCCCTCTTCTAAAATGCCCTAAATCAAGATTACACTCAGCTATAAGCATTCTTTCCTACATGGTTCAGTAGCAATAATGGCACACAACTGGGTTAAAATACAAGCTTCACAGTATGGCAGTTCAAATGGTAGCAAGAACTTAGAGGAACCAGACTCCTCATACAGTACTGCTGGACAAAACAATCTGGCAATGCCTAATAAATTTAAAATGTACTTATATCAATCTGACATTTCCACTTCTAGAAACATATCCAAGAAACCTATGAACATACGCACAAGGAGACATGTCCAAACTAGCATTATCTGTAGGGCAGAGGCCACCAAGCCACCCACCAAGATTTTGTACTCTTTTTCCATAATGTAGAGTTGTTTCTTGGAATTAACTGCCAAGTCAGCAATTCATTTCCCAGCCCCCTTTTTTAGGAAATGTAGGTCCCAGGTTGTGTCATATGACTTGAATTCTAGCCAATGGAAAATGAACAGAAGTGATATATGCCACTTCTAAGGACTGGCCCTTAAAAACCTCCAAACACCATTCTCCACTCTCTTATGTTCACTGGATGAATGCTGATACCTAGAGCAACGTTGGAAACCACAGGTTAAAAATGACAGTCTCCATCAGCCTGGGTTCCTTAATGACTTCACAGAACACAGCTCCTCCTTCTCCACTGAAGGAACTCTATATGGGCAAGAAATAAACTAAAATTATGTTAAGCCTTTGAGATTTTAGGATGTATCCATTAGAGCAGTCAGTATTAACTTAATATATGTGTAAAAATTAAAAACAGCCAGGCGCAGTGGCTCAAGCCTGTAATCCCAGCACTTTGGGAGGCCGAGGCGGGCGGATCACGAGGTCAGGAGATCAAGACCATCCTGGCTAACAGAGTGAAACCCTGTCTCTACCAAAAAATACAAAAAATTAGCCGGGTGTGGTGGTGGGCACCTGTAGTCCCAGCTACGCAGGAGGCTGAGGCAGGAGAATGGCGTGAACCTGGGAAGTGGAGCTTGCAGTGAGCCGAGATCACACCACTGCACTCCAGTCTGGGCAAGAGAGCGAGACTCCGTCTCAAAAAGAAAATAAATAAATAAATACAAAAAAATAAAAATAAAAAATAAAATAAAAAAAATTAAAAACAACTGACATGTCCATCAATAGGAGTTTGGATAAATCATAGTATAATCATACTATAGAATGATATATAGTAGCTACAATGAAAGAACTAGATCTACATCTATCAACATGAGTTTTTTTTTTTTAAGTTTAACCTCAAAATAGCTAGTTACCAAAACCAATTTTTAAAACACATATGTTGACCATACAAATTAATATGTAATAAGTAAGGGTGGGAGAATTATAAGCTCTTAACTTTTATGTTTCTTACACTTGCATTATCAATATTATGTTTAACCCATGATTTTGTCATAGAAACTTTTTTTTTTTAAACAAGGTCTCACTCTGTTACCCAGGCTGGAGTGCAGTGACATGATCATGGTTCACTGCAACCTCAACCTCCTGGGCTCAAGCAGTCCTCCCATCTCAGCCTCCTGAGTAGCTGAGCTAAGTTTTATACTTTATTTGTAAAGATGAGGTTTTGTCATGTTGCCCAGTCTGGTCTCAAACTCCAAGACTCAAGCAGTCTGCCTGCCTCAGCCTCCCAAAGTGCTGGGGTTAGAGGAATGAGTCACCAAGCCTGGCCATCTTCACAGGAACTTTTAAAGCCAATTTTCCATTTCATGAGGGTTAATTTTGTTAAAACCGCAAAATATAATCCATAAATCCATTATTCAGGTACAGATAAACTATAATAATAATGGCCTAAAAATTGGAGAAAGGATGCCACAGTCAACCCCCATGAGCTGTGGAATTTGCACTCCCTCAGAATACCTCACTTACTATGCTTCACATGAAATCAGTCATCATACAGAACAAGTTGCCAATCTCAATAAATATGTCAAATATTAATAGCACTTAATTTCATATGTTATATACAAATAAACAGATTCTAAAGTTTTCTTCCTTTGCCCCAATGAAGTATTTTAGGTGCAATTCACTTTGGAGACCTCTGGTCTAGTGACAAGAGATATAAATATTTGTTGACAAAAAATAATAAAATAAACCAAGTACTTCCAAGAAGAATGGCATTGGGTATTACGGAAAGGAACACAGAAGGGACCCCTAACTCATTATGAGTGTGAGGACGGTAAACAAAGGCTTCCTCAAGGAAGAGTGTTAAACAGAGAACTAAAAAATGGGTAAGAGATTGGATTGTGTTGGGAGTGGCTTTTGGGGGAACACAGTATTCCAAGCAGAGGGAAAAATATACTATGTGCAAAGGTACAGAGGCAAAAGAGAACACAATACATTCAAACAAATACATTCGTTTAATATAGCTGAAGTGGAGTTTCTGGAGGAGTAGAATTGGGATGAAGTGGGTGGATAGTGATTCCAGAAATAAGATTAATGAAGTAAGATTATAAGTCCTTACTTTTGGATTTTATCTAGAGGGCAAAGGAGAGATAGGTGATGAAGGATATGTAGTAAAAAATTTAACCTTGTCCAAAGAGAGGTCCAGATGTTGCCTCCAGCTCCTGGGAGGTAGCCTCTAAACCCCTGGAATTTCTGGAGTAATATGAGTACTCTTACTATTCATGATGGGTCTCTTGAACTACATAGTATGAGCCTAACCTCTGGAGAGGGTAGACTGGAAACTGAGTTCAACCATGCAATCAATCAATAAATCTCAATGAAAACTCTGCTGAGGTAAGAGGATCATTTGAGCCAGGAGTTTGAATCCAGTGTAGGCAATACAGTGAGACCCCATCTCTTTAAAAAACAAAACAAAACACAAACTCTATACACACCAAAGTTTAGGTGAATTTCTTGGGTGGGCAATACCCTATATATATTTCCATACATCCATACATTCATGCTGGGAGGGTATGGAAGGTATGTTCCCTGAGAACAATGGAAGTTTCATATCTTCAACAACTCTCTTCGACTCTACCCTAGGCATCTTTCTTCCTTTGGTTCTAATTTGTAGCTTGTCTTTGTAATGAACTGTATCCCTAAGTATAATAGCTTTCAGTGACTTCTATGAGTTTTTCTAGTGTATTACTGAATCTGAGGATGGTTTGGGGAAACCCCCAAACAGGAAGTTGATGTCAGAAGGGAGGATGGTCTTGTGTAGCCTCTTCATTTGAAATTTGTAGTTGCACCCTAACCCCTTACAATAGGATCAGAAGTCTTGGGCAGACTTGGCAGTGTGGAAGACTGTGCCCTTAACCTTACAGTTTGGCTAACTCTGGGTAAAGGTAATGTTTAACCAGTGTGACAATTAAGCATTTTGTCTACACTGGGGAAAATATATTGCAGAAGGGTAAGACTGGCAAGAGATGACAATGACAGTGGGAATGGAGAAAGACATATTTAAGAGATATTTACAAGGTAGAATTAACAAGATTTGACTGAATGTGAGAGATGAAAGGAGAAGTCAGGGATGGACCTACCAGAAAAAGTATCAGGTTTTAGTTTTGTTTGTTTTGGGGGCAGTAAAGAGGGTTGGAGGACGGAATTCTGTTTTAGACAGTTTAATCTGAGGAAATTTTGACATCTAGGTAAAGCTGTTCCAGCAATCAAAGCAAGGATGAAGATAGAGTCAGGAGCCTTTAGCATAACTACAATAACTGAAGTCATGTGAGAGACTGATATTGACTAGGGACAAATAAGTCAACCAGACAAGAGAAGGTCAAGGACAGAACACCAACATTAAAGGGGTAGGCAGAATATTAAAAGCTCACAGAGAAGAAGTGGGGTAGCCTGAGAAGCAGGAGAAAAACCTGGAAAGCATGATTAACAATGAGTGGTATTTTTCCTCTTTTTGCTTATGTGAATGTTCTCCACTCCTTTATTTAAATGTGAATGTTTATTATTTTTGAATGAGAAAAAATGTGCAATTTAAAAATAGGTATTATATAACATGCATCCATATATTTTCCCATTTATATATTTGTAAATTAGATAAAGTTTAATGATTTTCTGACCTAATCCAAAGTCATTAATGATTCACACAATTCAATGTAACTGAATTATTAGCCTCTATAACCAGCGATTTTCTTTTCCAAGACATGTTTAAAGTGTCCACCCTCATTATTACTGAAAGCCATCTGGAACTACTTAACTTTGCCAGACTCTTGGGATACTGGTTTCCCCCTTGGGAAATCCAACTCAGACTAAATGAATAACTGAGGAAACAACTGTTCTGAAAATATGATGACAATATAGCTGTAATAACGACTTCATCTTCGTCTCATAGTCTACTGGTAAAAAATGGAAAGAAAAAAGACTTCAGGGCCGGGCGCAGTGGCTCACACCTGTAATCCCAGCACTTTGGGAGGCCAAGGCGGCTGGATCACAAGGACAGGAGATCGAGACCATCCTGGCTAACATGGTGAAATCCTGTCTCTACTAAAAATACAAAAAATTAGCCGGGCGTGGTGGCGGGCGCCTGTAGTCCCAGCTACTGGGGAGGCTGAGGCAGGAGAATGGCATGAACCCAGGAGGCGGAGCTTGCAGTGAGCTGAGATCAAGCCACTGCACTCCAGCCTGGATGACAGGGCGAGATTCCGTCTCAAAAAAAAAAAAAAGACTTCAGAATATTTGTTTCTTCTGGATTAAAACAAATATGTTATCTCTAGTATTGTACAGAGAAATTAAATACAAAATATTGACCTATATAAACTAGACAGATAGCCCTATATTCACATCTCCTGTAAGATCAGTTATACCCTTATTTA
Organism: Papio anubis; assembly: GCF_008728515.1. Lineage (NCBI taxonomy): Eukaryota > Metazoa > Chordata > Mammalia > Primates > Cercopithecidae > Papio > Papio anubis. Next base: position 33,877,951 of record NC_044992.1, read on the forward strand.
CAAATTATCTCAAAGTTATAAAATCTCTCGCTTCCACCTTTTCAAAGGAGAGTCTCTCCTTAACCTCAGAAATTCTCAGATTGTCATTGAAATTATTTTAATCTCTTGGGGGATTTAAATTTGGAGAAAGGAGTAAAACATAGGTACCTTTTTTTTTTTTTTGAGACAAAGTCTCACTGTCACCCAGGCTGGAGTACAGTGGCTCACTGCAGCCTCAACCTCCTGGGCTCAGGCAAGCCTCCCACTTCAGCTTCCCAAGTAGCTGGGACTACAGGTGCATGCCACCATGCCCAGCTAAATGTGTTTTTATTTTTTATTTTATTTTGGTGGGGGAGTGGAAGATGGGGGGACAAGGTCTTGTTCTGTCACCCAGGCTGGAATGGACAGCAGTAGGATCTTGGCTCACTGCAACCTCCGCCGCCTGGGTTCAAGCGATTGTCGTCGCTCAGCCTTTTGAGTAGCTGGGATTACAGGCATGCGCCACCAGGTCCAGCTAATTTTTGTGTTTTTAGTAGAGACAGGGTTTTGCCATGTTGGACAGGCTGGTCTCAAACAGGTGATCGGCCCGCCTCAGCCTCCCAAACTGCTAGGATTACAGGCATGAGCCACCGCGTCCAGCAAAAACTGTTTTTTTTAACCTGTTAAAGACCTTAAAGATACTTTACATGAACAAGCCAACCATTTTATATCTAAATAAAAATACATTAACAGCGTCTGTACAAAACACAATATAAATGATGAAATCTCTGATTTAAGGTGAAATGTTTTCCAACTTTAATTTTGCTAGTTTTATTTCAAATCCAAACTTCTGTTCTCAACTAGATGGCCATTTCATCATTTCAGTTTTTTCTAGTTTATACCTATATCAAAATTATCTTGCTTTTTTTTTTTTTTTTTTGAGACAGAGTCTCGCTGTGTCACCCGGGCTGGAGTGCACTGGCTCAATCTCGGCTCACTGCAACCTCCGCCTCTCCGGTTCAAGCGATTCTCCTACCTCAGCCTCCTGAGTAGCTGGGATTACAGGCGCGCGACACCACGCCCAGCTAATTTTTGTATTTTCAGTAGAGACGCAGTTTCACCATGTTGGTCAGGCTGGTCTCGAACTCTTGACCTCATGATCTGCCACTTCGGCCTCCCAAAAAGCTGGAATTACAGGAGTGAGCTACCGCTCCGGCCACTTACCCCTTCTATATGAAAAAACACGTATCCCCTTGCCACCATCTTTAAATTTAAGTTTCATTTAAAAAAAAAAACAAACAAACAAAAAAACCTTCTTACATGGCAAATGTTCAGGGTTGTACTAAACTAATGACCTTATTTGGACATTCTCTAAAGTTTGCATTGTGTTTAATTCTGCAAACTGCATTTGTAAAGGTAAGAATTAACTGTCAAGATAGAGCTAGTCTGCTGCTAAGATAAATTCCTTTAATAAACATTTCCATTTTATTTTAAGCAGGAAGCTTTATCTTTAAATAGTGTAAAAAATTACATCTCAGAAGCCCTTTTCTATGATAGTTTACAAAGACCAGATATACTCTAAAATGTTAATACTGTTTATCTCTGGGTGGTGGTATTACACGCCATTTTATATTTTACGTTTCTCAAAAAGCATTATTACCTTTCTAATTGAAGGTAAAACTGTAATTGAACAGTATTTAGAAATTAAATTTTAGATACCTTATATTCTGAGACATCAACACAGTCCATTTCTATAGAAGATTTGTTAAATGATTTTCCCCTATTGATAAACTGCTGCTTTAACAGGAGAATGATTTGATCAGGTGTCTATTAGCTTGGATGAAGACAAAACAGGTTTATTTTCCAGGCCCTTCTTTTATTTAGGCTTTTGAGAAAATCCCAAAAGTGAGTTTGAACTTAATTACAGTGAATCTTGCAGTAGTAAACTTTTTGGGTGGCCAGAGTAACACCTTTCATTACAACTATCAGCTGAATGGCAAAAGACTTCTCAGGTTTACCAATGTTTTCAGAGACTTACTAGTATTCTCCTCTGTCATTATTTAACAATTCCATTAAAAAACGCAATTGTAAACCGTTTCTATTTCAGGCCTATAAAAACCAGAACTGGGATGAAAGGCAAAGCCTTGACCTTTCTATTTTAGACTTTCATCTGTGTAGCTAAGCCATCTGCTTTCTCCCCACCCCACCCCATCTACTTAATGGACTGAAAATACTGCACCTAATTGCAGTTTAATCAAAACAGCCTGACTTTTCCACTTTAATGAATTACGGCTCTTTCACCCGAAGGCTCGCTTGCAAAATTTTGCTTACCCTTCCCTCTCAACTCCTTCCCACCTCCCTCAATTATGAAATGTCAAATGTCTAAACTAAGAGACTAGGCTCCCCTGTATGGAAACATCTAAAAAGCCCTTCGCTTTCAACATTGAGCACCTGACGGAAAATCTACTCCAGTCTCTCATCTGGATATGGGGCCGGGAAAATCATCATTGTTGTTGCAGTTACGCAGGAGGCACCTCGCAGCTCAGACTAGAAAGGAGTCGCGTCTCTGCCGCCAAACAACAAGGCACTCTGCCCGGGAAAAGACAGACTGGGGTGGGAGGAAACCTCCGGGAGAAAGAAGGGAGCTGGGAAGAAGAGGGAGCTCAAGCCTGGGAGGAAGGACCTTTCCAGTCAGGAAAGGGAAAGGTTGTGTGAAGTGGAGCTAGACGCTGGGGGCCGAGGTGAAGGGGGATGAGGGGCCCGGGCCCAGCGGGAAGGCGCGGGGGCTCAGGAGAGCGGCTCCAGGGCCAGGCAGGAGGCGTGGGGGCCGAGGCGGGCGTGGGCAGCTCTCAGCCGACCGCCCGGGTCCGAGCAGCGGGGGCGCTTTTAGCGGCGGCAGGCGCGGGTGCGGGGGAGACAAGCAGAAAAGAGAGCAGTTTGAGGGGCCGAGGGAGCCGCGTCCGAGGCCGGCGCGGTGGGGACCGCGGGCCCACCCCCAGCCGAGCCCAGCTACTTAACTATTTGTAGAGCTGCTGCAGGCACAGGTCCAGGCTCTCGCCCTCCACCTCCTCGCGGGTGATGCGCTCTGACAGCGGCCGCGGGAGCGGGGGCAAAGGCGGTAGCTGGGGCTGCGGCGGCGGCGGCGGCACGGCCGAGTGCCCCGGGGCTGCCGCCGCCGTCGCCGCTGCCTCCTCCTCCACCTCACCCTCAACCGCCGCCACCGCCTCCTCTTCCACCGCTTCCTCCTCGGGCTCCGGGTCTTGCTCCTGGTCCCCCTCTTCCGTCGCGGCTACCGTGGCCGCCTCCTCCCCGGGTTCCTCTACCGAAGCCTCGGCCGCCTCAGCTTCTACCAGTTCAGGTTCGGGCTCGGGCTCGGACTCGGGTTCGGGTTCGGGTTCGGGTTCCGGCTCCGGCTCGCCGCCGCCGCACGGTCCGCGAAACTCGCCCAGGAATAGCTCCAGGAAGCGCCGGTAAGTTTTCTCCTCAGGGATGCAGCCGGCCATCGCTGCTCATGCCCCGGGACAGACCGGGAAAGGGGTTGGGGGAAGCTCAGGAAGGGTAAGGGGCTGCTTTTGAGCCTCGGGCTCCTGCAAGGGCGGTTAACGGCCGCACCGGCACGAGCGATCAGCACTAGGTTGCCTGGAGAGGGCTCCCGCAGGCGTGCGCGCCGCCGAGCACGGACGTGCGCGACCCGGGGGTGGAGCGCGCCGCCCCTCTCGGATCTGGAGGGAAAGTTGGTGGCGGGCGCGCGCAGGGTCCAGCGGCGGCCCACCCTTTATTCCTACGGAGAGCTCAGCCCACGCTGCCTAGAGACTGTCGCCATGGCAACCGGTTCTAATTAAGCATTGCAGGGTCCCTCCCGTCGAGTCCGCGGAGTCGAAAGGACACTCCACTCGCCCGCTCTCCAACTCTGAATGTCTTTATTGGCTGGACACCCTACCCTCACGTGGTTAAGAGTGAGCTAAGACATCTTCTCCAAGTCTAGCTGTTGGTTCCCACTTGGGTTGCTTGGATCCCAGTTGGATGTACTTCCGTTTCCTTATCTGTTCCTTGCCTTAGCGTATGTTTTGAAAGACACCACACTGTGAACACCTTTCGTTGTAGACAGTCTTTGAATAAGTAGTTTTCGGGCAGAGGGAGCCTCAAATACCTACCAAGTGATAAGTTCCTTTGCATACGTTCTCTCACTTGATTCTGTGAAGAAAGTGGTGTTACTCTCATTTCTTAAAAGGGAACTGAAAATTATGATATTAATAGTAATTTACTTGTTTCAAGCTCTCCAAACTTCCAGCCTTGGCGTTGGAGAACTCAGGTCGTTAGTCGCCAAAGCTTTCTGAAAGTGCATTTTTCCTTAACTCTGTCTCTAGAGATTCAACAGTGCAATTGTCTGTATAACACCTTATTTCTATTGGGCTAGTTTACACATGGATTTCACCCCTTTAATCTTTACCACAGTTCCTTGAGGTATAGGACATTACCGTTATGATTCCTTTTTTTTTTTTTTTTTTTTTTTGAGACAGTCTCGCTCTTGTCACCCGGGCTGGAGTGCAGTGGCACGATCTCAGCTCACTGCAACCTCTACCTCCTGAGTTCAAGCGATTCTCCTGCGTCAGCCTCTCAAGTAGCTGGGATTACAGGCGCCTGCCACCACCCCCGGTTAACTTTTGTATTTTTAGTAGAGACGGAGTTTCACCATATTGGCCAGGCTGGTCTCAAACTCCTGACCTCAGGTGATCTGCCCGCCTCAGCCTCCCAAAGTGCTGAGATTACAGGCGTGACCCACCACACCGGCCAATTATTCCATTTTATAGGTGAGAAAACTGAGCCTTAAAGACATGGTGACTTTGCTCAAGGTCACATGCAAGTGATGCAACAAGGACTCAATCCAGGTCTTTTCACTGGATTCACCCACTTCAATGGATTTTACCCATTAGTTTTCAGGTAACCAAGCCTCCCCTCTTTAGTCTCTGCATAATGCATATTATACTTTTTTATATATTATGTATTTTTTTTTTTTTTTTTGAGACGGAGTTTCACTCTTGTTGCCCAGGCTGTAGTGCAATGGCACAATCTTGGCTAACTGCAACCTCTGCCTCCTGGGTTCAAGCGATTCTACTGTCTCACCCTCCCGAGTAGCTGGGATTACAGGCGTGTGCCACCACACCTGGCTAATTTTTTTGTCTTTTTAGTAGTGACACGATTTCACCATGTTGGTCAGGTTGATCTCAAACTCCTGACCTCAGATGATCCGCCTGCCTCAGCCTCCCAAAGTGCTGGGATTACAGGCATGAGCCACTGTGCCCAGCCAATAATATGTACTTTTTCTACATTTTGTTTGCTCTTCTTCTCCATCCCCCCAAGTCTCTTTTTTTCTTTCTTGGGTTGGAATTGAAATGACTTTAAGTGATTCTAATTTTCTTACCAAACTACACACAAACCTATTATTTTTAAGCCTTACTGAGGGAGTGGGAGAGAAAGAAGCTGTGTTGTTATACAGCTGTATAGATGATAGCATCATTACTGCAAACTGCCATGTCCATGGCAACATATAATTCAGTAAAAACATAGTGATTCTTTCTCTACTTTGAAAAACATGTTCTCACAAATTATCCACCCCATCCTCTCCATGTATTGCTTCTGGGTTTCAGTTGGATTTAGGGTCTGAAATATTGTTTCCAGTTATTAATGGCAGAAGAGGGAGTCTCTCTGCCAACTCTTTTCATATAATACTGTATTCTAAATCCCTGACCTGATACTGTTATTTTAAGATTAAGTGGGTTGAGCTCACTGATGTACATTATGGCATCATGTAAAACAGAGTTCCTCTCCTAGTTTGAGATTAAATAATACATGATAGAAAGAATATAGTAATTGCCTTGAGTCCTCTATATTTTTTTCCCAAAGATAAATGGAAAGATCCAATAAATCTGTTTCCAGAAATGCTGAATGTATTTATATGTGTTTTGTTTAAAACATAACCAGTGTAGAGCAACTTCTCTATGAGGTGCCAAGAAAGTCTTTAAACTCCTCATTTGTCTTTGTTTTCAATCCACCTGTTCATTTCCATTTCAGAATGTCTAGAAAAGATTGACAAAACTTTTTAGACTGCAAACCTAAATGTCCACAATTTTACATTTCAACAACTGTTTAATATCTCAGAATTTGACATAATGACATTTAGTTCAAGAGTACTTAGCTGTCAACTGTAACAATTCATATCAAGCTACGCCCTCCTACTTTGTAACATAGTTGCCTCCCTCATCTAGATGACATTTATTTGTGACATTAATTTATGACTCAGCCCACATTTCAAAGGAAAGTGATATATGTTGGGGAAACAATACTACTAAGAGCAAAAGAAAAAGCCCACACCTCTACATTACTATAAATGAGAGGCGTGTTTGCTTATATTAATAAAGATATTCCTTCACAAAGATCAATATGGATCCTATTGCATCCATTTGACAAAGTAGCTTTGCCAGAAGGTAGCTGACAGCAGTGCTGAGATCTCAGAGCAGGTGTGTAGGATGATTTTGCACTGTCAAGAAGTCTTTAGTAATTATTTTGCATCAGTTTGCTTTCTTTTTCAGCTCCTTTCCTATTACTTTCCTAATCCCCTTTCATACTACTAAAAAAAATATTGAGGGCTGGGCATGGTGGCTCACGCCTGTAATCCCAGCACTTTGTGAGGCTGAGGCAGGAGGATAGCTTGAACTCAAGAGTTCAAGACCAGCCTGGGCAACAAAGAAAAACCCTGTCCCTAAAATATATTTTTTAAAAAGGAAAGAAAATATTGTTATGAAAAGCTTAATATATTTTTAAGGTATCAAATTTTTTTAGTTTTTTAAAATTTTTTTCTCATAAAAATTATTCTCCCTCTAACCCTTTGCTCTTTGGAGGAAATGTACAGTGTCCTTTTGTGGACATTTATAGTAATGATATTTATAAGGTTAAAAAGAATTGTTGAGTTTGGCAGTTTCTTATATGAAACAACAATTCCTCTCCCAGATATTTTATTCATGAGAAATAAAACATGTCCACCAAACACACATGTACTTGCACATACCCCAAACACAAAAAGACTTGTACATAACTATTCACGTAAGTTTCATTCATAATAGCTCAAATCTGGAAGCAACCCAGATGTCCATCAACAAGTGAACAGATAAAGTAGTGTATTCATACAATGGAATACTACTCAGCAACAAAAATAAATGAACTGCTGATAAACACAACATGGATGAATTTCAAAAATATACTGAGCCAAAAAAAATCCAGGTACAGGCCAGGCGCGGTGGCTCACGCCTGTAATCCCAGCACTTTGGGAGGCCGAGGCGGGTGGATCACGAGGTCAGCAGATCGAGACCATCCTGGCTAACACGGTGAAACCCCATCTCTACTAAAAATACAAAAAAGTTAGCCGGGCGTGGTGGCGGATGCCTGTAGTCCCAGCTGCTGGGGAGGCTGAGGCAGGAGAATGGCGTGAACCCAGGAGGTGGAACTTGCAGTGAGCCAAGATTGCGCCACTGCACTCCAGCCTGGGTGACAGAGGGAGACTCTGTCTCAAAAAAACAAATAAATAAAAAAATAAAAAAAAAAAAATTCCAGGCACAAAAGAGTACATACTATATAATTCCATTTGCATAAAATTCCTAAAGAGGCAAAATAAACCTATATAGTGAGAGAAAGCAGATTCCTGGTGGCCTGGGACTGAGATGGGATGGGAGATTTGTGGCAAAGGAGTAAGCGGGAACTTTGTGAAGTGATTAAAATGTTCTGTATCTTGACTGGTTGGTCATATGGGTGTACTCATTTGTCAGAAATTATTGCCAGGCGGGGTGGGATGTGCTTATAGACCCAGCTACTCTGGAGGCTGAGGCAAGAGGATCGTTTGAGCCTAGGAGTTCAAGGCTATGGTGTAATATGATTGCACCTGTGAATAGCCACCGCACCCCAGCCTGGGCAACATAGCAGAATCCATCTCAAAAAAAATTAAGTCTGCATTTAAAATAAGTATATTGCATATAAATTACACCTCAATAAAGTTGATTTTTAAAGTTAAAAAGAATTGATTACTGTGTCAGTCCTTGTCCATTTTGCCTTCATACTGATTCCTTCTCCTCTCTAGCCCTGCTCTGTATTGTAGGAGAGCTGACCCTTTCAGGCTGTATTCACTAGGCTACTGTGACAGCTGACTTTCACCTGGGATGTGTCCAGTGGTAGGCACTGTCAAGAAATTGGAAGATGGGAGGAAAGGAGAAAAGCTCTGTTCCCTAGCTCAGTCCTGAGGCCTGATGCATTTCCTTTATAGCTTTCCTCCCCGTGAATATGTTCATTGGAATTCTAGCTTTTGCCAGTGACCCTGTCCCCTGAGCTCCAGAACAACATCTTCCCCCATTTGTCCTTTAGCCTAGGGATGGTAGCAGCTTCCAGCTTTCTAATCTTTTAGGACTTAGAGAAGTGAATCTTTCCTTTCTGGCTTTTTAGCTCTTTCCATAATTTGTGTAACCAATGTCCTGGATTCTCTTTTTTTGTTTTTGTTTTTTGAGACGGAGTCTCATTCTGTCGCCAGGCTGGAGTGCAGTGGCGCGATCTCAGCTCACTGCAACCTCTGATTCCCTGGTTCAAGCGATTCTCCTGCCTCAGCCTACCAAGTACTGGGATTACAGGCACACGCCACCATGCCTAGCTAATTTTCGTATTTTTAGTAGAGATGGGGTTTCACCATGTTGGCCAGGATGGTCTCAATCTCCTAGCCTCATGATCCACCCACCTCGGCCTCCCAAAGTACTGGGATTACAGGTGTGAGCCACTGCGCCCCATTCTCTGTTTCCTTAACTAGATCCTGACTGACATAGTAACAAATAATACTTTAAGGAATGATAAAATGGACTGTATATATAAAAGAACTATAAATGAGTTAAAGTTAAAGCAAGCTTAGGTCTCCAAAGGGGCTACTGGAACACTGAGTTTACTTAAGTTAGCAGTAAACAATTTCCTGGAATTAGAAGAATAGGTTGCCAGGGGTTCCGGGGGAGGGAGGGAAGAATGAATAGGTAGTGAACAGGGGATTTTTAGGGCAGTGAAAATTATTCTGTATGATACTGTAATGGTAGCTACATATCATTATACATTTATCAAAACCCATGGAATGTTCAAGAGTGAATCCTACTGTAAACTGCGGACTTTAGTTAATAATAGTGTATCAATATTGGCTTATCAATTGTAACTAGTGTACTGCAATAATGCAAGATGTTAATAATAGGAGAAAACATGTAAGTGAGGGGAGAAGGCATATATTGGAACTGTCCTTTCTACTTTTCTGTAAGCCTAAAAACTGCTCTAAAAAGTCTATAAATTTTTTTAAGTTAATAAAATATTTGAGACATGGGGCCGGGCGCGGTGGCTCAAGCCTGTAATCCCAGCACTTTGGGAGGCCGAGACGGGTGGATCACGAGGTCAGGAGATCGAGACCATCCTGGCTAACACGGTGAAACCCCGTCTCTACTGAAAAATACAAAAAAAAAAAACTAGCCGGGCGAGGTGGCGGGCGCCTGTAGTCCCAGCTACTCCGGAGACTGAGGCAGGAGAATGGCGTGGACCCGGGAGGCGGAGCTTGCAGTGAGCTGAGATCCGGCCACTGCACTCCAGCCTGGGCGACAGAGTGAGACTCCGTCTCAAAAAAAAAAAAAATATTTGAGACATAAATAATTGCTGCTTATAACTAAGAAGTATATCAAAGCTGATTTTAAAAAAACCAGTCTATAACTTTTCAGTTTATCTTCAATTAATATTAGCTTGGGGCCAGACACAGTGGCTCATGCCTGTAATCGCAGCACTTTGGGAGGCTGAGGGAGGAGGATCGCTTGAGCCCAGGAGTTTGAGACCAGCCTGGGCAACACAGAGAGACTTCACCTCTACAAAAAATAAACAAAATTAGTCGAGCATAGTGGCACATGCCTGTAGTCCCAGCTACTTGGGAGGTTGAGGTAGGAGGATCGCTTGAGCCTGGGAGATCAAGGCTGCAGTGAGCCATGTTCACACCACTGCACTCTGGCCTGGGCCACAGAACAAGACCCTGTCTCAAGAAAAAAATTAGCTTGATTATGCAAGTCTGGAATATTCTGTCTATTCCATTCTAAAGTATGCCTGTTTTATCTATAGGCAGAAATAGAAATACTATTTCCAGAAAACCCTCAATTTTGATTTGCTAGTTGTAAAAAACAATTGATTTGAAGCTAATATCATATCTCAAATAGTAAAACATAGTTTACGTTAACGTAAAATATTGGCATTTTATATTTCAGAGAGAGTATAATAACAAATTATATATAGCTCATATCCCAAGGCCTAAAAATTAATGCTTATGTAAATGTTTAACGCTAGGCCTAATAAGTTGCAAATATTGATAAGTTGCAAATATTAAAATGTGTATTTTAAATTTATATTTTAAAAACTGAATGGAAGGATAACTAATATGTAAATCAGGGGTGTGCAATCTTTTGGTTTCCCCAGGCCACATTGGAAGAAGAATTGCCTTGGGCCACACATAAAATATACTAATGATAGCTGATGAGCTAAAAAAAAAAAAAAAAGTCCATGCATAAACCTCATGTTTCAAGAAAGTTTATGAATTTGTGTTGGGCTGCATTCAAAGCCGTCCTGGGTTGCATGTAGCCCATGGGCCACAGGTTGAACAAGCTTGATATAAAGAGTTTTATTTATTTATTTATTTTTTGAGATGGAGTCTCACTCTGTTACCTAGGCTGGAGTGCAGTGGCATGATCTCAGCTCACTGCAACCTCAGCCTCCCGGGTTCAGGCGATTCTTCTGCCTCAGCCTCCTGAGTAGCTGGGACTACAAGTGTGCATCACCATGCCTGGCTAATTTCTGTATTTTTAGTAGATACGGGGTTTCATCATATTGGTCAAGTTGATTTCGAACTCCTAACCTCGTGATCTGCCTGCCTTGGCCTCCCAAAGTACTGGGATTACAGGCCTGAGCCACCACACCCAGCCAATAGTTTTTAAAATATTAATTTGACTATGTTGTCAAATTGACTAGTAGGAAGCAACAGAACATCTGACAACTGAAAAAACTGAGTAACATAGAAACGTTTTCAAAGAGGAACTTCTTCCTCTTCTACATCCCAGATCAATAATATAAAAATCATCCCCATTTGCTGCCAAAAATACTACTGCTATAATAATTTTTTATTTCTTTTTTGTTGCTGGCTAATATGGTCATGTTGCAGCAATAATTCAAAGCTGTCAAAATTAAAATTCACATCAGGTAATAACTGGCCCACATGCACTATATTTTACTAGTTTTAAAAAACAAAGAAGTAAATCCCCAAAACAGATTCTAACCTTTATTCTTGTTTTAACCATTAATAAAAATCTTTCTATCTAGCATGGTTCTTTGAGGAACCAAAATTATTTATTATGATATACTTACAAAAGAAGAGGGCAGTGCTTGATGGTAATTTGATGATGGTGCTATAAATGGCTAACATGTGGTATGTTCCTTCTATAATAAATGGTTCTTCTAAAATAAATTGACACTGTTTTAAAAATCCACTTCAACTTTTTGCTACTAGTTTTCACTTTACAAAAGAAAAATGCTTTATGGTGGTAAAAACTTTACCTTTATTATCATCTAATTTTTAACTATCTTTATATGTTTATTTTAAATAAATACATGCAAGAATTCAGAGTGATACTGATCATGTCCTATTTTAGTCAGCAGATGCCCATTCTTCACTCTGGAACATGCATCAAAAAAAACTAGCTTTTAAAAATGAAAATCAAACAGTCAACTAAATATGAAAACTTCACAAAGGTGTGTTCTTTGCTTAGATAGTACAGAATATTTTATTCTTAGTTGAGCTGATGGAATTGAGCCACAATGACATTTGTGACTAGAAGGGAAGATGGAAATGATTCCATTAACCTAGAGTGCTGTAGCATATGGTAATCATAGGTGGTAGAATAGCTGTGTCGGACAAGGGTAGAAGTAAGCCATGTGGCACAGACATTATCAATTACCACACATGGTAACCATGCTGACACAATGTATCTTTTCCAGAAAGAAAACGATTTGGGCATAGGAAGTAGTTTGCTGCCTTATGAAAGAGTGATCTATAAATGACATATCTGGCACCGATATAGCACACACATGGTTTCCAGTAATTCTGCAAGCTGAGGATTAAGATTTGGTGAACCTCCATATACCTAAGTAATAATACAATACATTGCAGTTATTTGCACAAAGGCAGCAAATCAAAATATATATGCAAACTGAAGTTGGGTCCTTCACACATGAAATTATTAATTTATAAAATATCCTTTTAAATTGTCATATAAAATTCTGGAATTTTGTATAGCTGGAAATACATGCCAATAATTTCAGGACTCTTTAAGGTTATAAAGCCTATGGGCAAAAGTTCAAGATTAGATGTAGGCTGTAGTGGGAAATGGAACTGCAATTATTTGTTCTAAGTATTGACAAAAATACTGAATTTAGAAAGAAATATAACCAAAACTGTGTTTTAAGAAAATTTAATATGCAGACATTCTTTCAGATGAATGCAGGATGGACTGAAGAAAATTGAAGGCTGGAATCAGTTGGGCAATTGGAGATTATGAGAGTACAGAAAAGAATGGTGTCAGTAGAAATGAAGATGAACAGAAAAAGCTAAAAGACATTGGACAGGAAGATCTGAAATTCTAAGAAGGCACCTAAAGACACAACTTGGGAAGATCTTGTAACTCACCCAGAGAGGCTCTCAGGCAGCTGTTTCAGTTATCTGTTGCTATAAAACAAACTACCCCAAAACTTAGTGGCTAGAAGAAAAACCATTTTACTATATCTCACAGCTCTGTAGGTTGACAGGACTCAGCTAAGTGGTTCTCACTTGAAGGTCTGAGGAAGCGGCAATAAGGTAGCAGTTGGGGAGAGTATCTGAAGGCTCAACTGGGCTAGATGTCCAAGATGATTTACATTATATCTTTTCATCTATATTGAAAAAAATTGAGTTGATAATTGATTAATATGTAAATATTTTTCAAGACATTAATTTGATTGTGTTGCCAAACTGGCCATTGATGCTGGCTGTTGACTGTTAGTTCAGTTAGGGCTGTCAACTGTAATGCCTACACATAATATCTCCAGCATGATGGCTTTAGGGTAGTCAGACTTTTTTTTTTTTTTTTTGAGACGGAGTCTTGCCCTGTCATCCAGGCTAGAGTGCAGTGGTGCGATCTTAGCTTACTACAACATCCACCTCCCGGATTCAAGCGATTCTCCTGCCTCAGCCTCCTGAGTAGCTGGGACTACAGGTGCCTGCCACCAAGCCCGGCTAATTTTTGTATTTTTAGTAAAGACGAGGTTTCACCATGTTGGCCAGGCTGGTCTCGAACTCCTGACCTCGTGATCTGCCCACCTCAACCTCCCAAAGTGCTGGGATTACAGGCACCTGCCACCAAGCTCAGCTAATTTTTGTATTTTTAGTAAAGACGAGGTTTCACCATGTTGGCCAGGCTGGTCTCAAACTCCTGACCTCGTGATCTGCTCGCCTCAACCTCCCAAAGTGTTGGGATTACAAACGTGAACCACTGTACACAGCCTAGGGTAGTCAAACTTCTTATATAGTAGCTTAGAGCTTTAAGAGTGAATGTTCTAGTGAATAAGAAGATGCATAGCCTTTTATGACCTAGTCTCAATAGCATTACTTTTATGGTACTCTATTGATCAAAGCAGTAATAGGCCCATTTTAGATTCAAGAGAAGGGGACATAATACACATAATACACCCCACCTCCTGATGGGAAAAGTGTCAAATAATTTGTTTTAAATTACCATAATGACATTTACCTTCATGAATTTATGACAATTTCAGCAACTTGAACTTGAAGGCTCAGAAATATGAGTGCTCCAAATTTAATTAAATGGAGAGATATTAACTAATGTAAATCTCACAAGAGTATATCAAAATCACAATAACAAAGGAATTTACAGTGAGAACTATTAATTCCAAGGAGACCAGACATTTGTATTGATCTGGCTATACCCAAAGTATCTGGGGAAATCCAATTATCAATTGGTTGATAATTGGTATGCATAGAACCAGATGAGTTCATTACGATTCAAATACTTAATGGCAGCCAGGCACAGTGGCTCATGCCTGTAATCCCAGTACTTTGGGAGGCCGAAGTGGGAAGATCACATGAGCCCAGGGGTTCGAGACCAGCCTGGGCAACAAAGTGAAACCCTGTCTCTACAAAAAATAAAATAATTAGCTGGGCATGGTGGTACATGCCTGTAGTCCCAGCTACTCGAGAGGCTAAGGTGGGAAGATTGCTTGAACCTGGGAGATCGAGGCTGCAGTGAGCTATGATTGTACCACTGCACTCCAGCCTGAGTGACACAGACTCTCTCAAAAAAAAAAAAAAAAATTTAATGGCATGAAGCTGACATAGCCTGATGCAACCAAGAAAAATATAAAATCATACTATGAGATGTCATTATAAAAAAAATTTATCAAATTGTTAAAAAAAAAAAAAAAGATAAAATACAGTGTTGTCAGAAATGTGAGAAATACCACTCTCAAACATCACTGGTGGGCCAGAACAGTGGTGTACATCTGTAGTCCCAGCACCTGGGGAGGCCCCGGGAGGCAGATCACTTGAGCCCAGGAGTTCAAGTCCAATCTGGGCAACACGGTGAAACCCTGTCTGTACCAAAAATACAAAAAATTAGCCATGCACGTAATAACATTTGCTTCCTAAAAAGAAATTAAGGAGGGCCAGGCGCGGTGGCTCACGCCTGTGATCCCAGCATTTTGGGAGGCTGAGGCGGGCGGATCACGAGGTCAGGAGACAGAGAACATCCTGGCTAACATGGTGAAACCCCGTCTCTACTGAAAATACAAAAAAATTAGCCAGGCGCGGTGGCGGGCACCTGTAGTCCCAGCTACTCGGGAGGCTGAGGCAGGAGGATGGCGTGAACCCAGGAGGCAGAGCTTGCAGTGAGCCGAGATCACACCACTGTGCTCCAGCTTGGGCAACAGAGAGAGACTCTGTCTCAAAAACAAACAAACAAACAAAAAAAGAAATTAAGGAAAGTGACTCAGAAACAGGAGACAAAATAAAACATACTTTTCATTGAATTTTAAATCCTGTGCTTTTAAAATTTAAATCCTGTACAAATATTACTTAGGAAAAAAATTTAATTAAAACACAAAAAAAAACAGCCAGAAAAAACCTTTTTTCTTGAAAAACTGACATACTTCCTATTAGACCAAGACTACTATATAACCAATTTTTTATTCTTTGAGTTGGTTTGTAAGAATTCCTGATACAAATTCTCATTAATTGGCTCCTCAGCTTTTGTCTTTTATCTTAATTTTTTATTTTCAAAGTGAGTAGAACATAATTTCTGTAAAATTTCTCAAGCCCTTCTGAAATGAGCCCAACTTTTAAATCATCATAAAATAAACTACACATGAAATCACTCTCAGAGTCATGGTAGCTAAAAACTTACATCTTAACTACACATAATTGGAGTCAAATGGATAATTGAAACATAAAAGGACATCATCACATATCAATGGTACACAAAAACTGACAACAAGCAAAGGAATATACTGTGGTCAAAAATACATAAAATCTTGTCAACATATTTTATGCCAAAATCAGTTTTGAGGGAGCAAAATGTTCTGTAAATTTTGACAGTAACAGTAAATTTAGGCACTGACGTTAACTAAAAATACGTATTATGAACAGCCAGCCTCTTTTCTGCAACTCAATGTTGTTATTTTTTAAAGCAATATAACATTTCAACATTAGTCTCAAAACTGAAATGCAATGTATTATATTGGGATCCCTAATATTATTGATTTTGAAAATAAAAGTGTATAAATGTCACTCCTTTCCATGTTTCCAGTATTGATCATTTAAAGTGAATATTTAATATTGCCTCTACAAAAGCAAAACCCATAAAATTTAGACCAATGAATTTAGCAATCATTTAGTCTTATCTTGTTTGAGAAATAAGGTAAAGGCATGAAAAAATAAAGGTGCCCAAACTGGCATGGCTTGGTAATGTCTCACATGCAACTAAAATGCATATCTTCCAACTCTAGTCCCACGTTCTTTCTACCACATTATACTGTAATTTTATCACTAGTTGCAAACAGTTTAGTAAGAAGGTTATCAACAAGAAAAGTAAAATACAATAGAGAGAAAAATAAGAATAGCTAATATACGAGCCAGGTGCAGTGGCTCATGACTGTAATCCCAGCACTTTGGGAGGCCAAGATGGGGGATCACTTGAGATCAGGAGTTCAAGATCAGCCTAGCCAATATGGCAAAACCCCGTCTCTACTAAAAATACAAAAAATAGCTGGGTGTGGTGGTGCGTGCCTGTAATCCTAGCTACACGGGAGGCTGAGGCATGAGAACTGCTTGAGCCCAAGAGATAGAGGTTGCAGTGAGCCGAGATCGAGCCATTGCACTCCAGCCTGGGTGACAGAGTAAGACTCTGTCTCAAAAAAAAAAAAAAAAAAAAAAAGTGGCTCACGCCTGTAATCCCAGCACTTTAGGAGGCCGAGGTGGGCAGATCACCAGATCACCCAAGGTCAGGAGTTCAAACCAGCCTGGTGAAACCCCATCTCTACTTAAAATACAAAAATTAACCAGGCATAATGGCAGGCACCTGTAGTCCCAGCTGCTCTGGAGGCTGAGGCAGAATTGCTTTAACCCGGGAAGTGGAGGTTGCAGTGACTCGAGATTGTGCCACTGCACTCCACTCTGGGAGACAGACCGAGACTCTGTCTCAAAAAAAAAAAAAAAAAAAAAAAAAAGTGGTGATGTGCATTTGGGAGGCTACTCTGGGAGGAGGGCTACAGCCCAAGTATTGAAGGTTGCAGTGAGCTAGGATCACACTATTGCACTCCAGCCTGGTGGCTCATGTCTGTAATCCCAGCACTTTGGGAGGCCCAGGCAGGGGCACTGCTTGAGCCCAGGAGTTCCATACCAACCTGGGCAACATGACGGAACCCCATCTCTACAAAGAATAAAAAAATTAGCCAGATATGGTGTCATGTGCCTATAGTCCCAACTAGTTGGGAGGCTGAGGTGGGAGGATTGCCTAAGCCTGGGAGGCTGCAATGAGCCATAGTTGTGCCACTGCACTCCAGCCTGGGTGGCAGAGCAAGACCCTGTGTCAAAAAACAAACAAGGCTGGACCTGGTGGCTCGCGCCTGTAATCCCAGCACTTTGGGAGGCCGAGGCAGGCAGATCACAAGGTCAGGAGTTTGAGCCCAGCCTGGCCAACACGGTGAAACCCCATCTCTACTAAAAATACAAAAATTAGCCGGGCATACTGGTGGGTGCCAGTAATCACAGCTACTTGGGAGGGTGAGGCAGAAGTGCTTGAACCCAGGAGGCAGAGGTTGTAGTAAGCTGAGATCACGCCACTGCACTTCAGCCTGGGCAAAAGAGCAAAACTCTGTCTCAAACACAAAACACCAATCTAAATGTCCACCAAATGTCCATTAACACAGTGGTCCCCAACGTTTTTGGCATCAGGGACTGGTTTCATGGAAGATAATTTTTCCACTGACCAGGGGCAGGGGGGATGCTTTTGGGATGATTCAAGCACATTACATTTATTGTACACTGTATTTCTATTATGACATTGTAATATATAATGAAATAATTACACAACAATCAGTGGGAGCCCTGAACTTGTTTTTCTCCAACTAGATGGACACATCTTGGGGTGATGGGAGACAGTCACAGATCATTAGGCATTAGATTATTATAAGGAGCACGCAACCTAGATTCCTTGCATGCGCAGTTCACGATAGGGTTCAGGCTATGAGAATCTAATGGCACTGCTAATATGACAGGAGGCAGAGCTTGAGCAATGAAGGGTGGCTATTAAATACTGACCAAGCTTTACTTTCTCCCCCAAAACTCACCTCCTGCTCTGCAGCCCAGTTTCTAATAGGCCACTGACCAGCATCAGTCTGTGCCCTGGCGGTTGGGGTCACATGCATTAACAGAAGAATGGATAAACTAAACAAAATGTACAGTAGTAGTCTCTCCTTACCCGTGATTTCACTTTCCACAGTTTCAATTACCTGAGGTCAACCGATGTTTAAAAATATTCAGTGGAGAATTCCAGAAATAAACAATTCCTAAGTTGTAAATTGTGCAATATTCTGAGTAGCATGATGAAATCTTGCACCATCCTGCTCTGTCCTGCCTGGGACATGAATCATCCGTCTGTATATGCTACCTGCCCCATTAGTCACTTAATAGCTGACTCGGTTATCAGATCAACTGTCAGGTGTCAGTATGGCAGTGTTTCAGTTTAAATAGGCCTTATTTTACTTAATAATGGTGCCAAATTGCAAGAGTAGTGATGCTGGCGAATAGGATATGCTAACGAGATGGCATAAATTTCTTCTTTTTAGTGAAAAGGTAAAAATTGTAGATTTAATAAGAAAAAAATGTTATGCCAACATCGCTAAGAGCTATGGTGAGAACAAGTCTTCTGGCCGGGCGCAGTGGCTCACGCCTGTAATCCCAGCACTTTGGGAGAATGAGGCAAGTGAATCACCTGAGGTCAGGAGTTCAAGACCAGCCTGGCCAACATGATGAAACCTTGACTCTACCAAAAATACAAAAATGAGCTGGGTGTGGTGGTACATACCTGTAATCCCGCTACTTGGGAGACTGAGGCAGGAGAATCACTTGAACGTGGGAGGCAGAGGTTGCAGTGAGCCAACCTGTGCGAGAGAGAGAGTGAAACTCCATCTCAAAAAACAAAAACAAAAAACGAGTCTTGACTGGGCGCGGTGGCTCACGCCTGTAATCCCAACACTTTGGGAGGCCAAGGTGGGCAGATCATGAGGCCAGGAGATGGAGACCATCCTGGCTAACACGATGAAACTCCATCTCCACTAAAAATACAAAAAATTAGCCGGGCGTGGTGGCAGGCGCCTGAAGTCCCAGCTACTCAGGAGGCTGAGGCAGGAGAATAGCATGAACCCAGGAGGCGGAGCTTGTAGTGAGCTGAGATAGCGCCACTGCACTCCAGCCTGGGCGACAGAGTAAGACTCTATCTCAAAAAACCAAACAAATGAACAAAAAAACCACGAGTCTTCTATCCATGAAATTGTGAGGAAAAAAATGCATGCATCATACATATAGAAGTGCGGTACTACCTTTGGTTTCAGGTATCCACTGGAGGGTCTTAGAATGTATCCCCCTTAGATAAAGGGGGACTACCGTGATATATACATGCAAGGAATATTATTTAGCAATAAAAAGAAATGAAGTTCTTATATATGCTACAACATGGATAAATACTAAAAACATGCTAAGGCTAGGTGTGGTACCTTATGCCTATAATCCCAGCACTTTGGTAGGCTGAAGCAGGCAGATCAACTGAATGTAGTTCAAGACCAGCCTAGGCAACATGGGAAACCCCATCTGTACAAAAGATACAAAAATTAGCTGGGCGGTGGCCTGCGCCTGTAGACCCAGTTACACAGGTGGCTTATAAACACCATCCTAGTCATGCCCAAATAGTATTTTCATCTGACCATTTGAAAAACAGAATTTGTTCATATCACGTCAGGGTCACCAAAAAAAAACCAAACAAACAAACAAAAAAAACGGAAAAAAGAAAAAAAAACACAATGTATTCAAAATCTTATTTGAAATATTATTTCAACAAGTGGTTAAATGTGTGTTAGGCACTGAATGGATGGAAGGAAAGATGAAAAGCAGACAGGCTAGCCTATCACATCCACCTTACAGAGCTGCTAGAAGGATCAAATAAAATGATGTAGAAGTGTTTTTTTGTTGTTGTTGTTGTTTTTTTGGGATGGAGTCTCGCTCTGTCACCCAGGCTGGAGTTCAGTGGCGTGATCTCAGCTTACTGCAACCTCTGCCTCCCAGGTTCAAGAGATTCTCCTGCCTCAGCCTCCCAAGCAGCTGGGTCTACAGGCATGTGCCACCACACCCAGTTAATTTTTGTAGTTTTAGTAGAGTAGGGGTTTCACTATATTGACCAGGCTGGTGTTGAACTCCTGATCTCAGGTGATCCACCCGCTTTGGCCTCCCAAAGTGCTGGGATTACAGGCATGAGCCACTGTGCCCGGCCAAAGTGTGTCATAAATAATAAAGAACTATATAAATATGTTTTAAGTTGCATATCACAAAAATTGAAGCTAAAAATACAATTTATTTATTTTTTTTTGAGACGGAGTCTCACTCTGTCGCCCAGGCTGGAGTGCAGTGGCGCGATCTCGGCTCACTGCAACCTCCGCCCCCCAGGTTCACGCCATTCTCCTGCCTCAGCCTCCTGAGTAGCTGGGACTACAGGCGCCCGCCACTGCGCCCGGCTAATTTTTTGTATTTTTAATAGAGACGGGGTTTCACTGTGTTAGCCAGGATGGTCTCGATCTCCTGACCTCGTGATCCGCCCGTCTCGGCCTCCCAAAGTGCTGGGATTACAGGCGTGAGCCACCGCGCCCGGCCACAATTTATTTTTTCTAAGAAAAAATACTTCTGAGCTGATTTGCCAAACTAACCACAAGATGAAAACTGGATGCAATCATTGGTTTGCCAGAAAGTTGAGACTATAACCAATTTACTGGTGTAGCATTAGATGGCAAGCCTGTATAAAGTGTGGGACATAGGTGTACTATCATATCCTCAGTTAAAACCAAGTAACAAAAAATTCTAAGGGGCCTGGGCACGGTGGCTCAAGCCTGTAATCCCAGCACTTTGGGAGGCCAACGCGGGCGGATCATGTGAGATCAGGAGTTCGAGAACAGCTTGGACAATATGGTGAAACCCCGTCTCTACTAAAAATACAAAAATTAGCCAGGCGTGGTGGCGTGTGCCTGTAGTTCCAGCTACTCAGGATGCTGAGGCAGGAGAACCCAGGAGGCGGAGGTTTCAGTGAGCCAAGATAGTGCCACTGCACTCTGGGCCAGGTGACACAGCAAAAAGAGCGAAAGTCCATCTCAAAAAAACAAAAAAAAAAATAGCTGGGCATGGTTGTGCATGTCTGTAGTCCCAGGAACTCAGGAGGCTGCATGAGAATCACGTGAACCCCGGAGGTGGAGGTTGCAGTGAGCTGAGATTGCACCACTGCACTCCAGCCTGGGCAACAGAGCAAGACTGTCTCAAAATAAATAAATAAATACATAAAATACAGTACAGTGTTATGATACTTTATAAAAAGACATTCTGGAGGCCAGGCCAAATGGCTCACATCTGTAATCCCAGCACTCTGGAAGGTTGAGGCAGGAGGATCACTTGAGCCCAAGAGTTTGAGACCAGCCCAGGCAATATCGTGAGACCCTGTCTCTACAAAATAATAAATTAATTAGCTGGGCGTGGTGGCGCATGCCTGTACTTTCCAGTCTGAAGTGGAAAGATTATCACTTGAGACTGGGAGGTCAAGGCTACAGTGAGCAGTGATCGTGCCACTGCACTGCAGTCTGGGTGACAAAGACTCTGTCTCAAAAAAAAAAAAAAAGAGATCCTACATTATTTTATTTCATCTGATGCTTGGTAACACTGATATTTATCACTTATAACACCCTCATACTCCTGATTTTATGATTTCAGAAGACAGAATATAAAGTGATGGGTATTTGTTAAAATGATGGCATCAATTATAATAAATTATATGCTTTGAGGCCCACAAAAGAGAGTCACAATTAGTCATTCTATGTCAGAGAGGTGATTTGAAGTTAGTCTTGGTTTATAGCCTCTGTATTGGCATAATTGTTAGCAGTGCCTGCTTTCACTCTCAAGTCCTGGTAGATGATGGCTATTCTATATAATCAATTGCAGAAAAGAATTACACTGACTTAATTTTATAAATTTACTGTTTAATCTGGGATAGGAAATAACACCTATCACTAAAATTTGGAAAATATTGCTGCTACAGTATTTAATATTCAATTATTCAAATAATTTTGCAGTCATAAAAAAGAACAAGATCATGTCTTTTGCAGGAACATGGATGGAACTAGAGGCTATTAGCAAACTAATGCAAGAACAGAAAACCAAATACCGCATGTCTCACCCACAAGTGGGAGCTAAATGATGAGAACTTATGAAAGCAAAAGAAAAAACAGGCCAGGCACGGTGGGTCATGCCTGTAATCCCAGCATTTTGGGAGGCCAAGGTGGGTGGATCACGAGGTCAGGAGTTCGAGACCAGCCTGGACAACATGATGAAACCCCATCTCTACTAAAAATACAAAAAATTAGCTGGGTGTGGTGGCGTGTGCCTGTAATCCCAGCAACTCTGGAGGCTGAGGTGGGATAATCGCTTGAACCCGGTAAGTGGAGACTGTAGTGAACCAAGATCCTGCCACTGCACTGCAACCTGGGTGATAGAGCAAGATTCCATTTTAAAAATAAAAATTAAAAAAAAAAAAACAAAAAAAAAACCAGACACACACTGGGGTCTACCACCTAAGGGTGGAAGGTGGGAGGAAGGAGAGAAGCAGAAAAGGTAACTATTGGGTACTGAGTTTAATTCCTGGGTGATGAAATAATCTGTACAATAAACCCCTGTGACATGAGTTTATCTATGTAACAAACCTTCACATGTACCCCTGAACCTAAAACAAAAGTTTAAAAATAAATATATAAATATGGTTGGGCACGCAGGCTCGCACCTGTAATTCCAGCACTTTGGGAGGCAGAGGTGGGCGGGTCACTTGAGCCCCAGGAGTTCAAGACCACCCTAGCCAACACAGAGAAACCTGTCTCTACTAAAAATACAAACTATTAGCTTGGCATGGTGGTGCATGCCTGTAATCCTAGCTACTTGGGAGGTTGAGGCACAAGAATCACTTGAATCCTGGAGGTGGAGGTTGCGGTGAGCCAAGATTGTGCCTCTGCACTGCAGCCTCGGTGACAGAGCGAGATTCTGTCTCAAAAGAGACAGAAAAATTAATTAACTAATTAATTAATTTTTTTCCCCCACCGGGAACCAAAGTAAATTTTGTGAGTAAGTTGAAAAGTATGAAGAGCCAGGTGCCAAAATATTTTTAGGTGATTTTGAAACCATCAATAATTGAAATCTTTAACTTATTTAAGCAAAGTTAAGATTATTCAAAGAAAAATCTCAACGTAACAACTAGAATTCTAGAATGGATCATACCGTGTTTCAAAATATAGAAATAAGGCCAGGTGTGGTGGCTCACATCTGCAGTCCCAGCACTTTGGGAGGACAAGGCAAGAGGATCGCTTGAGCCCAGGAGTTTGAGACCAGCCTGGGCAACCTTGTTTCTACAAAAAAATCCAAAAATTAGCAGGGCATGGTAGTGCCTACCTGTAGTTCCAGCTACTCAGGAGGCTGAGGTGAGAGGATTGCTTGAGCCCAGGTCAAGGTTGCAGTGAGCTGTGATCATGCCACTGCACTCTAGCCTGGGAGTGAGACCTTGTCTCAAAACAAAACAAAAAACGTAGCAGTAAATGATTGTGAGCTTATCAACCTATTCTGGAAGATATATGTTCCAAACAATCTCTAGAGAGAGATAACAGCTCCAAAGTCCTCCCTTTAACATTATAAAACATCATTAAATGCTAAACAAATGGCTTAGATTTTAGGATTGAGGTCACTAAAATCAGTGTGGTCACCTAAAATTTGTATCTTACCTAATAAAACTGAACAGAATGATATGCTGACTCATGGTGCTGCAGGTCATTTTAAAGAATTATCAAACTTACATTTAAAAAGAACATGGCTGGGCGCAGTGGCTCACGCCTGTAATCCCAGCACTTTGGGAGGCAGGGGCAGGCAGATCACCTGAGGTCAGGAATTCAAGACCAGCTTGGCCAACATGGTAAAATTCCGTCTCTACAAAAATACAAAAAAATTAGCCAGGCATGATGGCGGGTGCCTGCAACCCCAGCTACTCGGGAGGCTGAGGCGGGTGAATTGCTTGAACCTGGGAGGTGGAGGTTGCAGTGAGCCGAGATTGCGCCATTGCACTGCAGCCTGGACTACAGAGTGAGACTACATCTCCAAAAAAACCAAAAAACAAAAAACAAAAAAAAAACCACAATAAGAATATGAAAAAATCTTTTCTTCCTAAGATTTTCTAGGCAACTAGGAAAGAAAGGGGTAAAAACAGTCTGAATGGTAAATTCAGACTAGCCACATGAGATCAGCTTTCCACATTTGTGAAATATAATCATCATCTCTACTGAATGTTACTGAAAATGAAAACAGGGTAAAATATAATTGCAGAATACTGCTTTAGAAAAACTTTCACAGAATCATATTTAGGTATTTTTCCCATTCACTTCATATAATCTGGATTCATTCATGCCATAGTGTTTATTTATACTTTAAAGTAACAAGTCCACTTGTACACATTGGTTTCACAGCATCAATAAATTTGTACACTTTGAGATTTGTTTCTGGGTTATAATTCTTCCTCTGGTTCTCGTGACCGTTTGCGAGTGCTCAAGGAACCTTCTGTTTGCAATGAACATGCAGAAGTAACAACAGTATCTCTAAATCCCTGAGGCTGAAAGATAAAAAATACATATACAAATATGATTTAAGAACATTTGAAGACTGATCTTAGAAATATTTTTAAGTAATTAATAAGAAAGCTACTTTATTCTAGGGCCAGGTGCGGTGGCTCACACCTGTAATCCCAGCACTTTGGGAGGCCGAGGTGGGTGGATCACAAGGTCAGGAGTTCAAGACCAGCCTGGCCAACATGGTGACCCCCATCTCTACCAAAAATATGAAAATTAGCTGGGCGTGGTGGCGCACACCTCTAGTCTCAGCTACTCTGGAGACTGAGGCAGGAGAATTGCTTGAACCTGGGAGGCGGAAGTTGCAGTGAGCCGAGATTGTGCCACTGCACTCTAGCCTGGGCGAAAGAGCGAGACTTCGTCTCCAAAAAAAAAAGAAAGTTCCTGAGATAGAAATTTATCAACCACTGTGAATGAAGAGGATAAATCTCATGGATAGGTGCCTAAGCCCGGGTTATATTAACAGTATTTTATATATACTTATTTATACACTTGCATACACACACACACAGAAATAACATTGCATTATAAAAATGTTCTGTAAAGGACAATCCTAACAAACTTTATGATAGCTTTGTTAGAAGAAGTAAAAGGAAATAACCTAAGTCTTAGGTACTTTACAGATTTATTTTCATAATTAAATACTCTAAAGTTTTCCAACTAGGATATTTCTCTCTTTTTTTTTTTTTTTCCAACTAGGCTATTTCAAAGACACCTGGGCAGTGCAAAACTAAGTGGATAATTCCGTTTCAGAATCTCTATTTCTGTTTATGTCCTTATAAAAATGAGATAAAGCCTGGCCCAGTGGCTCACGCCTGTAATCCTAGAACTTTGGAAGACTGAGGAGGGCGAATCACTTGAGGTCAGGAGTTTGAGACTAGTCTGGCCAACATCGCGAAACTCCATCTCTACTAAAAACACAAAAATTAGCCAGGCATGGTAGCATACGCCTATAATCCCAGCTACTAGGGAGGCTGAGGCAGGAGAATTGCTTAAATCAGTAGGGCAGAGGTTGCAGTGAGCCAAGATTGTGCCACTGCACTCCAGCCTGTGCAACACAGAGAGACTCCATCTCAAAAACAAAAAGAGATGCCAAAAATACATTTGGCTCAACACTATTGATAAATATGTATATTTCAGCCAAAAAATGTGTGTTCTATGATGTAAATTCACAGAAAAATTAACATCTTAAAGTGGGCTATATTTGGTGGCTACAATAGATCTATAATACCTACAGACCAAAATAAATAATGTTAGTATTTTTTCTTTTCTGGAAATCTTCAACAACTTTCACTTTAAAGATGTTTAATATCCTGACATTACATATGGCATGGAACACACTACCCCAAAATAAGTATTTCCTCTGTTCTTAAGAATAAATTTCAGTCCATTTGTGACTACAATATTCTGTATACACTACTATTTTGGGGACAATGTTCTAAGCATCAAAAGCTGTCCTCAAATATGCTTGCTGCCTACAGAAGTTAACAGAAGCAAGTTGTAAATTCTCTCTTTAGATAATTACTGCCCATCAATATCAAAATCCCACTCTAATCAAATAACACTGACTTTGATTTGAAACAGTACTGTGGATTCCTTCTGGCTGGGTGACTTGTACAATGTTGCCAACCTGCTTAAAAAAAAAGAATAAATACATACAAACACATGAACTTAATTAATTAAAAGTTCAGATGACCAAACTCATAATTTAAATGTTTAGGTTTATTATATTAATAATTCTATTATTTTTTCTCCAAGAACACAAAAACGAGAGAAATATTAAATATACACCCTTCAAATATCCGTATGTATATGAGTTATAAGAAATTTTAAAGCAATGTAAAAGTCCAATGACTGATTCAAATAAATTATTTTATATATGATGAGATATTACTTATGCTAAAAACTAAAGGTGGGAGAAAATATTCAAAGAGATAGGAAAGTATTAATAATATACTAAATAACAGTTATACCATATAATCCCATATTTGTAAGTATGTATACACACATCTAAAAAAATTGATAGAAGACTACAATAAAAAAGTTAATAGTTGTTATCACGAAGTAAAGGTTGCTTGCTTATATTTTCCAAACTGTCTGCAGTAATGTTTTTTTCATTATTGCTGAAGAATGATGTTAATTTCTTATACTACAAATGAGAAACACTTACTCATATTACACCAATAAAAATAGCTAGGAAGACATTGTTTTAAAATGATGCAGCCAGGCATAGTGGCTCATGTCTGTAGTCCCACCTCTTTAGGAGGGCAAGGCAGGAGGATCACTTGAGACCAGGAGTTTGAAGCCATCCTGGGCAACATAGTGAGACCCTCATCTCTGTAATAATATATAAAATGATTATGTCCCAAAAATAAGTCATGACAGAACAAGATCTGCTTAGGTGGGATTTTACTATATATATATATATATAAATTATTTATTTATTTATTTATTTTGAGACGGAGTCTCGCTCTGTCACCCAGGCTGGAGTGCAGCGGCGCAATCTCGGCTCACTGCAAGCTCCGCCTCCCAGGTTCACGCCATTCTCCTGCCTCAGCCTCCTGAGTAGCTGGGACTACAGGCGCCTGCCACCATGCCCGGCTAATTTTTTGTATTTTTAATAGAGACGGGGTTTCACCGTGTTAGCCAAGATGGTCTCGATCTCCTGACCTCATGATCCGCCCACCTCAGCCTCCCAAAGTGCTGGGATTACAGGCGTGAGCCACCGCGCTCAGCCGATTTTACTATGTTTTATACAAAGTAATATAAAACTGAAAGCTAAAAGTAGCTGAGAAATAAAATTCTAAGCTCTTATTAACTATATTCAAGTACTGTAACAGCAACAAATATAAACAAAAACCTTTAAAACTGCTTTTTGGCTGGGCGCGGTGGCTCACGCCTGTAATCCCGGCACTTTGGGAGGCCAAGGCAGGCAGATCACCTGAGGTCAGGAGTTCGACACCAGCCTGACCAACATGGAGAAACCCTGTCTCTACTGAAAATACAAAATTAGCAGGGCGTAGTGGCGCATGCCTGTAATCCCAGCTACTCGGGAGGCTGCGGCAGGAGAAATCGCTTGAACCTGAGAGGCGGAGGTTGTGGTGAGCCGAGATCGCACCATTGCACTCCAGCCTGCGGAAAAAGAGTGAAACTCCATCTCAAAAAAAAAACAAAAACAAAAACAAAAAAACCCACAAAAAACTGCTTTTAAGAATTACTTTAAAACTGATACACTGTAACTTATTCACAATAGCCAGAGGTAGAAGCACCCAAGTGTGCATCCACAGATGAATAAACAAAATGTGGTATGTACATACAATAGAATATTCAGACTTAAGGAAGAAAATTCTGACACATGCTACAACATAAATGAGCCTTGAAGACATTATACTAAGTGAAATAAGCGAGTCACACCAGAACAAATATTATATGATTCCAATTATATGGGGTAGATAGAGGAGTCAAATTCAGAGACAGAAGGTAAAATGGTTGGTGATTGTCAGGGCCTGGGGGTAAAAAAGAACGAGAGTTAACATTTAATGGATACAGAGTTTCAGTATGGGAAGATGAAAAAGTTCTGAAAATGGATGATGATGGTTGCACAATATGAATGTACTTAATGCCAGTGAACTGTATGTAAACATAAAGTGGTAAATTTTATATTATACATATATTTTAGCACAATGTAATAAAACTGAAATAAAAAATACAGATTCTAACGTAGAGGAAAGTAAGATTCTCAGAGTTATAAGTGTCATTTATTTACACAAAATAGAATGATTTGTTTTCAAAGACAATTCAAAAAGGACATTTTGGCTTTATTTGTTACTCTCTTAATTTTGAAATTGCCCCTCTTCTCAGACACAATTCAAAAGAAAAACAGAGACCAAAATACAGCGGAATCCAAAATGTCCTATAATCCATAATTGCAACTTTAAACATAAACAAAGTAACTGCTAATATGTAATACAAGAATAGCTATGTTGAGGCTGGGCGCAGTGGCTCACGCCTCTAATCTCAGCACTTTGGGAGGCCACGGCAGGCAGATCACGAGATCAGGAGTTCAAGACCAGCCTGGCCAACATGGTGAAACCCCGTCTCTACTAAAGATACAAAAAAAAAAAAAAAAAAATTAGCCAGGCCTGGTGGCATGCACCTGTAATACCAGCTACTCAGGAGGCTGAGGTAAGAGAATCACTTGAATTGGGGAGGCGGAGGTTGCAGTGAGCCAAGATCGTGCCTCTGCACTCCAGCCTGGGCGACAGGCCGAGACTCAGTCTCACCAAAAAAAAAAAAAAAAAGAATAGCTGTGTCGAGTAGAATTACAAACTTTTATAATTCTTTAGGGTTGATAATCTATCTTTAATGGAAAAATTCACAGAAAAAGAGAGGCAAGGTGTATTTTAACCTGCCTTAATAGGAAATGATTTTTTGAATGACAAAAATCAGCTAACTTTCTGAAAAACTGGTATCTAAATCACCTCATATCAACGGTATGTCCAAATAAGGTACCTAGTACATTTATCCTGAGGAAATTATTAAAAAGTGATAAGCTTTTAAGAAGCATTTACATGCTTATTAAGAATCCTAAAGTTGGCCGGGTGCAGTGGCTCATATCTATAATCCAGCACTTTGGGAGGCTGAGGTGGGCAGGTCACTTGAGGTCAGGCATTCGAGACCAGCCTGGTCAAAATGGTGAAACCCTGTCTCTACTAAAAATACAAAAGTTAGCCAAGTGTGGTGGCGCATGTCTATAATCCCAGCTACTTGGGAGGCTGAGGCAGGAGAATCACTTGAATCAGGGAGGTGGATGTTGCAGGGAGCTGGTATCGCGCCACTGCACTCCAGCCTGGGTGACAGAGTGAGACTCCATCTCAAAAAACAAAAAAACAATCCTAAAGTCAAAGGGGCATTAATTATTCAGGTTGAAAATCATCCTCAGGCCGGGCGCAGTGGCTCACACTTGTAATCCCAGCCCTTTGGGAGACCAAGGTGGATCACCTGAGGTCGGGAGTTGGAGACCAGACTGACCAACATGGAGAAACCTCGTCTCTACCAAAAATACAAAAAATTAGCCAGGCATGGTGGTGCATGCCTGTAATCCCAGCTACTTGGGAGGCTGAGGCAGAAGAATTGATTGAACCCAGGAGGCCGAGGTTGTGGTGAGCTGAGATCGCGCCATTGCACTCCAGCCTGGGCAACAAGAGCGAAACTCCATCTCAAAAAAAAAAAAAAAAAAAAGTCCTCAAATTTCTAGGTAAAAATACCATTTTTATGCATCATGTCTCTTTAGAGATCTTTTTAAATGAAAACTAAACCAAAGAATCACTTGGCTCATGGCCCCAGTTGAGATGTAGCTTAACATATGGCTGAACTACATAGCTTGGGTCAGGAAGAAATAAGACAGAAGCACAATTTGTGCTCTAAAACTGAGCACACATATGAAACACTGTGTGGGGGTGTTGATTTATTACTCCACTCTACCACCAGATCGTCTTGGCAAAGAGTAGTGTAATTCTGAATAATCTTGGCCTCGTATAATCATGAATATGCAAATTGGAGGAAAACCCACATAATATAAGGACACAGACAAAAGTATTTCTTTTAATAACTGTTGGAATATTATTCCATCATTAGTCTAAGGGTAAAAATCAGGTATTACTGGTGAAGGACAGGAGCTGGGGCATGAAACAGTACACCTAAGTTCAATTCCTAATACAAATTTGGCTATTCAAGATTTTTAGTTTCTGGATGGGTGCTGTGGCTCACACCTATAATCTCAGCACTTTGGGAAGCCAAGGTAGGTGGACTGCCTGAGCTTACGAGTTTGAGACCAGCCTGGGCAACATGGCGAAACCCCATCTCTACAAAAATTAGCTGGGTGTGGTGGTACATGCCTGTGGTCCCAGCTACTTGGGAGGCTGAGGTGGGAGGACTGCTTGAGCCCAGGAGGTTGAGGCTACAGTGAGCTGAGATCGCACCACTGCACTCTAGCCTGGGCAACAGAGTAAGACCCAGTCTCAAAAAAAAAAAAAAAAAGATTTTTAGTCTTCCTCTCCAAATGAAAAATGTTCATTTTTATAACTATTTTTCACTGATAATGAATTTCTATTTCCATCCTTTTAAAATAAACTAAAATTTAAAAAGCATAAAAGCATACAAAATTTCATCCAACTTTTTTTTTTTTTTTTTTTTTTTGAGACAGAGTCTCACTTTGCTGTCCAGGCTGGAGTGCAGTGGTTCAATCTTGGCTCACTGCAACCTCTGCCTCCCAGGTTCAAGCGGTTCTCCTACCTCAGCCTCCCGAGTAGCTGGGATTACAGGTGCCTGCCACCATGCCTGGCTAATTTTTTTGTATTTTTAGTAGAGACAGGATTTCCCCATATTGGCCAGGCTGGTCTCGAACTCTCAACCTCAAGTGATCCACCTGCCTCGGCCTCCCAAAGTGCTGGGATTATAGGTGTCAGCCACCATGCCTGGCCTCATTTAACTTTTTTTTTTTTTTAATATCTTAGAGATGGGGTCCCATTTTGTGGCCCAGCCTGGAGTGTAATAGCACAATCATAGCTCACTGCCACCCTGACTTCCTGGGCTCAAGCGGTTTTCCCAACCCTGGCCTCCCAAATAGCTAGAATTATAGGTGCCCACCACCACGCCCGGCTAATTTTTTATTTATCTATAGAGGTGATGTCTTGCCATTTTGGCCAGACTGTTCTCCAACTTTTGGGCTCAAGCTCATGCAACTTCAACAACTTAAAGATGCCAGGTTTCAAATGATAAAGAGCAAAACTACTTCAATTCTATTAAATGACGTCAATTTATTTTGATTACATAAAGTATGTACATTATTTATCATATATCCACAGCCTGGAAAAAAAAAAGTTTGAAGAAAAAAGATTTTACCTAAAAAAAGGAATAAGCTACATATTCAGATTGGCAGGCAATCAACGCAATACTACAATTACCTTCTAGAAACAGTCATCATAGAAGAAAAGAAATGAACTCTATTATAAAGTCAGCTATGGCTGGGTGTGGTGGCTCACGCCTGTAATCCCAGCACTTTGGGAGGCCAAGGTGGGAAGGTCACTTGAGGTCAGGAGTTCAAGACCAGCCTGGCCAACATAGAGAAAGCCCGTCTCTACTAAAAATACAAAATTAGCAAGGCGTGGTGGCAGGCGCCTATAATACCAGCTACTTGGGAGGCTGAGACAAGAGAATCACTTGACCCCAGGAGGTGGAGGTTGAAGTGAGCCGAGATCTCACCATAGCACCTCAGCCTGGGCAAAAAGAGCGAAACTCCCTCTCAAAAAAAAAAAAGTTTATAAAGTCAGCTATAAAATGTAGATAATACTATTTCAGCCTATAGCCATACCACCCTGAATGTGCCCGATCTCATCTGGTAATACTATTTCAAAGAATTATGTGGAAAATAAAATAAAAAATATATACATACACATACATACGTGTATGTACATATACACATATATATGTATATATATACATGTATATATATACATCTATATGTATACATATATACATACATGTATATATACGTATACATACAGTGCTTTGCACAATAAAGGACAGTTAATAAATATTCAATAAATAGTAGCTATTATTTAATACTTATTCAGTTAACCTTTCTGGACCTTGGTTTTCTGACTTTTAATAATAATCGGTATAGGTTCTGCAAATAATTATTGAAAAGATTATCTGAAATGTTGTAAAGTGCCTAGTAAAATACCTAGTACAAGCAAGCACTAAAATGACAGTATGAAAAATAAAAATAAAAATTAAAAAAGATCTTATGAGATGTAGAAAAAATATTATAGAACAGCAGATTTCCCCCAATCTATCTATATTCAATGTTGGTGTTGTACGTCATTTTCTTTTTTTGGGGGGGACGGAGTCTCACTCTGCCACCAGGCTGGAGGGCAGTGGCACAATCTTGGCTCACTGCAACCTCCGCCTCCCGGGTTCAAGTGATTCTCCTGCCTCAGCCTCCTGAGTAGCTGGGACTAGAGGCATGTGCCACCATACCCAGCTAACTTTTTATTTTTAATAGAGACAGGGTTTCACCACGTTGGCCAGGATGGTCTTGATCTCCTGACCTCATGATCCACCTACCTCAGCCTCCCAAAGTGCTCGGATTACAGGTGTGACCCACTGCGTCCGGCCATGTATTTTATTTTCTAATTTCTTGGGAAGGATTTGTAAGAAGGTGAATTCATAAAAGGTTAACTCATGGTAAGCAAGATTTTCTGATCTCTTGGGTACCTTATCAATGCTAACTTCTAGAACTTGACAAAGAAGTCAAAGTTTTCCTCCTGATGAGTTCATAAAAAGATGAAATATCTTGCTCTGCTCCTATTATTTTTCTTCTTAAATGCATTTTATTAGTGAATATTTAATTATAGTCTGAAGAAGACTACTGTATACTAGCTCAGGCGTAATTCCTATGAAAAAATAAATGATGGAATGTGCTTTACAGAATAACCTAAAACTGGGAAAGTATAAACAATATGTTCAAAAGACTCTCAGCTGGAGAACTGTTGTCAAATCTTTACAATAAAGTTTGGTGCCAAGAAAAGAACTCCTTTTGTGGCTCTAGTATACAGCAACTTAACTTACAAAACTAGGGGAACTATCTCAAATTGTGATCATAGAAAAAAAATTAGGGGGAGGATTTACCAGACATATTGGTTTAAAGTAAAAAATTTGTTTAAATTAGGGGGAGACAGTCAATAGTAAAGCACTATGTATTGTGGGGAAAAAAACGTTACCTGAGCTCTTCGCAAATACCATTTTTAAAGAAGACACAAACTGCACGATCAGTTGCAAAAGATACATACAGAAGTGTAATCGATTCTGTTATGAGCTTCGGGTCTGCAAAACCTAACTTGGTCAGGCAAGATTTTTTTCAGTTTGTAAAACAACAAAGAAATATAGATTAAAAAATAGACGATTTCACTGGCTAGGCCCAATATGTATTTAAGTGACCCTTTATTCCATCTTTACCCGCATGCCTTTTAATTTCTCCCTTTATTAGAGCATTTCCAAACCAAGACCTCTAGGTTATACCAATTAATCACAAAGCAGAGAGGCTAGTATAAATCTGACATTTTCTAGAAGTATAGAAAAGACTTCACTGCTTTCAATGGCCTATTTTCAAGAAAATAAAAGCTGGTTTGTTCACTTGCTCAGCAGCTTTAAAAACAAATACAAAGATTTCATGCTGCCATACTTTTAAAGAACAATACTTGTGAAATGCAGGTAAGTAACTGGATAATAAAAGCCGGAGAGCAAAATACAAAATGGAAAAAAAAGACACAATTTCATACAAGAAATACACTAAGGAACTAAGAAAAACCATTGTATGTTCCAAATAAATTAATTTTAAAGCTAACCTCAACAATTTTCCTTTTGTCCTGATTTTGTTCTTTTTTTTCAATCTCTTTCAGGAACACAGAGTACTCACCTCCTTCTACATGGCTAATAAATTGTTTCAAAGAGCTTTAGAAAATGGCATTCCTTGGCCACCTACTCATTTCGGGTGCATGTGCCCCATCATTTAAATATTCCAGAGAATTTCCTATGTAGCTAAATATGCAGTAATAACAGCACATTTCTATGTTTGCTCTAGGTGATATCAGACAAGGCAACAAAAGTGTTACTTCATGGGTCATTGTATATCTCATCCACAGGACTAGCTCTAAGAAATCTGTAAGTGTTCATTCAGTGTAATTAACCCAATATTCAGAATTATTAACTTGTTTCTATACTGACCTTTGCTTTCGGTCCCAATGAAAGATTAGCCGTATTGTAGCAGCATGTCCCCAGCTTTCCCCTAAGAGTAAAGAACATAATAACTGTATATTGCCTTACTGACTTGGTTATACATTTCTCAGAACGCCTCTGATCAAACATAATCTTACTTTATTTAACATAACAAAAGTTTACTTGCTTTCAAAAAACCTGGAAAATGAGTAATATCCTGAGATTACAAGATTTTTACCAATCTAGGGAAATAATGCAAATCATTATTCTCTATTTGCTTTTAGAAAACTTTATTGTCTGAGTCCATATGTGTGTCAATTTTCCATATCATCAAGCCTAACATATTTCTGACCTCCAGAAGAAAAGTAAAAACTCTGGTAAAATATTCTTTTTTTTTTTTTTGACATCAACAGAATATGTAATTAAGTTGTGGCATATTCATGTCATGGAAATGAACTACACTGTCATACAACAACATGGATGAATCCAAAAATAATAATGAGCAAAAGTTGTCAGTCATATACAGTATAATTCTATTTATATAAAAGCTATAAATAAGCGACTGTTGGGGATATACAGACAGTAAAATCTATAAAAGCTAGGTGACAATTATACAAAATTCAGGACAGTGGTTGCCTCTTTGGGGGAGAGTACACGAGGCTCCTGGGGTGTGGTAATGTTCCATTTGTCAGTGTGAGCAATGGGCATCTGGACATTTATTATTGTTCTTCTAAATACACATTTTCATTTGTATATTCTATTTCACATTAAAAAGAAAAAAAGACCCAAAAAAAGCATTAGGTGTAACTCAAGATTTAAGCAATGGTGCTTGGGAGTACTATCGTATCATGCAGACACAGTGCAAGGAAATGAAAAGGTGGATATAATTTGTGAGGTAGAGATGATGGGCTCAGGATTGGACAAACTGAGCTCCTGAAACACAAGACTTTTATTATTAGTCATATTAGGTGTGAAACTGCCCTGAGATCACCATTTGCTTTTATGCTGGATTTGGAGGGCAAAGAGGGCAGTTGAACTCAGCAATTTACGTGTCCAGCACTGAAAATCTTCATGGTAAACAATTACTAATAGGTTATATGTTAGGTTACTTCTCAGTCCCACTCAGCTCAAAGGGTTTGTCATTACCCTACTGATTTGCACTTCTCAGTCTTCTGCCTGTTGCATTCTGATGATCCATTTCTATGCAAGACACAGAATCTAAAGCTGAGACACAGCAATAGAAGACCAAAGAACAGACACAGCAACAAAGTTTGTATGAAACAAATCAGGAGGGTAGGAATGAGATGTTGATGTGCATCCTGGCCAAATTCCAGAACTAGCCAAGAGAGGTCCGGTTTCTAATTCCAATCACAGCAAATTCAGCCATCTTATTTTCACACAGAAGTGGTCTACGTTGATTTTTAAATCTCTTTAAGGGATTAGGGAGCCTCTGAAATATAAAGGAAACTAAACTGATAGTAATGTAAAATGAGCAGTGACCTATCATACCAGCAAACACTGTCAAAAACAGAAAGCTAATGGTGGGACTGAAGTCTAGAACACAGGAGTTATGTTTATCCAGTGCTGCACTGTACAACAGGGCAGTCACTTGCCACATGTGGCAATTTAAATTTAAGTAAAATTCAATTAAACATTCCATTCCACAGCTGCACTAGCCACATTTTAAATGCCTCAATAGCCACATGTAGCAAGGGCTACTGCACTGAAGAGCACAGACAGAACATTTCTATCATAACTGAAAGTTATATTGAACAATATCCTAGCAATATCCAAGATAAAGGGTGTTCTGCTAGTAAAGTAAGGTCGGCATCAGAATTATTACAACTTAAGCATAACATTCCTGAGGGCATCCATTTCCATTTATTTGCTTCTCTGCTCACCAACTCTGAACCCCTGCTTTCCCAACTTTCTGGTATCTGGGAAGAAAATAAACTGACTAGAAAACATAAATTTCACTCTGTCTGACAATTGTAATTCTCACTAAATTTATAAATTCGCTTTCTGATTTATCATGGCGTGCTGAAAGAATGAGTTTGAGAAAGGCTGAGTTTGATTACCCCTGAGTGGATCCAAACATTAGGAAGCTCTTAATTAAATGGGTGATAGAAAGTGACAAAAAGAGGTGGAAGAAACATGAGAGACTATTACACTCCCTTCCCTAACCTTCCTCCTTTTCATCCTGCTCACCTGGGCCAGGTTAGAATCTGTCCTTTGTACAGTACCCTGTACCTTTCTATTGTAACCTTTACGACATTATCTGTTTATAGAATGATCTATGCCATTAGCTGAAAACTAGTCCAGGGCAGAAACTTTTTTTTTTTTTGAGACAGAGTTTTGCTCTTGTTGCCCAGGCTGGAGTGCAATGGCGCAATCTCAGCTTACTGCAACCTCTGCCTCCCAGGTTCAAGCGATTCTCCTGCCTCAGCCTCCCGAGTAGCTGGGATCACAGGAATGTGCCACCGCACCCAGCTAATTTTGTATTTTTAGTAGAGACTGAGTTCTCCATGTTGGTCAGGCTGGTCTCAAACTCCCGAGCTCAGGTGATCCACCTACCTCGGCCTCCCAAAGTGCCGGGATTACAGGCATAAGCCACCGTGCCTGGCCAAAACTCTGGTAGAATATTCTTTAAGATTTTAGTGGAAATAAACCTTGAAGCATTGCATTCTAACAAAACCACGATATTCACTGTAATGTGATTTGTATTTAAGTGTATTCACCCTTCCTTCTCTCTAACACTGTGAACTCCCTGGGGGCAAGAATTTTGGCACAATAGTTGCCAGACAGTAGATACGCACTTTTTTAAGAGTCTTACTCTGTCCCCCAGGTTGGAGTGCAGTGGCACGATCCCAGCACACTGCAGCCTGTGCCTCCCAGGTTCAAGCAATTCTCATTCCTCAGCCTCCCAAGTAGGGGGGATTACAAGTGTGCGCCACCATGTCCGGCTATTTTTTTGTATTTTTAGGAGAGACAGGGTTTCACCATGTTGACCAGGCCGGTCTTGAACTCCTGGTCTCAAGTGATCCGCCTCGGCCTCCCAAGGTGTTGGGATTACAGGTGTGAGAGGCTGTGTCTGGCCACTCAATAAATGTTAAATAACTAAAAGGAACAGCCAGTATTTAAGGGTACTGTGCTTAGTGCTAAGATTAACCAGTGAACAAGACAAATACAGTCTGCTTTCATGAAGCTATAGTATTCAATGAGAATCAAATGAAAGAGATAAGAAAAACTGTGATTAACTAAAATGTTTATCTGATTAATTACCCACCTAATGCAGGAACGAGCAAGGCCTGATTTTTATCAATCTTTGTTGTCATCTGATTGGTTAAAATTACCTACAAAAACAAAATGTAAGAAAATTAGGTGAGTCTCCTTAAAAATTATCAAGTAGACCAGCCCGGCCAAGATTGTGAAACCCCATCTCTACTAAAAATACAAAAATTAGCCAGGCATGGTGGCATGCACCTGTAATCCCAGCTACTCGGGAGGCTGAGGCAGGAGAATAACTTGAACCTGGGGCAGGCAGAGGTTGCTGTGAGCCAAGATCAGTCCACTTCACTCCAGCCTGAACAAAAGAGCGAAACTCTGTCTCACTAAATAAATAAATACATACATACATAAATAATTAATCAAGTAAACAGTCTTGTGATTTTAGTAATCTGAAAATAATCTACCTATTACAGACAGCCATTTAAGTAATACAAATTTTTCTGATAAAAAATTTTTAAAATATACTCATAAAAAGATGGAGTTATCTGAAAATATGATTCTACCGATCATAAAATATTTTATTTTCATACTTTAGAGATGAGGTCTTGCTATGTTGCCCAGGTTGTCCTTGAAGTCCTAGACTCACATGATCTTCCCACCTCAGCCTCTTGAATAGCTGGGACTAAAGGTGTTTGCCAAATCTAGCTCATAAAACTCTTTTTTTTTTTTAAAGAGACAGGGTCTTGCTGTGTTACCCAGGCTGATCTTGAACTCTGAACTCCTGGGCTCACACAATCCTCCTGCCTCAGCCTCCCAAAGTGCTGGGATTACAGGCATAAGCCACTGTACTTGACCTATAAAAAACTTTTAAAAAAATTAGCTGGGCATGGTGGTGCACAACTGTAGTCCCAGTTACTCAGGAGGCTGAGGTAGGAGAATTGCTTGAGCCCAGGAGGTTGAGGCAGCAGTGAGCCATGATCCTGTCACCGTACTCCAGCCTGGCGAACAAGTAAGACCTTGTCTCAAAAAAGAAAGATTGAGTCTCGCTCTGTTGCCCAGACTGGAGTGCAATGGTGCGATCTCAGCTCACTTCAGTCTCCGCCTCCCAGGTTCAAGCAATTCTCCTACCTCAGCCTCCCAAGTAGCTACGATTACAGGTGCCTGCCACCATGCCTGGCTAATTTTTGCATTTTTAGTAAAGACGGGGTTTTAATATGTTGGCCAGCCTGTTCTAGAACTCCTGACCTCAAGTGATCCACCCACCTCAGCCTCCCAAAGGGCTGGGATTATAAGCATGAGTCACTGTGCCTGGCCTGAGTCCATGTTCTTTATCATTACTGCCTCCCTAGAATATTTTTATTGAAAGGAATATGAAATCCTTAATAAATACCTCAGTGTTTATACTTTTAGGAAGGAGGCAAATATAGTATTACTGTTTATAATTTTACAGGAAAAAGGGAAACTGAGGCAACAAATTATGAGAAGAGACTTAAAACTCATTTTAAAAAGTACAATATAAGTAGATGAACTAGGAAAAAAAAAAATCCTAGTAGTCAGGTCAAATGACTCCAAATTATGATTATGCTAGTTGGCTAGTAACAGCCACAGGTGTTGCTTTGCAACTCACAGATGGCCCTCCAGGTTTCATATTGTTAATTCTCTTTGTATAAATACTGACCTACAAATAAGGTTCCAGGTTTTGAAAGACAGTAATTTTAAATAAAAGCAAGGAAAACAAAAGTGTTTAAGGTTGACTTAACATAGAAGTCAGATCTGTTATCTTTCCACCCAAAAATCTCCAGAAATGGTTACTTTATATACTCTTCTAATACATATCTTCCCTCCAGAAAAAAGAGTTAATATTGCAAACTAAAACTGATAACGAAATTCTTTGAAAAGCAGTAAGAAAAAGGTGTCTGCTCTGCAAATGAGTATTTTACATAAGAAAACTGAAAAACAGCCCAGGAGCGGTGGCTCAGGCCTATAATTCCAGCATTTTGGGAGGCCAAGGCAGGCAGATCACCTGAGGTCAGGAGTTCGAGACCAGTCTGGCCAACATGGCGATACCCCATCTCTACCAAAAACACAAAAAATTAGCCGGACATTGGGGCAGGCACCTGTAACCCCAGCTACTTGGGAGGCTGAGGCACGAGAATCGCTTAAATCCAGGAGGCGGAGGTTGCAGTGAGCCAAGACTGTACCACTGCACTCCAGCCTGGGCAACGAGAGCAAGACTCCATCGCAAAAAAAAAGAAAAAGAAAAAGAAAACTGAGAAAGAAACAAAAGGTTGTTTGGCTGTTCCCATTGCAGTGGTAACACCCTAACATTTCTGTCTGGCCACAAAGGAGAAATCTGTGATCCACCTAGATCTCAATTAGAAACCAAGTGGATGACAAGATTTTCTTCTAGTTCCCCTCCCCTTACATGCCACAGGGCATTCTCCATTTGTTACCTCTCACTAGGCACCTTAGAAAAAGCTAAGCAGGAATTTAAATTGGAAGCTTTTCTTTCTTTCTTTTCTTTCTTTTTTTTTTTTTGAGACAAGGTCTCATTCTGTTGCTCAGGCTGGAGTACAATGGCATGATCTTGGCTCACTGCAACCTCCGCCTCCTGGGTTCAAGTGATTCCCCTGCCTCAGCCTCCTGAGTAGCTGGGATTACAGGTGTGAGCCACCACGCCTGGTTAAGTTTGTATTTTTAGTAGAGGTGGGGTTTCTCCATGTTGGTCAGGCTGATCTTGAACTCCCGACCTCAGGTGATCCGCCCACCTCGGCCTCCCAAAGTGGTAGGATTACAGGCATGAGCCACCACACCCGGCCGGCAGCTTTTCTTAAGAGTACTTTTTAGAAATGGGGTCTCACTCTGTCACCCAGGCTGGGGTGCAACGACACAATCATAGCTTACTGCAGCCTTGAAGTCCTGGGCTCAAACAATCTTCCTGCCTCAGCTTCCCTAGTAGCTAGAACTATAGGCAAGCACCACCATGCCTAACTAATTTTTAAATTATTTGTAGAGACAGGGTTTGGCTATGTTGCCCAGACTAACCTTGAACTCCTGGCCTCAAGTGATCCTCCCACCTTGGCCTCCCAAAGTGCTGGGATTATAGGCATGAGCCACTGTGCCTGGCCCACATGTAGCTCTTAAAAGTTAAATTAGCCGGGTGTGGTGGCTCACGCCTGTAATCCCAACACTTTGGGAGCCGAGGTGGGCAGATCATGAGATCAGGAGATCGAGACCATCCTGGCTAATACGGTGAAACCCCGTCTCTACTAAAAATACAAAAAATTAGCCAGGCGTGGTGGCGTGTGCCTATAGTCCCAGCTACTCGGGAGGCTGAGGCAGAAGAATGGTGTGAACCCAGGAGGCAGAGCTTGTAGTGAGCTGAGATCGCGCCACTGCACTCCAGCCTGGGCGACAGAGCGAGACTCAATCTCAA
Organism: Papio anubis; assembly: GCF_008728515.1. Taxonomy (NCBI): domain Eukaryota; kingdom Metazoa; phylum Chordata; class Mammalia; order Primates; family Cercopithecidae; genus Papio; species Papio anubis. Next base: position 33,918,950 of record NC_044992.1, read on the forward strand.
AAAAAAAAGGTAAATTAGAGGCCAGGCGTGGTGGTTTATGCCTGTAATTCCAGCACTTTGGGAGGCTGAGGCGGGCAGATCACAAGGTCAGGATATCGAAGCCATGCTGGCTAACACAGTGAAACCCCGTCTCAACTAAAAATACAAAAAGTTAGCCGGGCATGATGGCAAGCGCCTGTAGTCCCAGCTACTCGGGAGGCTGAGGCAGGAGAATCGCTTGAACCTGAGAGGAGGCTGCAGTGAGCCAAGATGGTGCTACTGTACTCCAGCCTGGGCGAGAGAGTGAGACTCCATCTCAAAAGAAAGAAAGAAATAAATAAGTTAAATTAAAACTATAAGGTCAGCAGCTCAGTAGTATTAGCTATATTTCAAGTGCTGAACAGTCATACAGCTACTGTACTAGACTGTACATTTTCATCTTTCCATCAGATCTACTGGACAGTGCTGGTTTAGACAGAGTAGTTTACCCATTATGTACCTTCAGGAAAATATAAATCAAACTACTGATTTACCAGGTATTCAACATGCCAAAATTAGAATTTCCGATTATTAGCAAATATTTGTATAGTAATTATATTACTTTTGCAAAACGATTGGCCTCTGTGATACAACTGAAAATTATTATGTGATTATGCCAAGCTTCTAAAAAATAGTGTTTTTTTTGTTTTTTTTTTTTTAAGACAGAGTCTTGCTCTGTTGCCCAGGCTCAAGTGCAGTAGCACGACCTCGGCTCACTGCAACCTCTGCCTCCTGGGTTCAAGTGATTTTCCTGCCTCAGCCTCCCAAGTAGCTAGGATTTCAGGTGCCCGCCACCAGGCTTGGCTAAATTTTGTATTTTTAGTAAAGACAGGGTTTCACTATGTTGGCCAGGCTGGTCTCGAACTCCTGACTTCAGGTGATCCACCCAGCTCGGCCTCCCAAAGTGCTGTGATTACAAGAGTGAGTGAGCCACCATACCGGGCCAAAAATTTAAAACGTAAAGTAACAATCACTTGAAATTATGAACTTCAGAGCTTTAAAAATATTTCTGCCATCCAATGTCCTTCAACCAATGAACAGATAAACAAAATGTGATATATCCATAAAATGCAAAATTATTCAGTCATTAAAAAGACATTGATAGGTGCTAAAATACAGATAAACCTTGAAAACATGCTAAGTGAAAGAAGTCAGACATAAAAGGCCACATACTGTCTGATCTGCTTATATAAAATGTCAAGAAAAGACAAATTCACAGAAACACAAAGCATACTAGTGGTTATGAGGGACTGAGGGAGGGTAGAATGGAGAATCACAGTTAATGAAAAGGGTTTTGGTTTTTTTTGAGACAAGAGTTTCACTCTTGTTGCCCAAGCTGGAGTGCAATGGCGCCGTCTTGGCTCGCTGCAACCTCCGCCTCCCAGTTTCAAGCGATTTTCCTGCCTCAGCCTCCAGAGTAGCTGAGTAGTAGGTGGGCACCCACCACCACAACTGGCTAATTTTTTTGTAGTTTTAGTAGAGAAAGGGTTTCACCACGTTGGCCAGGCTGGTTGCAAACTCCTGACCTCAGGTGATCCACCCACCTTGGCCTCCCAAAGTGCTGGAATTACAGGGGTGAACCATTGCGCCCAGTCGAAAAGAGGGTTTTTTTTTTTTTTTAAATCTGGAACTGTGAGTTTCCCAGAACCAGAATTACTTTCTCCATAGGGTACAAAGTTATAGTTGACCATAAGAAAAATTTGCATGAGATTTGAAAAGTGACAGTCAAGGAGCAAACACTTTAAATATTCTGAAATTCATTGTGAGGTGGTTTCTTTTTTGGGGTGATGGAAATATTCTAAAATTATACAGTGGTGATGTTTGCAAAACTCTGTGGATACACTGAAAATCACTGAATTGTACATGTTGCAAGGATGAATTTTATGGTATATGGATTATGTCATTAAAGCTGTTTAAAAAATTATGCCAATAATTAAAAAAAACATATTTTTAAAGGACTTTCCCTATATCGATTTGGCAAAGATTTAAAAGACTAGTACCTGGCGGGGCGTGGTGGCTCACGCCTATAATCCCAGCACTTTGGGAGTCCAAGGCGGGCGGATCACCAGGTCAGGAGATTCAGACCATTCTGGCTAACACGGTGAAACCCGTCTCTACTAAAAATATAAAAAATTAGCCAGGCATGGTGGCACGCGCCTGTAGTCCCAGCTACCCAGGAGGCTGAGGCAGGAGAATCTCTTGAACCCAGGAGGCACAGGTTGCAGTAAGCCGAGATCGAGCCACAGCACTCCAACCTGGGCAACAGAGCAAGACTCCATTTCAAAGACATAAATAAATTAAACGACTGGTACCCAAAGTTGGTAAAGATATGGGAAAACAAGAGTTCCCATTCATTGCCGTAGAGACATACTTTGGAGCATAGTTTCTGAGGGTAATTTTATAATATAAAACAAAATGTTCAAAAATCTATTCCTTTGGCTTAATATTTTCACTTTAAGAAATTTATTCTAGGCTAGGTGTGGTGGCTCATGCCTGTAATCCCAGCACTTTGGGAGGCAGAGGAGGGTGGATCACTTGAGGCCAGGAGTTTGAGACCAGCCTGGCCAACATGGTGAAATCCCACCTCTACTAAAAATACAAAAACCAGCCAGGTGTGGTGGTGCATGCCTGTAATCCCAGCTATTCGGGAGACTGTGGAATGAGAAGCTCTTGAACCTGGGAGGTGGAGACTGCAGTGAGCCAAGAGTGTGATGCTGTACTCCAACCTGGGTGACAGAGGAAGACTCTGTCTAAAACAGGAAAAAAAAAAAGAGACAATCAACAAGGAGGTGGTTAAAAAAACTACGCTACAGGCTGTGCACAGTGGCTCATGCCTAGGGAAGGTTGAAGCAGGAGGATCCCTTAAGCCCAGGAGTTCAAGAACAGCCTAGGCAACATAGTGAGACCTCATCTCTACAAAAAACTTATTTATTTATTTATTTTGGAGATAGAGTCTCACTGTGTCTCCCCAGCTGGAGTGCAATGGTATGATCTTGGCTCACTGCAACTTCCACCTCCTGAGTTCAAGTGATTCTCCTGCCTCAGCCTCCCAAGTAGCTAGGACTACAGGTAAGCACCACCATGTCCGGCTAATTTTTGTATTATTAGTAGAGACAAGGTTTCAACATGTTGGCCAGGCTGGTCTTGAACTCCTGACCTCAAGTGATCTGCTCGCCCCGGCCTCCCATAGTGGCGGGGTTACAGGTGTGAGCTTCCACACCCAGCCTCTACAAAAAATTTTAAAAATGACTGGGTGTGGTGGTGTGTGCCTGTAGTCTCAGTTACTTAGGAGGCTGAAGTGAAAGGATTGCTTAAGCCCAGGAGATTGAGGCTACAGTGAACCAAGATCATGCCACTGCACTCTAGCCTGGGTGACAGAGCGAGACTCTGTTTCAAAAAAAAAACCCAAAAACAAATACAAATACAAATACAAAAAAAACCTATGCTACAGTCAAACAACAAAATACTATGCAGTTATTAGCACAAAGCAGACTTATAAGTAGTGTACATAGAAGAAAAAAAGTAGTGTACGTGGAAAGATGTTCACAATATATTAAGTGAAAAACAGGAAACTGCTTTGCACAATAGCATGTATAATATGACCTCATTTTTATTTCTTTTTGTGTTTTTGAAGACAGGGTCTTGCTCTGCTGCCTAGGCTGGAATGCAGTGGTGCGATCTCAGCTCACTGCAACCTTTGCCTCCCAGCCTCAAGCAATCCTCCTCCCACCTCAGCCTCTCAAGTAGCTAGGACTATGGGTGCGTGCCACTATGCTTGGCTAACATTTTTTTAAAAATTTGTAGCAGGCCGGGCGCGGTGGCTCAAGCCTGTAATCCCAGCACTTTGGGAGACCGAGGCGGGTGGATCACGAGGTCAGGAGATCGAGACTATCCTGGCTAACATGGTGAAACCCCGTCTCTACTAAAAATACAAAAAACCAGCCGGGCGTGGTGGCGGACGCCTGTAGTCTCAGCTACTTGGGAGGCTGAGGCGGGAGAATGGCGTGAACCCGGGAGGCGGAGCTTGCAGTGAGCCGAGATCACGCCACTGCACTCCAGCCTGGGAGACACAGCGAGACTCCGTCTCAAAAAAAAAAAAAAAAAATTTGTAGCAATGAGGTCTCACTATATTTCCCAGGCTGGTCTCAAATTCATGGGCTCAAGTGATCCTCCCACCTTGGCCTCCCCAAGTGCTGGGATTACAGGCGTAAGCCACTGCGGTGGCATGACCTCTTTTTCTTTTTTTTTTGAGATGGAGTCTTGCTCTGTCGCCCAGGCTGGAGTGCAGTGGCGCGATCTCAGAACACTGCAAGCTCTGCCTCCCGGGTTCATGCCATTCTCCTGCCTCAGCCTCCCAAGTAACTGAAATTACAGGTGCCCACCACCACACCCGGCTAATTTTTTGTATTTTTAGTAGAGACGGGGTTTCACCGTGTTAGCCAGGACAGTCTTGATCTCCTGACCTCATGATCCACCTGCCTCAGCCTCCCAAAGTGCTGGGATTACAGGCGTGAGCTACCACGCCTGGTCTATGACCTCATTTTCTAAAAAGTAAGTTTGTGGGCCGGGCGCGGTGGCTCACGCCTGTAATCCCAGCACTTTGGGAGGCCGAGGCGGGAGGATCACGAGGTCAGAAGATTGAGACCGTCCTGGCTAACACGGTGAAACCCCGTCTCTACTAAAAATACAAAAAATTAGCCGGGTGTGGTGGTGCGTGCCTGTAGTCCCAGCTACTCGGAGGCTGAGGCAGGAGAATGGTGTGAACCCAGGAGGCAGAGCTTGCAGTGAGCCGAGATGGTGCCACTGCACTCCAGCCTGGGCGACAAAGCGAGACTCCGTCTCAAAAAAAAATAAAATAAAATAAAATAAAAAGTAAGTTTGTATATGTGTAAATTCTGCAAAAATATTTACACCAGACAACAATATTTACACCATCTCTGAGTAATGAATAATCGCTTTCTACATTTCTTATTGTTTAGATCTTTTTTTTTTTTTCTTTACAAAAAGCATACATAACTTAAAATTTTTCTTTTGTTTTTTCTTTGAGATGGAGTCTTACTCTCTCACCCAGGCTGGAGTGCAGTGGCACGCTCTCGGCTCACTGCAACCTCCGCCTTCTGGGTTCAAACAATTCTCTTGCCTCAGCCTGAGTAGCTGGGATTACAGGCGCGCACCACCAAGCCTGACTAATTTTTGTATTTTTAGTAGAGATGGTTTCACCACGTTGGTCAGGCTGGTCTCAAACTCCTGACCTCATGATCCACCCACCTCAGTCTCCCAAAGTGCTGGGATTACAGACGTGAGCTGCTGTGCCTGGCCAATTATTCTTATTTTATGTAATTTTTTTTTTTAGAGATGGGATCAGGCTTTGTTGTCCAGGCTGGCCTCAAACTCCTGGCTTCAGGCGATCCTCCCACTTTGGCCTTCCAAAAGTATTGGGATTACAGGTATGAGCTACCACATCTGACCTTAAAATTATAAAATACATTATCAAAAGCCATACATGTTATATATAAGATAATTGGGAAAAAAACCTTCAAGCAAAGAAATTATAAAGTAAGAAAGGGAAAGTGTGTCCTTAACCCTACAAAATTCCATCCTTTGAAGTAGCCAAGGCCGGGCACAGTGGCTCATGCATGTAATCCTAGCACTTTAGGAAGCTGAGGCCGGCAGATGATCGCTTGAGCCGAAGAGTTCATGACCAGCTGGGCAACATGGTGAAACCCCATCTCTACAAAAAAAAAAAAAAATACAAAGTGGGAGAATCACTTGAGCCCGGGATGTTGAGGCTGCAATGAGCCCTGACTGCACCACTGCACTTCAGTAAGATTCTGTCTCCAAAAATAAAAATAAAAAAGAAGTAGCCAATGTTAATGTTTTGGTCCTTTCATATCATTCTCTTCATATATACAAATATAAATGCATACATATAATTTTGTTTTCTCTAAACTGAGATTACACTAAATATATTTTATATACAACCTAAATTTCTTCTCAGTAACCTATATGTAAATATCTTCTTCCATGTTAGGACGTTTATATTTACATCACTCTTCTTAAACACTACCTACTATTTGATGTTATTGTTTGGATTGCTTTTTTAGTCAGAAAAGGTGAAGCTATTTCTGTTAAAATAAAAACATAACTATGCAACCCATTAGTCTTGAGTGCCCCCTACTGGAGGCTCTTCACTAATATTAACAAAAGGCTAAATTACGATTAATTTAAGCAAGAAGTAATTCAAACATAGGGCACTATGCTTTTCAGCATATGGCAAAAAATCTGGAAATTAAAAGAAAAAAGTATGCTTTAAAATTATTTTACTGAGAAAGTTCTTTATTTACTTATGATGCATTACAGGTATGTGCTAAAGTCTCTCCAATTAAGGCAAAGACAAAGAAACCAAATTTAGCAGTCTGACTTTACATCTTACTACCAGACAAATGTGTGTATTTGTGTCAGTGGTGAGATGGGGACTCAGGGTGGGAAGTAATGGCGAACAGGTAGTTAAAGAGGAGTGAGGTAAAACTTTAAAAAAAAAATCTCTTCCTTTCTGAACTGATATATACTTCTCTCCTCACATTTCAAATCTTCAAGAGGTATTTAGCTCTACCTCAAAGCACCTAGGTTGTTTACACTAGGTAATGTTTCGATCCATCTGAATCTGTGATTACATACCACATAATAATCAAAGACTCAGAGTAGAAGAAAACCAGCGATATTGGAAGAGTTAACCTGAAAAACATCCAAAGTATATTTAAACAAAGAAGACACTGCAAGTAACAAAGGTGGCACTTCTTTATCAAACAAAATCCTTTTTTTTTTCTCGAGATGGAGTCTTGCTGTTGCCCAGGCTGGAGTGCGATGGCGCGTTCTCCGCCCACTGCAACCTCTGCCTCCTGGGTTCAAGCGATTCTCCTGCCTCAGCCTCCCGAGTAGCTGAGATTACAGGGGCATGCCACCACGCCCGGATAATTTTTTGTATTTTTTTTTTTCAGTAGACACAGAGTTTCACCATGTTGGCCAGGCTAGTCTCAAACTCCTGACCTCATGATTCACCTGCCTTGGCCTCCCAAAGTGCTGGGATTACAAGCGTGAGCCACTGCGCCCAACCACAAAGTCCATTTTTAAAAATGACATATTAATTATGCTTGTTTTCCAGAAAAACTGACACTTATGACCAGAATTTTTTAATAGAAACCAAAACCAAACTGAAACTTTACTCAAAACTGCATGTCAGGCAAATGCTATTTTGATATTTCTAGACATTAACATTTTATACAGTCTTGACTTTGTTCTAAAATTCTCTTCACTAGTTAATACTTACAGCTAATCTGTGATTATTTGCAAGGCTGATCATTTGCTGGGCTAGGCCATTTAATAACCGAGTACGAAGAGACAGGTCATCTAGGTCATGACGAAACGGAAAAGCAATACCATCCACTATCACTAGTCGAACCTAAATACAGAAGAGATAATATTAGATTTTGGTATCAAAAATAAAATAATAAAAATGACATCCAAAAACCATAGTCCGTTACAGGAAAAAATCTTAAAACCCAGGGCTTTATTTCCAACTGTCTAAAAAATGGCTTTCTTTTGAAAAGTTACAAAGCTATTCACCCAATACTTTCTGCGGTAATCACTAAAAGTTAAAATGGACTCTGCTTTGATAATTTCTCAACTTTAAAAAAGTAATTCAAAGGCCAGTCACGACAGCTCACACCTGTAATCCCAACACTTTGGCAGGCCGAGGCAGGTGGATCACGAGGTCAGGAGTTCAAGACCAGCCTGGCCAAGATGGTGAAACTCCATCTCTACTAAAACTACAAAAATTACCTAGGCGCAGTGGCAGGCACCTGTAACCCCAGCTACTCGGGAGGCTGAGGCAAGAGAATCGCTTGAACCCTGGCAGCAGAGGTTGTGCCACTGCACTCCTGTCTGGGCAACAGAGTAAGACTTTGTCTCACAAAAAAAAAAAAAAAAGTAATTCAAAAAGAAAAAGGAATAATTATAATTTTCTTTTTTCTTTTTTTTGAGACAGAGTCTCGCTCTGTAACATAGGCTGGAGTGCAGTGGCGTGATCTCGGCTCACTGCAAGCTCCACCTCCCGGGTTCACAGCATTCTCCTGCCTCATGAGTAGCTGGGACTACAGGCGCCTGCCACCACACCCGGCTAATTTTTTTGTATTTTTTAGTGGAAACGGCGTTTCACTGTGTTAACCAGGATGGTCTCAATCTCCTGACCTCGTGATCCGCCCACCTTGGCCTTCCAAAGTGCTGGGATTACAGGCATGAGCCACTGCGCCCAGCCGAATAATTATAATTTTCTTATAACTTGCCACTGTACACAGTCTTTACTGATAAAAAGCACATTTAAAGTATTTACAAAACATTCGGAAAAGGGGTAAAGAAAAAGTCTTGGTAAAACAACAAATTTGTCAATTAAACACACCAATTTTACCTTCGGGGTTCCTTTTATGTTTCTTGAAAAAAAAAAAACAAAAAACAAAAAAAAAAACACCCCTTCAGGCTGGGCGCAGTGGCTCAAACCTGTAATCCCAGCACTTTGGGAGGCCGAGGCAAGTGGATCATGAGGTCAGGAGTTTGAGACCAGCCTGGCCAACATGGTGAAGCCTTGCCATGTACTTCAGCGTGGGGGACAGAGTAAAACCCTTTCAAAAGAAAGCCCTCCCAAAGCAAAACATAAACAGCGAGGTTAGAAGAATAAACCAATATATAAACCTTAAGATCACAAAATCAAAAAGCATCTAGAAACTAATCGAAATGTAAACAAACAAAAAACCCCAATGCTGTTTTTTTTTTCTATCTAGTGAGGGCTAGATTAAAGAAGAGGTTTTTATGAAGCAATGTCTAAGTCAGTCATTTTTTTTAAAGTATTTGTTTCTTCATTTAGAAGTATTAACTGACACATCCTTTCCTATATGCTAGTTACTGTTCCAGGCATTGGGGATGATATAGTAAATAAGAGAGAAGAATATAGTAAATAAAAGAGAAGGTCCCTGCTCTCTTGGAGTTTATGTTTTAGTGGAGTAAGGTACCATTAATATGCAAACAAACACACGAATAAGGTAATTTCCAATAATTATAACGAAATAAAACCGGACGAAGTGATGAAGAATAGTTGAACACTAATAAAAAGCACAAAAATGCAAAAAAAAGTGGCATTATAAAGATGGTGAAAAGGACACTTATTTACAGTATGACAGCTGATATAAAAAGGCAGAACATGACCTTGTTCATCCTTAGCTGGGAATGTGTGCACAGGTTGATTCGACTTTTCATGACTCCACACATGACCAATGCTCTGTGTCCCCCCAATATTCGTAAGTTGAAGCCCTATCTCCCAGTGTGACAGTATTCGGAGAGAGGGCCTCTAAGGTAGTAATTAATGTAAAATGAGGTCACGAGAATAACATCCTGATTTGAGAGGATTCGTGTCCTTGAAGAACAAGACACCAAAGAGCTCACTCCTCTTCCTTTCTACCCATGAGGACACAGCAAGAAGGTGGCCATCTACAAGCCAGGGAGAGAGCTCTCACCAGAGACCAATCAGCCAGAACCTTGATCTTGAGGTTCTAGTCTCCAGAACTGTAAGAAAATAAAATTTCTGTTGTTCAAGCCACTCGAGACTATAGTATTTTTGTTATGGTAGCCTGAGGTGACCACAACAGATTTTAGTATAAAGATATGAGGTATGGTGGGTTGGGGGGTGAGAGAAGTGAGATACTACTATAACAAATACCTAAAATGTGGAAGTGATTTTGAAATTGGGTAATAAGCAAAGGCTGGAAAAGTTTTGGGGCACATACTGAAAATATGGACATTAAGGGCAATTCTGGTGAGGCTTTTTTTTTTTTTGAGATGGAGTCTCGCTCTGTTGCCCAGGCTGGAGTGCAGTGGCATCATTCTCAGTTCACTGCAACCTCCATCTCCCTGGTTCAAGCAATTCCCCCGCCTCAGCCTCCCCAGTAGCTGGGATTACAGGTGCCCGCCACCACGCCCAGCTAATTTTTTTGTATTTTTAGTAGAGATGGGGTTTCACCATGTTGGCCAGACTGGTCTTGAACTCCTGACCTCAGGCACTCTGCCCGCCTCAGCCTCCCAAAGTGCTGGGATTACAGGCGTGAGCCACCACGCCCGGCTATTCTGGTGAGACTTTATACAGAAATGAGGAACACGTTATTGAAAACTGAAGGAAAGCTGGTGCTTAGTATAAAGTGGCAAATAACTTGGCTGACTGTGTTCTAGTATTTTACGGAAGGTAAAACTTGTGAGAAATGAAATTGGCTATTTATCTCAGGAGATTTCTAAGCAAAGTGTACAGGAAGTGGCTTGGTTCCTCCTAGATCACTTATAGTAAAAATGAAAGAGGAGACAGATGAATTGAAGAAGGAATTGTTCAGCAAGAAGGAACCAGAACTTAGAGATGTGGAAAATTCTCAGCCTATCCATATTGCTAAAAATAAGAAAGCTTGCTCTAGAGGGAAGACCAAAGGTAGGGTTGAACAATCACTCTATAAATAGATTATCCATGATGTTAATCAGCCATCTCAGCAGATGCCAGTGACAGATAAGGGATTATAACAGCAGAAACACTGCTAGTTTGAAGTAAAGAAGACAGAGAAAGTAGGAAAGAATGAAAGAAGACTGTTGGACTTCCTTGATTCCACAAGACAAAACCATTAGCTACTGGACTGTGAATGTGCCCTATTCCTCAAGAAAAGGAAAGAATGATGCCAAAGGGGATCATAGATCCTCAGAGCTGCCACTCTTTACATATGCCCAGGGGGCAATGCTATGTTTTTCTTGGTTTCAGAGGGTGGGGCCCTTGCAGAGAGAGGAAGGGACAGGGTCACCCCACAGAGCAGTAGGGTGACTCTGCTACTGCAGTGGGCCTGGAAGGCAGAGCATCAAAGCAAAGGATGATTCTTTTTATTATTATTTTTTTGAGACAGAGTCTCACTGTTACCCAGGCTGGAGTGCAGTGGAATGATCTCATGTCACTGCAACCTCCTCTGCCTCTTGGGTTCAAGTGATTCTTCTGCCTCAGCCTCCCGAGTAGCTGGGACTACAGGCACGCGCCACTATGCCTGGCTAATTTTTGTATTTTTAGTAGAGATGGGGTTTCACCATATTGGCCAGTGTGGTCTCAAACTCCTGACTTTGTGATCCGCCTGCCTCAGCCTACCAAAGTGCTGGGATTACAGGCATGAGTCACCGTGCCTGGCCAGCAAAAGATTATTCTTGAGCCTTATGGTCTAATGAAATTTGCCTTGCTAGGGACCCATAATCCTTTAGGGAATGTTCATCCTATGCCTGTCCTACTATTGTATTTTGAAAGCATATAAGTTGCCTGATTTCAAACGTTCACAGCTGGAAGGGAATTTCACCTCAGGATGAATTATAACTTGAATCTCACCAATCTCTGATTTAGATAATATTTAGATGAGGCCTGGGACTTTTAAGAGTTGATGATGGAACCAGTTAAGACCTTTGGGACTGTGTGGATGGAATGGATACAAGAAAAACATGAATGTGGTGGGTGGGGGGGCAAGGGGCCAGGGGCAAACTTCTGGGAACTCAATTGTGTCCACTTAAAATTCGTATGTTGAATCCCTAAACCCCAACGTGAATGTATGAGGAGAAAGGACTTCTAAGGAAGTAATCAAAGTTAAATAAGTTCATAAACATGGGACCCTAATAGCCTCCTTGTAAGAAGAAACATCAGGGTCCGGGCACGGTGGCTCACGCCTATAATCCCAGCACTTTGGGAGGCCGAGGCGGGCGGATCACAAGGTCAGGATATTGAGAACATCTTGGCCAACATGGGGAAACTCCGTCTCTACTAAAAATACAAAAATTAGCCAGGCATGGTGGCACGCACCTGTAGTCCCAGCTACTCTGGAGGCTGAGACAGGAGAATCGCTTGAATACGGGAGGCGGAGGTTGTAGTGAGCCGAGATCACACCATTGCACTCCAGCTTGGGCGACAAAAGCAAAACTCTGTCTCAAAAAAAAAAAAAATTAAGAAAAAAAAAAAAGAAGAAACACCAGGGAATTCACTCTCTCCTTCTTTTCCTCCCTATCATATGAGGACACAAAGAAAAGATGGCTGTCTGCAAGCCAGGAAGAAAGCCCTTGCCAGAAACTGAATCAGCTAGAACTTTGATCTTGAACTTCCAGGCTCCAGAACACCAAGAAAATTAATTTCTACTGTATTTATTTATTTAATTTTTATTTATTTATTTTGAGACAGTCTCTCTGTTGCCCAGGCTGGAGTGCAGTGGCACGATCTCGGCACACTGCAACCTCTGCTTCCCAGGTTCAAGAGATTCTCCTGTCTCAGCCTCCCAAGTAGCTGGGATCACAGGCGCATGCCACCACACCAGGCTAATTTTTGTGTTTTTAGGTAGAGATGGGGTTTTGCCATGTTAGCCAGACTGGGTGACAGAGCAAGACTCTGTCTCAAAAAAAATTAATTAATTAATTAAAATAAATAAATAGAATAACAAAGAGATGGCATTTTCCATGCAGAATCCTGGCAAAAATATTCATAAGGTCAGGATGATGGGTAACAGGCATTCTCATATATTATCAGTAAGAGTAGAAATTGGTGCAATCTTTCTGAAGGGCGATTTGTGTTCAAGAAAAAATTATTCTAACACTTCTTAAAACAGTAAGGAGACCATATTCAAGACTATTCCAATAGGGGTATCACAATAGGGGAGAGAGATTGGGTTCAAATCAGAATACAAAGACAAGTGGGGATTCACAACCAAGAGCAAGGTGAAGGGGTCAGTGAATGAACAATTACTAACAGTGAGACATCAAGGGTAGGGAAATTCTTGCTAAACTGACCAAACAGGATTCTTACTAAAGGCAGGCCAGCCAGGTGAGCAGCCTGGCCAACATGCAAAACCCTGTTTCTACTAAAAATACAAAAAAAAAAAAAAAAAAATTAGGCGGGGATAATGGCGCATGCCTGTCATCCCAGCTACTTGGGGGGCTGAGGCAGGAGAACTGCCTGAACCCGGGAAGCAGAGGTTGCAGTGAGCCAAGATCGCGCCACTGCACTCCAGCCTGGGTGACAGAGCAAGACTCCATCAAATCAAAAAAAAATAAACAAACAAAATAAAGGCAGGCCAAGGATTTAAATATCAAAGGTGGGGAATGAGGAACGTGATCAGATATCAAAGGTGCTCAGACTATCAAATGTGAGAGATTCTCTATGAAGCTTAGCAGATTTCTTTGCTAAGACTGGGCTGGGTAGGCCAAAGACAGGATGGGGCCAAGTTCGGTCAAAGACAATCTTTGTCACTGACAATGTTTATCAAAATTAAAGGGCCAGGCACAGTGGCTCATGCCTGTAATCCCAGCACTTTGGGAGGCCGAGGTGGGAGAATCACTTAACCCTAGGAGTTGACTCCATTTCTACCAAAAAAAAAAAAGGTGATACATGATGGCATGGTAGCTCAATGTAGCCTTGAACTGCTGGGCTCAAGCAATCCTCCCACCTCAGCCCTGCTCCACCCAGCCCTTGGTAGCTGAGACTACAGCTACACCACACACGGTTAATTTTTTTTTGGTAAAGACAATGTCTTACTATGTTGCCCAGGCTGGTTTTGAACTACTGGGCTCAAGTGATCCTCCCACCGTGGCCTCCCTAAGTGCTGGGATTACAAGTATGAGCCACTGCACCTGGCCAATAGTGATCAACTTTGGGGGGAGGCACTAGAAAACAGTAGCAGAAGGAAGTTTTTATTCTTCATTTCATACTTTTCTATACAATATGGTTTGACAGGAGCTATTCCACTATTACTGGAAATGAAACTTCTATATTATTTCAATTTCTTACTCTGGGCATAAACTATATATACATATACATATACATACACAAAACAAATATAAATATAAATAAATTGTAGGTCAAGGAAGGAAGAGGTCTTCTCAATTGGCTTTGACTTTGATTTTATGCTATTGTACTGGTTATTTTTTCATGCTTATCAAACACCTCAAAAAACTGTTGTTTAGTTACATTTCAGTAGTCTGACTCATACCTTTGAGTGTTCTGAAAGGAAATCTGGAAGAAGATAAACTTGTGCCAGTAACTCTGTGTAGTCACGACAGCGAAAATAATAAATATGGGAAAGAATATTATCAAGAGTGAAATCCTCCAAAGCTTTTCGGTGTTCTGAAACAACAAAACAATCTTAATTAGTTTTACCTGTTTGGATGTGCTGGCAATTGTAAGAAAACAATACTTTTTAATAACAAAATGTTCTCCTTTGTATAACAAAATTCTTTAACAGAAAGATGACAAACTGTAGCAAAATTACCATAAACTATCAGTTCACAATTTCTGATCTCTCTCTTAATTTGTTTAGAGGTAAAGGTCTCACTCTGACGCCCAGGTTGGAGCACAGTGGCACAATCATAGCTCAACGCAACCTTGAATTCCTAGGCTCAAGGGATCCTCCTGCCCTAGCCTCCCAAAGCACTGGAATTACAGGCATAAAGCACTGTATCCAGCCCCTTGAATTTTTTTTTTTTTTTTCAGATAAAGTCTCACTCTGTTGCCCAAGCTGGAGTGCAGTGACATGATCTCAGCACACTGCAACCTCTGCCTCTTGGGCTCAAGCGATTGTCCTGCCTCAGCCTCTTGAGTAGCTGGGATTATAGCCACTCCCCACCACACCTAGCTAATTTTTGTATTTTTAGTAGAAACGGGATTTCACCATGTTGGCCAGGCTGGTCTTGAACTCCTGACCTCAAGTGATCAGAGCCGCTTCAGCTTCCCAAAGTGCTGGGATTACAGGCATGAGCCACCACACCCAACCTGATCTTTTACTTTCACATTTTCCACTGTTTCCTATTAGGCAATGTAAAATTATTTATAAACATATATAACCAGTATTTTAATGCCTGCCTTTTCATATTTCTAGTCACTGGCTTCACTGAACAGAAGTAACATAATGGAAGTTTCTCTTTCTTGTTTTTTTCTATAGGACTACAAATTAAGAGTTAATGGCAGCCTGGACAACATGGCAAAATCCCATCTCTGCAAAAAATACAAAAATTAGTCAGGTGTGGTAGTGTGCAACTGTGGTCATAGCTACTCAGGAGGTTAAGGTGAGAGGATCGCTTGAGCCTGGGAGGTCAAGGCTGCAGTAAGTTGTGATAGCCACACTGTACTCCAACCTGGGTGACAGAATGAAACTCCGTCTCAAAAAAAAGAAAAAGAAAAGTTAGGAAAAAATGTTCAAATGAAGCATTTTTTCTCTTGAATGCTGTAGTACAATTTGATATTTAATAGCAACAATTATATAAAATCTTTCTTGCTTTGATGTTTAAAACAAACAGTTTGAGGCCGGGAGCAGTGGCTCACACCTGTAATCACAGCACTTTGGGAGGCTGGGTGGGTGGATCACTAGGTCAGGAGTTCAAGACCAGCCTAGTCAACATGGTGAAACTCCATCTCTACTAAAAATATAAAAATTAGCCTGGTGTGGTGGTGCACACCTGTAATCTCAGCTACTCAGGAGGCTGAGGCAGGAGACTTGCTTGAACCCAGGAGACGGAGGTTGTAGTGAGTCAAGATCTCACCATTGCACTCCAGCCTGGGCGACAGAACAAGACTCTGTCTCAGAAAAAAAGAAAAACAAACAAACAAACACAACAGTTTGGTTTTACATCTATTTCAGAGAAAAACCAATAGAGTTACTGCATTTTCTCTTTTTTTTTTTTTTTTTGAGACAGAGTCTCCCTCTGTCCCCCAGGCTAGAGTGCAGTGACGCAATCTCAGCTCACTGCAAGCTCTGCCTCCCAGGTTCATGCTATTCTCCTGCCTCAGCCTCCCAAGCAGCTGGGACTACAGGCACCAGCCACTACGCCCAGCTAATTTTTTGTATTTTTAGTAGAGACGGGGTTTCACTGTGTTAGCCAGGATGGTCTCCATCTCCTGATCTCGTGATCTGCCTGCCTCGACCTCCCAAAGTGCTGGGATTGCAGGCATGAGCCACCGTGCCCAGCCAGTTACTGCATTTTAAAATGTACTTAGCCAGGCACGGTGAAACCCCGTCTCTACACGGTGAAACATGCCTGTAATTCTAACACTTTAGGATGCCAAGGCAGGCAGATCTCTTGAGCCCATGAATTCAAGACCAGTCTGGGCAACATGGCAAAATTCCGTCTCTATAAAAAATGCAAAAAAAAAGTAGCTGGGCATGGTGGTGCCCACCTGTAGCCCCAGCTACTTAGGGGGCTAAAGTCAGAGGATCATCTGAGCCCAGGGAGGTCAAAGCTGCAGTGAACTGTGATCATGCCACTGCATTTCGGCCTGGGTGACAAAGTGAGACCGTTTCAAAAAAAGTAAAATATTAAAAATAAAATGTACTTAAATTTTAACTCTCAAAAAACAAGAAGCTATATTTTAGAACGGAAAATATTTCCTATTGCAAATATACACGTAACAAGAGTCAAATTTTCACCAAAACAATGCCAACTTAATCAATCTCATATCAATCATTTAAAAACTTTAGGCCAAGTGTGGTGGTTCACGCCTGTAATCCAGCACTTTGGGAGGCCAAGGCAGGTGGATCACGAGGTCAAGAGATTGAGACCATTCTGGCTAACACGGTGAAACCCCATCTCTACTAAAAATACAAAAAATTAGCCAGGCATGGTGGCAGGCACCTGTAGTCCCAGTTACTCGGGAGGCTGAGGCAGGAGAATGGCGTGAACCCGTGAGGCGGAGCTTGCAGTGAACTGAGATTGCGCCACTGCATTCCAGCCTGGGCAACAGAGTGAGACTCTGTCTTAAAAAATAAATAAGTAAATAAATAAATAAAAATTAAAACTTTACATCCCAGTGCTATACCTACTCTATTTACGGTAAGGTTTTAAGACACTAATACAAACACACATAGTGGCATGGGTAGCTTTAAGGTATAGGGGAAGAAAAATTTTTTTCCTGCCACCCTCTTAGGTTTCTTGGCTGGAGCCCTGTAAATCGGACTGACAAAAGATGGATTAACAAGAGAAAAACAGTTTATTAATCATGCATAGTGCATGTAACAACACAGGGAAGTCCAGAGATTAGTAACTCAAAAGTTTGGTTAGATTTGGGGACGGGCACAGGTGTTCACACCCATAATCCAAGCACTTAGGGAAGCCAAGGTAGGAGGATCACTTGAGGTCAGAAGTTTGAGACGAGTCTGGCCAACATGATGAAACTCTGTCTCTACTAAAAATACAAAAATTAGCCAGGTATGGTGGCATGCGCCTGTATTTGCAGCTCCCAGCTACTTGGGAGGCTGAGTCAGGAGAATTACTTGAACCTGGGAGGTGAAGGTTGCAGCGAGTCAAGATTGCGCCACTGCACTCCAGCCTTGGCAGCAGAGCCAGATTCCATCTCAAAAAAAAAAAAAAAAAAAGATTTGAGCTTATCTTCCCGAAGGTACAATAAATTTTTAGAGAAGTAACAAGACAAAGGAAAAGAACCATGAATCTCTAAAGGCAGCAAATATTGAAACTAATTGGAGATAAAAGATAGCTAGTAAAATTTGTTATGTACGCTGATAACGGTCTAAAGTTGTCTGCGGTGATTAACTTTTGTCTTCCTGGTAAGAGAGGGAAGATGGGACTCTTCTGTACATTTATATCCTGTATTTAGGAAGGGTAGACAGATTTATCTGTTTCTTCTCAATTGCCTTCAGCTCAAAATAATCCTTATGCCAAAGTGGCTTATTTTGGGGTAGCATATTCTGCTAGGGCCCAAAGGGCTTTCAGTAAGCATGCCGGTCATCAGCAAAATGGGACACTTAGTACCTTCATTAAAAAAAAAAAAAATCCAGCTGATTACACTCATTTAAAGGAAATCTTACGAAAAGCATTTTTTTTAAACTTCTAGAGGAAAGAATAAAGACCGCACATCCAAAAAATAAATAAAACAAAGAAAAAGAAAACCCGTAGCTCACGCCTGTAATCCCAGCACTTCGGGAGGCTAAGGCAGGCAGATCATGAGGTCAGGAGTTTGAGACCAGCCTAGTCAGCATGGCGAAACCCCATCTCTACTAAAAACACAAAAAATTAGCCAGGCATTGTGGCACATGCCCGTAGTTCCAGCTACTCAGGAGGCTGAGGCAGAATTGCTTGAACCCAGTAGGCAGAGATTGCAGTGAGCCGAGATCGTGCCACTGCACTCCAGCCTGGGTAATAGAGCGCGACTCCATCTCAAAATAAATAAATAAAAAAGAAAAGTCACTCCGTAAGCCATTTAATTTATAAGTAATAGAAAAGGGTAAGAACTTGAATATAAATTTCCTTTCTTTTCTTTTGAGAAGGAGTTTCACTTTGGTCGCCCAGAATGGAGTGCAGTGATGCCATCTCGGCTCACTGCAACTTCCACCTCCTGGGTTCAAGCGATTTTCCTGCCTCAGACTCCTGAGCAGTCGGGATTATAGGCACTCACCACCATGCCCAGCTAATTGTTTGTATTTTTAGTAGAGATGGGGTTTCACCATGGCTCCTGACTTCAGGTGATCCGCCCACCTAGGCCTCCCAAAGTGTTGGGTTTACAGGAATGAGACACTGCACCCGGCCTACAAATTACCTTTCAAAAATTGTTTTAGGCTGGGCACAGTGGCTCACGCCTGTAATCCCAGCACTTTGGGAGGCCAAGGTGGGCAGATCACCTGAGGTCAGGAGTTCAAGACCTGACTTGCCTACATGTTGAAACCCTGTCTCTACAAAAAATATAAAAATTAGCTGGGCGTGGCCGGGTGTGGTGGCTCATGCCTGTAATTCCAGCACTTTGGCAGGCAGATCACGAGGTCAGGAGATCAAGACCATCCTAGCTAACGTGGTGAAACCCTGTCTCTCCTAAAAATACAAAAAAAATTAGCCAAGCGTGGTGGTGGGTGCCTGTAGTACCAGCTACTTGGGAGGCTGATGCAGGAGAATAGCGTGAACCCAGGAGGTGGAGCCTGCAGTCAGCCAAGATTGCGCCACTACGCTCCAGCCTAGGCGACACAGCGAGACTTTGTCTCAAAAAAAAAAAAACAAAACAAAACTAGCTGGCCTTGGTGACACATACCTGTAATCCCAGCTACTCAGGAAGAGGCTAAGGCAGGAGAATCGCTTGAACCTGGAAGGTGGAGGTTGCAGTGAACCAAGAGCATGCCACTGCACTCTAAACTGGGCGACAGAACAAGACTCTGCCTTGAAAAAGAAAAAAAAGACCGGCCGGGTGCAGTGGCTCACGCCCGTAATCCCAGCACTTTGGGAGGCTGAGGCGAGAGGATCACCTGGGATCAGGAGTTCGAGACCAGCCTGATCAACATGGAGAAACTCTGTCTCTACTAAAAATACAAAATTAGCTGGGCATGGTGGCACAAGCCTGTAATCCCAGCTTCTCAGGAGGCTGAGGCAGGAGAATCCCTTGAACCTGGGAGGTGGAGGTTGCGGTGAGCTGAGATTGTGCCACTGCACTCCAGCCTGGGCAGCAAGAGCGAAACTTCATCTCAAAAAACAACAACAAAAAATTGTTTTACAGTCACTTTATTTTCACATAACTGAAGGGGTGGCCTGCCCCTTCACACCTGTGGGTGTTTCTCGTTAGGTGGAATGAGAGACTTGAGAAAAGAAATGAGACACAGAGACAAAGTATAGAGAAAGAAAAAGTGGGCCCAGGGGACCGGGGCTCAGCTTACAGAGGACCCACGCCACCACCGGTCTCTGAGTTCCCTTAGTATTTGTTGATAATTATCTTTACCATCTTAAAGATAAGGGAGTGGCTGGACAATAGGATCATTGTAGGGAGGAAATCAGCAGTAGATGTATGAACAAAAATCTCTGTGACATGAATAAGTTTAAAGGAAAATGCTGTGCCTTGAGATGCATATGCAAACATCTCCATAAACCTTTTAGCAGCATTGTTTCAGCCTATCACATGGGGAGAAACCTTGGACAATACCTAGCTTTCCTAGGCAGAGGTCCCTGGGTAGTTGAAATTAAGAGAATGGTGATGACTTTTAACCAGCAAGCTGCCTTCAGGCACTTGTTTAACAAAGACACATCCTGCACAGCCCAAAATCCATTAAACCTTGAGTCACCACAGCACATGTCTCTTGCAAGGACAAGGCTGGGGGTAGGGTCACAGATTAACAGCATCTCAAATACAGAACAAAATGGAGTCTCTTATGCCTACTTCTTTCTATATAGACACAGTAAGAGGCTGATCTCTCTTTCTTTTCCCACACGTAACAAGCACCAAAAAACACCTCCCAAACACTTTAACAATTAGTGCAGTTATGAAATCAGCTATATAATCAAAGCCCCCAAGTCAATCTGCTTAACAATTCAAACATTTCAGACGTGGTTTTTTTTTTTTTTTTCTTTTTTTAAGAGACAGAGTAGTCTCACTGCTGCCTAGGCTGGAGTGCAGTGGCGCAATCTGGGCTCACTGCAACCTCCGACTCCCGAGTTCAAGTGATTCTCCCGCCTCAGCCTCCTGAGTAGCTGAGATTACAGGCATGTGCCACCACAGCTGGCTAACTTTGGTATTTTTAGTACAGACAGAATTTCATCGTGTTGGCCGGGCTGGTCTCGAACTCCTGACCTCAGGTGATCCACCCGCCTCAGCCTCCCAAAGTCCTGGGATTATAGGCATAAGCCACTGCACCTGGCCTCAGACGTGGTTTTCAAAGCTACTTTGGTTTTTGGAAAACCAATATGAAAGCTATTATACATTGAAACGCTTTTAACAACAGCTGCTTATATTAAGGTGTCCAAAACCATTAAATTACACCTGATAAGATGCAGTATGATGACTGAAATACATACATAGGTTTTGTCCCAAAGCTCCTACAGGAAGAAGTGAGGGCCATAAAAGGGGAAGAAAAAAAAGCCAGTCCAGGCTGTGGCATTTCTCATTTTGCAACAGTAGTAAAAGAGTTTAACACTAGTTCATGGTCAAGTCATTAGGCTTCACATCCAAATGGTCTGTTGCTGAGGTCTGAGATGGGCAAAAATGCAAATTGCTTTTACTAATACAGAAAAAAAGAGGATCATTTGCTAACTTACCCTCTCCCTTGTGTTTTTCTGCTATAAGCTGAAGGTGCTGAATGCAGGCAGTAGCAAGGTCTACCACTCTACCAACCATAAAACTTCCCTCTGTATCAATAAAAACTGCTTCACCTGCCACTCCTCCAAAACATTCTGGTATCTGCACATCTACTGCCAACTGCATACTGTCAATAAAAAGATGACAAACAACCAAATCATCATGATGATCTAAGGCAGTGTTTTTGAAACTCTAGATAATAACAAGTTAGGTACCACTAAAGTTTTATAAATGCAAATATGTTCCCCAAGGCAACAGAAATGTCTAACTCTTCATGACTCCAGATATAATGTGAACCAATCGACCATATGTGAATCAACTGGATTGGGGGACAGCATGCCTATAAAACCAAGATTAAGGACATTTTATTTTATTTATTTTTATTATTATTATTATTTTAGACGCAGTCTCGCTCTGTTGCCCAGGCTGGAGTTCAATGGTGTGATCCCGGCTCACTGCAAGCTCCACCTCTTAGGTTCATGCCATTCTCCTGCCTCAGCCTCCCAAGTAGCTGGGACTACAGGTGCCCGCCACCACGTCCGGCTAATTTTTTGTATTTTTTAGTAGAGACAGGGTTTCACCGTGTTAGCCAGGATGGTCTCGATCTCCTGACCTCGTGATCCACCTGTCTCGGCCTCCCAAGTGCTGGGATTACAGGCATGAGCTACCACGCGTGGCCGATTAAGGATATTTTAATTATTTCCAGGCCTCTCAAAATGGAGCTCCTTATTATACATAAATCTACTTACAGAGTCTTGCTCTGTCACCCAAGTTGGAGTACAGTGGCATGATCTCAGCTCACTGCAACCTCTGCCTCCTAGGTTCAAGCAATTCTCCTGCCTCAGCCTCCCGAGCAGCTGAGACTACAGGTGTGCACCGCCATGCCTGGCTAATTTTTTGTATTTTTAGTAGAGACGGGGTTTTGCCATGTTGGCCAGGCTGGTCTCAAACTCCTGATCTCAGGTGATCCGCCCGCCTCAGCCTCCCAAAGTGCTGGGATTACAGGTGTGAGCCACCACCCTCAGCCTCTTTTTTTTTTTTTTGAGATAGGGTCTCACTCTGCTGCCCAGACAGTGATGTGATCAAGGCTCACTGCAGTTTCGACCTCCCCAGCTCAAGCAATCCTCCTGCCTCAGCCTCCCAAGTAGCTAAGACCACAGGCACACCACTCTTGGCTAATTTTTCATTTTTAGTAGAGTCGAGGTCTCACTATGCTGCCCAGACGGGCCTCAGACTCCTGGACTCAAGTGATCTTCCTGCCTCAGCCTCCCAAAGTGCTGGGATTATAGGCATGAGCCACTACCCCAGGCATAAATCTACTTTCAAACATCTGACTTTCAAATATCGTCTCAGGAATGAATAAAGCAGAAACTTACCGTTTAACCTTAAGACTGCACTACAATTTGCAAAAGAAACATTTTTTCACATCAAAATAATTGCATCAATTTATCAAGAAGGGATACTGAAGTAACACAAATAGTAAGTTAATTTTTGTTTAATGCACACATACACTTAAAATTAACAGCACATATATACCTTATTTGGTTTCCTGACTGTAAACCAACAGTACAAAATACTGCTTTCATAATATGTTATTAAACCCACCCTTAAAAGGAGAACAGTTTATTTTACCATAATTGTGTTTTTCCAACACCTGGTGCACCACAAATTTCTGTTGTTTTCATTAAGGGTACTCCACCCCCAAGAATATCATCTAGTGCTGAACAGAAGGTAATTATGAAGCCCTGGGTATGCTCCTGCTCAAGAAGTTCCAGTGCTGTACACTTCTTGCCTGACTCAGATGTACCAGCATATCTTGGTTTATTTGTGAGACATTCTCTTCTGATAATTTGCAGAGTTTCTAAGGCTTCCGCTTTAGATATCCCAACTTCTGAAAGTAAAATAAGAAAAAAAGAACCCTAATTTCAGAGATTTAAAAGTGTAACATGATAATGGCTTGTCTTCATTAATTTTAATTTTTAGACAAGAGTGATGCTAGGAGTAGAGAAACATAAAAATGCAACATTCTATCAACATTTAATTTTTCAGTTTGGCCGGATACAGTGGCTCATTCCTATAATCCCAGTACTTTAGGAGGCTGAGTCAGCTGGATCACCTGAGGTCAGGAGTTCAAGACCAGCCTGGCCAACATAGTGAAACCCCGTCTCTACTAAACATACAAAAATTAGCCGGGTGTGGTGGCATGCATTATAATCCCAGCTACTTGGGAGGCTGAGGCAGGACAATTGCTTGAACCCAGAAGGTGGAGGTTACAGTGAGCAGAGATCGCACCATTGCACTCCAGCCTGGATGACAGTGTGAGACTTCGGTTCAAAAAAAAAAAAAAAAAATTCAGCTTAATAAAGGCATTTGTTGCCTTAGTCATCACATAAAGAATTACCCATTACCTCAGAAACAATTCAACTAAAGCATTTCTGAGTACCTACAAGTGTCTCAGGAAGCAGAAATAAAAATGTACTCACTATTACCACACTTTTACTATCTCTTTTGGTCTTATGAAGCCATAATTATCTTGCTCTCATAAGGTATACAAATTATTTTTCAGATGAGAATGAAAACAGATTTTTTAACTGCCTACAACAAGGTACAACTTTAAGAAGCAAATATGCATATATTATTTATAATAAAAACTTTTCATGGAAATAACTGATGTAAAAAATTCATGTATCACTCCAAACTAATGAGAATATCCAATGCATAAGCATTTTAAAGAATACATTTATGCGTCCTCGACTACACAATTTCACCCATCTGACAGTATGGCCTGAGAAGAGAATATGGCAATTACAAAACAAGCTGGTAAAGAAATAATGGTGAGGATGACATCACGTATCAGTTTATCAGTGCTTGATCTGGTAAGAATATGAGCCATAAATACGGGGCTAATAAAAGACAATGGTGATGACAGCATTTAGGAAATGAAAATCCTATCCAGTTCAAGAGCCTGAATGCTGGAATCAGATTGCCTGGGTTTGTAAATCCTGGCACCACTTACTGCGTGACTTTGGGCAAGTTACTTCACTTTTTCTTTTTTGCTCAGATTTTTTTCTTCTATAAAATGGGAATGAGACGATACATGTAAAAAGCTTGGTCGAATATCAAGGCTGTCTAAAATGGTCAACAGTTGTTAGTGATTATTATTCAGAGTCTCATATTTCTTCTTTGAAAAACCAACTTGAAGAAAAAAGAGCCCATCAAATTTTGGGGGACACAGTCTGCGTGTGGTATGACTTAAACAGTTAAGATTGGGTCTACAAGACTTATTCTTTAGAGGTGAATCGAAACCTCCGTATTTTCCATCATTAAGGGCAGTACTTTAAAATTCTGTTCCATCTTCTTCAGTGAATAGCACAGGTCTGGACATGTCATAGTGTAATGTGCACGAGTGACCACGCCAGCTTCATATTTGTATACCTCGGGATGCAGTGGTTCCCATCTGCAGTGCTCTGGAATATGAGGTTTTGGGTGTTTCAGTGAATTACGCAAAAGGAGAATATTCCTTCTACCGCTTCCTCAAGATTCCGGGGATTCTACTCCCTTTCCCATTCTTAGTGTCTCTAGTCCTACACAAATCCTGCATTTCTGAAATTTAACCCTTACCCCTTGGATCTTGGAACAGCAAAAATTAGACAACCAATTCCGACTCCACCATTTCCTAACCCACTTAGCATGAACAGTTACCTAACCTCCGCAAGATACCAGTTCTCTCATCCATATACTGAATAAAATAATCTACGTAAGCAGGTTGAGGGTTAAATGAGACAATCCTCAAAGCATTCAGCAGGCATTGCCAGAGGAAACGCAATTAGTAAATGTTTTCACGACCACAGTTCTCCTAACCATTCAGACAACTTGTAAGTGGAGTCAAGTAGCTGTTTCACGTTGTAAACGCGGACGTGGGAGGCAACAGAATCTAACGGAGACTGTGCTGAAGCCCGAGGCGAGAGAGCGAAGACTGAGGCGGCGCTGACGGCGGCCGGTGTGCCTCAGCTTGCCATCAGGAGTCGTTACCTTTGCTAAGCTCGGAGGGTTTCACCTCTAGGAGTTCCTCAGCAGTCTGGAAACCCGCAGACACCAGCTTCACCCGCACCGCTGGAGACAGCGGGAAACTCACCAAATCCCGCTGCATTTCAAAGCCAAACGTCTTGCCGCACAGTCGCGCGACCTCAGGGACCAACCCCGGAGCAGCCAAACTGCGCACGCCCTCGCAAGGGCGTGCGGCGTGACGTCAGACGTAAAGCGGAAGGGGTCGGCTCTGTGGCCTGGCTGCACGCGGCTCAGGGCCTTGCAGCTCTGCGCAGGCTTGTAAATTTTCACACTTGTGCACTATTCCGTTATGATTCCCCAAAGTCCCATTTAGAGATTCCCCATCAAATGTACACCCTGACTGTAAAACGATGGACGGATACCATAGGATGGACAGCCAGGCCCAGTGGGTTCTCCACACAACATTTCCTTGCCTCCACTGTGGCCTGTTAGGTGAAGCCTCAGAGTTACTAATAGGAATGATCTCGAGTGGGAGTAGTGAGTGTAACGAGCACACACTGGCCAGTTTCCATTATTTTGGTGTGAAAAGCTCAGGGAATTAGGAGTAATCTGCGTCTTCATTGTAGAGTTGCAATCTCTTGGCTCTTCCCGCTGACCGTCCCCCTTTTGTGACCCCCGCCCCCCCCCCCGCGCCATTGCTTTTCCCGCTCTCGCGAGGGATTGTGGGCCAGCCCCCAACGGCCGTTGGGAGGGATCGCTCCCCATTCCGCGCACCCACCCACACCTACCCGGGAGTCGAATGTCTAGCATGGGGGTTTCTGAGACCGTTATTTCTTCATGGCCTGCCTAACTTAAGCAGTATCTGGAAAAGTAAGCAACTAACGTCCCTATTAGTAGGTCTGGGGTCCTGAGAGGGAGGGGCTGGGCTACACAAGAGCTCCATTTGTGGTACAGAGTTGGGAAGGGGCGTTCAAACCGTGGTAGTGGCCACTTCTAAATTACAGAACTTTGGGGAGGAAAGGAAGCAGTTTAGAAGGTGGTTTATGAGATCTTTCCTTGTCTCAGCGAGTGTAACTTATTTAGCAGGGGGTAACTTACTTCCTACCTATTGGCGATGATTTTTTTTTTTTTTTTTTTTTTTTTTTGAGACAGTCTCACTGTGTTGCCCATGCTGGAGTGCAGTGGCGCTGTCTCAACTCACTGCAACTTTTGCCCCCCGGGTTCAAGTGAGTCTCCTGCCTCAGCCTTTCGAGTACCTGGGATTACAGGTGCATGCCACCATGCCCGGATAATTTTTGTATTATTATTAGAGAAGAGGTTTCACCATGTTGGCCAGGCTGATCTTGAACTCCTGACCTCGTGATCCGCCTGCCTCGACCTCCCAAAGTGCTGGGAGTACAGGCGTGAGCCACCGCGCCCGGCCCTGTTGGCGATGATTCTTAGTCTTGACTTTTCTTCCTAGCTTAGAGAAACTTTCTAAATATTGCAAATCAGAGTCCTCTACATACTTACATCTAAAAAAGGAAACAACGTATGTTGAGCACTTTAGCAAATCCCACACATTTCAAATGGGCATAGCCATGCCAAAAGGAAGATAAGGACATAGAAGCTCAGCATATAGTTTGATATCAATTCTGATGAAAGAAAGCTGGCCGGGCGCAGTGGCTCATGCCTGTAATCCCAGCACCTTGGGAGGTCGAGGCGGGTGGATCACCTTGAGTTAGTTCATGAGTTTGAGACCAGCCTCAACAACATGGCTAAACACCGTCTCTACCAAAAGTACAAAAAATTAGCCAGGCATGCTAGCATGTACTGGTGGTCCCAGCTACTCAGGGGTCTGAGGTGGGAGGATCCCTTCGGCCTGGGAGTGAGCCATGATCGCACCACTGCACTCCAGCCTGGGTGACGGAGTGAGACCCTCTCTCAAACAAACAAAACACCTCAGCACGGTTTTCTTAAAGCCAAGATTCAAACCTAGCATCCGTTTTACTACCCTGAGCTATTAAAATTTTGAGTCCCTACTGGTGGGGAGAATACAAGAAGCATTTATACCCCATTTGGTAGGTCAGAGTAAGTCTTGTAGGACTGACCAAAATCTGGTTGGCCACTCAACCCATTACTTAACTTCTAATATGGTCTATATTTGAGCACTCAGCACATAACTACTATCCTCAGGGAGAATTCACGCTTATGCTTATAAACCACCCAGATTCTTGGGTAAAGAAAAAACATGGTATTACCACATTCAACAATAAGTCTTCAGTTAGTTTGGTCAAACTCAGTGGAATCGGTCGTGTTTAGAATTTCTTTCATTGACAGTGGAAAGTTCAGAACTACTCTGGCCTGGCACAGTGGCTTAAGCCTGGAATCCAAGCACTTTGGGAGGCCTAGGAGGGCAGATCGCTTGATCTCAGGAGTTTGAGATGAGCCTGAGCAACAGGGCAAAACCCCATCTCTATAAAAAATACAAAAATTAGCCAGCATGGTGGTGCATGCCTCTAGTCCCAGCTACTTGGGAGGCTGAGGTGGGAGAACCGATTGAGCCTGGGAGGCCGAGGTTGCAGTGAGCTGAGATCGCATAACTCCACTCCAATCTGGGTGACAGTGAGATTCCATCTCAAAAACAAAACAAAACAAAAACACACTCAACTCTATAGCTATACAATTAAGTACTGTTAATATCTTTTGCGGATCATAAGGTCAGGAGATCAAGACCATCCTGGCTAACATGGTGAAACCCCATCTCTACTAAAAATAGAAAAAATTAGCCGGGCATGGTGGCGGGCACTGGTAGTCCCAGCTACTTGGGAGGCTGAGGCAGGAGAATGGCCTGAACCCAGGAGGCGGAGCTTGCAGTGAGCCTAGATCGCGCCACTGCACTCCAGCCTGGGTGATAGAGTGAGACTCAGTCTCAAAAAAACAAAAATCTTCTGGCCCTTGCCTATAATAATAATTTTCATCATCATTCTTAAGAGGTCTTTAATGCAATTTGCTTTGTAGTCATGCTTTCAAACTGGGATCCAGGTTTTTGAAGCCAGGCACTAGGAACTAAACAAAGCTATGGGATAAATATGGAAGGTGCACCTTCTTATATTATCACTTTTCTCAAAAAAATATTTCAGGGAGGGAAGAGTTAAATGATTTACCTGGTAAGTCATTTGAAATGGTTTATATTAAGCAAACATTACGTCTGTGTAGTATGGATAAATCATTAAAAATTTTGAAAAAGAAAATAAACATTAATAAAATGTGGGGTAGGCCGGGCACGGTGGCTCACTCCTGTAATCCTAGCACTTTGGGAGGCTGAGGTGGGTGGATCATGAGGTCAAGAGATCAAGACCATCCTGGCCAACATAGTGAAACCGTTTGTCTACTAAAAACACAGAAATTAGCTGACGCGTGCCTGTAGTCCCAGCTACTCAGGAGGCTGAGGCAGGAGAATAGCTTGAACCCGGGAGGTGGAGGTTGCAGTTAGCTGAGATCGGGCCACTGCACTCCAGCCTGGCAACAGAGAGAGAGTCCTTCTAAAAATAAATAAATTGGCCAGGCACAGTGGCTCACGCCTGTAATCCCAGCACTTTGGGAGGTTGAGGTGGGTGGATCACGAAGTCAGGAGATTGATACCATCCTGGCTAACACGGTGAAACCCCATCTCTACTAAAAATACAAAAAATTAGCTTGGCGTGGTGGTGGGCACCTGTGGTCCCAGCTATTTGGGAGGCTGAGGCAGGAGAATGGCGTGAACCTGGGAGGCAGAGCTTGCAGTGAGTCGAGATCACGCCACTGCACTCCAGCCTGGGTGACAGAGCGAGACTCCATCTCAAAAAAAATAAATAAAATATACATATATAAATAAATGTGGAGGTAAAATGCAAATATAAAAATAAAATTTAAGCCGGGTGCAGTAGCTCACGCCTGTAATCCCAGCACTTTGGGAGGCCGAGGTGGGTGGATCACGAGGTCGGGAGATCGAGACCATCCTGGCTAACACAGTGAAACCCCATCTCTACTAAAAAATATAAAAAATTAGCTGGGTGTGGTAGCATGTGCCTGTAGTCCCAGCTACTCGGGAGGTTGAGGCAGGAGAATCGCTTGAACCCGGGAGGCGGAGGTTGCAGTAAGCTGAGATTGCGCCACCACACTCCAGTCTGGGCGACAGAGCTAGACTCCGTCTCAAAAATAAATAAATAAATAAAAAATGAAAAAAAATAAAATTTAAGAGAAAAGTATGAGCTCAGAGACACATCAGGCTTAAACTGGATACTTCAGTAATCTCCCAAACCCCCCTGGGAATATGTTTTGGTTTTTCTTGCAACTTGAGGTTACCTCATAAAAAAATTTGAGAGACATTCCTATGGGCAAACCAGCATGGGCTGCGGAGTCATACAGATTTGGATTTGTATCACGTGTTTGGAAGTTACCAACCATGTGACCTTCAGCAAGTTACTTAGTCTCCTCAACTGCAAGTAGAAAGTATTATTTCCTGGGGTTTGGTCAAGATTAAATTAACACATATACAGTACTTATCACAAAAAAAAGTACATAATCTGAGTCTGTTTCTCAGTTTTTACAGTATTCTAATGCGCATATTCAGTTGGAATAAATCCTTATAGAATACCTAGCTCAGCAGAATGCTAATGCTAAGACGTTTTTTAAAAATGTTTACAATTAGGCCAGACACAGTGGCTCACACCTATAATCCTAGTACTTTAAGAGGCTGAGGCCGGCAGATCACTTGAGGTCAGGAGTTCAAGACCAGCCTGGGCGATGTGGTAAAACCCCATCTGTACTAAAAACACAAGATTAACTGAGGGTGGTGGAGGGTGCCTGTAATCCCAGCTATTCGGAAGGCTGAGGCAGGAGAATCACTGGAACATGAGAGGCAGAGATCGCAGTGAGCTGATATCACGACACTGTATTCCAGCCTGGGCAACAAGAGGAAAACTCAGTCTCAAAAACAGAACAAAACAAAGTCTACAATTGTAAAAGTGCCGAAGTAGAGTACTTTTATGTATTTTATTTTCTTTGACTTGATCCACAGTAGTCCTATGACTGGGGTCTCCATTCAGGATTAGCACTCTGAAGATTGGATCACTAAAACAAGATTAAATACTTATTAATTGCTAGTTTTGTGCCAGATGACAGGGTAAACAGGACAGATTCTCTGCCCTCATGGAGCTTATAATCTATCAGGATCTTTATTATTTCTGGCATGTTGCATTTCTGACTTGTGTAGCTATCTTGATGTAATTCTAAGGGTAGGAAGGAGCTATTGCTGCTAATATCTATAGTTAACCTGCCAGAGTATTCCAATAACAAGACATTTTCAGGTTGACTAGGCTGTTTCTGGAGATGTAGGAGAGGAATAATATGAATACTTTTGTTATAGCTGGGGAGAAGTTTATTTTTTTTTTAGCCTAAGAACATAGAACTTTAAAAAATGGTAACCACGGCCGGGTGCAGTGGCACACGTCTGTAATCCCAGCGTTTTGGGAGGCTTAGGTGGGTGGATCACTTGAGGTCAGAAGTTCAAGACCAGCCTGGCCAACATGGTGAAACCCTGTCTGTACTGAAAATACAAAATTTAGGCGGGTGTGTGTAGAGCACCTGATTGTGTCGCTGATCAGGGCACCGCTATGTAACCCACACGGACCTATGGGCTGAATAAAGGAGGGCGAACGTGGGAATAAAAGACAAGAGACAAAAGAGTATATTTGGAAGAAGGGGTCAGGGGGCACCTTGCCTCTAGTGGACAAGGGGTCAGGGGACACCTTGCCCTGAGCTTTACACAGCCCTCTGTATTTATTAGGTAAAAAAGATAGTGAGAAGGCGGGTGGAAGAAGGGGTCAGCTGCTCAGTCCAGAGTAGGCTTGCAAGACGTATTCTCTAGATGTTGCAGTAGATAACCTCAGTGCCAGGGAGTGATTGCTTCCAGCAAATCTTCTGTCAGCAGGAGCAGTCATGAGTTTGTTCACATCCTGCATTCATGATTAACAGTTTGCTGTTTGATCATAGAGCCTCCAGTGGAATGCTGAGTTGGTCACATCCCACGGACCTTCAGCTCCCTACAGGTGTGGTGGCGGGCGTCTGTAATCCCAGCTACTCAGGAGGTTAAGGCAGGAGAATCTCTTGAACCCCAGAGATGGAGGTTGCTGTGAGCTGAAATTCCGCCACTGCACTCTAGTCTGGGTGATTAAGCGAGACTGCATCTCAAAAGAAAAGGTAACCTTTCTTGTTCAAGTGGATTTGGGAATAGGAGAAAGAAGTGAATGTTGTTCAGACTGAGGGGAAAAAAAAAAAAAAAAAAACCCTCTGAATCAAGGCATAGCTTTAGAGGTGGTTATGATAAAGCTTTCTTCTTTAAGGCCTCAGCCATATATAGTAGCAGTATCAATTTTACAAGACCTTATACATAATAGAAGCACAATATGTATTTGTTGTCCATAGACTCCTTGAAACATTCTTCTTAGTTGGCTTTTGTAATGCCACACTTCTGATTTCTTTTCTACATGTTGGGCTTTTCTGTTTCTTTTGCAAGCACATCCTCCATAACCTGGGCATGGCAGTGACTCTCAAATTTGTATTTCTAGCCCTGACCCTCTGTCCTCTAGATACAAAAATCTAATTGCCTACTGGACAATTCAAAGTCTCCTGCAACTCAGCCTATCTTAAATCTAACTCATTATCTTCACCCCACTCCCAGAACCTTGCCCTCTTCCTGCATTTCCTGCCTCCATGAACCACATATCCATCCTTCCATCTGCATAAACCATAAACCTAGAATCATCCTTGACACCTCCTTCCCTTTCACTCTGCATGTTCACTGCACTCCAGTCATGGAGTGCAGTGGCATGATCATATCTCATTGCAACCTTTAACTCCTGGGCTCAAGGAAGAGGTACTTCTGCCTTTGCCTCCTAAGAAGCTGAGACTAACAGGCACATGCCACTGTGCCTAGCTAATTTTTAAAATTTTTTGTAAAGACAAGGTATTGCCCAGACTGGTTTTACAAGTCATCCTCCTGCCTCAGCCTCCCAAAGTTCTGGGATTACAGGTGCAAGACACCATGGTCGTCCTGGCATGATCTTTTTACAGTACATTTCAGTTATGTCACTCCTTATTTTGCTCTTTTTTTTTTTGAGACGGAGTCTTGCCCTGTCGCCCAGGCAGGAGTGCAGTGGTGTGACCTCAGCTCACTGCAACCTCGACCTCCCAGGTTCAAGTGATTGTCCTGCCTCAGCCTACTGAGTAGCTGGGATTACAGGTGCACACCACCACACCCAGCTAATTTTTGTATTTTTTTTAGTAGAGACAGTGTTTCCCCATGTTGGTCAGCCTGATCTTGAACTCCTGACCTCAGGTGATCCACCCACCTCAGCCTCCCAAAGCGCTGGAATTACAGGCATGAGGCACCGCACTGCATCTTATTTTGCTCTTAGGATAAAGACCAAATTTCCTAATAAGGCTTAAAAAAAGCCTTGCATGTTTTGGCCCCTGTTTTTCCTCTTTAGCTTCTTCCTTTTCCTCTCTCCCATTTGCTTCCTATACTCCTGCTACTTTGCCCTTTTCTTAGTTCCTTGTGTATGCTAGGCCTCATCCCTCAACAGTGTTTGCAGATGTCTATAATATTACCTCTCCCTCCTTCACCTAATTAACTATTTATCTGTCAAATCTGAAATTCCTTTTTTTTTTTTGACACCGAATCTTGCTCTGTTGCCCAGGCTGGAATGCAGTGGTGCAATCTCGGCTCACTGCAATCTCCGCCTCCCAGGCTCAAGCGATTCTCCTGCCTCAGCCTCCCAAGTAGCTGGGATTACAGGCGCCAGCCACCACGCCTGGCTAATTTTTGTATTTTTAGTAGAGACATGGTTTTGCCGTTTTGGCTAGTCTAGTCTTGAACTCCTGACCTCAAGTGATCCACCCACCTTGGCCTCCCAAAGTGCTTCAAAACAGGTCCTTCAAAACTAGGCCAAATCTAAAGTATTCAATTTTTGTATTCTGACTTTGGTAACATGTTTAGAAGGTCTATACAAAATTATAAATGGATTTTTCATTTGTATTATTTCTACATATGGTTTAGATCTACATGTGAATCTTTTTTATTTTTTTATTTTATTTTCTAACGACCCATTCCTTCAACATTTGAATATTTTAATTTATATGATTTTTTTTTTTAGACTGAGTTTTGCTCTGTCACCTAGGCATGATTTCTGCTTGCTGCAACCTCTGTCTTGAGGGTTCAAGCAATTCTCATGCCACAGCCTCTTGAGTAGCTGAGATTACAGGCGTGAGACACCAGCTTATTTTTGTATTTTTAGTAGAGACAGGGTTTTGCCATATTGGCCAGGCTGGTCTCGAACTCCTGAACTCAGGTGATCTGCTCACCTCTGCCCCCCTATTAATCTATATGATTTTTTAAAAAATAAATGGTAGGAGGAAGGAAACTTTTTATTTATTTATTTATTTTTGAGACAGGGTCTCACTCTGTCGCCCAGGCTTGAGTGCAATGGCACAATCTCTGCTCACTGCCACCATTGCCTCCCTGGTTCAAGTGATTCTTCTGCCTCAGCCTCCAGAGTAGCTGGGATTCCAGGCCTGTGTCACCATGCCTGGCTAATATGGAAGCAATTTTTTTTTTTTTTAGACCGAGTTGCACTCTTGTTGCCCACGCTGGAGTGCAATGGTGTGATCTCAGTTCACTCCAACCTCTACCTCCCGTGTTCAAGCGATTCTCCTGTATCAGCCTCCTGGGTAGCTGGGATTACAAGCACCTACCACCACGCCTGGGTAATTTTTGTATTTTTAGTAGACAGGATTTCATCATATTGCTCAGGCTGGTCTCATGCTCCTGACCTCAGGTGATCCACCCACCTTAGCCACCATGCCCAGCAGAAGCATTTTTTTTTTCTTTCCAGTTGTGACCTAATTTTTGGAGCAGTCTTTGAAATAATCAGTTCCTTCCCTATCTATATGAAATGCTACCCTTATCATATACTTTTATATATGTAGGTCCTATAGTCCTGGAATAAAACCTCTTGAGTAATTGTGTCTCATTTATTTAATTTTTTTTTTTTTTTTTTTTGGAGACGGAGTCTCGCTCTGTCACCAGGCTGGAGTGCAGTGGTGCCATCTCGGCTCACTGCAGCCTCCACCTCCCGGCTTCAAGCAGTTCTCCTGCCTCAGCCTCCTGAGTAGCTGGGATGACAGGGATGCGCCACCACGTCCAACTAATTTTTGTATTTTTAGTAGAGATGGGGTTTCACCATGTTGGCCAGGATAGTCTCAATCTCTTGACCTCGTGATCTGCCTGCTTCGGCTTCCCAAAGTGCTGGGATTACAGGCGGGAGCCACTCCACATGGCCAAGTGTCTTTTTTTTTTTTGAGCCAGAGTCTTGCTCTGTTGCCCAGGCTGGAGTGCAGTGGCATGATCTCAGCTCACTGCAACCTCCGCCTTCCAGGTTCAAGCAATTCTCCTGCCTCAGCCTCCTGAGTAGCTGGGATTACAGGCATGAGCCACTATACCTGGCTAATTTTTGTATTTTTAGTAGAGACAGGGTTTCACCATGTTGACCAGGCTGGTCTCGAACTCCTGACCTCAGGTGATCCGCCTGCCTCAGCCTCCCAAAGTGCTGGGATTAGAGGTGTAAGCCACCGCGCCTGGCCAATTGTGTCTCTTAATAATGTACTAGATGCAGTTTACAAAGATTTTATATGTTTACTTATATTAGTATTTAACAAACATATTTCCTCTTTTTTTTTTTTTTTTGAGACGGAGTCTTGCTTTGTCACTCAAGCTGGAGTGCAGTGGCATGATCTCAGCTCACTGCAACCTCCACCTCCCAGGTTCAAGCAATTCTCCTGCCTCAGCCTCCCCAGTAGCTGGGATTACAGACATGTGCCACCATGCCTGGCTAATTTTTATATCTTTAGTAGAGATGGGGTTCCGCTATGTTGTCCAGGCTGGTCTTGAACTCCTGACCTCAAGTGATCCAGCAGCCTCAGCCTCCCAAAGTGCTGGGATTACAGGCATAAGCCACCGTGCTCAGCCTTTCCTCATTTTTGTCTTTTTTTTTTCTTTTTTTTGAGACGGAGTCTTGCCCTGTCGCCCAGGCTGGAGTGCAATGGTGTGATCTCGGCATGCTGCAAACTTGGCCTCTCAAAGTACTGGGATTATAGGTGTGAGCTACCACACCCAGCTCCTCATTTTTTTCTAATCAAAGAAATGTGGCTCTTCTCAAAGGGTATTATGGTATGCAGGGCCTCTGTGAGGATTATAACAGTAGCATTTTTTGTAACTTGCTTAGAGTTACAAGACAGTGGAAGACAGACATCTTTTTGCCTAAGGCTGACTCCCCTGAACAGATATTTTGATAACTAGGCCGGTAACAGTGAAATTTTTGTGAAATATTGAAACTGGGACTTGTGAGGATTCACGGGCCACTTAAGACTCTGTAGGCTGGGCAGCCGGGCATGGTGGCTCACGCCTGTAATCCCGGCACTTTGGGAGGCTGAGGTGGGCCTATAAATTATCAACATTTTGTTTTGTGAAATAAAACACACTTTGAAATCTGGTTGGAGGAGTGGTCGCGGTGGCTCACACCTGTAATCCCAGTACTTTGGGAGGCTGAGGCAGGTGGATCATTTGAGGTCAGGAGTTCAAGACCAGCCTCGCCAATGTGGCAAAAACCCGTCTCTACCAAAAATATAAAAACTAGCTGGGCATCGTGGCACATACTTGTAATCCTAGCTACTCAGGAGGCTGAGGCAGGAGAACTGTTTGAACCCGGGAGGCAGATGTTGCAGTGAGCCAAGATGGTGCCACTGCACTCTATAGACGACACAGCAAGACTCTGTCTCAAAAAAACAAGAAAGAAAGAAAGAAAGACTCCGTGGCCTGGGCATGGTGGTTCCATGCCTCTCATCCCACCTGTTTGGGAGGCAGAGATGGGTCGACTGCTTGAGCCCAGGAGTTTGAGCCTGGCCTGGGCAACATGGTGAAACTCCCTCTCTACAAAAAGTACAAAAATTAGCCAGACATGGTAGTGTGTGTCTGCAGTCCCAGCTACTCAGGAGGCTCAGGTGGGAGGATCACTTGACCCGTGGGGATCAAGGCTGCAGTAAGCTGTGATGGTGCCACTGTACAATAGCCTGAAGAAGGCACTGCTAGTCACAAATCTTCTGAAACTGGCATTTTGGTTGTTTAAGAACTGTTTGGTGGTAACAGCAGTATAGTTCACATACATCACCTTTTCCCTTACATGAGTTGTTCCACCAGATTTCTTTTTGCTTTTCTGTTTGAGACAAGAGTTTCCCGCTATCACCCAGGCTGGCGTTCAATGGCATGATCTTAGCTCACTGCAACCTCTGCCTCCCGGGTTCAAGCGATTCTCTTGCCTCAGCCTCCTGAGTAGCTAGGATGACAGACGCGCACCACCAGATATTTTTGTGTTTTTAGCAGAGACAGGGTTTCACCATGTTTGCCAGGCTAGTCTTGAACTCCTGGCCTCAAATGATCCACCTGCCTCGGCCTCCCACAGTACTGGGATTACAGGTGTGAGCCACCACGACCAGCCCTCCAACCAGATTTCAAAGTGTGTTTTATTTCACAAAACAAAATGTTGATCATTTATAGAGCATACATATACATATATGTGTACATATATATATTACATAATACTTTGAAATGTATATAAAAATTGATAGACTGTCAGAACATCAGACTTGAGAACACGTGTCTGCTTGCATCACAGAATCCCCTACCTCCTTGTCCCAATATTATTTTTCTCCCCATCTAAGACACCTCTATGTTCTCAGTTGTTGCTTGTTTAGCAAGATTTTTATTTATTTATCATTAGAGACAGAGTTTCTTGTCACTCAGGCTGGAGTTCAATGGCACGATCTTGGCTCACTGCAGCCTCTGCCTTCTGGGTTCAAGCAATTCTCCTGTCTCAGCCTCCTGAGTACCTGGGATTACAGGCGCCCACCACCATGCCTGGCTAATTTTTTTTATTTTTAGTAGAGGGTTTCGCCATGTTGGCTAGGCTGGTCTTGAACTCCTGACCTCAGGTGATCCACCCACCTTAGCCTCCCAAAGTGCTGGGATTACAGGTGTGAGCCACTGTGCCCGGCCCAAGATTTTTTAAAACAGCATTATTTCTTCCTGTTGTAAAGATGGAAAACTGTGAGCTTGAAGTCAGAGACAAGGGAAAAAAAGTTGTAAACTCTGGCTAATTTATTTTGGCAGAGGAGAAGATACCAGAAGAGTCCTTCTGTAAGATAAAAGATGTGGGAAATTAGGGTGATTCTAGTGTGATCTTGGAAAGACAATTGAAGAACACTGTTAACTCTGAAACTCCAATTCTAATTTGGTTTTTTTTTTTTTTGGTTTTTGTGGGGTTTTTTTTGAGATGGCGTCTTGCTCTGTCGCCCAGGCAAGAGTGCAGTGGCGTGATCTCAGCTCACTGCAACCTCCACCTCCTAGGTTCAATAGATTCTCCTGCCTCCTGAGTAGCTGGGATTACAGGTGCCTGCCATCACTCCCGGCTGACTTTTGTATTTTTATTAGAGATAGGGTTGTACCATGTTGGCCAGGCTGGTCTCGAATTTCTGACCTCAAGTGATCCGCCAGCATCAGCCTCCCAAAGTGCTGGGATTACAGGCAGGAGCCACAGCTTCCAGCCTGCTTCATTCAAAATTAGAATTAGCATTGTGCAATTGATCTTTCAAGTAAGATTGATCCTTTGCTGCATGTTTGAAAGACAGCATTTTGTACGTAAGCATGACACTTTGGACTGGTAGGTAACCTATACAGAGATTGGATTTTCAGATATGTAGACTGGATTTTCAGAAATAATTTTACCAAATTTCATGTTTTCAAACTTACTCATTCAGGTTACGTGCATAGCAACTTGTTTAACTGTGCAAGAAACCAGTGCACGCCTGTTTTCACAGCTGCTGGGGAAGGCTGAAGCTGGAGGATCCCCTGAGGCCAGAAGTTCGATAATTACTGCACCCCAGCCTGGGCAACAAAGCAAGACTTTGTCTCTGGGAGGGGAAAAAAAAGAGAAAAGACGCCATAGTGACATCATTAGCGCCAAACCCTTAAAGGCAGGAGCTAGTTTACGTTATTTATCTTTTAATCTGTAGAGCATTTTTGAGTTTTATGTCAGTTATGTCACCAAGCATACTAGGAAAGGACATGCTGAATAAGATAATCAAAAGGGGTGTGGAGTGCTGGGCGCGGTGGCTCAAGCCTGTAATCCCAGCACTTTGGGAGGCCGAGACGGGCGGATCACAAGGTCAGGAGATCGAGACCATCCTGGCTAACCCGGTGAAACCCTGTCTCTACTAAAAAATACAAAAAACTAGCCGGGCGAGGTGGCGGGCGCCTGTAGTCCCAGCTACTCCGGAGGCTGAGGCAGGAGAATGGCGTAAACCCGGGAGGCGGAGCTTGCAGTGAGCTGAGATCCGGCCACTGCACTCCAGCCTGGGCGACAGAGCGAGACTCCGTCTCAAAAAAAAAAAAAAAAAAGGGTGTGGAGTATGTAGATAAGCGCAGTGACTGCTGGCTATTTGTACCCTAGGCTTATATTTCATAAGATTTTGAATAGCCAGATATTAAAAATATAGCTGCTGGATTATTGTAATTTGGAAAAAAATCTTTATTTCAGAAATTAGGGGGTCTGAAGAGCACATGAGAAAAATGACCCTATATTTAGAGTGGTTTGAATCTAAAGGTTAGCTCCCAGGCAGGCCAGAGGATTTACGTTTACCTGGCAGAGCAACTACCGTGATTACAAAAGTGGTTTTCCTGGAATGACTGCTTGTGTATTTTACTGTGGATGTGTGTCTAACTTGTGGTAGTGAGGACTGTATTTGTACTCTTTCGTGTTCTGGCTTGTTTGTGAAAAACGTTCCTTGCATCTTTACTTCTTAGGTTCTCCTGTATTGTGTTGTAATCTCGTGTTACGTCATAATTCTTGTTTTGGAATACCCAGAGATTGATGTCTGAATGGCCAATTTTCTGGAGGCTCTAAGAGAGTGTTACCTTCACATTTTTCAAAGCTAACAATTTAGCATCTTCTGCCTTTTCTTCTGTCTTTATATATTTTTGTGAACCCCCAGAGTCCTTCTGCTTTTTTTTTTTCCTTGGAGTTTTGCTCTCGTAGCCCAGGCTGGAGTGCAATGGAGTGATCTCAGCTCACAGCAACCTCAGCCTCAAGGGTTCAAGGGATTCTCCTGCCTCAGCCTCCTGAGTAGCGGGGATTACAGGCATGCGCCACCATGCCTGGCTAATTTTTGTATTTTTAGTAGAGATGGGGTTTCACCATGTTGGCCAGGCTGGTCTCACACTCCTAACCTCAGGTGATTTACCTGCCTCAGCCTCCCAAAGTGCTGGGATTACAGGTGTGAGCCACGGTGCCCGGCTGCAGTGTCCTTCTCTTATTATTATTATTATTATACTTTAAGTTCTAGGGTACATGTGCACAATGTGCTGGTTTGTTACATATGTATATATGTGCCATGTTGATTTGCTGCATCCATTAATTTGTCATTTACGTTAAGTATTTCTCCTAATTCTATCCTTCCCCCATTCCCCCACCCCATGACAGGCCCCAGTGTGTGATGTTCCCTGCCCTGTGTCCAGTGTTCTCATTGTTCTGTTCCCACCTATCAGAACGTGCGGTGTTTGGTTTTCTGTCCTTGCGATAGTTTGCTCAGAATTATGGTTTCTGGTTTCATCCATGTCCCTACAAAGGACATGAACTCATCCTTTTTTTTATGGCTGCATAGTATTCCATGTTGTATATGTGTCACATTTTCTTATCCAGTCTATCGTTGATGGACATTTGGGTTGGTTCCAAGTCTTTGCTATTGTGAATAGTGCCACAGTAAACATACATGTGCATGTATCTTTAAAGTAGCACAATTTATAATCCTATGGGTATATACCCAGTAATGGGATTAGTAGGTCAAATCATATTTCTAGTTCTAGATCCTTGAGGAATCGCCACACTGTCTTCCCAGTGTCCTTCTGTTAAGGACCCTGTGATTACATTAGGCCCATCTGGATAAGCTTTTCATCTTAAATCAATCACATCTGAAAACTTCCTTTTTTTTTTTTCTTGAGTTGGAGTCTCGCTGTGTCACCCAGACTGGAATGCAATGGCGCGATATCTGCTCACTGCAAGCTCTGCCTACCAGGTTCAAGCAATTCTCCTGCCTTAGGCTCCTGAGTAGCTGGGCTTACAGGCACCGCCACCACACCAGGCTAATTTTTGTATTTTTAGTAGAGATGAGGTTTCACCATATTGGCCAGGCTAGTCTCAGATCACTCCTGACCTTGTGATCTGCCCGTTTCAGCCTCCCAAAGTGCTGGGATTACAGGTGTGAGCCACTGCGCCCGGCCATTTCTGGCTCTTAAACTTTGGAAAAGTCTTTATCTTCTAAGTGGCAGGCTAGAACTTATGCAAGGAGAGTGACCCTATGTGAAGAGTGTTTTGAATCTGAGGGTGAGATGTCAGGCAACAACCATGCCTTCCACTTACCCATCAGGGAAGATACCCTGACCACAAAGGTGGTTTTCCCAGGGTGAGTTTCACTCATTGCATTCTGTTTGCTGGCCCCTGTGATTTCCCCAAATGTGGGAGACTCAACTGCCTAATTTGTGGTAGTGGGCGACTGTGTTCACGCTTTCCCCTGTGTTATTGTGGGAGACTCAACTGCCTAATTTGTGGTAGTAGGCGACTGTGTTCACGCTTTCCCCTGTGTTATTCTTTGTCAAATGGGAAGTAGCCAGTGTGATTGTCAAGTGGCCGATTTTGGCTTCTCCTTGCTTGTTTCTTGTGAACTATGTCTTTAAATTTCCATGGAAGTGAGAAGCTGTACTACTGTTTAGTCTGTGATAGTAACAGGCTTCCTTGGTGTTTTCTCTTGTCTGTGTTCCCTTAATCCAGCATAAACTTTGTACACAGTGAGTACCACATATATGTTGACTGAGTCAAATGAACTGGAAATCAAACTCAGGAAGGATTTCCTCTAAGCATTTTTATTTTTAGAGACTCTTGTCTCCCAGACTGGAGTACAGTAGTGCTTGATCATGGCTCAAAGCAGCCTCGACCTCCTGGACTCAAACAGTCCTTCTATCTCAGCCTTCCAAGTAGCTATGCAGGCACGTGCCACCATGGCTGGCTAATTTTTTTTTTTTGAGACGGAGTTTCCCTCTTGTTGCCCAGGTTGGAGTGCAATGGTTTGATCTCGGCTCATAGCAGCCTCTACCTCCTGAGTTCAAGCAATTTTCCTGCCTCAGCCTCCTGAGTAGCTGGGATTACAGGTGCCCGCCACAATGCCTGGCTACTTTTTTGTATTTTTTAGTAGAGACAGGGTTTCGCCATGTTGGCCAGACTGGTCTTGAACTCGGCCTCAGGTGATCCACCTGCCTCGTCCTCCCAAAGTACTGGGATTACAGGTGTGAGCCACCACACATGGTCAGCTGGCTAATTTTTTAAAAAAACAACACTTTTTGTAGTGATAGGGTCTCGCTACGTTGTCCAGGCTGGTCTGAACTGTTGGCCTCAAGTGATCCTCCCACCTCGGCCTCTCAAGGTGCTGGGATTACAAGCATGAGTACCATACCTGGCCCCTAAAGGATTTTAACCTGCTTTTAACAATGACTATAGAATTGAAATTCATTTACTGCATTCTAAAATGACTGTTTTGAATGGATCAGCTTTAGGTTCTGACATAGTAGTAGGTTTTTTTTGTTTTTTTTTTGTTTTGTTTTGTTTTTTTGAGATGAAGTTTTGCTTTTGTTGCTCAGTCTGTAGTGCAATGGCATGATCTTGGCTCACTACAACCTCTGCCTCCCAGGTTCAAGTGATTCTCTTGCCGCAGCCTCCTGAGTAGCTGAGATTACAGATGCCTGCCACCAAGCCTGGGTTCTTTTTTTTTTTTTTTCTTTTT
Organism: Papio anubis; assembly: GCF_008728515.1. NCBI lineage: Eukaryota > Metazoa > Chordata > Mammalia > Primates > Cercopithecidae > Papio > Papio anubis. The sequence continues at coordinate 33,961,083 of NC_044992.1, forward strand.
TTTGAGATGGAGTTTCTCTCTTGTTATCCAAGCTGGAGTGCAATGCTGTGATCTTGGCTCACTGCAACCGCCCGCTGGGTTCAAGTGATTCTCCTGCCTCAGCCTCCTGAGTAGCTGGGATTACAGGCACCTGCCACCACGCCTGGCTAATATTTATATTTTTAGTAGAGATGGGGTTTCACCATTTTGGCCAGGCTAGGCTTGAACTCCTGACCTCAGATGATCTGCCCTCATTGGCCTCCCAAAGTGCTGAGATCACAGGCGTGAGCCACTGCTCCCGGCTGACTAATTTTTGTATTTTAGTAGAGATGGGGTTTCACTGTATTGGTCAGGCTGGTCTTGAACTCGTGACTTCAGGTGGTCCATTAACCTCAGCCTCCCAGTGTGCTGGGATTACATGTGTGAGCCACGGCCCATAGTAGTTTTAAAAAGGGAAAAAGTTACATATTACTGTGATCTATCAATTTAAAAATGCAGAAAGTCCAGGCTCAGTGGCTTGTGCTTGTATTGTAATCCCAGTACTTTTGGAGGCCCAGGTGACAGAACAAGACCCTATCTCTAAAAATTAAAAACATGTTTAAAGGAAATCCTTTTGGAAATGCTTCCTGAGTTTGATTTCCAGTTCATTCAATTCAGCCAATATATAATGGGGTACTTATTGTGGATAAAGCTTATTCTGGGTGAGGGGAATGCAGATACCCTTGGAACGTAGTCCTTGTCATAATCGGGAGTCTGTCTGGGGAAGGGAGATGGGGAAGCCATCTATTAATATTATACCATACAATTCACCCATCTAAAAGATAGTTTGATTTTTAGAAAGAGCCAGAGATTGTCTGGAGACTTTTTTTTTAATGTGAACATAACCTCAATATTTTATTGTCTTCATTATAAAACAAAAGATGACACTTAGAACTGTATATCATTTGGCCCTTTCTCTTCTCATCTCCTCCCACTTCAAAATGCTTACATCTCTTAATACCCAGCATTCTCTTTGTTCTGCAGTTGGACTCAGCACACTCAAGGCTTGGCACAATCTTCTTCGTAGTTTTAGCCTTTTTCAGGAAAATCAACTAGTTTGCCCACTCATAGCCAGATACTTGTCATTTCGATTCTAGCAATCATAGTGAGGGTGAAGTGGTATTTCATGGTGATTTTGATTTGCATTATCCTGATGGCTGAGGATATTGAGCATATTTTCGTGTGCTTATTGGCTATTTGCATCTTTTTTTTTTTTTTTGAGATAATTTCCCTCTGTCACCCACGCTGGAGTGCAGTGGCACAATGTCAGCTCACTGCAACTTCTGCCTCCCAGGCTCAAGCGATTCTCATGCCTCAGCCTCCCGAGAAGCTGGGATTATAGGCATGCACTACCATGTCCAGCTGATTTTTGTGTTTTTTGTAGAGATGGGGTTTCGTCATGTTGGCCAGGCTGGTCTGGTCTCGAACTCCTGGCTTCAAGTGATGCGTCCACCTCTGCCTCCCACAGTGCTGGGATTACAGGTGTGAGCCACCGCGCCCAGCCTACCTGCCTTTTTTTCTCCAAAGGCCTCACTGAAGAGAAATCTTTTTTTTTTAACCACTTTATTGAAGGATGATTGACATTCTGTACTTGTGCTTTTGATGTCATATGTAAGAAATCATTCCCTAATTGGAGGTCAAGAAGATTTACACCTATGTTTTCTTCTTAGTGTTTCCTTTTGTTTTTTGAGATGGAGTCTTCCTCTGTCACCCAGGCTGGAGTGTAGTGGCACAATCTCGGCTCACTGCGACCTCCACCTCCCAGGTTCAAGCGATTCTTGTGCCTCTGCCTCTCAAGTAGCTGGGATTACATGCCCGAGCCACCATGCCCAGCTAATTTTTGTATTTTTAGTAGAGATGGGGTTTCGCCATGTTGGTCAGGCTGGTCTCGAACTCCTGACCTCACGTGATCTGCCCGCCTTGGCCTCCCATAGTGCTAGGATTACAGGCGTGAGCCACCGTGCCTGGCCGGACTTTCATCGTAAAGAAGTTATTCTCACTCCTGTGAAAATGATGTGGATGCAATAGGATTAGTTTGTGGTTCTCAATTCTGTCAAATCAAGTGTTTCTTTTTTTTTTTTTTTTTTTTTTTTTTTGAGACAGGGTCTAGCTCTGTTACTCAGGCTGGAGTGCAGTGGTGCGATCTCGGCTCACTACAGCCTCCACCTCCCTGGTTCAAGCAATTCCCCTGCGTCAGCCTCCCAAGTAGCTGGGATTAGAGGCGCATGCCACCATGCCCAGCTAAATTTTTTGTATTTTAGTAAAGACAGGGTTTCACCATGTTGGCCAGACTGGTCTCAAACTCCTGATCTCAGGTATTCTGCCTGCCTTGGCCTCCCAAAGTGCCAGGATTACAGGTGGGAGACACCGTGCCTGGCCCAGGGTTTCCTTTTATAACAACTAGTAACATTCCACTTACTACCCTGAAGATATTCATAGAAAATACAAACTACATATAGTTACCCCACAGATAATATGTTCTAACTATAATATGAGGGAGAGAAGCCACGTGGGGTGGCACACATCTATAATCCCAGGACTTTGGGAGGCCAAAGCAGGAGGATCGCCTGAGCCCAGAAGTTCGAGACCAAGCTGGGCAACATGGCTTAACCCCAACTGTACAAAAGAAAAGAAAAGAAAAGAAAAAATTAGCTGGGCATGGTGGTGCATGCCTGTGGTCCCAGCTACTCAGGAGGGTGAGGTGGAGGATCACCAGAGCCCAAGAGGTTGAGGCTGCAGTGAGCTGAAATTGCGTGACTGCACTCCATCCAGCCTGGGTTACAGAGCAAGACCCTGTCTTCTTTTTTTTTTTTTTTTGAGACGGAGTCTCGCGCTGTGTCACCCAGGCTGGAGTGCAGTGGCGCGATCTCGGCTCACGCCATTCTCCTGTCTCAGCCTCCGAGTAGCTGGGACTACAGGCGCCCGCCACCACGCCTGGCTAGTTTTTTGTATTTTTAGTAGAGACGGGGTTTCACCATGTTAGCCAGGATGGTCTCGATCTCCTGACCTCGTGATCCACCCGCCTCGGCCTCCCAAAGTGCTGGGATTACAGGCTTGAGCCACCACGCCCGGCCAAGACCCTGTCTTAAAAACAAAACAACACAAATATAAAAGAGAAAAATAAAATAAGTTACAATACATTTATTTATTTATTTGTTTTTGAGACAGAGTCTCACTCTGTCACCCAGGCTGGAGTGCAGTGGCACAATCTTGGCTCACTGCAACCTTTACCTCCCAGGTTCAAGTGATATTCCTGCCTCAGCCTCCCGAGTAGCTGAAACTACAGGTATGCACCACCACACCTGGCTAATTTTTTATATTTGTTATTTTTTTTTATGGTTTCACCATATTGGCCAGGCTGGTCTCGAACTCCTGACCGTATGTACCGCCCGCCTCAGCCTCCCAAAGTGCTGGGAATACAGGCATAAGCCACCGCGCCCTGCCCTACAGTACCATATTTTAATATGTAAAGGTTTGGCATGACTACACAGGGAAACAAAAACATCCCCACAGAATTTCAAAATTTCCCTTTGGGAGTGGCTCCACTGTCACGGAGAACCACTTGATTGTGGAGAACATTTGAAACAGCTGGGTAGAAGAAATTGAAAAAAAAAAAAAAGTATGTATAAAAGGAATGCCGGCCGGGCGTGGTGGCCCACCCCTGTAATCCCAGCACTTTGGGAGGCCGAGGCTGGCAGATCACTTGAGGTCAGGAGTTCAAGACCAGCCTGGCCAACATGGAGAAAACCCGTCTCTACTAAAAACACAAAACTTAGGCATGGTGGCGTGCATCTGTAATCCCAGCTACTCAGGAGGCTGAAGCAGGAGAATCGCTTGAACCCGGGAGGCAAAGGTTGCAGTGAGCCGAGATCATACCATTGCACTCAAGCCTAGGTGACAGAGCGAGACTCCGTCTCAAAAAACAAACAAAAAAAGGAATGCCAACTGGGTGTGGTGGCTCAGGCTTGTAATCCCAGCACTTTGGGAGGCCAAGGAGTTTGAGGCCAGCCTAGCCAACATGGTGAAACCCCGTCTCTACTAAAAATACAAAAAATTAGCTGGGCCTGGTAGCGCCTGCCTATAATCCCTGCTACTCCAGAGGCTGAGGCAGGAGAATCATTTGAACCTAGGAGGCAGAGATTACAGTGAGCTGAGATTGCACCTCTGAACTGCAGCCTGGGTGACAGAGTGAGACTCCAGCTCAAAAAAAAAAAAAAAAAAGGAATGCCAAGCAGCAGTGAGGATGTAGTTGCAGTTTGCATAAATTTGGAGTATTTGGAGTAAGAGTGCTGGAAGATTCTGCAACTTTCTTTCTCCAGCAGTGCTGGGGAAATGGGAGTAGAGGAGATGACTGTTGGTTGGCTCTAGGACCAGTTAGAGCAAGGGATTCCAAACCCCCGGACCGTGCATGGTACCAGTTGGTGGCCTGTTAGTAACTAGGCCACACAGCAGGAGGTGAGTGTCATTACCACCTGAGCTCCGCCTCCTGTTAGATCAGCAGCCACATTAGATTCTCATAGGAGCGTGAACCCTATTGTGAACTGAGCATGCCGGGGATCTAGGTTGCACACTCCTTATGAGAATCTAACTAATGCCTGATCAGCTAAGGTGGAACAGTTTCATCCTGAAACCATTCCCACCCACCCCCTATTATCCGTGGAAAAATGGAAAATTTGTCTTCCATAAAACTGGTCTCTGGTGCCAAAAATGTTGGGGACCCATGAGATAGAGGAAATACGCTGTGGTGCAGCATGAAGTAGGTGAGAGATTGGGCTAGGGGCCTAGTGAGTGAAACGGCGTGAAAGTCTAAAGGATCAGATGAATTGAGGGATAAGCTTCTCTGGCAGTGAGTAGACCTGAGGTCCAGGGAAGGCTTTTCTAAGCTCAAAATATGTAAAATGTTGAGAAAATAGAACAAGAAAATGAGTTTTTAAAATAAATTCCTGATCTAGCAAAAAGAGAAATCCACAGAGACCCAGAGAAAGAAAACAAATCCAGAAAGGAAAGGCAGGGATGGACCCTGTGTATTTCCTGAGGACATTGGCCATCCTCAGAAGCTCTGGATCTGGCTTTTAATGGACCACAGGCAGGAGACAAAGCGTGGGGCCTGATCCAGGTGGGAGGTCTGACTAGAGAGCCCCTACCTATTCTATAAAGCAACCACCCCAGGAGAAGAACACCCTCAGTTCTGAGGAATGCCCCCTCCCCAAGAGAAAGATGTTAGAGATATGTGCCTGTCTCAGCCTCAGCCTGAGAATGGGAAGGGGCAGAGAAATCTTTACCACTATCTCACAACTCACAGTCCCTCAAAATGGGCCAGAATTCATACTGCTATATGTATATGTTAGGGGATGGCACAAAAAGTTACTTTAAATTAGCCTGGCTTGGTAATGCCCCAGGCACCAGGCAGAAGCAAAAGGAAACCCTCTCTAGTCTATTCATTTCTCAAAATGAAAGTACAATAATTGGAATAATAATCGTAGTGAATGGGTTAAGCAGCAGACACTGCCAAAGAGAGAATTAGTGAAGACATATCTGAAAAATTACCCAGGATGTAGCTCAAAGAAATACAGAGATGGGAAAATGCAAGAAAGTTTCAAAGAGATAGAGAATAGAATGAGAGGGGTCAATATAAATGCAATGGGAGTTCCAGAAGGTGGAGTGAAAGCAATATTTGGAAAGGTAATGGTAATCAGTGTCCCAATTGTATATATTTATTGTGTACATGTTGTTTTGAAGTATTATACATTGTGGAATGGCTACAGGGAGCTAATTAACATATGCATTACCATATGTACTTGTATCATTTTATTGTAGTAAAGATGCTTAACATATGCTCTCAGGAATTTTCAAGAATATATTAAGTGTAGTCACTTTTTTTTTTTTTTTTTTTTTTGAGAGGGAGTCTCACTCTGTAGCCCAGGCTGGAGTGCAGTGGCGCAATCTCAACTTACTGCAACCTCTGCCTCCTGGGTTCAAGCAATTCTCCTGTCTCGGCCTCTCGAGTAGCTGGGATTACAGGTGCCTGCCACCACACCCGGCTAATTTTTATATTTTTAGTAGAGACGGATTTCTCCATATTGGCCAGGCTGGTCTCAAACACCTGACCTCAAGTAATCCACCTGCCTCAGCCTCCCAAAGTGCTGGGATTACAGGCGTGAGCCACAGCGCCTGGCTGAATTTAGTATCTTGGTCCTTGATCCTTATTCTTACCTTCCAAATTTTTTTTTTTTTTATCTTTTCAAAGTTTATTCAGGCTTCCCACACTCCTTTTCTATCACATTTCTCAGCTTTCTAATCATTATACACATGCATCCTATAGACAGATGGACAGGCAGAAATATAGGTAGATAGGTATAGATAGCTTCCATGCAAGGTACTTTGCTAGCCTGAGACTCCAGCAGTGACAGATGAAAACTCTCAGGTCCTTGGACAGTCTGTAGTCTAGCCCAGGAAACTGACTGATAATCACACAATGGAATAATGAATGGATTGGAGATGTGATAAGGACTAAAAGAGAAATTAAAGGACTCTTACTATGATAACAGAGGGAACTCAGCATGAGAAGTTAGATTTAGCAGGAGAGGCAGGGTAAAAACATTTTAAGCAAGGGGAACTACATAGGCAAAAGCTCTGAGGCTGGAAGGAGGCTGCAGCTGTAGCTGTGGCTGCCACTGCAGCATGGTGGACAGTACAGGCAGGCTGGAAAAGCTGTGAAGCCAGCCCATGCAGAGCCTCAAGGAGCATGGGATGGAGTTGGGGCTTTATCCAGAGGACAATAAGGAGTATTGAAGGGCTTTGGGCAAGGGAGTAACATCAGATTAGAGCAGCACCAGTGCTCCTTCCTGACATCTCGTTAACACGTATTCACATGAGGGTGCTTCTTGCTAAACCTCAATCAAGTCTCAAGCTGTTGCTGGCCCTTTTTTTTTTTTTTTTTGAGATGGAGTATCTCTATCGCCCAGGCTGGAGTGCAGTAGCCTGATCTAATCTCACTGCAACCTCTGCCTCCCAGGTTCAAGCGATTCACCTGCCTCAGCCTCCTGAGTAGCTGGGATTACTGGCATGCGCCACCACACCTGGCTAATTTTTGTATTTTTAGTAGACACGGGGTTTCACCATGTTGGTCGGGCTGGTTTCGAACTCCTGACCTCAAGTGATCCACTTACCTTGGCCTCCCAAAGTGTTAGGATTACAGGCGTGAGCCACCATGCCCAGCAGCTGGCTTGTTACATTCTATAGCCATCGTGTGGTGACTTTCAGCAAATGTGACAAACTCCTCTCCACGGCTCCTCCTTTTTTTTGGTGGTTTTTTTTTTCTTTTTCTTTTTTTTGGTGGTTTTTTTGGTGGTATTTTTGTTTTTGTTTTGAGACAGAGTCTCGCTCTTTTGCCCAGGCTGGAGTGCAGTGGCATGATCTCAGCTCACTGCAACCTCTGCCTCCTGGGTTCAAGCCATTCTTCTGCCTCAGCCTCCCCAGTAGCTGGAATTACAGGCATGCCCCACCATACCTGGCTAATTTTTGTATTTTTAGTAGAGACAGGGTTTCACCATGTTGGTCGGGCTGGTCTTGAACTCCTGACCTCAAGTGATCTGCCCCCCTCAGCCTCCCAAAGTGCTGGGATTACAGGCGTGAGCCACTGCGCCTGGCATTGTCTCTCCCTTTTTTACACAATATAGATGTATCCCTAATCCTCCATTCATACAGTGTTGATAATTGCCAGTTTCCATTTTTTATGCTTGCCTTAGAACAGTGGTTCTCAGCCTTTTTTTCTAATTTGACATATACCCGGAACAAATGATACTCACTTGCCAGAAAGTTTCCACCCTACAGCTTCTCAAACTGTGTGATGTAATATATTGACCCCCCAGTCCTCAGGGTCTTTGGGTGGGATGTTAGGGTGGGTGACTAGAGCCCTTGGGCCAGTTACCTCACATAGCAGTTCACCTGGGATGCCACATGCTTTCTGGGTGATCCAGATTGTTTTCTATAGATGTCACCCTTGTCTATGTGTGCATAAAAATAAAAAAGGAAGTCCTCTCTGGGGATGTCTATGTGGATTTTAATTCCTTCTCTGCCACTTGGGCACATATCAGCCTCTCTTGGCCTCAGTTTTCTCATCTGCAAAATGGAGATATTGTCTACTCTGTAGAATTATTGAGTGGATTAAATGAGTTAAGGTGTGTGAAGTTCTTCTCCCTGTGCTGGGAGCACCATGAGCCTTCAGTGAGCATTGGCTAAGATGATTCAGTAGACAGTCATGACTGGACCCAGGCTCTAGTTACTTCCTCCACATTTGCAGGGGTTTATAGTTATTGTAGCTCCTCCAGGCACATCAGTAGAAGAGGCTTTGGTAACTGGGAGAGGTGAATTTTTTGCTGTAAGGATGACTTTGTTTAGGACCATCAGGATAGGTATAGGGACCACTGCAATGGGGTCTTATAGTAGAGGAGAAAGATTGGGCACAAGTCCAAAGTACAGCATGGGCAAATGGGAATTTATAGCCAAGGAGCAGTGTGGAGGTCAGTGGATGGAAAATTACCAAGAGGAAACATCAGGGGTAAGAGGAATTCTGGCTAAACTGATCTAACAGGATTCTTGCTGAAGACAGGCTGGGGTGATCAGATATCACCTGGGGGGTGGTGCAGGATGAGGAACCTGATCAGATTTGGAGAATATGGGTTTCAGCTAAATTGAATTAGTAGGGTTCCTTTACTAAAACTAGATTTTACAAGAACATGCACAGACTGGCCTATGAGAAGATTCAGAAGCCTGACTAAGGTTTGGCCAAGCAAACAAGAAAAGAATTTTTTTTTTTGAGCCAGAGTCTCGCTCTGTCGCCCAGGCTGGAGTGTGGTGGCGTGATCACAGCTCATTGGCTCACTGCAACCTCCGCCTCCCAGATTCAAGCAATTCTCCTGCCTCAGCCTCTCAAGTAGCTGGGATTACAGGCGCGTGCCACCACACCCAGCTAATTTTTGTATTTTTAGTAGAGACGGGGTTTCATCATGTTGGCCAGGCTGGTCTCGAACCCCTGACCTCAGGTGATCCGCCCGCCTGGGCCTCCTAAATGTATTGGGATTACAGGCATGAGCCACCTCAGCCGGCCAGCAAAGAATCTTCATCATGCCTCAGGTTCTTTATCTATGAAATGGGAATGATTCCATTTCCTACTTCAACGTTGTGAGGATTAACCATAAAGTCCAGGTGCATGGTAAACAGTAGATGTTAGCTGTTAGTATTTCTTGGTTTGCTTTAGGGTTTTTATTGGATTGCCTGACTCACATGTTACAATTATGCTTTAAGGTTTAAGCTATTCGTTAATTTATTTGGTTTAGTCTTTACAAGAACTCCTCCAAGGACAGTAATGCAGGTTTTACAAACTGAGGAACAAGTTGAGGCCATAAGCTGATCGAAAGTCTTGCATTGTGAACACTAGATTGCAGTCCAGATCTTGGATTCCAAAACCCTCCACTCTGCAATACAACCTGCTAGCATGCCCTATTCCCCTTCTTGGAATAAGAGGAAATGATGCTTGGCTGGTGCATAGCGTGGGTATCCCGCGACTAAAAGTTCATTCACGTCTGTTTGCTCAAGGAAACTCTCCATACTGGGAGATCCGAAGGCCTTAGGCTACGCGAAAAGTAGGGAGGTGGTGCGTTTTTGTCAGGAAAATGGCCTGACAGACGTCACTTGCATTGATGCGAGCGGGAGGAGGAACTGGTGGTTGGAAGCGGGCCCAGATGAGAGCGCAGCTGTGCTCTCTGACCAGCCAGGCCTACGCATGACGTGACGCCGGGAGGTGGAGTAAATTAAAGACTGCATTTTGGAAGGGCGTTCCTTTTTGCACAACTGTGTCGCCAACACTAAGATATAGTATAAAAATCTGTTTATTTTGTTCACGATATGTGGACAGAGTACAATTAGAGTCATTTCAGGAGTTACACACACTTTACAATGATGTGGGTGGCACCGGGGATTGCTGGGGTCTGGCAAGTACCTCATACTTACCTGGCTGGGGAGATACCATGATCACGAAGGTGGTTTTCCCAGGGCGAGGCTCATCCATTACACTCCAATTATGCTGACCCCCGCTGCTTTCCCAGATGTGGGAAACTCGACCGCATAATTTGTGATAGTGGGGGCTGCGTACGCGCTTTTCCCTGGTTGTGGTGGTTGAAATGAGAGTTTTGTTGTGTATTTGCTTTTGCTTTGTTTTTTGCCGGTGGAAGGATTGTTTGGCTTTGTTTACCTAGGCTGGAGTGCAATGGTGCCCAGATTCATGCGCCCAGCTTCTTTGGTTGTTTTAGGTTTTTGCCTTATTTTGGGGGGGCACAGTCTTGCTGTTTCCCAGGCTGGAGTGCACTGGAGCAATCTCGGCTCACTGCAGCCTCCACCTCCCGAGTTCCAGCTATTCTCGTGTCTCAGCTTCCCGAGAAACTGGGATTACATTACAGGAGTGTACCACATGCCCGGCTAATTTTTGTATTTTCAGTAGAGATGGGGTCTTACCATGTTGGCAAGGCTGGTCTGGAACTCCTGTCCTCAAGTGATCCACACCTTTGGCCTCTCATAATGCTGGAATTACAGGCGTGAGCCACGGCACCTGGCTTTTTTTTTTTTTTCTTTTGAGACAGAGTTTTGCTTTTTGTCACCCAGGCTGGAGTGCAATGGTGCAATCTCAGCTCACTGCAACCTCCGCCTCCTGAGTAGAGCTGGGAATACAGGCACCCGCCACCACGCTTGGCTAATTTTTTGTATTTTTAGTAGAGACAGGGTTTCACCATGTTGGTCAGGCTGGTCTCTTGATGTCAGGTGATCCACCCTCTTCTGCCTCCCAAAGTGCTGGGATTACAGGCGAGAGCCACCGCGCCCTGGGTTTTTTTTTTTTTTTTTTTTTCATTGTTTCTTTTGGTTCTTAATGCTTTTGGGGTTGCAGGGTTGTTACCGTTGCTTACTGTTTAAAGCTGTACCTTGCTATCGTTTAATGCTTAGGAACTTTAGTAAGGTAAATGCAATGATTTGTGGGTTTTTTTGGTTTTTATTTTTTGTTTTTTATAAGACAGAGTCTCACCCTGTTGCCCAGGCTGGAGTGCAGTAGTGTAATCTCAGCTCACTGCAACCTCTGCCTCCCAGGTTCAAGCAATTCTCATGCCTCAACCTCAGAGTAGCTGGACTGCAGCCGTGCATGACCACAATAAGCTAATTGTATTTTTGGTACAGGCAGGGTTTAGGCAAGTTGGTCAGGCTAATCGTCAACTGCTGGCCTCAAGCCATCCGGCCTCAGCCTCCCAAAGTGCTGGGATTTTAGGCATGAGTCATCGTGCCCAGTCAAAACATGATAATAAAGTTAATTTCATGTGGGCCCGGCCTGATGACTCACATTTGTAATCCCAGTACTTTGGGAGGCTGAGGCAGGAGGATGGCTTGAGACCAGGAGCTCAAGACCAGACTGGGCAGCATAGCGAGACCCTCATCTCTATAAATAAAAAATAATAAAAATAATAATATAGCTACTAAAAATGTTCAGTTGAATATGTTGAATGTTGCCCACACCATATTCCACTGGAGAAGCATTGCTCTACTTAATCTGTTTCCTTACTTTAAAGTTTCCAGACAGCCTTACTGTATTACTTCCATAAACTTATATGCCTGCTTTTCCTGGAATGCACTTCCCTGCCCTGCCGTTCTTCATCTACCTGGAAAACTTGTACTTCAGCCCTTCCAAACTGCCTGGGATCCACTCAGTGCCACTGAACCCACCTAACCTTATCTGTTAGGTACCATAGGCACAGGGCCTAGGGGCACTTCTTTTAAAAATCAGAAGAAAAAAATGAATTTTTAGCTGGAAGAAAATGTCATATATAATAATATATTCATGTTTTAATCAATGCAGTCATAAGATAGCATTTTTAATATACATTTTAATGGAAATATGTATATTTTAACAGAGGAGGCAGGCACACAAAGGCAAAAGTATGGGCCCTTCAAAATCGTAATGTGGCTCTGACTGAACTTTTTATAGTCTGGCAAGTCTGTTTTCCCTACAGACTATGATCTTATTTATTGCAGGCAGACTCGGTCTTTGCATTATTCCTCTTAGTATCCCCAGAGGCCAGGCCAGTGGACTGGACCTTGAACATTTAAATGGCTGTGAGTAAATGAAAAGTATGCACTACGTGTAAGTAATGACTTGAGAACAGGTGTTTTTCATCATTAGCAGCACTCAAAGAAATTCAATAATACTGAATGGTGAAAATACTGGAGTAGACAATGTGGTCATTAGAAATGAAGTTCTCCCAGCATAGCAAAAAGGGTCTGTTAGTACCTGTGATATCAGAGCCATGGGGGGCACAAATAATCATAGAGGCCTCAGAGCTGTTGTCAGCCTGGCATTCCTGGATACCATTGAAAGCAGCCAAAGTATTACTTTCCTGATGTGAAATCAAACCTTCTGGAATAAAATTAGGAAGATAGTTCAATAATGAGATTATATAGTATAACTGAGGTGGGTTGGGTCACACTTTGTGGATGAAGGTAATCCAGCAATTGTCCTAAATCAGCAATTGTACTAAATAGTGTGGAGTTGGTTTTTTGCTGCTGTTGTTGTTTTTTGTTGATTGGGGAGCGGTTAAGACAGGGTCTTACTCTCACTAGGCTGGAGTGTAGTGGCACAACACAGCCTCAATCTCCCCAAGCTCAGGTGATATCAGCACCTCGGCCTCCCAAAGTGATGGGATTACAGGCATGAGCTACCGCCCCTGGCCTAAACAGAGTTAGTATGGTTTTTATTGCAGAGCTTTGTGGCTGAGAAATGCAGCTTCAGGGCCAGTGTGTTTCAGGAGTGAATGGATTTGGCTCTCCACAACTCAGAGTGTTGAGTAAGACATTTAGTGGCCGGGAACAGTGGCTCATGCCTGTAATCCCAGCACTTCGGGAGGCTGAGGCAGGCAGATCACCTGAGGTCAGGGGTTCGAGACCAGCCTGGCCAACATGGCGAAACCCTGTCTCTACCAAAAACACAAAAAATTAGCCAGATGTGGTGATGCATGCCTATAGTTCCAGCTACTCAGGAGGCTGAGGCAGGAGAATTGCTTGAATTCAAGAGATGGAGGTTGCAGTGAGCCAAGATCATGTCACTGCACTCCAGCCTGGGTGACAGAGTGAGACTCTGTCTTAAAAATAATAATAATAATAATAATCATAAATTAGATTCAGTGACATTGGCATTAATGACTTTTTTTTTTTTTTTTTTTTTGAGACAGAGTTTTGCTCTTGTTGCCCAGGCTAGAGTGCAATAGCGTGATCTTGGCTTACTGCAAACTCCGCCTCCCACGTTCAAGCAATTATCCTGCCTCAGCCTTCTAAGTAGTTGGGGTTACAGGCATGTGCCACCACAACTGGCTAATTTGGTATTTTTAGTAGAGACAGGGTTTCTCCAAGTCAGGATGGTCTCAAACTCCTGACCTCAGGTGATCCAGCTGCCTCGGCCTCCCAAAGTGCTGGGATTACAGGTGTGAGCCACCACGCCTGGCCAACATTAATGACGTTTTAACAGTCACAATTGCTCTGTGAACTCATATGACAAAACTCAGCTTTTAAAAACTACTGAGTATATATGTCACTCTCATATTTCTGAGCATCAGCCCTTCCTTCCTTGACCCCCATGAGGCTAAGGGATGGTTGGAAATTCAGAGATGAGGTGAGACTCACAAACTGAGGGGCATGTCTTAGGACAGCACACCTGAGTTGGCAGGAACAGCCATGATCTGAGATTAATAGGTGTGCGCGTGTTGCCCTTCCCCACGTGTGAGGGAACTCTCCAAATAACATTCTGTATTGAGGGGCTGTGTTTCTCCATCTCAACTTATTTGGGGCCTTTGATTTAGTCATGATTTGGTCATGTAGTTGGTTTGATTCTGTGTATGTGTGTGTGTGTAATATGTGTGCTATATATCTGTACACACATAATATGTATTATGTACAAGCAATTCTCCTGCCTCAGCCTCCTGAGTAGCTGGGATTACAGGCGCCTGCCACCACGCCCAGCTAATTGTTTGTATTTCTAGTAGAGACGGGGTTTCACTGTGTTAGCCAAGATGGTCTCAGTCTCCTGACCTCGTAGTCCGCCCGCCTCGGCCTCCCAAAGTGGTGGGATTACAGGTGTGAGCCACCGCGCCCGGCCGCTCAGTAATTTTTAAAAACTGAGTTTTAGGCCAGGCGTGGTGGCTCACGCCTGTAATCCCAGTACTTTGTACATCATACATACACAGATATACACATATAAGCGCACTCAGTTTGTTACCAAATCCAGGCCTGATGCTACTTGCCTGTGTGGCAGGAACTGCAGATACTTGAATCTTGGCAAAGTCAGTTTGGGGGTTCCAAAGTACAGGGGGCAGCAGTCGAGGGGCAGAATAGCCTGGGTTGGGGGTAGCCGCATTTTAAATGCATTCTCTTATTCAGTCCTCACAGAAATCTTGTGAGCCAGGCAGGCAGTATTATTCCCACTTTACAATTTTAGGAAACGAAAACAGAGAGACAAAGTTTGACGAAGACCCAGAGTGGAGCAGCGATTCAGACCCGGCACAACCGACTCCATTGCTTTCCCCTATGTCTCCCCATCGCCACCGCCTCCCTGACTGCCCTGCTCGGCAGCGCCCGATTGAGACTGGTTGTTAGAAATCCGCGCCAGAATCTTTACGTGTGTCCAGAAAGGGAAGGAATCAACATTACACGTCAGCCTTCCCAAGATGGCAGCTGCTGAAGACGAGTTTCTGCCGCCGCCGCGGCTCCCCGAGCTGTTCGATTCCAGCAAACAGCTTCTGGAAGAAGTCGAAGGAGCGACTGAACCCACCGGTTCCCAGATAGTCCAGGAAAAGGTGTTAAAGGGCCTCGACCTCCTTCAGAAGGTTGCCAAAATGTTATCGCAGCTCGACTTGTTTAGCCGAAATGAAGATTTGGAGGAGATTACTTCCACCGACCTGAAGTACCTGATGGTGCCAGCGTTTCAAGGAGCCCTCACCATGAAACAAGTCAACCCC
Source organism: Papio anubis (assembly GCF_008728515.1). Taxonomy (NCBI): domain Eukaryota; kingdom Metazoa; phylum Chordata; class Mammalia; order Primates; family Cercopithecidae; genus Papio; species Papio anubis. The sequence goes on from NC_044992.1 coordinate 33,976,145, forward strand.
AGTAAGCGTCTAGATCATTTGCAGCAGGCTCGCGAACACTTTATAAAATACTTAACTCAGTGCCATTACTATCGTGTGGCCGAGTTTGAGCTACCCCAAACCAAGACCAACTCAGCTGAAAATAACACTGCTATTACTTCCACGGCTTATCCTAGCCTCGTTGCTATGGCATCTCAAAGACAGGCTAAAATAGAGAGATACAAGCAGAAGAAGGAGTTGGAGCATAGGTTGTCTACAATGAAATCTGCTGTGGAAAGTGGTCAAGCAGATGATGAGGGTGTTCGTGAATATTATCTTCTTCACCTTCAGAGGTGGATTGATACCAGCTTAGAAGAGATTGAGAGCATTGATCAGGAAATAAAGATCCTGGGAGAGAAAGACTTTTCAAGAGAGGCATCCACTTCGAACTCATCGGGCCATGAGAGGCCTCTAATAAAACCCTTCATTCTCACTCGGAACATGGCGCAAGCCAAAGTATTTGGCGCTGGTTATCCAAGTCTGGCTTCTATGACAGTGAGTGACTGGTATGATCAACATCAGAAACATGCAGTGTTACCAGATCAGGGAATAGCTAAGGCAACACCAGAAGAATTCAGAAAAGCCACTCAGCAACAGAAAGATCAAGAAAAGGAGGAAGAGGATGATGAACAAACACTCCAAAGAGCTCGAGAGTGGGATGACTGGAAGGACACCCACCCTAGGGGTTACGGCAACCGACAGAACATGGGCTAATCTTCCCACAACACCGCAGGACTGCAGGGTGCACACCTTCCCCGCCAAGCAAAACCATGCAGCCTTCCCCTCCCTGGGCTCCCGTTCAGCTGTGTACAACGAAGGCAAAGATGCTTAATGTTGCTTTGAGTTCAATAAAGTGTTAAATTATTATTATTGTTACTATTATTTTTTGAGACGGAGTTTTTTACTTGTCACCTAGGTTGGAGTGCAATGGTGCGATCTTGGCTCACTGCAACCTCCACCTCCTGGTTCAAGCGATTCTCCTGCCTCAGCCTCCTGAGTAGCTGGGATTACAGGCGCCTGCCACCACACCCAGCTAATTTTTTGTATTTTGAGATGGGGTTTCACCATGTTGGTCAGGCTGGTCTTGAACTCCTGACCTCAGGTGATCCACCCACCTTGGTCTCCCAAAGTGCTGGGATTACAGACGTGAGCCACCGTGCCTGGCCTAAAGTGTTAAATTATTAAGCATGTATTTGTACTGTAGATGATGTGAGCCATCAATCTAGTTTTGGCATCATCATCCTCATCGTGGTGTGTTCCAATTTCTTAAGTGGAATGAAAAGAACACTGAGGGCCAGGCGCGGTGACTTAGTCTGTAATCCCAGCACTTTGGGAGGCCGAGGTTGGCGGGTCACCTGAGGTCAGGAGTTCGACCCCAGCCTGGCCAACGTGGTGAAACCCCATCTCTACTAAAACTACAACAATTAGCTGGGCGTGGTGGCAGGCACCTGTAATCCCAGCTACTCGGGAGGCTGAGGCAGGAGAATTGCTTGAACCTGACAGGCGGAGGTTGCAGTGAGCCGAGATCACACCATTGCACTCCAGCCTGGGCAACAAGAGCGAAACTCCGTCAAGAAAAAAAGAAAGAGAGAGGGAGAGAGGGATAAAAGGGAGGGAGGGAGGGAGAAAGGGAGGGAAGGAGGGAGGGAAAGAAAGAGAAAAGGAAGGGAGGGAGGGAGGGAAAAAAAAAAACACTGAGAAATAGGTCTGATAATTAATGGCTGTATGAATTCTCTGAAAAAGTAACAAAGGTTCCTTCTATTATATGAGCCTGTGCAGAAAAAAGGAAAAAAAAATTTCTTATCACACAATGCGATTTCTTTTGAATCTTTGGGAGCGGTAGCTAAGAGTGAACCGATCTGGAAGGGAATTCAGTCAAAGCGTAAAGAAGCAGATGGTGACGTCACTATTAGAGGCGGGCATATGTAGATAGGGGCGCAGTGATTGCCGGTTCTAGTGCGTTCTTCGCGCGGAAGAATTTTTCTAGCGAATATCAAAGAAGGTGTAGTCTGAGTTGTGTCATACGAAGAAGCAGTGGTTTCGAAATGATGCCTAAAAACAACTCACAATACAATTTGCCATGACTAAGTAGTGTGTTGAGGACGGTGGTGAGGTAGCTAGTAGTAACTAACAACTCGTATTTATTTGGCAGGGGGGATACCATGATCACGAAGGTGGTTTTTCTTAAGGCTAGGTTTTCCGTTGCACTTTGGATGTGTGCATTGGTCCCTGTGGTTTACCGCAAATGTGGGAAACTCGACTGCGTAATTTGTGGTAGTGGGGGACTGCGTTCGCGCTTTCTTCTGATTGCGCAGTGTGTTTGGAAAGATAGCATGTGTGCCATTGTTGTCATAGTGTTGTGGGTTCGGAATTGTGGTTGCGAGCTTAGGTTTTATCCGGCTATGTCTTTTTTATGTTTCAAGTTTAGTTAGGCGCTTTTTTATGCACCTTCTATGAAAGGTGGAAAAATGAGTCAGATTCTCGGGTGGTGGTGTGCACCGGTGCTAGCTCCTCAGGAGACTGCGGTGGGGAAGATCATTTGATCCCAGAGGGAGACTTTAATGAGCCAGTATCGTGCCACTGCACTCCTGTCTGAGCGACAGAGACCCAATCTCAATGAAGAAAGAAAGAAAAAAAATTCCTGGGTCTTCAGGTGGGAAGTTAAGTACCTCATCCCTTGTAGTTCAGTTTTTCTGTGCAGATAAATTTACCAGTTTCCTGTGCAGATAAATTTACCTTAGCCTTTTCTTCTGGTGGGATGAATTGCTGAGGGTGGCTCAAGCCTGCAATCCCAGCACTTTGGGAGGCCGAGGTAGGTGGCTCACTTGAAGTCAGGAATTCCAGACCAGCCTGGCCAACATGATGAAACCCTGTCTCTACTGAAAATATAAAAAATTAGCCAGGCATGGTGGTGCACATCTGTAATCCCAGCTACTCGGGAGGCTGAAGCAGGAGAATCACTTGAACCCAGGAGGCAGAGGTTGCAGTGAGCCAAGATCACACTACTGCACTCCAGCCCAGGTGACAGAGTGAGTCTCGGTCTCCAAAAAAAAAAAAAAAAAAACCGCCGGTGCACAGCTGGTACACACCAGGAGGTACAGGCTGAGGCATGAGAATAGTGTAACCACCCAAGGGGTTCACCTTGCCTGCTGCCTAGACAGAGCCAATTCATCAAGACAGGGGAATTGCAATAGAGAAAGAGTAATTCACACAGAGCCAGCTGTGAGGGAGACCAGAGTTTTATTATTACTCAAATCAGCATTCGAGGAACACAGTTTTTAAGAATAACTTGGTGGGTGAAGGGAAACCAGTGAGCCAGGAGTGCTAATTGGTCAGGGAAGAAATCATAGGGAGTCAAAGCTGTCTTCTTGTGCTGAGTCAGTTCCTGGGTGGGGACCACAAGATCAGATGAGCCAGTTTATTGATCTGGGTGGTGCCAGCTGAAGTGCAAGGTCTGCAAAATATATCAAGCATTGATTTTAGGAGCAGTTTAGGAAGGGTCAGAATCTTGTAGCATCCAGCTGCATGACTCCTAAACCATAATTTCTAATCTTGTGGCTAATGTTAGTCCTACAAAGGCAATCTAGTCCCCAGACAAGAAGGAGGTCTGCTTTGGGAAAAGGCTGTTACTGTCTTTGTTTAAACTATAAACTGTAAACCAAGTTTCTCCCAAAGTTAGTTCAGTCTACACCCGGGAATGAACAAGGACAGCTTGGAAGTTAGAAGCAAGATGGAGTCAGTTAAGTTAGATCTCTTTCACTATCTCAGTCATAATTTTGCAAAGGCTGTTTCAATTGCTTGAACCCGGGAGGCAGAGGCTGCTGTGAGCCGAGATCGCACAACTGCACTCTAACTTGGGTGACAGAGCAAGACTCTGTCTCAAAAAAAAAAAAAAGGCATTTCCCGTATTGCTCAGACGAAATTATACACACGACAAAGACACAAACACCAGTTACTCCCCTCAGTATCTGAGTTTTAATGTGGCAAAACAGACAAGAGGTTCCCTCTGAGTGAGGCCTGCTGAGCTTCTGCTAGTGATTCCTTCAGGATTCCACCCCCGACACACAGACAAGAACAAGCACAAGCCTTCACAAATCAGAATTCTAAAATCAGATTTGGGCCCAGCGTGGTGGCTCATGACTGTAATTCTAGCCCTTTGGGAGGCTGAGGTAGGAGATCACTTGAGCCCAGGAGTTCAAGATCAGCCTGGGCAACATAGTGAGACCTCATCTCTTTTTAAAAAATAATAATAAAAAAATAAAAATAAAACCAGACTTGGCCAGCATGGTGGCTCACACCTATAATCCCAGAACTTTGGGAGCCTGAGGCAGGAGGATTGTTTGAGGCCAGGAGTTGAAGACCAGCTTGGGCAACATAGCAAGATCCCACGTCTAAAAAAATTAAATAAAACCCGATTTTTTTTCCTTTTTTTTTTTTTTTTGAGATGGAGTTTTGCTCAGTTGCCCAGGCTGGAGTGCAATGGCATGATCTCAGCTCACTGCAACCTCCACCTCCCAGGTTCAAGTGATTCTTGTGCCTCCGCCTCTTGAGTAGCTGGGACTACAGGTGCTCGCCACCACGCCTGGCCAATTTTTTTTTGAAGTGGAGTCTTGCTCTGTCACCCAGGCTGGAGTGCAATGGCATGATCTCGGCTCACTGCAACCTCCGCCTCCCAGGTTCACGCAATTCTCCTGCCTCAGCCTCCTGAGTAGCTGGGATTACAGGTGCCCGCCACCACACCCAGCTAATTTTTGTAGTTTTAGTAGAGATGGGGTTTCACCATGTTGGGCAGGCTGGTCTAGAACTCCTGACCTTGTGATCCACCAGCGTCACCCTCCCAAAGTGTTGGGATTACAGGCATGAGCCATGCACCCAGACTTTTGTTTTTTGTTTTGTTTTGTTGAGACAGAGTCTCGCTCTGTTGCCCAGGCTGGAGTGCAGTGGCATGATCTCGGCTCACTGCAACCTCCACCTCCCAGGTTCAAACGATTGTCCTGTCTCAGCCTCCTGAGTAGCTGGGACTACAGGCGCCCGCCACGACACCCAGCTAATTTTTGTATTTTTAGTAGAGGTGGGGGTTTCACCGTATCAGTCAAGCTGGTCTTGAACTCCTGACCTCAGGTGATTCACCCGCCTTGACCTCCCAAAGTGTTAGGATTACAGGCGTGGGCCACTGTGCCTGACTGCCCGGCCAATTTTTGTATTTTTTGTAGAGACAGCATTTTGCCGTGTTGTCCAGGCTAGTCTCAAACTCGTGACCTCAGGTGATCCACCCTCCTCAGCCTCTCAAAGTGCTAGGATTACAGGTGTGAGCCATTATGCCCAACCAAAACCAGGTTTCTGAACTGAGACTTGAAAGGTCCAGGAGTACTTCCCCAAAACAGTGCCCTTTATTCTTCCAGTGGAGAAAAATGCCTTTAACAGGTCCCTTTCTATAGGTTAGGGAGAGTTAATAGGACCCTCGAAGAGTTTACATGGCCTCTGAGGAGGCCAACAGATCAGGAGAAGGGAAAGGGAGGATGGATTATGCTTGGGAATAATCATCAGAGACTTCTTCCAGAATCAGAAACCATTTCTCTGCTGCAAGCCAGTTTACGCGCCTAAAGTCAGCAATGTCCCTGCCTACAAGGGAGGTGCCAGACATGGCCCCTGGCTTAAAGGAGGGCTCGTCTCAGGGTGCCGAAATGTCAGGGTGTCCCAGAACAGAATGAGGTCCAGCTGCTTGTTCTCACAGTCCAATAATGAGATCCAGACTGGGAAAGAAGGGAGTTTATTGGCCAGGCGCGGTGGCTCACTTCTGTAATCCCAGCACTTTGGGAGGCCGAGGCAGGCAGACCACCTGAGGTCAGGAGTTTGAGACCAGCTTGGCCAACATTGTGAAACCCTGTCTCTACTAAAAATACAAAAATTAGTCAGCCAGATGCGGAGGCTTATGCCTGTAATCCCAGCACTTTGGGAGGCTGAGTCGGGTGCATCACGAGGTCAAGAGATGGAGACCATCCTGGCCAACATGGTGAGAACCCATCTTTACTAAAAATGCAGAAATTAGCTAGCAGGCGTTTGTCTAGTGCAGCAGGCCTAACTACTCGAGGAAGGAGCTGAGGCAGGAACTCCTTGAACCAAGGCTGAGGTTGCAGTAAAAGCTCAGATTGGCCCTGCATAGCCTGGCGACAGGCGGACTGTCTCAAAAAAAGAAAATAAAAATTAGCTGGGCCGTGGTGGTGGTGCCTGTAATCCCAGTTATAAGAAGCTGAGGCGGGAGAATGGCTGGAACCAGGGCAGGCTGCAATGAGCCAAGATCACCACTGTACTTCGGCCTGGTGACTAGAAGCACAAGACCCCTAATCTCAAAGACTAAAGAAGTTTATTTCTGCAACTGGTTACAGGGAGAAGGTCAGAGTAACTCACCAGACCAACTAAAAAAGTTAAAAGTTTTGGCCCATCACAGTGGTTCATGCCTGTAATCTCAACACTTTGGGAGGCCTAGGTGGGCAGATCACCTGAGGTCAGAAGTTCGAGACCACCCTGGCCGACATGATGAAACTCCGACTCTATTAAAACTACAAAAATTAGCTGGTAATGATGGTGGGCACCTGTAATCCCAACTACTCGGGAGCCTGAGGCAGGAGAATCGTTTGAAGTCGGGAGGCGGAGATTGCAGTGAGCTCAGATCATGCCACTATACTGCAGCCTGGGCAACAAAGTGAGACTGTCTCAAAAAAAAAAAAAAAAGTTACAAGTTTTTTTTTTTTTCCCTTTCAAAGCTTATATACATTCAAGGTCCATGCCGATATGCGGGAGTGCACCTACAAGGTGGGATGTTTCATTCAATCTATATCAAATCTTTTTTTTTTTTTTTTTTTGAGGCCAGTCACCGGCTCATCTCCCAGGCTGGAGTGCAGTGGCATGATCACGGCTCACTGCAAGCTCCGCCTCCCAGGTTCAGGCCATTCTCCTGCCTCAATCTCCTAAGTAGCTGGGACTACAGGTGCCTGCCACCACGCCACAGCTGAGTAGTTTTTATATATATTTTTTGAAGTAGGAGCCAGTTTCACCCCGGTGTCCTTGAGGATAGTCTCGTCTCCTGATCTCGTGATCCATCGCCTCAGCCCTCCCAAAGTGCTGGGATGCAAGGCGTGAAAGACTACCACATGAAGCCTATATCTAATCTTTAACTAGGATCTAGGGTCTGAAAAGCTTTCTCTAGAGTCTTGGAAAGTTTCTTAATCTTAAGTGGTTCCCTGGTACAAGGTGTATGTGTAAAAATGCTATTATTATTTGATCAGACTTTAGGACCTGAGAAAGGCCAGATGGTGTCTTAATGGGTTTGTTTTTGCATTCCAGCCCTTGTACTCAGGCACCAGTTTCTCCAGTTCTTTGATGTTTAACATATGCATTCATCAAAATTATAGTAAAGGGTTGGTGGAACCAGATTGTTCTGGCTGCTGATAGAAACCTGGACTGCCACAAAGGGGTCACTGAGCCATGGTTAAATGCCCACAAAGGGCATCTTTTCATAGGATCACTGTTAAATTGTAATCCCACGTGGCAAATCAGTGTAGTGAGACACTGGGTTGCAGCAGAGAAAAAGATTTAATCATAGGATCGCAGAACAAGGAGATGGAAAGAAACCTCAAATGTCTCCCAAACTCATCGTTTTATAAGGAACCCACTCCTGCCATAACGACCTACTTCCTTTATAATGACAATAGCACTAATCCATTCATGAGGGTGGTGCCCGCATGACCTAAACACATCTTAAAGGTTCTACCTCCCAACACCTCCATATTGGGGATCAAGTTTTCAACATATGGATTTTGGGGGACACATTCAAACCATACCAGTAGGTACACCACAGACACTTGATTGTAAGAATGATGGTCAGATGTGGCTGCCACGTATGGAAAGTTAAAATTTCTCTGCATGGGTCTTATGCACAGTAACAGCTAACAACTACAGTGAACTTGTTTGGTGCCAGGTACTATGCTAAGCACTGCACACAAATTAGCTCCTTTGAAACTCTCAGGCTGGGCGCAGTGGCTCACATCTGTAATCCCAACACTTTGGGAGGCTAAGGCAGGCGGATCACAAGGTCAAGAGATCAAGACCATCCTGTCCAACATGGTCAAACCTCATCTCTACTAAAAATACAAAAAATTAGCCAGGCATGGTGGCGCGCACCTGTAGTCCCAGCTACTCAGGAGGCTGAGGCAGGAGCATCGCTTGAACCCAGGAGGCAGAGGTTACAGTGAGCCAAGATTGCGCCACTGCACTCCAGCCTGACGACAGAGTGAGACTCCGTCACATACACAAAAAAAGAAACTGAAACTCTCAGCAACCCTCTGGTTATTATTATTCCCATGTTACGGATGAAGAAATTGAGGCCTATCAATGTTAAATAATTCCTCCAAGATCACACAGGGAGGTGACAGAGCCAAGACAGTTTCAGAGTCTGAACTATGAACCTAAACCACTATGTTATACCATCTAGCTTTACATAATGACTGCATTTGTGTTCTAACCTTTCAAAGTCAATACTCTCCAAGTTACCTTAATGACACAATAAACACATGTATTTAGAATTTTACTTCCTAGAAGTCCTCACTTTTTCAGTCCTGGGAATTAGTGACAAATATTGTATTCGTCTGTTCTTGTGCTGCTAATAAAGACATACCCAAGACTGAGTAATTTATAAAGAAAAGAGGTTTAATTGACTCATAGTTCTGCAGGGCTGGGGAGGCCTCAGGAAACTTACAATCATGGCAGATGGGAAGCAAACATGTCCTTCTTCACGTGATGGCAGGAAGGAGAAGTACTGAGTAAAAGAGGGAAAAAACCCTTTTAAAACCATCAGATCTCATGAGAACTCACTCACTGGTCACAAGAACAGCATGAGGGTAACCACCCCCATGATTAAATTACCTCCCACTGGGTCCCTCCCATGACTTGTGGGGATTATGGGAACTACAATTCAAGGTGAGATTTGGGTGGGGACATAGAGCCAAACCATATAAAGTATATTCAAATATATAAATTTTTACTTGTCTCTTCTCATCATTCCTATATTCAACAGTATATTGAAGTTCTTTAATTTCAGCGATAACACTGAGGAAAAACATTAATTCAGAGTTTCAATAATTGTTCCCTAATCTTCATTATTAATGAGGGTGGCTGTACAGGTTTCTAAATGTGAAAGAATTAAGTTGTTTCCTTGCATTTCTGGTTCAGTTAAAATAAGCATACTGCTCTCTTTTGGAACAGGATGTCTCGGGCTGTTCCTCTTCCACTCCCCTGTCCTGTTCAACTTGGTACCTTAAGAAATGACTCCCTGGAAGCTCAGCTTCATGAGTATATCAAACAAGGGAACTATCTGAAAGTGAAGAAAATTCTTAAGAAAGGTAAGCACCATATTGAGATGGCAGCTGCACCTTGGTACACATTTCTGAATAGCGTTCAGAGAAAAAGGAATGTCATAAAGCTATGAATGAGTCCTTGGGGAAATCCAGAAATTAAATATAGAAATTAGATGTTCTCTAGCAGTGCAGTCAAGAGAGGTGTTAAATTCTTATTTTGAGGATGTTTTGCTTTGTTTTGTTTTGTGCTGGGGAAGCAACCACAAGCACATCCAACTGCTACTGCTAGGCTCCTAAGGTTTCTCTGAAGTCACCCACCTTTGATTCTGCCTGATTCCTTTCCTTCAAATCTGCTCCATCCATTGAGTTCTCTGACACCTGTGGTTGACTGAGGAGACCAGTGTTCACAGCTGTCCCCTTCCTTGCTCCTTACTTCCACTTGGTGCCCTTTTTCCAGGGTTTTCTTGCTGAAGAATACAGGCAGACGTGGCTCAATGGCTGAAGCAGTCTTCAAAAGAACCAACAAACATGCCATGTGAATTTGGTCTGAGGAAACAAACCAAAGAACCAACGAACAAAAACCCATACACAAACAGAACCTTTTCTGGTGTTTGGCTCCTGATCTAGGGACCCAGACCTGCTTTTTTTTTTTTTTTTTTTTTTTTTTTTGAGATAGAATCTCACTCTGTTGCCAAATGCAGTACAGTAGCATGATCACAGCTCATTGCATCCTCGACCTCCATGGGCTCAGGTGAATCTCCTGCCTCAGCTTTCCAAATAGCTGGGACTATAGGCGTAAGCCACCATGTCTGGCTAATTTTTGTGTTTTTTGTTTGTTTGTTTCTTTGTTTGTTTTTTGTAGCGATGCTTTTGCCTTGTTGCCCAGGCTGGTCTAGAACTTCTGGGCTCAAGTGATCTGCCCATCTCAGCCTCTCAAGGTGCTAGGATTACAGGCATCAACCCAGACCTGCTATTTTCAATGTGAGCAGAGGTCCTGCTGGATCCCCCCTCTCTTTTCTTAGTATTGAAGGGGAGGCTTCTGAAACTTCTCTTTGCTGATTTGTAGAATAGTCAGGGTGACCTGGTTTTTCTCCACTTGCTTCAACAGCATTCCTGAAGATGTCCAGAAGGGTAACCCCAATTTTCCAACTATCCCACTGAATAGTTCCCTCATGAAGTTCTCATGGCTGGCACAGCGAATCCCATCTATCTGTAAACCCAGCACTTTGGGAGGCTGAGGCAGGAGAATTGCTTGAGGCCAGGAGTTCAAGACCAGTCTGAGACCAGCCTGGGCAACACTGTGAGACCCTGTCTCTACAAAAAATAAAAAAAAAAATTAATCACTAGTTGATACTACAAGCATGGTAGTGCATGCCTGTAGTCCACCACACCAGGAGGCTGAGGCGAGACCCCATCTCAACAACAAAAAAATAAGTTCTCAAACCTTTTCATGTACTACCCCTAGGGTCCATAAGTGAAGTAGCTCACACTGAGCTCAATCATTTATGTGAAAGGTCCTGGGCTTTTTTTTTTTTTCCCCTCAAAATTTTGCATTTTACTCCATAACTATCCACATATGTTTTAAAATAAAACGTTGTAAAACTCTGCTTCTCGGGCCAGGTGTGGTGACTCACACCTGTAATCCCAGCACTATGGGAGGCCAAGAGGGGTGGATCACCTGAGGTCAGGATTTGAGACCTGCCTGGCCAACATGGTGAAACCCTGTCTCTACTAAAAATAATTAGCTGGGCATGGTGGCGGGCGCCTGTAATCCCAGCTACTTGGGAGGCTGAGGCAGAAGAATCGCTTGAACTCGGGAGGCAGAGGTTGCAGTAAGCCTAGATCGCACCATTGCACTCCAGCCTGGGCAACAAGAGTGAGATTCTGTCTCAGAAAAAATAAAAAATAAAAAATAAATAAAACTCTGGGCTAGGCACAATGGCTCAAGCCTGTAATCCTAGCACTTTGGGAGGCCGAGGTGGGTGGATCACCTGAGGTCAGGAGTTTGAGACCAGCCCAGCCAACACAGTGAAACCCCGTCTCTACTAAAAATACAAAAATTAGGCCGGGTGCGCTGGCTCACGCCTGTAATCCCAGCACTTTGGGAGGCCGAGGCGGGCGGATCACAAGGTCAGGAGATTGAGACCATCCTGGCTAACACGGTGAAACCCCGTCTCTTCTAAAAATACAAAAAATCAGCCAGGTGTAGTGGCAGGCACCTGTAGTTCCAGCTACTCAGGAGGCTGAGGCAGGAGAATGGCGTGAACCTGGAAGGCGGAGCTTGCAGTGAGCCGAGAACGCGCCACTGTACTCCAGCCTGGGTGACAAAGCGAGACTCTGTCTCAAAAAAAAAAAAACCAAAACTTAACTTAGCTGGGCGTGGTGGCGGGCACCTGTAGTCCCAGCTACTCAGGAGTCTGAGGCAGGAGAATCACTTGAACCTGGGAGGTGGAGGTTGCAGTGAGCTGAGATCAAGACAGAGTGAGATTACTCTGTCTAAAAAATAAATAAAACTCTGCTTCTCACAGTGAATGGTATGGATAGACAGTCACTAGAAGTCATAGCATACCTATATTGAACATCAATTTTTTTAGTGAATATCAGAGTATTATGACATTTATTATCTCCTAGACATCTCCTGAATATTCTGCATCTTCAAATGCTTGATATTCAGTTAGAGTAAGGGATGGGGTTAACAAGTGTACCTGGATATAGAACAGGACTTCATCTGCGTCTGGGAATTCAATCTGAAGCCTCAGAGGGCAGAATAAGGGGCAGTAAGTTCTCCCACAGTCTGATAGAGGGCTTCTTAGGAGATGATCTAAATGATCACTAGATTCTTTAAAAGGTATTCACAGGGCCAGGTGTGATGACTCACTCCTGTAATCCCAGCACTTTGGGAGGCTGAGGTGGGTGGGTCACCTGCGGTCAGGAGTTTGAGACTAGCCTGGCCAACATGGTGAAACCCAGTCTCTACTAAAAATACAAAAATTAGCTGGGTGTGGTGGTGGGTGCCTGTAATTTCAGCTACTTGGGAGGCTGAGGCAGGAGAATTGCTTGAACCTGGGAGGCAGAGGTTGCAGTGAACCAAGATTGCACCATTATACTCCAGCCTGGGCAACAAGAGCAAAACTCCACCTCAAAGGAAAAAAAAAAAAAAAGAAAGAAAAAAGAGGCCAGGCGTGGTGGCTCACGGCTGTAATCCCGGCACTTCAGGAGGCTGAGGTGGGCAGATCACTTGAGGTCAGGAGTTCGAGACCAGCTGGCCAACATGTTAAAACCCTGTCTCTACTAAAAATACAAAAATTAGCTGGGCGTGGTGGCACATGCCTGTAGTCCCAGCTACTTGGGAGGCTGAGGAAGGAGAATTGCTTGAACCCGGGAGGCGGAGGTTGCAGTGAACCAAGATCATACCACTTCACTCCAACCTGGCGACAGAGCAAGACTCTGTCTCAAAAAAAGGAAAAAAAAGAAAAGAAAAAGAAAAAAGGATATTCACAGGATTAGAAAGCTGTGGCTTTCCCCATCCTTGCCAGTCTCAAGACAAGAGGCCTTTCAGACAAACCTCTGAGAGAATTGTAGTGCTTGCAGGCAGGAGAGATGAGACCTGAGTCCCAGCCTGCTATACAGTTGAAGTATGTCAGCCTACCCAAGCTGCCACCAAAGTGACATGCCAAGAAGCTGCAGTGTTCCCGGGAGTTGAGGAGGCAGGAAGACTGCTATCTGTCTCTTACTTGGAGCAGTCCTTGATGGGTGGGTGAGCATAGAAGGCTAGCAGTAATTAGTCACACTTGCACCAGCTGGTGGAACAAGTAGACTCCACAGTGGGTAGCTGAGCCATCTAAGGGGATTCTACCTATGAAGGAAGAAAGAATCCCAACAGAGAGGCTGCAGGTAGGGCTCTAGAAGGAGGGAGTTGGGTGGTGGGCAAGAAGTCAGCAGAAGAGAGCACTGGCTTGTGTGGGGTTCTGCACAGTGTGGTGGAGGCACTTGAAGGACCCACTGGCACCTTCCACAACAGGACAGGCTTTAGGATAAAGCCAGAAGCTACACAGGGCATCAGCTGAGTATGAAGGCCATTGCCTCATTTTGTTTCATTGGTTCTCCCCCTTGCCTCAGCTCTGGAGTTGCCACAAACAGCGTTGAGATCAGAGGAAGAGTGGAGAAGCAAGGAGAAGGACAGTTAACAGAGCATTGCTGCATCCTGCAGTGTAGAGGAGGGAAGAAATTGGAATTGGCTTGGGCACGGTGGCTCACGCCTGTAATCCCAGCACTTCGGGAGGCCTAGGCAGGTGGATCATTTGAGCTCAGGAGTTTGAGAACAGCCTGGCCAACATGGTGAAACTCTGTCTCTACTAAAAATACAAAACTTAGCTGGACTTGGTGGCACATGCCCGTAGTCCCAGCTACTTGGGAGGCTGAGGCAGGAGAATTGCTTGAACTTGGGAGATGGAGGTTGCAGTGAGCCAAGGTTGCACTACTGCACTCCAGCCTGGGCGACAGCAAGACTCTGTCTCAAAAAAAAGAAAAAGAAAGAAAAGAAATTGGAATTGGATGAGAGATTAAGATTTTGATTTTAGCGGAACAACAATTTTTGTGGTTTTTTTTGCCTGACCTCACGCACACGCTTCATTGGCTCTTCCTTCCCCTCCTTGATAGGCATCTCAGGCAGAATCCATTTTTTTTTCTTTTTTTTGAGACGGAGTCTCGCTCAATCGCCCAGGCTGGAGTGCAGAGGCGCAATCTCGGCTCACTGCAAGCTCCACCTCCTGGGTTCACGCCATTCTCCTGCCTCAGCCTCCCGAGTAGCTGGGACTACAGACGCCCGCCACTAAGCCCGGCTAATTTTTTTGTATTTTTAGTCGAGACAGGGTTTCACCATGTTAGCCAGGATGGTCTTGATCTCCTGAACTCGTGATCCGCCCGTCTCGGCCTCCCAAAGTGCACCCGGCTGCAGAATCTATTTTTTCTGTCACTTTAATTGTGCCGTTCCCGGCTGGGCGCAGTGGCTCACGTCTGTAATCCCAGCACTTTGGGAGGCTGAGGCAGGCGGATCACTTGAGGTTAGGAGTTCAAGACCAGCCTGACCAACATGGTGAAACCCCGTCCCTACTGCAAACACAAAAAATTAGCCAGGCGTGGTTGCAGGTGCTTGTAATCCCAGCTACTCGGGAGACTGAGGCAGGAGAATCGCTTGAATCCGGGTGGCGGAGGTGGCAGTGAGCCAAGATCTTGCCACTCTAGCCTGGGCAAAAGAGCACAATTCCGTCAGAAAAAAAAAAAAAAAAGTCCGGGTGCAGTTTCTCATGCCTGTAATCCCAGCACTTTGGAAGGCCGAGGTGGGTGGATCACCTGAGGTCAGGAGTTCAAGACCAGCTTGACAGCTTGACTAACATGGTGAAACCCCGTCTCTACAAAAATACAAGAACTAGCTGGGCTGGGTGGCATGTGCCTGTAATCCCAGCTACTTGGGAGGCCGAAGTGGAAGAAGTGCTTGAATCCAGAAGGCTGAGTTTGCAGTAAGCCGAGATCGTGCTATTGCACTCTAGCCTGGGTTACAGAGCGAGACTCCGTCTCAAAAGAACAAAAACAAAAACAGCCAAAAGTAAGAGATACCCAGGGTTTTGTGTAGGTATAAGGGGAGGGGCTTCCATTCCCTCTGGTGGCATTCCACCCTCCCGGTTCTTCAGTGTGTTCACCATCCCAGAAGCTCTCCAAACCCTATTTGTGGATTTTTATGGAGGTCTCATTATGTAGGCACGATTGATTAAATCATTGGTCATTGGTGATTAAATTCAATTTCCCACCCTGCTCCTCTCCCTAGAGGTTAATGGTAGGGTATGGTATTAAAGGTCCTAAACCTCTATCATAGCTTGGTCTTTTTGGTGACCTACCTCCATCGTGTAACACAGGTATGAATAGATTTGCATGTCCAAATGGCTGCTCTGGCTATAGGAGGCTATGAGGTAGGTGGGGGGAGAGATAAAGCACTAAGATGACTTAGGCTCCTTTTTTTTTTTTCTTTTTTTGAGACAGAGTCTTCCTCTGTCGCCCAGGCTGGTAGAGTGCAGTGGTACGATCTCGGCTCACTGCAACCTCCACCTCCTGGGTTCAAGCGATTCTCCTGCCTCAGCCTCCCTGTTAGCTGGGATTACAGCATGCATCACCACACCTGGCTAAATTTTGTGTTTTTTTAGTAGAGATGGGGTTTCACCATGTTGGCCAGGCTGGTCTCAAACTCCTGACCTCAGGTGATTCGCCTGCCTGAGCCTCCCAAAGTGCTGGGATTACAGTTGTAAGCCACTGTACCCGGCCCTAGGTTACTTTTTTTTCATTTTTGAGACAGGGTCTTACTATGTTGCCCCAGACTGGACTTGAACTCCTGGGCTTAAGTGATCCTCTCACACAGATGGGAGGACAGACTCATGTGCCACTGCAACTTTAGGCTAGGTTTTTGTTTTGAGCAACATGGTTGAAAGTGATATTATTCCCTAAAAGAGAAATATGTTTGGGAGGAAGCTGATCTAAGTCAACTTGGGTAGGCTGAATTTGAGATATCTGTGATTCACCTAAATGCAATGTCAAGTAGAAGCTGGATATCTGAGCCAGAAGCTCAGAGGAGTGATATGGACTGCACAGACATATTTTGAAACCAAGGATAGGCAAGAGGAGAAGGCCAGGAACCCTGCTGACATGTTCCTCACTGTATTTCAGACAGGCCAGCTTTATTGGGGGAGGAGTAGAATAAGAAGGAAGGGAAAACCAGGTGGTTCCCAACAGGTCAGTAGCAGGACTTGAGGGAAGGAACAATACATTCACGAATTTATCATTCATTCAGTTAGTCAGCATTTACTGGACATCTGCTGTGCCACGCAATGTGCCGGAGATACAGAGATAACTAAGACATGTTCCTGCTTTTAAAGAGCTCACAGTTTAGTAAGGGGAAGTAAATGTATTTGGAATTCCAGAGTGAGCTATGTAGAAACCTATACAAGGATGATTAAGGACACAAAATACAGAGTGGGCTGTGTTATTTGCAGAGGTCAAGGAAGACTTCCAGAAGAGGTGACATGAGCTAAGTCAGAATTTACTGGAGTGATGGTCACACCCACGTGAAGTTGGAGAAACTGCTCAGAGGAGGCCAAGGGATGGCATGGTTGGTGAGAGGTTTCCAGAAAGATTGGAGGAATAGAGAATGGAGAATGGAAGACAGATATAGAAGGGCCCAGACCAGAGATAGGACCCTGGATGAAAGTGACTGGAAAGTACTTTATAAATTCAAAATATACTAGGTGGGAGGCTGAGGCAGGAGAATTGCTTGAACATGGGAGGCACAAATTGCATTGAGCCCAGATGGTGCCATTAACATTCCAGCCTGGGCAACAAGAGCAAAACTCCATTAAAAAAAAAGAGTATATATATATATAAATATATATAAGTAAATGTATATTTATATATAAATATAAATGATATATTTATAAATAAATGTATTTATATTTCTATAATATATAAATATATTTAATATATAATATACAAATATTTTTTTTTTTTTTTTTTTTTTTTTTTTGAGACGGAGTCTCGCTCTGCCGCCCAGGCTGGAGTGCAGTGGCCGGATCTCAGCTCACTGCAAGCTTCGCCTCCCGGGTTCACGCCATTCTCCTGTCTCAGCCTCCCGAGTAGCTGGGACTACAGGCGCCCGCCACTGCGCCCGGCTAGCTTTTTGTATTTATTAGTAGAGACGGGGTTTCACCGTGTTAGCCAGGATGGTCTCGATCTCCTGACCTTGTGATCCGCCCGTCTCGGCCTCCCAAAGTGCTGGGATTACAGGCTTGAGCCACCGCGCCCGGCCCAAATATATTAAATATATTTATGTTATATTTATATATTTATTTATATTTATTTATTTATATATAAATACATATATTTATAAATATTTAAAATATTTATATATTTATTTATAGTTATATATTTATATATATATGGAACTGCTCTGAAACCAAAAGATACGTCCCAGACCTGGCCAGATTGCCCCAACATTGTCCCTTTTTCTGAAAAAAATTAAGTACAGAGCATTTGGCTGTCTGTAAAGAGAACTGTCTGTGAGGAGATTCTATTAGGAGAGGCGGTTGAATAAGATGACTGACTGCTAAGCATCTTTACAACCTGATGGTCATATTTGTGATGCTGCTATAATGCAATTAAAAGTGTGGTTGAGGCCGGGCATGGTGGCTCAAGCCTGTAATCCCAGTACTTTGGGAGGCCGAGACGGGCAGATCACGAGGTCAAGAGATCGAGACCATCCTGGCTAACACGGTGAAACCCCGTCTCTACTAAAAATACAAAAAACTAGCCGGGCGAGGTGGCAGGCGCCTGTAGTCCCAGCTGCTCGGGAGGCTGAGGCAGGAGAATGGCGTAAACCCGGGAGGCGGAGCTTGCAGTGAGCTGAGATCCGGCCACTGCACTCCAGCCCGGGCGACACAGCGAGACTCCATCTCAAAAATAAATAAATAAATAAAAGTGTGGTTGATTAGAATACTGTGCCATGTGAATGTTCATGTGACCCTGTGCTTCCTGGCATGAAATTTACAGCAGGAAGTTAAGTGACTAAAACAGTTGCACATCATCTATCTGAGATGTGTTAACTGAGGTGAAATTGAGGCTAACTTTTCCTAGAAGTAAATGGGTAGGCTTCCTCAGGGATTTAGAAGCCAGGAAGATGAGTCATTCAGACCTAACTTTGAAAGATTATATATTTATTTAATGCTTCATCAGAGAACTGAATTGATTGGAGACTAGACTTCTGAAGAAGACCCCTTCAGCTTACCAAAAAGAACAGGGACTTGATTTAGTGCCAGACAGGCTTAGGTTCCAACAGTGGTTCCTTCAGGAGTGTGACAGATGCTATACCCAGCATCTGTGAAAGGAGAAATAATCACCTATTCTCCTTCAGTTGTTTAAAGGATTAAATGAGATAAAGGATTAAAACATCTATCACCACTGGGTGCGGTGACTCACGCCTGTAATCGCAGTACTTTGGGAGGCCAAGGTGGGCGGATCACGAGGTGAGGAGATCAAGACCATCCTGGCTAACACGGTGAAACCCCGTCTCTACTAAAAATACAAAAAAATTAGCCTGGCGTTGTGGCAGGAGCCTGTAGTCCCAGCTACTCGGGAGGTTGAGGCAGGAGAATGGCGTGAACCCAGGAGGCAGAACTTGCAGTGAGCCGAGATCATGCCACTGCACTCCAGCCTGGGCTACAGAGCGAGACTCCGTCTCAAAAAACAACAACAACAACAACAACAACAAAAACATCACTTGGCTGGGCGCAGTGGCTTACGCCTGTAATCCCAGCACTTTGGGAGGCCGAGGCAGGCGGATCGATCACAAAGTCAGGAGTTGCAGACCAGCCTGGCCAACATGGAGAAACCCTAAAAATACAAAAATTAGCTGGGTGTGGTGGTGCATACCTATAATCCCAGCTATTCGGGAGGCCAAGGCAGGAGAATCACTTGAACCTGGGAATGGGAGGTTGCAACGAGCAGAGATCAAGCTGCTGCACTCCAGCCTGGAGAGAATGAGACTCCATCTCAAAAATAAAAATAATAATAATAATAAATAAAAGAGAAAGAAAGAAAAGAATGGCTACTCCATAGGCACAGCTGCCTGGTTGGCTACTTTTTTTTTTTTTTTTTTGAGATGGAATTTCGCTCTTGTTGCCCAGGCTGGAGTACAGTGGTCAATCTCGGCTCACCGCAACCTCCGACTCCCAGGTTCAAGCAATTCTCCTGCCTCAGTCACCCGAGTAACTGGGATTACAGGCATGTGCCACTATGCCTGGCTAATTTTGTATTTTTAGTGGAGACGGTGTTTCTCCATATTGTTCAGGCTGGTCTCGAACTCCCCACCTTAGGTGATCTTCCCGCCTCGGCCTCCCAAAGTGCTGGAATTATAGGCGTAAGCTACCACTCCCAGCCACCTGATTGGCTACTTTTTAATCGTTCAAGTCTTGGCTTAAATAACCTTTGAGTGGTTAGGGAAACCCTCTCCTTCCCTAACCTTTCAAATCTAAAGTAACCACCGATAGGCAGGGTATGGTGGCTCATGCCTGTAATCCCAGCACTTTGGGAGGCTGAGGCTGGTGGATCAGTTGAGCTGAGAAGGTCGAGACAAGCCTGGGCAACGCGGTGAAACCTTGTCTCTACAAAAAATACAAAAATTTTCGGGACTTGGTGGCTCACACCTGTAGCCCCAGCTACTCAAGAGGCTGAGGTGGGAGGATGGCTTGAGCCCAGGAGGCAGAGTTTGCAGTGAGCTGAGATTGAACCACTGTACTGCAGCCTGGGTGTCAGAGCAAGACCGTCTCAATAAATAAATAAATAAATAGCCACCAAGTCTCTCTGTTTCAACAATGTTATAATTATCTACATGCCTCATTATTTATCATTCACTTATGCATTTGTTTCTCTTTCTCACACACAGAAACACAGACATACACACTAGCAGGTAAGCTCTGTGTGTGAGTAGGAGCCTTTACTTATTTTATTCCGTCGCTATATGCCCCATTCCTAGAAATAGTGCTTAGCACATAGAAAAACTGGATAGTGACTAAGATAATAAGCTCCGGCACCTGACCTACCAGCTCTGTTTCAAAGCTGTGTGACCTTAGGCAAGTTACCTAATCTTTCTGTGTGTCAGTTTATCCATCTATAAGGCTGGGATGATTACTGATAGTATTTGTCTCATATGACACTGGGAACATGGCACGACCTCAATAAATAGTAGCTAATACCATTTTTTTTTTGTTTTTTTGAGATAGAGTCTCGCTGTGTCACCCAGGCCGGAATGCAGTGGCTAAATCTGGGCTCACTGCAACCTCCATCTCCTGGGTTCAAGTGTTTCTCGTGCTTCAGCCTCCCTAGTAGCTGGGAGTACAGGCAAGTGCCATCATACCTGGCTACTTTTTGTATTTTTAGTAGAGACAGAGTTTCACCATGTTGGCCAGGCTGGTCTCAAACTCCTGACCTCAGGTGATCCACCCGCCTTGGCCTGCCAAAATGCTGGGATTACGGGAGTGAGCCACCATGACCGGTCAGTAGCTATTACCATTATATGCACCAGCATTCGAGTGTTTGTTCGGGGAAGAAATAACGTCAAATTCACCAAACATCTTTATCTTAAAAATTTAAGAAGTGTGAACTGGTAGTGCAAATATGTGGCATAAGAACCAGAGCTCTTTTTCTTAAACGCTGGGTCTCAGTCACCCTGTTCCCTTTCCTGCCACAGTCATGGTGACCTCCCTAGCCTTTGAAAGTCAAACCCTTAGGATAGTTGTGAGCAACTGCTCACAATTACCGGATCCAGCCTGATTCTAGCAGAGGCAAAGGCTGCCCTTTCCTTAAATTGTCTGGGACCAGGCACCTTTACCAGAACCGTGGAACCTAGCTGCATGTTGTGACTGGCCCTCATTCAGTATTATGTTATTTATTTATTTAATTAATTCATTTTTTGAGACGGAGTCTCGCTCTGTCGCCCAGGCTGGAGTGCAGTAGCGCAATCTCAGCTCACTGCAAGCTCCGCCTCCCGGGTTCACACCATTCTCCTGCCTCAGCCTCCCGAGTAGCTGGGACTACAGACGTCCGCCACCGTGCCTGCTAAATTTTTTTGTATTTTTAGTAGAGACGGGGTTTCACCGTGTTAGCCAGGATGGTCTCGATCTTCTGACCTTGTGATCCGCCCGCCTTGGCCTCCCAAAGTGCTGGGATTACAGGCGTGAGCCACTGCGCCCTGCAGTATTATGTTATTTAAACGTAGCCGTTTAGATGTTTATGATTAAGCCATTTTTTAAAATTACATTTCCACTTAAAACAGTAAATGCGTTAAGTGATAGTATTCGAAAAGACTGTATGGCAGAGCTGGGTTTTTTTTCCCCCTAGTGGAACCGAAAGGGGGAAATCTATAATAACTAGCCATCAGGTAAAAGTGTGCGGCCGCAATAGACCCAGCAGAGGCGGCCGATAGATGGTTAAGACTATACTTTTAGGAATCATTTCTATAGCTTGCCACTAGAGAAGCTTTTCTGGACGTGTGGAGCACTGGCAACTGCGAGGAGACGCAGTGTTCTCTCCTGAGCCTGAAACCTGCAGTTGGTGTTGCTTTGCTGCAGCTACTGTTTGCCATTGATGGATGATTCTTCTTTTCCTCTGAGAGAGCAAGCGGGAGAGGACGCAGTCTGAGTGGTTTCTCTTGTTCTTCCGCTTAATGGAGGAGGAAGCTGCTTCACGCAGTTGTCATTTCTAGTATTTCTGTGCTTATGTTAATTATTGCTTTACGGGTCTTCTTTTATTTTCTTTTCTTTCTTTTCTTGAGATGGAGTCTTTCTTTGTCGTCCAGACTGGAATGCATTGGCCCTATCTTGCCTCACTGCACTCTCCACTTCCCAGGTTCAAGTAATTTTCCTGCCTCAGCTTCCCGAGTAGCTGGGATTACAGGCGCCACCACAACGCTCGGTTAGTTTCTGTACTTTTAGTAGAGAGGGGGTTTCACCAAGTTGGTCAGGGTGGTCACGAATTCGTGACCTCAAGTGTTCCACCTGCTTCAGCCTCCGAAAGTGCTAGGACGACAGGCGTGAGCCACCACGCACGGCCAATTTTGTGTTTAACGAGGTGATTTGGTTGTCAAATAGCAGCCTGCGTTTTGGTGTTGGGGATAGGATTTATGTAGTTTTGCTCTCCACCTAATGTCAATACGTATCTGACCTATTTTTCAAGCATTTGCCATGTTCTGCTTTTTGAGCAATGGGAGTTGGAGCCTACATTCTGAGTTACTTAGGAAAGCAGTTGGAAGTGGTTTTAAATGTACTTTTAATATTTTCTTGCCAGGTACGGTGACTCATGCCTGTAATCCCATCACTTTAGGAGGTGGAGGTGGGAGGATCGCTTGAGGCCAGGAGTTTGAGACCAGCCTGGGCAATCTAGCCAGACCCTATGTCTACAAAAAAATTGTAAAAGTAGGCCAGAGTGGCGGCGACTGCCTGTAGTCCCAGCTACTCAAGAGGCTTCAATGGGAGGATGGCTTGAGCTTCTGGGAGTTCAAGGCTTCAGTGAGCCCTGATGGCACCACTGTTCTGCAGCCTGGGCAACAGAATGAGACCCTGCCTGAAAACAAAAGTTTTCTTAATCACTTAAATATTTTTTTCCCCTTCAGTACCATACTTATTTCTCTTGTTTCTTTAGTAAAATGGAGTTTAAAATTAACCTGTTGGTGTTCTGGTTTTCATTTTCTGTCTTTCTTTCTCTCTCTCTCTCTCTCTCTCCCCCCGCCCCCTTTCCTTCCTTCCTTCCTTCTTTTTTTTTTTTGAGATGGAGTCTCAGTCTGTCACCCAGGCTGGAGTGCAGTGGCATGATCTCAGCTCACCGCAACCTCCACCTCCTGGGTTAAAACGATTCTCGACCGGGCGTGGTGGCTTATACCTGTAATCCCAGCACTTTGGGAGGCCGAGGCGGGCGGATCACCTGAGTTCAGGAGTTGGAGACCAGCCTGGACAACATGGTGAAACCCTGTCTGTACCAAAAATACGAAAATTAGCTGGGCATGGTGGCACACGCCTGTAATTCCAGCTAATCAGGAGGCTGAGGCAGGAGAATTGCTTGAACCCGGGAGGCAGAGGTTGCAGTGAGCAAAGATAGTGCCAAAGCACTCCAGCTTGGGTGACAGCGTGACTCCGTCACAAAAAAAAAAAGTGATTCTCCTGCCTCAGCCTTCCAAGTAGCTGGGACTACAGGCGCGCGCCACAAGCCCGGCTAATTTTTGGTACTTTTAGCAGAGATGGGATTTTGCCATTTTGTCCAGGCTGGTCTCGAACTCCTGATGTCAGGTGATCCACCAACCTTGGCCTCCCAAAGTGTTGGGATTACAGGCATGTGCCACCGCACCTGCCCTCTTTTTCTTTTTTCTCACTTTCTCACTTTCTTTCTTTCTATCATGTATGTATGTATATATTTTGACACAGGGTCTCTCTCTGTAGCCCGGGCTGGAGTGCAGTGGCACGATCTCAGCTCACTGCAACCTCTGCCTCCCGGGTTCAAGGGATTTTCCTGCCTCAGCCTCCCAAGTAGCTGGGATTATAAGCGCCCACCACCATGCCTGGGTAATTTTTATATTTTTAGTAGAGTTGGGGTTTTGCCATGTTGGCCAGGCTGGTCTCGAACTCCTAGGCCCAAGTGATCCGCCCACCTCGACCTCCCAAACTTTTGGGATTACAGGCGTTAGCCACCATTCCTGGCCTCAATACAACACTTTTGACACAAGATATATGGGGGTTGTTTCCCCACATATGAGGCAGTTCTCCAGCAGACACCGTGCCTGGCCCTCTTTTTTCATTTTCCTTCTTTTTTTTTGTTTTGTTTTGTTTAGTTTTTCAGACAGGGTCTCCTGTCTTCCAGGGTGGATTGCAGTGGTTGCATTCTCAGCTCACTGCAGCTTTGCGCTTCTGGGCTCAAGAGATCCTCTTGGGCTGGGTGTGGTGGCTTATGTCGGTAGTCCTAGCACTTTGGGAGGCCAAGGCAGGCAGATCACCTGAGGTCAGGAGTTCAAGACCAACCTGGCCAACATGGCAAAACACCATCTCTACTAAAATTACAAAAATTAGCTGGGCATGGTGGCACATGCTTGGAATCCCAGCTACTGGAGAGGCTGGGAAGCCAAGATCAGGCCACTGTACTCCAGCCTGGGCGACAGAGCAAGATTCCCTCAAAAAAAAAAAAAAAAAAAAAAGATCCTCTTGCCTTAGTCTCCTGGGTAGGTGGGACTACAGGCTTGTGCCACAATGCCTGGCTATTTTTAAAACTTTTTTGTTGCCCGGCTGGGTGTGGTGGCTCACGCCTGTAATCACAGCACTTTGGAAGGCCGAGGCGGGCAGATCACAAGGTCAGGAGATCAAGACCATCCTGCCTAACACGGTAAAACCCTGTCTCTACTAAAAACATAAAAAATTAGCCGGGGGCGTGGTGGTGGGCGCCTGTAGTCCCAGCTACTCAGGGTGCTGAGGCAGGAGAATGGCGTGAACCCAGGAGGTGGAGCTTGCAGTGAGCCGAGATAGTGCCACTGCGCTTCACTGCTCTAGAGACTCTGTCTCAAAAAAAAAAAATTTTTTTTTTTTGCCCAACCTGGGCAACACAGCAAAACCCAGTGTCTTTAAAAAAAAAAAAAAAAGAAAGGCCAGCTGTGGCTCAAGCCTGTAATCCCAGCACTTTGGGAGGCCGAGACGGATGGATCACGAGGTCAGGAGATCGAGACCATGCCATAACACGGTGGAAACCCCGTTTCTACTAAAAATACAAAAAATTAGCTGGGCGAGGTGGCGGGCGCCTGTAGTCCCAGCTACTGGGGAGGCTGAGGCAGGAGAATGGCGTGAACCCAGGAGGCGGAGCTTGCAGTGAGCTGAGATCCGGCCACTGCACTCCAGCCTGGGCGACAGAGTGAGACTCCATCGCAAAAAAAAAAAAAATTATCAGGTTCCTCCCATTTTCATTTATCCCTCTGGGTTCATGATATTTAAGAAAACTCCAAAAGAAACATTTTCTCCTCAGGAAATGTCTACACCACTCTTCCATAGATGGCCCTTCCTTAAATTTTTTTCTACTAAAAATGTTTTTACTACAAAAGTAGTATTGTAGCAGGACAAGCTGCAGACAAAACCCCTCAGACAACAAGTTAAAGAAGGAAGGGCTTTATTTGGCCGGGAGCTTCGGCAAGACACATATCTCAAAAAACCGAGCTTCCCGAGTGAGCAATTCCTGTCCCTTTTAAGGGCTTACAACTCTAAGGGGGTCTGCAGGAGAGGGTCGTGATCAATTGAGCAAGCAGCGGGCATGTGACTGGGGGCTGCATGCGCTGGTAATCAGAACGGAACAGAACAGGACAGGGATTTTCACAATGCTTTTCCATACAATGTCTGGAATCTATAGATAACATAACGGGTTAGGTCAAGGGTCGATCTTTAACCAGACCCAGGGCGCGGCGCCGGGCCGTCTGCCTGTGGATTTCATTTCTGCCTTGTAGTTTTTACTTTTTCTTTCTTCGAAGGCAGAAATTGGGCATAAGACAATATGAGGGGTCGTCTCCTCCCTTGGTATGAGGTTACTTAATAGTGGAATCCACCAAAGAGATGTGTGTGTGTGTGTTTTGAGATGGAGTTTTGAGCCCAGGCTGGAGTGCAATGGCACGATCTCAGCTCACCGCAACATCTGCCTCCCAGGTTCAAGTGATTCTCTTGCCTCAGCCTCCCAAGTAGCTGGGATTACAGGCATGTGCCACCATGCCCGGCTAATTTTGTATTTTTAGTAGAGATGGGGTTTCTCTATGTTGGTCAGGTTAGTCTTGAACTCCTGACCTCGGGTGATCCTCCCACCTTGGCCTCCCAAAGTGCTGCAATTACAGGCAGGAGCCACCACGCCAAGTCAAGAGATATATGTTTTAAAGTTGCTAATCTGCCTTTATAAAAGTGGTGTTATGATATACACATTTTGTAACTAATTTTTTTTCCCATTTAACAGTGCATCCTGTCTATCTCTAAACTAACTGATATAGATTTAAGTCATTCATTTTCATAGCTGCTTTTTTTTTGTATTTTTAGTAGAGATGGAGTTTCACCATGTTGGCCAGGCTGGTCTCGAACTGACGTCAAGTGATCTGCCCGCCTTGGCCTCCCAAAGTGCTGGGATTATAGGTGTGGGCCACTGCACCCAGCTTAATTTTTTCATCTGTATATACCATAATGTACTCATCTGTACCCCTACAGATATTTATTTAATTTTTTTGGTTTTCCATAAGTTATTGGGGTATAGGTGGCATTTGTTTACATAAGTTCTTATTTATTTATTTGAGATGGAGTTTCGCTCTTTTTGCCCAGGCTGGAGTGCAATGGCGTGATCTTGGCTCACCGCAGCCTCCACCTACCAGGTTCAAGTGATTCTCCTGCCTCAGCCTCCCGAGTACCTGTGATTACGGGCGCCCACCACCATGCCTAGATAATTTTTTATGTATTTTTAGTAGAGACGGGGTTTCTCCATGTTGGTCAGGCTGGTCTCGAACTCCCGACCTCAGGTGATCTACCTGCCTTGGCCTCCCAAAGTGCTGGGATCACAGGCGTGAGCCACTGTGCCTGGCCAACATGAGTAAGTTCTTTAGTGGTGACTTGTGAGATTTTGGTGCACCCATCACCCGAGCAGTATACACTGGCACCTTATTTGTAGTCTTTTATCTCTTGCCCACCTCCCACCCTTCCCCTCAGCTCCCCAAGCAAGATCATTATATCATTGTCATGCCTTTGCGTCCTCATAGCTTAGCTCCCACATATCAGTGAGAACATAAAATGTTTGATTTTCCATTCCTGAGTTACTTCAATTAGAATAATAGTCTCCAGGCCAGTTGCAGTGGCTCATGCCTGTAATCCCAGCACTTTGGGAGGCCAAGGCGGGAGGATCACTTGAGGTCAGGAGTTTGAGACCAGCCTGACCAACATGGAGAAACCCTGTCTCTACTAAAAATACAAAAAATTAGCCAGGCATCGTGGCGCATGCCACCGCAACTCCAGGCCAGTTGCGGTGGCTCATGCCTGTAATCCCAGCCACTCGGGAGGCTGAGGCAGGAGAATCGCTTGAACCTGGGAGGTGGAGGTTGTGGTGAGCCAAGATTACGCCATTGCACTGCAGCCTGGGTAACAAGAGTGAAACTCCGTCTCAAAAAAAAAAAAAAAGAATTACAGTTTCCAGTCTCATCCAGTTTCCTGCAAATGCCATTAATTCATTCCTTTTTATGGCTGAGTAGTATTCTAATGTATAAATACACCACAGTTTCTTTATCCACTCGTTGATTGATGGGCATTTGGGTTTGTTCCATGATTTTGCGATTGTGAATTGTGCTATTTTGCATTAAAAATTTTTTTAAATTTGTTGTAGTAGAGACAAGGTCTCACTGTATTGCCCAGACTGGTCTCGAACTACTGGGCTCAAGCAGTTGTCCCGGGTTTGCCTCCCAAAGTGCTGGGATTACAAGTATGAGATAGCATGTCCAGCCTATTTTTGCAGTTTTTAATAATCAGAAACAATGCTTTGATAAAATACCTTGTAATATATCTTTACAGGCCAGGCACAGTGGCTCACGTCTGTAATCCCAGCACTTTGGGAGGCTGAGGCAGGCAGATCACGAGGTCAGGAGTTCGAGATCATCCTGACCAACATAGTGAAACCCCGACTCTACTAAAAATACAAAAATTAGCCGGGTGTGGTGGCAGGTGCCTGGAATCCCAGCCACTCAGGAGACTGAGGCAGGAGAATTGCTTGAACCTGGGAGGCAGAAGTCACAGTGAGCCAAGATTGCACCACTGCACTCCAGCCTGGGCAACACAGCAAGACTCCGTCTCAAAAAAAAAAAAAAGCAGTAGGTTGTAAACCTATACTTCTTATGATTGACTATACATCGGGTGTTCCCACAACCCACTCCCCAGGTTTGATTAATTTGCTAGAGTGGCTCATAGAACTCAGGGAAACACTTTACTTAGGTTTATCCATTTATTGTAAAGATATCACAAAAGATACAGATGAGCAACTGAATGGAAATGATGTCTAAGGCAAGGCATGTGGGAAAAGGCTTGGAGATTCCATGCCTTCCCTGGCCCACCCTCCCCGAACCTCTCCATGTTCAGCTGTTCAGAAGCGTCCCAACTGAGTCCTTTTGGGTGTTTTGTTTGTTTGTTTGTTTGTTTGTTTGTTTTTGAGACGGAGTCTCGCTCTGTCGCCCAGGCTGGAGTGCAGTGGCCGGATCTCAGCTCACTGCAAGCTCTGCCTCCCGGGTTCACGCCATTCTCCTGCCTCAGCCTCCCGAGTAGCTGGGACTACAGGCGCCCACCACCTCGCCCAGCTAGTTTTTTGTATTTTTTTAGTAGAGACGGGGTTTCACCGTGTTAGCCAGGATGGTCTCGATCTCCTGACCTCGTGATCCGCCCATCTCGGCCTCCCAAAGTGCTGGGATTACAGGCTTGAGCCACCGCGCCCGGCCCCTTTTGGGTTTTTATGGAAACTTCATTACGTAGGCATGGTAGATTAAATCACTAGCCATTGGTGATCAATTTAACCTTCAGCCCCTCTCCCCTCCCCAAAGGTTGGGGGGCAGGGCTAAGAGTCCCAACCCTCTCATCATGCTTTGGTCTTTCCAGTGACCAGCTGTCATCCTGATGCCATCTGGATGGGCCCAGTCACTAGCTACAGTCAGCATCAGCATACAAAAGATACTCATCATTCCAGAGGTTCAAAGAGTTTTAGAAGCTCCATATCAGGAAACAGGCATGAAGACCAAATATATATTTCTTGGGTTTTTTTTTGGTTGTTTGTTTGTTTGTTTGTTTGTTTTTTTGAGACAGAGTCTCACTCTGTCACCTAGGCTGGAGTGCAATGGCACACTCACTGCAACCTCTGCCTCCTGGGCTTCAAGCAATTCTCATGACTCAGCCTCCCAAGTAGCTAGGATTACAGGCGCCCACCATCATGCCCAACTAATTTTTGTATTTTTAGTAGAGACGGGGTTTCACCATGTTCGCCAGACTGGTCTCGAACTCCTGACCTCAAGTGATCTATGTGCTTCTGCCTCCCAAAGTATTGGGATTACAGGCGTGAGCCACCATGCCCAGCCCCAAATAAATCTTTTTTTTTTTTTTTTTTTTTTTTGAGACAGAGTCTCGCTCTGTCACCCAGGCTGGAGTGTACTGGCATGATCTCAGCTCACTGCAACCTCTGCTTCCCCAGTTCAAGCAATTCTCCTGCCTCAGCCTCCCAAGTAGCTGGGACTACAGGCGCATGCCACCATGCCCCGCTAATTTATGTAATTTACTGGTAGATACGGGGTTTCACCATATTGGTCAGGCTGGTCTCCAACTCCTGACCGCAGGTGATCCACCTGCCTCGGCCTCCCAAAGTGCTGGGATGACAGGCATGAGCCACTGCACCCGGCCCCAAATGTATGTTGCACAATATCACAGAGACAGTGGTATAGTGCATGCACTTTAGAACCAGACTGGTTTGTGACCTCTGGCAAATTGATCTCTCTCCATTTCTCCATCTACAAAATAGTGATAATAATAGTTTCTTCTTCCTGTTGTAGAGTTGTGAGGATTAAGTGAATTAAAAGAATGATGACTGGCATACATTATTGTTAATACCAGATATTACCTCGTAGGAGGCCCAGAGGTTAGGTGACTGACCCATCTCGAGGCCCTGGGCTAATGAGGGTGGTATTAGGATGTCAACATTTGAATCCAGGTCTTTTAACCTTTTTGGTCAGTCTTTGTCATAGCTGCCTCTGGTCACTTCTTGTGGGACTGTTTTTAGTTACCTTTACAGCAGCCACAACATGGGTACAATGCTGGCCTAAAATAATTATTTGTTGAATGAATAAGTGTTATTTTTTATTAGGAAATCTCCAAAGGGCATGTTTGCTTAAGTTGTAGGGACAGAGGTTTTCACCTATTTTTCTTTCCAGCCACCTGTATCCCCTCAAGATTTGTTGCTCAGTGCCTTCCCCTAAGTGTTGTCTGATCCTTAGAGAAGCCCTTGGAGGGCTGGGCGCGGTGGCTCACGCCTGTCATTCCAGCACTTTCGGAGGCCAAGGCAGGTGGATCTTTTGATGTCAGGAGTTTGCGACCAGCCTGGCCAACATGGTAAAACCCCATATCTACTAAAAATACAAAAATTAGCTGGGCATGGTGGTACGTGCCTGTAATCGCAGCTATTCGGGAGGCTGAGGCAGGTGAATCACTTGAATCTGGGAGGCAGAGGATGCAGTGGGCCAAGATCATGCCACTGCACTCTAGCATGGGCTACAGAGGGAGACTCTGTCTCAAAAAAAAAAAAAAAAAAAGAGAGAAGCCCTTGGAGGCCTTGGTTGATTTAATTTTTTTGCCTCCTGAGCCCCAGGAGGGGCTTCCCTGGACTGTAATTTCTTCTTGTCAATAACTATAACTTCTTGTCAGCCTGCTTCCCTTGACTGTAATTTCTTCTTGTCAATAACTATAAATAGTTTCAGATTTGATAAATTAGACTGCTACAGGTGTGTGGATGAGATTCTTGGGGTCATAGATGAATGATGGTTTATAACTCATAGCAATAGCAGTAGCCAGAATATCAGTATTTTTTCCTTTTAACCTTTTTTTTTTTTTTTGAGACAGAGTTTTGCTTTGTCAACCTAGGCTGGAGTGCAATGTTGAGATCTCAGCTCACTGCAACTTCCACCTTCTGGGTTCCAGCAATTCTCCTCCCTCAGCCTCCTGAGTAGCTGGTATTACAGGCGTCCGCCACCATGCCCAGCTACTTTTTGTAGTTTTCGTAAAGGCGGAGTTTTACCATGTTGGCCAGGCTGGTCTCGAACTTCTGATCTCAGGTGATCCGCCTGCCTCGGTCTCCCAAAGTGTTGGGATTACAGGCGTGAGCCACCGTGCCCGGCTGGAGACATTGTTTTTATTATACTGGATGGTAAGCATGTATTCAATTTGCTATGAATGTAGATACTATCTGTCTTCCAAAGTTCATTATACAAATATCTTCAAAGAGGTGCCCTGAACAGGTTAGTGCCTTGCCCCCGTAACACGCATAACTGAGAGATCCATGCAGAATTGTCCTTTTTCTATTCTCTGCTGCTCTTCTCTACTCTTAGGCTGGCTTGTGTTGGGCAGATAAGTGAACAAGGCACTGAAGATAGGGGAGATACACTGGGCAGTTCCTACCCTCTAGTGTAGGAAAGACAGTCTGGTAGAGGACACAAACATACCACAAATTTTTGTAACACAGCAAGTCCTGAGCAGTAAGACATGTGAACCCCTCTAGTAATGCTCTCACCATGAACACTGTTTCTTTTTCTATTTTTCTTTTATTTGAGACAGGTTCTCACTCTTGCCCAGGTTGGAGTGCAGTAGCACGATCTCAGCTCACTGCAACCTCCACCTCCTGCCTCAGCCTCCCGAGTAGCTGGCATTACAGGCACGTGCCACCAAGCCCGGCTAATTTTTGTGTATTTTTGTATTTTTATTAGAGACAGGGTTTCACCATGTTGGCCAGGCTGGTCTTGAACTCTTCGCCTCAAGTGATCCACCCACCTCAGCTTCCCAAAGTGCTGGGATTACGGGTGTGAGCCCCCACACCCAGCCCAATTTCTTCTTACTAGATGTCTCAGGCTTTGATACTGTTGACTGATCCTTCTTTTTGAAACTTTTAACCTTCCTTGTCACTTGTGACCCATGTCTTCCAGGTTTTCCTCTAATCTCTGCCTACTTTTTGGCTTTTTTTGTTATTTGCTTTTTTTTTTTTTTTTCCTGAGACGGAGTCTTGCTCTGTCACCAGGCTGGAGGGCAATGGCGTGATCTTGGCTCACTGCAACCTCTGCCTCCTGTGTTCAAGTTATTCTCCTGCCTCAGCCTCCTGAGTAGCTGGGACTACAAGCACGTGCCACCATGCCCAGCTGATTTTTGTAGTTTTTAGTAGAGACGAGGTTTCACCATGTTGGCCAGGCAGGTCTCAATCTTCTGACCTTGTGATTCACCCGCCTCAGCCTCTCAAAGTGCTGGGATTACAGGCATAAGCCACCGCGCCCAGCCCCCGGCTAATTTTTCTATTTTTATGGTAGAGATGGGGTTTCTCCACGTTAGCCAGGCTGGTCTCAAACTCCCGACCTCAAGTGATCTGCCTGGCCTGCCAAAGTGCTGGGAGTACAGCCGGGAACTACCATCCCTGGCCCTAGCTTGCCTCAAGATGGTAGTGGACCTCAGGGTTGCAGCTGTAACCCTCTGCTTTAATTTTCGATTTCCCAATAAAGAAACTTTCTTCCCTTTTATGGGCTGACCCTTCCTCTACATTCTGTTCGCTTATTGTGACCTTCTAGGTGCATGAGCTGTGCGGTTTGTTACGTTTGCAGGCTGGCTGCCAGTACTTAGATTTATCTATTATGCCTTGAAAATGGACCATTTAAAATATTTTCTCACAGAAGTATGTAGAGAAGTTTTGTTTCTACCTCAAGAAATGGGAAGCTACTGAAGCTTAAACCAGGGGAATATGTTGTCCTGCTTGTTTAAACACAGCAATGACTGGGTGTGATGGCTCACGCCTGTAATCCCAGCATTTTGGAAGGCTGAAGTGGGAGGATCGCTTGAATCCAGGAGTTCAGGACCATCCTGGGCAAGAGTGCGAGAACCAGAAAAAAATAAACACAGCAATGCCATGTAGAATAAAAACTCCCTGGTTTGGCGGGAAGAAATCCAAAATATTTATGTGTCTGGAATTTTGATCACAGTATAAAATATAATAGGGCGCGCTATGCGAATATCAAAGTCTTTGGCTTTGAATTATCGCTTTCTCCTTCACTCTTTGGTTGTTCTCGAAGGGCCTCCTCGCTTCCGATTATCGGTCCAAACTGGGCAGCGTCGTTGAAGGTTTCTGGAGCTCCGGCGCGCTTTATAGTCGTCAGCGTTACGTGTGGAGGAAAATGGGGCGGGGTTAGAAAGTAGCTAGCGAGTGATTGGCTGTTTTGCTACCATATGTTAATTACCGTGATTGCCTAAAGTGTCTTCGAAATTTTGAGTTTGTTTTAAATGCTTTGTCGAACTTTGGTAATGGAAAGATCGTTTTTGGAAAAAAAGCACATACTAATATTTTCCAGGAGAAAATGGTGCTCACGAAAAACTCACCATCACCGAAATATGTGTGAGTTTCTTTCGCATCGGGGAGTCGTGGCCTTGCTTGGTAAGAGTTTACTTTCGAGAATCTTTTGTATGGTTTGTTACTAGTAGGAGCTTTTATTGGGCGTGTAGAGTACCGAAAACCACGAGGAAAAGGTGCGGTGTTCTTTTCCTGAACGTAAATTTGTCACTATTGTTTTATTGCGTTTGTCTTTTGGCATTGGTGGTTGTTTTTCTTTTCTCGAGGGAGAGAACGCAGTCTGATTGGTTCCGGATCTTTTACTAGTTTATTAAAGGAAGTCCGTGTGTCAACTAGTCAGCGATTTTTTCAGTTAGTTGTGGTTTAAGGGAATGCCGATTTTTCTTTTGTTTTTTGGAGACTGGTTAAGTGTGTACATGTGCTGTTGTTTTTTACTTTTTTGAGTCAGGATATTGTTCTGTTATCTTAGGCCGGAGTGAAATGGCCCGATTTCGGGTCATTGCAGCTTCCGTCTTTTAAGCATTTCTCCTGCTTCCGTCTTCTAAGTAGGTGGGATTGCAGGTTCCGTCTTCTAAGTAGGTGGTGGGATTGCAGGTTCGCCTCTATTCCCCGCTAGTTTTTGTATATTTAGTAGAGAGGCGATTTCGCTTTGTTGGCCAGGGTGGGTTCGAGCTCTTAGCCTTAGGTGATCCAGTCGCCTCCGCTTCCCAAAGAGCTGGGATTACAGGCGTGCGCGATTAATTTTTTCTTGGTAGGTAAGACGTGTTTTATTTTTTTTCTTGGTCGTGTTACTACTTTGGCCTTTTTCTTTTTTTTTCAGTCCCTTTTAATTATTCACAGCTTCATTGTTTGATAGTACTGGAAATTGGTCTGTTTTGTGTATTTTGTTTTCCCTTGTCTAATTAGTCTTTATACTTTAGTAAGATCTTTTAGGTGAGGACTTGTAATTCCAGTGAGCTCTTTTTGTTATAGCCTTCCTCCCAACACACACAGTATCTTTAGTCCCTCCCTCATCCCTTCCCATGATTGAGAACCATTTTAATCCATTTTGTAATACACCAGAGTGTGGTGAACTAAATGCTTCAATGCAACTTTCTGTAAATATTTTTGATGAATAAACACTGAGTTTGCCTTCCAGTATAGCTATGTGCGACTAATGAAGGCCTTCTTTAATCCCCCCCCCCCCCACACCCAGTTCCATCTCAGGAAATTTTCTGATATTTGCATTGATTCTGATATTTCCTTTGCAGGAATTTATGTTGATGCAGTTAACAACTTGGGCCAAACAGCACTTTTTGTTGCGGCATTATTGGGCCTTAGGAAATTAGTTGATGTTCTGGTGGATTATGGATCAGATCCAAATCAGTAAGTACAATAATACTGATGTCTAGAAAATAGGGGTTGTGCTATTAAGATGAGTTGGGGTGTTTAGAAACTAATTTGAAGAACCATTGGCCGGGAGCGGTGGCTCACGCCTGTAATGCCAGCACTTTGGGGGGCCAAGGCGGGCGGATCACAAGGTCAGGAGTTCGAGACTAGCATGACCAACATGGTGAAATCCTGCCTCTACTAAAAATATAAAAAATTAGCCGGGCGTGGTGGCGCATTGCCTGTAATCCCAGCTACATGGGAGGCTGAGACAGGAGAATCATCTTAACCCTGGAGGTGGAGGTTGCAGTGAGCCAAGATCGTGCCATTGCACCCCAGCCTGGGCAACAAGAGTGACACTCCATCTCAGAAAAAAAAAAAAAAAAAAAAAGGTGACTTTTGCCTGACTCTTATAGCTGTGGTTTAAAAGAATCGGAGTTTAGGCCAGGCATGGTGGCTCACGCCTGTAATCCGTGAGCCACTTTGGGAGGCCGAGGTGGGAGGATCACCTGAGGTCAGGAGTTTGAGACCAGCCTGACCAACACGGAGAAACCCTGTCTCTACTAAAAATACAATGCTGGGCGTGATTGCGCATGCCTGTAATCCCAGCCACGCTGGAGGCTGAGGCGGGAGAATCGCTTGACACGGGAGGAGGAGGTTGTGGTGAGCTGAGATCTCACCATTGCATTCCAGCCTGGGCAACAAGAGCGAAACTCCGTCTTAAAAAAACAAACAAACAAAACACACTAAAAGAACTGAAGTTTAATAGTTGGTCTAAATTTTAATATGGAATAGCAACACAATGAATTAGTGACAGGTGAACATCTACTTTTTTTTTTTTTTTTTTTTTTTCTGACACACGGTCTGGCTCTGTCACCCAGGCTGGAGTGCAGTGGCATGATCTTGGCTCACTGCAGCCTCCGCCACCCGGCTTCAAGCAATTCTCCTGCCTTAGCCTCCTGAGTGGCTGGGATTACAAGTGCGCACCACCATGCTTGGCCAATTTTTTGTATTTTTAGTAGAGACATGTTGGCCAGGCTGGTCTTGAACTCCTGGCCTCCATCCACCTTGGCCTCCCATAGTACTGGCATTACAGGTGTGAGCCACTGCACTTGGCCAAACATCTCTTTTTGTGAAGCACTTCGGCTTTTCCTAGGGCCTTCCCAAATGTTAGCTTACTTGACACCTTGACAGAGAAGGGAGAGTGGTGGTGGATATTTTTTCAGTTCCCATTAAATAGAACCAGAAACTGGGGTTTTGAGCACTTAAGTGATTCTAGCTGATTTTCACAGGAACGCCAGAATATGAATAATCATAAGTCTTTCCCATCTTACTTAAAGAGGCTGTGTTTAATGTACCTACTTAAATTATTGATATTGGAAGTTTTTGTACTTTTTTTTTTTTTTTCTT
Source organism: Papio anubis (assembly GCF_008728515.1). Lineage (NCBI taxonomy): Eukaryota > Metazoa > Chordata > Mammalia > Primates > Cercopithecidae > Papio > Papio anubis. The sequence goes on from NC_044992.1 coordinate 34,011,991, forward strand.
GTGATGGAGTCTTGGTCTGTCACCCAGGCTGGAGTGCAGTGGCGCTACTATGGCTCACTGCAAACTCCACCTCCTGGGTTCAAGTGATTCTCCTGCCTCAGTCTCTCAAGTAGCTGGAATTACAGGCACCTGCCACCATGCCTGGCTAATTTTTGTATTTTTAGTAGAGACGGGGTTTCGCTATGTTGGCCAGGCTGGCCTCGAACTCCTGACCTCAGGTGATCCGCCCACCTCGGCCTCCCAAAGTGCTGGGATTACAGGTGTGAGCCACCGCGCCCAGCCTGTTTTACCATCTAATCATTCCTCCCACAAACAATAAGAAAGCTGGGGCCGGGCGCGGTGGCTCAAGCCTGTAATCCCAGTACTTCGGGAGGCCGAGGCGGGTGGATCACGAGGTCAGGAGATCGAGACCATCCTGGCTAACATGGTGAAACCCCGTCTCTACTAAAAAAAAAATACAAAAAAAACTAGCCGGGCGAGGTGGTGGGCGCCTGTAGTCCCAGCTACTCGGGAGGCTGAGGCAGGAGAATGGCGTGAATCCGGGAGGCAGAGATGATATTAATTCTCATTTCTCATGAATGTTAAGAAGGAAAGGAATAATGATTTATACCCAGCTAAGCTTACAAGAGAATCCAGGTCTACCTGGTATCAAAATGTGTACTATCATATTTATTTATCGTAAAGCCTAAAAACTGGAGTCTCTGGCTAGCCAACTCAGAAGTTTATGTGGTACACACAGTGTTAAAAAAAAATTGAAATAGATTTTCTTTCTTTCTTTCTTTCTTTCTTTCTTTCTTTCTTTCTTTCTTTCTTTCTTTCTTTCCTTCTTTCCTTCTTTCCTTCTTTCCTTCCTTCTTTCCTTCCTTCTTTCCTTCTTTCTTTCTTTCTTACTTTCTTTCTTTCTTACTTTCTTTCTTTTCTTTCTTTCTTTCTTTTCATTTTGGGACAGTGTCTTGGTCTGTCGGCCAGGCTGGAGTGCAGTGGCACGATCTTGGCTCACTGCAACCTCCGCCTCCTGGGTTGAAGAGATTCTCCTGCCTGAGCCTCCTGAGTAACTGGGACTACAGCACCCGCCACCGTGGCCAGCTAAATTTTTTTGTATTTTTAGTAGAGGCAGGGTTTCACCATGTTGACAAGGATGGTCTTGATCTCCTGACCTCGTGATCCACCCACCTTGGCCTTCCAAAGTGCTGGGATTACAGGCGTGAGCCACTGCACCCGGCAACATTTGGGAGATTTCAAATTAAAAACTGGGATTTCTGGCCCTTGGAAATTCGGAATATCTGGCTTTCCTGGCTCCCTTTCCTGCCCAACAGCAATAGATCCCTGACCCTCCTCAGAGAAAGCCTAAACCCAGTTACTTGGTCCAGCAGGCATCTGATTTGTGACTTCAATAGGTCCAGTCCATCACAGCATTTCCACTGCGCATATAATAGGAACAAAACCTCCTGGCTGGGTGTGGTGGCTCACACCTATAATCCTAGCACATTGGGAGGCTGACGCGGGTGGATCATCTGAGGTCGGGCGTTCGAGACCAGCCTGGCCAACATGGTGAAACCCCATCTCTACAAAAAATACAAAAAGTAGCCAGGCATAGTGGCGTGTGCCTGTAATCCCAGTTATCTGGAAGGCTGAGGCAGGAGAATTGCTGCTGGAACCCTGGAAGCAGAGGCTGCAGTGAGCCAAGACTGCGCCACTGCACTCCAGCCTGGGTGACAGAGCGAGACTCCATCTCAAAAAAAAAAAAAAAAAAAAGAAGCCTCCTGGCTGGGTGTGGTGGCTCATACCTAAAATCCCATCACTTTGAGAGGCTGAGGCAGATGGATCACCTGAGGTCAGGAATTCAACACCAGCCTGGACAACATGGCAAAACTAAAAATACAAAAATCAGTCAGGTGTGGTGGCGTGCACCTGTAGTCCCAGGTACTCAGGAGGGTGAGGCAGGAGAATCGCTTGAACCCAGGAAGCAGAAGTTGCAGTGAGCCAAGATCGCACCACTGTACTCCACCTAGGAAACAGAGCAAGACTTCATCAAAAACAAAAAAAGGAATAAAGCCTCCTCACAGAAATTCCCCTTCACCTTGATCAGATAAAAAAAATTTTTAAACTTTTTTTTCCTGGTACCTCTATGCAGCTAATCATCAGATATTTTTTAAGTCACATGAAAATGTTCCTAACAACAAAATAACAAAGCCATAGGGGTTTGCCATCCTCTCTTGTTCTTGTCCATTTCCACTTCCTTGCTGGCACTGCGTGGCATTACAAGTGGCCTTCCTGGATACTTGAAAGAGGGAACTTCTTTAAACTCTGAGGTCTTCAGAAGCTGAGCTCCTTCCTAGTCTCAGCTGTGTCATTACTACTATGCACCATATCATGGGCTAGTCTCAATTCCCTGATCTTGAAAATTAAAGGTTTGAATGGTTTGATCTTTAAAGAAATCAGCTTTAAGCCTGGACAAAGCAGTTGTAAATGCAGATGACTATAAAATATTTCAATTTTTATCTGTATTTTTTTATACAGGCTTTTAAAAAACAGTTTATGTTTTCTGAACACAGTTATACTGTCATACAGAATATGAAAGTGATGATGGTCATGACTATTTCACTCAAGGCATTGTTTATACACCTTGTTCCAGTAATTAAAAGAAGTGGGAAATAGCGGGGCTTGGTGGCTCATGTCTGTAATCCCAGCACTTTGGGAGGCCGAGGTGGGTGGATCACCTGAGGTCAAGTTTGAGATCAGCCTGGCCAACAAGGTGAAACCCCATCTCTACTAAAAATACAAAAATTAGCCAGCCGTGGTGGTGGGCACCTGTAATGCTAGCTACTCAGGAGGATGAGGCAGGAGAATTGCTTGCACCCAAGAGGCGGAGGTCGCAGTGAGCCAAGATCATGCCACTGCACTCCAGCCTGGGTGACTAGAGCGAGACTATCTCAAAAAAAAAAAGTGGGAAAAACTGAAGAAAAAAGAAGATGTTGCATTTTTGCTGAAGAACTGCAGGCTGTCCCAATATGGCCTCCATACAACACGGGTATATGCAAATATCAGCTGAGCCAGTCCCCATGTTGCTTTTATTTTTATTTTTTGGTATAGACAGGGTCTCTGTTGCCCAGGCTGGTCTCAAAACTCCTGGGCTCAAACAATCCTCCCACCTCACCTCCCAAAGTGCTGGGATTACAGGTGTGAGCTACTGCATCTGGCTGACCCATTTCCTTCCGGGCTTTGAAATTAAACAATACAGTAGAGACAGTAGAGCGTGTGTGAGTCAAGAAAAATTCTGGAAGGAAACGCAACAAAATGTTCATTGTTTTAAGTTACCTCTGGTTACTTAATTCTCATACTAATTGGCTTTTTTCTTTGTACTTTTCTAAGCTTCCAACTTTTCCTCCCCTAAACAATCTTATAACCAACCCCTCTACAACACACACACATAAAATACAAAAGCTGCCAGGCACAGTGGCTCACGTCTATAATCCCAGCACTTTGGGAGACTGAGGCGGGTGGACCATGAGGTCAATAGTTCGAGACCAACCTGGCCAACATAGTAAAACCTCGCCTCTACTAAGAATACAAAAATTAGGGCGGATGCGGTGGCTCACGCCTGTAATCCCAGCGCTTTGGGAGGCTGAGGGGGGCGGATCATGAGGTCAGGAGATGGAAACCATCCTAGCTAACATGGTGAAACCCGTCTCTACTAAAAATACAAAAAATTAGCTGGGTGCGGTGGCACACGCTGGTAGTCCCAGCTACTAGGGAGGCTGAGGCAGGAGAATCACGCTTCCCGGGCGGGGAGTGCAAGATTGCAGTGAGCTGAGATTGCCACTGCACACTCCAGCCTGGGCTGACAGTAAGACTCCGTCAAAGTGGCAGGTGTGAGGTGGTGCTGTATTCAAAGCGCCCTGGGAGGCTGAGGCAGGAGAATCTCACTTGCTGAGCAGTCTCGCCTAACTCCCAGGCTGGAGTGCAGTGGGAAGTCTTGGCTCACTGCAGGCTCTGCTCCGGGTTCCATGTTCTCGCCTCAGCCTCCCAGTGGCACAGGGGACTGCAGAAAGCCCACCACTGCCCGGCTGGTTTTGGGAGACGGAGTTTCACCATGTTAGCCAGGATAGTCTCGATCTCCTGACCTCGTGATCCACCCGCCTCGGCCTCCCAAAGTGCTGGGATTACAGGCTTGAGCCACCGCACCCGGCCAGAATCTCTTGAACCCAGGAGGGGGAGGTTGCAGTGAGCGGAGATCGCACTGTTGCACTGCAGCCTGGGGAACAAGAACGAGACTTCGTCTCAGAAAAAAAAAAAAAAACCCAAAAACAAAAAAGAAGATGGTAAGACATTATACAAAGCTGTTTTTGCAGCAAGGAGGATATTGTGGTTCCCACAATGCACTGTGCTGAACTGCTTCTCTGCCCAGCAGTGGGAGAGAGCCTGCAGTGAGAACCAATGGGATCAGTGGTTCCTATATGCCTGGGTGCAGGCAAGCCTCATTAATATCACCAGGGGAATTTGAAAAATAAAACAAAACCAAACCACATTCCTGGGTCCTGTGCTTGCAAGTTTTGTTTCAGTCAGTGTAAGGTATAGTTTGAGAATCTGTGCTTTTGACAGATATCCCAGCGGCTTATTTTATTTATTTATTTATTTTTGAGACGGAGTCTCGCTCTGTCACCCAGGCTGGAGTGCAGTGGCTGGATCTCAGCTCACTGCAAGCTCCGCCTCCCGGGTTCACGCCATTCTCCTGCCTCAGTCTCCCGAGTAGCTGGGACTACAGGCGCCCGCCACCTCGCCCGGCTAGTTTTTGTATTTTTTAGTAGAGACGGGGTTTCACCATGTTACCCAGGATGGTCTCGATCTCCTGACCTTGTGATCCACCCATCTCAGCCTCCCAAAGTGCTGGGATTATAGGCTTGAGCCACCGCGCCCGGCTGCGGCTTATTAACTAAATTATGATACACCCATTCATTGGCATACTATGCAGCTGTTAAAAAGAATGGAGGTGCCTTGTAGTTTCTCATATGGCAATTTCTCCAGGATAGATTCTTAAATGAAAATACATAGGCCGGGCACAGTGGCTCACGCTTATAATCCCAGCACTTTGGGAAGCTGAGGCGGGTGGATCACCTGGAGTTCGAGACCAGCCTGGCCAACATGGTGAAACCATGTCTCTATGTCTCTACTAAAAATACAAAAAGTTACTGGGCGTGGGTGGCGGGCACCTGTAATCCCAGCTACTTGGGAGGCTGAGGCAGAAGAACCACTTGAGCCTGGGAGGCGGAGGTTGCAGTGAGCTGAGATTGTGCCTCTAGCCTGGGTGACAAGAGCAGAACTCTGCCTCCAAAAAAAAAAAAAAAAAGAGAAAAGAAAATATGTAGATACAGAAGAGTTTGTATAGTGTATTCTTATCTATACTTGTATATACCTAGAACATTTCCAGAAGGATACAAAAACTTGTAATAGTAATTGCATCTTGGTAAGAGAACTGGGTGTCTGGAGTTGGAGGACTTTTTTCTTATCTTCTCTTCGTCATCCTTTTATTTTCTTTCTTCCTCCTCTTTTTCTTCTTCCTCTTCTTCCTCTTCCTCATCATCCTCTTCCTCCTCTTCCTCTTCCTCTTCCTCCTCTTCTTTTTTTTTTCCCTTCCCCCCCCTCTTATTTGTGTTTCTTTTTCAGTTAAAGAGAGAGTTCCCCGGTGATTCTCGTGTGTAGCCAGGTTAGGAAACTAAGGCTATACATCATATCCTCACTGTATCCTGGACACATTAAAGGCTGTCACTTCATGCCTCAGAGAGTTTACTGGCTTTGGTGAAATTTTTCTAAGGTGTAGATCCTTGACTGCGTTGCTAATGCCAAGATTTTGTGGGCCTCTACCACAGGATCTTTTTGGGGGACTGTGGGAAGACATTCTCAAATGAGAGAGCTGGCACCTTGTTAGGCTGTGCTTGACTAGCCTGATCCCAGGACACTGCAGATGTGAAGACATTGTTTCCGTGCAGCCAATATCAGGGTACTGGGGAAAGAAAATTGGATTTGGAACCAGGTCTATGCCTGGGAATGAACCTCAGCTTTGCCATTTTGTTTCCTCATCTGTAAATTGGGAAATGATACTTCCTTGAAGGGTTGAGTGAAGGAGGGAAAAAAAGGTGTGTGTGTGTTGAAAGTTCCTCTGGTCACAGACGGGCTTCACAAATGATGATGTTATATTCCTCGTCATCAAGGTTGTCTTGTAGAATGGGAGCCATGTGTTGCACACTGAGCCCTGCTCCATGGAATGCAGGAGCATTGCCATGGACATCCATTGTACCCATCTCCCTCCCCAGCCGCTGCTTTGATGGGAGCACCCCTGTCCATGCAGCAGCATTTTCAGGCAATCAGTGGATCCTTAGTAAACTGCTGGATGCAGGAGGTGACCTGCGACTCCACGATGAGAGGGGTCAAAACCCGAAGACTTGGGCTTTGACAGCAGGAAAGGAGCGTAGCACCCAGGTAAGGGTGGGTCCCACTCTGTAGCCATGCCCAGTAGAAGAGCACTGGACTGAGAGTCAGGCTCCCAGTGGTCAGCACAGAGCGTGCAGTGGCCTTAGCTTTGGCACTGGACTCTCAAGCTTGGATCAAAGCAAGTTAGCCAGCTGCGAAACTTCCGGCAGTTCTAGTGAACCTTTCTACTCATCCATTCTGTGGGAAAGGCAAACAACTGTAACTTTGTCTGACCTATTTAACTAGCACTTACCATGACTCAGATGTTGTTTTAAATGTTTTTTATATATTAAGTCACTTTAATCTTCACAACAACCTCTCAGGTAAGTACTATTATTGTCCTTATTGTACAGGTGGGGAAACTGAGGCCCACTGACATTAAGTAACTTTGCTTGGCAGGTAGAAATTGTTTTTTTTTTGGGGGGGGGGGGGGGGGGAAGGAGTCTGTTGCCCAGGCTGGAGTGCAGTGACATGAGCTCAGCATGAGCACACCAACACACTCAGCTTTTTTTTTTTTTTTTGAGATGGCATGTTGCTCTGTCACCCAGACTAGAGTGCAGTGGTGCGATCTCGGCTCACTGCAACCTCTGCCTCCTGGGTTCAAGCAGTTCTTCTGCCTCAGCCTCCTGAGTAGCTCAGATTACAGGCATGCACCACCACACTCAGCTAACTTTTGTATTTTCAGTAGAGACGGGGTTTCTCCATGTTGGCAAGGCTGGTCTTGAACTCCTGACTCAGGTGATTCGCCCGCCTCGGCCTCCCAAAGTGCTGTGATTACAGGCATGAACCATCGCGCCCGGCTGGTGTGATGTGTTTTAATGAAGACTAAATAACATAAATGTAAAACTCAAAGGGCAGGTACAGTGCCAGGCCCCTCTGTGTGCAGTCTCCTTTCTGGGGCTCCTGCTTATTAGCTGTTGGGCCTTGGACCAGCAGTTTTACTCCTCTTGGCCTTGGTTTCCTCATCTGTTGAAGGAGGGAGTTGGAGGAAATTGTTGCCCTAAATCCTGTCCCTGAAAACATTCCATACCTTTAGAAAATCACCTGGGCCCTTTCCTTTTGAGAGATTTTTCTGTTGGGGGCTCTCAGTTCCTCGGACCATTTGTCTTCACACCCAGGCTTCCATTCCATTGAGAACTGGTGTGCCCGCATTGGGCGTCTCTGATGTTTTGCAGATAGTGGAGTTCATGCAGCGCTGTGCCTTACACATGCAGGCCATCATCCAGGGCTTCTCTTACGACCTCCTGAAGAAGATAGACTCCCCGCAGCGGCTTGTCTACAGCCCGCCCTGGTTTGGGAGCCTTGTGCAGGGGTGAGTACTGCCTCAAGCAGAGTGGGATATTCTCCATCACCCAGCCTTCCTTGTGGGAGCCCTGCAGCATGGGTTGCTTCGGCTCCTCCACATCAGTGCCCTCTGGCATCTGGCCCATCCAAAGGGGCGTGCTTGGAAAGAAAAGGCTTGACCCTGATGAAGGAAGGCCAGAGGATCACCTTTGGCCCTCTCTTCCCTCTCCCCAGAAGGTCTGAGAGGAATGAGTGTGGGCTCCAGTGGAAACTACCCTGTGTTTAGCAGAAGGGGAACATCTCAGGTCTGAGGAGCCCAGCAGAAAACCCTTACCCAGCAGGACACCTTTCTGGCTTTTTCGTCATCTCCTGAACAATAGATAGAGTGTTCCTTTATTACTAAGGTTGCAAAAGACCACAAATGCTTAACTTACAGTTTCTTCGGCTATTTTCAGCTGATATGAGAGACTTGCTGCCAGCTAGATGGGCAGCCCCCTCCTTCTTCCATCACAGCTGCAGGAGGTGGGCTCTGTGCTTCTCTCCGTGCTCAGGGTTAAGCTTGGAAGGGAGGAGTGTCATTTCAACTTCTCTGGGATTGGTTGACTTAGGGTTTGTATGTAGAAAGTCCTTCCCGTTTGGCTTTTCTCTGATGGCATCTCTTTCTGTAAGCAGGGTAGGTGGGCTCACCACACTTTTGCAGGCTTCCTTGTCCTGTCATTCATGCACTTCAAGTCCTGACTTTCCTCTGATGATTGGATACTCCTGGCTCCTCAGGCGAGATGAGTTCATGATCCCGTTAACTCCTAGCTGCTGTGCTGCCTGCCACTCTGACCAGTTTTGGCTCTTTACTCAGTATCCAGAATGACTTTTTAAAAATGGAAATCAGGTAGCTGAGTGCAGTGGCTCACACCTGTAATCACTTTGGGAGGCTGAGGTGGGCAGATCACCTGAGGTCAGGAGTTCGAGACCAGCCTGGTCAACATGAGGAAACCTGTCTCTACTAAAAATACAAAAATTAGCCGGGTGTGGTGGCATGCACCTGTAATCCCAGCTACTCAGGAGGCTGAGGCAGGAGAATCACTTGAACCCAGGAGGCGGAAGTTGCAGTGAGCCAAGATCGCACCACTGCACTCCAACCTGGGTGACAGAGCAACACACCGTCTCAAAAAAAAAAGCCTAGTGTGTTGGTGTGTTCCTCATAGTTCCAGCTACTCTGGAGGCTGAGGTGAGAGAATCGCTTGAATCTGGGAGGTGGAGGTTGCAGCAAGCCAATATCATGCAACTGCACTCCAGACTGGGTGACAGAGCGAGATCCTGTCTCAAAAAATTAAAATAAAATAAAGTAATCAAACAAAAAATAAAATAATAGAAATCAGGTTGTACCACTCTGCTAAAACTCCTTAAGGACCTTCCCTGTGGCTATTAGGTTAAGTTCAGAAATCCCTTATCTGGCCTTGGAGGCCCTGCCTCATCCAAGCCCTCCCACTTCATCTCCTCCCTCTGCCCCTGGTGCTTGTATGGAGACCCCTTCTTCAGAGTTTAGAGAATTGTCATAGTTTGCAATTATTTTATTTGTATATGTTCTTCTCCAGTTTTCCAATTAAATTGTGAATTCCAAGAGGGCAGGGGCTGTTTCTGTCCTCTTCATTGCTACTAACCCTTAGCTGCTTGGTGCATGGTAGGGCTCTGTAGAAGGAGAAGAGGCTCATGAGTGAGCCTGAAAGGAAAACCCAAGTGTAAGAGTGGGTGAGCTTTTACAGTCTTACTTATCTAGATACAGCATCGAGTTTAGAATTAGATGAAGCATTCTTATGGGGTTAATGGAATGTTTACATGGAAATACACTCCTCTTCCCCCACCTTTTTTTTTTTTTTTTTTGAGACTGAGTCTTACTCTGTCACCCAGGCAGGAGTCCGTGCAATCTTGGCTCACTGCAACCTCTGTCTCCTGGGTTCAAGCAATTCTCCTGCCTCGGCCTCCTGAGTAGCTGGGATTAATATAAAATTAGCACACCTGGCTAATTTTATATTTTCAGTAGAGATGGGGTTTCACCATGGCCAGGCTGGTCTGGAATTCCTGACCTCAAGTGATCCACCCGCCTCTGCCTCCTGAAATGCTGGGATTACAGGCGTGAGCCACCGTGCCTGCCCCCCTTCTCTTAATGTAAAAAACCATACAAATTCTTGAAATTAGAGTTAGCCTTTGAGATTTGTGAGTGGTACTATGTCAGCTAAGATTCCTCACACGTGTGTGTTTGCACAGAGCTTGTACTGGGAAAAGAAGAAAAGCACTGAGTTGAGGACCAATGGCTGTAGATGACTGGAGTTAGTTTTTTCTCCCCTTAACCCAGCCGAGTTCAGTTATATAGATGTGTGCTGAGAAATTTAGGTAGGAGAGCAGGAAATGTTGATCTGAACTGCAGTTGTCCAGGTCACTGTTTGAGAACACTCGGCTCTTTTGCTTAAAAAGAACTCTCCGCTCCAAAGAGCCACATACTGCCCAGAGATCCCAGAGTGGAAGGCAGGAGGCCATGTCACTGGTTACCCCCAGTTCCACTGCTGCTGGAGGCTGACACCGTCACTGTCAGTACAAGTTCTGTTCCCCTGGGCAAGAAACGGTTCACTGTCTCTTAGATCTTCTGAGGCCTAAGCACATAAGCCTTATTTTAAGAAGAGGCTGATGATTTGGTGTAGAAAAGTGGCCTTTTTCTTAGGGCCTGTCTACTCAAGTGAGAGTGACCATATAGCTTATTATCTGTTGGCTGTTTCCAGAGTGAAAGGGAGACTATCAATAATGGTGCTGAGATACCAGGTGTAAACTGGGATGCTCAGTTTATCTCAGTCTAAACTTCAGAGTCTTCTCCTCAGTAGCATAGCAGCTTAAAGCAGATACGGGACAGCTTGGCACTGATGAGTTGCTGAGGAAATAGAAAAGAAGTAAAGCGTTTACATGTGTTCTCTAGTAGTGGCATGTGGGGCCTCACAGACCTGAGGTAGGCTGGCCCTGAATATGCACCGTCCCCCAGCTCCTTTGCCATTTGCCAAGAAAAGGAAAGTGCCTCTGGTGGTGGTAGGTTGTTTTTTCCTTCAGTCTGAGCTGAAAGTACTCAACTGGCAAGCATTAACTGAGCACCTACTGCATGGCACCATGCCAGATTCTGGGAACCAAAGAAATACGAGGCATCACCTCTTCTTCCAAGACAACTTCAGTGAAGGGGTACCCTGATGCACAGGTGATGGTTTGGGTGTGGAATGTGAGAAGAACAGTGGCTGGAATGAGCAACATCAGGGTCTGGTCATTGCTGCATTTTATGACCTCAGGCCAGCAAGTTTCCTGTTCCTGGGCTTCATTTTTTTGCCTATAAAATGAAAAAACTGAACAAGATGTGCTTATGGTTATTTCCAACTCTGACCATCTGTATTTGTTATCTATTGCTGTATAATGAATCACCCCCAAACTTAGCAGCCTCAAACAACATTTTTATCTCACATAATTTCTGTAGGTCAGGAATCAGGGAATGGTTTAACTAGGTTGTTCTGGCTCAGAGTTTCTAAAGAAGTTGCAGTTAAGATGTTAGTTAGGGCTGTATTCATCTGAAGGCTTGACTGAGGATGGACAGTTCAGTTCCAAGATGGCTCGTTTACATGGCTGGCAAATTGGTGCTGGGCATTGAGCCTCCCCCTAGGGCTGCTCATATCATGTCCTCATATCATGGCAGCTGGCAGAGCAAATGATCCAAGAGAGATCAGGGCCAAAGCCTTGGTAGATTTAGCCTCAAAGTGACAGACCATCACTGTTTTGCACTGTTAACAGTCAAAAATGAGTTAACAGGTCAACCCCGTCTGACCTGTGAGTGCCTACACAAGGTTATGCATACTGGTAAGTGAGAATCATAGAGGCCCTCTCAGAGGCTGGCTATTACATCATCTCTAGTTTTGTAACAAAAAGTCTAGCAGTAAAGACAAAATCAACTATACCTTCTGAAAACTTGGCTCAGCATTATTCTTCTGGATATGAGTGGTTAATTGAGTTTTTTTTTTTCCTCTTTTAAATATTTCTAGAAACCCCAATGGCTCTCCTAACCGACTGCTTAAAGCTGGAGTCATTTCTGCTCAAAATATCTACAGCTTTGGTTTTGGGAAGGTAAGAGGTTGCCACTGACAGCCAGTGTTTGCAGGACTAACTGGAGAATCATCGGGCCCCATCTCCTACCTTTGTCCAACTCCTGCCTCCTTATCCTTACCAAAGTGGTGTTCTTTTCTTTTTTGTCCCTATTGAGGGAAAAGTATCTCTTAGTGTTGCTGTCTTACTAACAAATTGTGAAACCCCCAGAGAATTCCCTTGGATGACCCTGGGCTAGACTTAAGTTTAGAAAATGATCTTTTAATTAATTAATTAATTTTTAGTTTTAAATTTAAAAAATTTTTTTTTTTGAGACAGAGTCTGGCTCTGTTGCCCAGGGTGGAGTGCAGTGGCGCGATCTTGGCTCACTGCTGCAACCTCTGCCTACTGGATTCAAACAATTCTTGTGCCTCAATCCTCCCAAGTAGGTGGGATCACAGGCATGTGCCACCATGCCTGGTTACTTGTATTTTTAGTAGAGATGGGATTTCACCATGTTGCCCAGGCTGGTGTCAATCTTCTGGACTCAAGCAATCCACCCACCTTGGCCTCTCAAAGTGCTGGGATTACAGGCGTGAGCCAACTCGCCTAGCCCTACTGCGCGTTCTGTTTGTTGTGCTGAGGCAGCCTTGGGGGGGCGGGGAGGAGGAATATCTGATTTGGCCGCACACAATCCTGGGTGCTGTGGGGGCCACAATGGGCTTCTCAGTCCCAGCCATGGCACTTGAGGCATCTGACTTCTTTCTATGAGCCTCAGTTTCTTCACAGAAAAGAATAAAAGGGAAATAACATACAACCTTGAAAGTTTTTAGAAAGATTAAAGATAATATAAAGAATTGTGGTGAGGCCTGGTGGCTCACGTCTATAATCTTGGCACTTTGGGAGACCAAGGTGGGTGGATCACTTGGGCCCAGGAGTTTGACACCAGCCAACATGGCAAAAGCCCATCTCTATTAAAAAAAAAAAAAAAATTAGCCAGGTGTGGTGGTGCATGCTTGTAATCCCAGCTGCTTGGGAGGGTGGAGTGAGAGGATCGCTTGAGCCCAGGAGGTCAAGGCTGCAGTGAGCCAAGATCATGTCATATGCTGCAGCCTGGGTGACAGAGTGATACCCTGTCTCAAAAAAAAAAAAAAAAAAAAAAGGGCCTAGTGCACAGGGGTATTCAGAAAGTTGATAAATAGCAATTATCATTCTTTTAGCTGGCTGATAGGATTCCGGATGTGTTCTGCTTTTCCTCCCTTCTCCCCCTAATTTGAGGCTATGCCTTGGTTTCAGTTTTATCTCACAGGGGCAACACAGATCGCCTATCTAGGATCTCTTCTGGTCATTGGAGAAAAGGAAGTGATTCAAGCTGATGATGAGCCCACCTTCTCTTTCTTCAGCGGTCCCTACATGGTCATGACCAAGTAAGTGGGGGCTGGCCAGTGGGAGGTCTGATTGAGTTTCAAGGGAAGAGTGTGGGCTGCATGTGACTTCCTTATATGTGGGGAGTTTCTACTGAAACACAGGGAACACATTAGAACATCTGTCTAAATCAGGGTTTCTCAGCCAGGACACTATTACCATTTTTGGCCAGATGATCCTTTGTTGTTGGGAGTAGTCCTGTGCATTGTAGGATGTTTAGAAGCCCCTGGTCTCTACCCATTAGTGCCAGTTACAGTCCCTTACAGCCCCCACAGCTGTGACAACCAAACTGTCTTACAGACATTGCCAAATGTCCTCTGGGGAAGAACCACTGCTCTGAAAGATTACTCATTACAATATTTTAATGTCTTTGCTTGCTAAAGAATTAGAGGCAGCTTGGTAGTGACTATCTTGCCTCTGATACAGGCCAAGGGTAACGAAGCCCCTATAGAAGCTGTGTTATTGCTACTGCCTTTGCCCAAGTCTTTACCATCCCTCACCTGGACTGGTCTCCTAACTGGCTTCCCATTCTCTGGACCACCCCTCCCCTACCCATTCCCCACACTGCCGGTACCATTGTGCTTTTGAATACAAACCTGATCAAGTCACTCCCTCCCTTGCATTCAGTGACGACTTCCCACCACCTATACCTAAGTTCTCCAAGGTGCTTTAGTACCTGGGGGTAGTGGGAGGGAGGACCCAGTAGTGCCCAGTGGGCATTGCAAGTTCTGTGTGGAGACCACTTCTCTGGTCCTTGCTTAGGAAAGCTCATTCATTGAAGGAGTAAGTGGCTGCTCACTCCCTTCTGCTGAAACTCTTTCCTGTCCTTGTAGCCTGGTATGGAACGGGAGCAGGGTCACAGTGAAAGAGCTGAATCTCCCCACCCACCCACACTGCAGCAAGCGGCGGCTGGCCGACTTGTTAATTGCTGAGCAGGAACACAGCAGGTGAGAAGGAAGCCCAAGGCCCAGGCCCCTTATAGGTCTAGGTCTCTCTACAGACCCAGGTTCTGGGCTATTCAGCTCTGTGCCTGGGATAGGGAGCTCCAGCCCCTCTCAGTCTCAGCATTTCCTGACTGTTGAAATTGATTGACTTGACTTACAAGGGCTGCCAAGAAAGAGGAAGAGAAATTAATGAGTAGCCTGAGCAGTGGGGACAGTGGTGGTGAGGGCCTGTGTCTGTCAGCTGCCCTGTAACCCATGTCTCTGAATGCGGCAGCCTCCATGCAGGCCCTTCTGGTTATTATGCTACAATCCCTGAGTCCCACCCTCTTTGGGCCCTGTACCCATCAGGACAACATGTGGCTATCCTGTTTTCATAGAGAAATGGCTTGCTTAAGATCCAGATGTCTGAGGACATGTCTCATGTCCATTGAGGACAGGCTCATGGATCTCTGGACCTCAGGGCTCCTGTGGCTCCAGAATTAGGTCCTTCTGCTCTTGCTAGGACAGGGTCTTGATTCATTCATTCAGTGGACCCAGAGTTAGGTCATTCTGCACTTGCTAGGACAGGTTCTTGATTCATTCGTTCAGTGGACCCAGGCTCATCGAGCTTTCTCCTGAGAAGGCTCCTCAACTCCTGCAGGAGGCATGTAGAGGGGCTACATTCTTTTTTTTTGTGGAAATCGACTTGAAGGGACCAAAGGAAGCTTTAAGAAGGAGCCTGGGCAGCATAGACTTTGACATGAGACTGAGTTGGGTGTGCAAACTTGGATGAATTCCTGACATATTTCTTCCTCTTTTTTGGGGGGGTGGTGGTGGGGATTGAGTCTCACTCCGTCACCCAGGCTGGAGTGCAGTGGTACGATCTAGGCTCACTGCAACCTCCACCTCCTGGGCTCAAGCGATTCCCGGGCCTCAGCCTCCTGAGTAGCTGGGACTACTGGCATGTGCCACTACACCTGGCTAACTTTTGTATTTTCAGTAGAGACAGGGTTTCATCATTTTGGCCAGGCTGGCCTCAAACTCCTGATTTCAAGTGATC
This sequence comes from Papio anubis, assembly GCF_008728515.1. Taxonomy (NCBI): domain Eukaryota; kingdom Metazoa; phylum Chordata; class Mammalia; order Primates; family Cercopithecidae; genus Papio; species Papio anubis. The sequence continues at coordinate 34,027,252 of NC_044992.1, forward strand.
TGCCCACCTTGGCCTCCCAAAGTGCTGGCATTACAGATATGAGCCACTGCACCAGGCCCTGACATGTCCTTGATGTTGGTCTCCTCATTTATAAAATGAGTATAATGATACATTTCTTGCAGGTGGTTGTTAGGATCTGAGATGATATATGCAAAGAATACAGGAGCTCTTAGCCACATTGCCATTGTTGTCATTGATGGCTCTAAGCTCCCAGGGTCTCATCAGTTAGGACCACAGATTCCAACAGAAACCCTCACCAACACCTCATCCTGTTTTCTTAGAAAACATTGTATACACAAGGCCGGGTGCAATGGCTTATGCCTGTAATCCCAGCACTTTGGGAGGCCAAGGTGGGTGGATCACCTGAGGTCAGGAGTTCAAGACCAGCCTGGCCAACATGGCGAAACCCCATTTTTACTAGAAATACAAAAATTAGCTGTACATGGTGGTGGTCACCCATAATCCCAGCTACTTGGAAGGCTGAGGCAGTAGAATTGCTTGAACCCAAGAGGCGGAGGTTGCAGTGAGCCGAGATCACGCCACTGTACTCCAGACTGGGCAATGATGAGACTCGGTCTCCAAAAAAAACAAAAAAAGCCCGGGTCACAGTGGCTCAAGCCTGTAATCCCAGCACTTTGGGAGGCCGGGGCAAGGCCGGATCCTGCTGAGGTCAGGAGATCAAGACCTCCCTGGCTGACAAGGTGAAACCCTGTCTCTACTAAAAATACAAAAAAAAAAAAAAAAAAAAGCAGCGAGTGAGGTGGCCAGTTGCCTGTAGTCCCAGCTACTTGGGAGGCTGAGGCAGGAGAATGGCGTAAACCTGGGAGGCGGAGCTTGCAGTGAGCTGAGATCCAGCCACTGCACTCCAGCCTGGGCGACAGAGTGAGACTCCGTCTCAAAAAAAAAAAAAAGAAAAGGAAACATCGTATACAAATGGTATTTGTTTAGAATGTGTTCAAAAGGCCTATGCCCATTTTTTCATTATGTCCTCCTCTCCCCTGCCTTTTCTGAAGCTTCTTTTCTTTTGCAGCAAGCTACGGCACCCCTACCTGCTACAGTTGATGGCTGTGTGTCTGTCCCAGGACCTGGAGAAAACTCGCCTTGTATATGAGCGCATCACTATTGGCACATTGTTCAGTGTCCTTCATGAACGAGTAAACCGCTGTTTCCATGGATTTTCCATTGCTGCCCTCCCAGTTTCTTCCTTCCTTACCCTCTTGCCCCAGCTGTGGCGATCCCATTGCTGTATGCATGGAAGATAAATATCTTTATTCTTTTGCTTTATAGGGGCTGTGTAACATGCTATTTAAGGCTGATAAGCACATGGTCAGAACTAGTATGGTTGTATTATTGTCAGTTCTACTTTTTTTTTTTTTTGAGGGACAGAGAGTCCCTCTGTTGCCCAGGCTGGAGTGCAGTGGCGCAATCTTGGCTCATTGCAACCTCCACCTCCTGGGTTCAAGTGATTCTCCTGCCTCAGCCTCCTGAGTAGCTGGGATTACAGGTGCCCAACACCGTGCCCAGCTAATTTTTGTATTTTTTGTAAAGACGGGGTTTCACCCTGTTGGCCAGGCTGTTCTCAAACTCCTGACCTCAGATGATCCACCCACCTCGGCCTCCCAAAGTGCTGGGATTACAGGCTTGAGCCACTGTGCCCGGCCTGTCCTGCTTTTTTTTGAGACGGGGTCTTGCTCTATTGCCCAGGCTGGAGTACAGTAGTGAGATCATAGCTCACTGTAACCTCCAGCTCCTGGGCTCAAATGATCCTCCTGCATCAGCCTCCAATGTAGCTGGGACTACAGGTACATGCCACCATGCCCAGCAATTTTTTTTTTCGAGACAGAGTCTCCTTCTGTCCGCCAGGCTGGAGTACAGTGGCATGATCTCTGCTCACTGCAACTTCTGCCTCCCTGGTTCAAGCAATTCTCATGCCTCAGCCTCCGAAGTAGCTGGGATTACAGGCACCCCCCACCACACCCAGCTAATTTTTGTATTTTTAGTAGAGACGGGGTTTCACCATGTTGGCCAGGATCATCTTGAACTCCTGACCTCAGGTGATCCACCCGCCTCAGCCTCCTGAAGTGCTGGGATTGCAGGCTTGAGTCACTGCACCCAACCCCCACCCAGCTAATTTTTTAAATTTTAGTAGAATCATGGTCCCACTATGTTGCTTTCCCAGGCTGGTCTTGAACTCCTGCCTTAGCTTCCCAAAGTGTTGGGATTACAGGTACGAGCCACTGAGGCCAGCCTAGTCCTGCTTCTTTATCAGACATCTAAGAGTGCAATGGACCCAGAGAACACAGACACCTATGACTAACTATAATCCAGCAACCACTGGCTTTATGTTCCTACATTTTCATTTGTGCTCTGCCAGTTTTTTCTTTAGAGGCCTGTATCACTCCCCTCTCACCTCTCAAGTTTCCTTGGGGTTGGGAGACATCTTTCCTGGCTTGTATAGAGTCCCTGGGAAGGGTGCTTTGGCCTGAGATGTGGGTTTAGAGAGCTCTTGGAGTATTTAGGTTTTTTTCCTCCATAACTTTGCTCTAAAGATTCTAGATATAAATAAGGAGACCCCAAGAAGGGCCCTTCCCCCAAATGGCTTGCCATTCCTTCTGCCTGAGGACATCCTATTCTGTTTTTTTGTTTTTTCCCCCTTGAGTGAGGGTATTACCTTAAAGACCATTTCTCTGGGGGAGAGACCCATTAAGACTTTAGTCAGCCAGGTGCATTGATGTGAGTGACTTTCTGTCCCCTTAGAAAGCACTTTCTGGCTCATCTGACTGGGGTAGGACTTAATTGGTTATCTGCATCCTGCAGGGTCCTTTGAGCTTCTAGGTTCTCCCCAGCAGCTTGGGCTTGGACAGGGAGGGGACAGGGCAGGTTTACTGGTGGTATGGGGGGACCTCCCCTGTCAGTTTTCCCCTGGCCAATCCTGGATGCACATAACAGACTTTGAGAAATTTATTTTCATTTTTTGTGGTATGAAGCAGCTCAGCTGAGGGAAAGGAATCCAGGTTTGGATCCAGGGGGCCTGAGTCATTGGGACGTCAGGCCTTTCACTTAGCCTCACTGAGCTTTAGGTTCTCCATCTCTAAAATGGGGATCCTTGGTAGCTGTGAGGATCATATGGAAAGACTGGAAATCACAAAATGCTACAGTGTCAGAGCCCCAGTCCTTTTTTTTTTTCCCTTGGCATTTTATCTCTTGCTTGCAGCGATCCCAGTTCCCAGTGCTGCACATGGAGGTGATCGTGCACCTGCTGCTCCAGATATCTGACGCCCTGAGATACCTGCATTCCCAGGGGTTTATCCACCGCTCCCTCAGCTCCTATGCTGTCCATATCGTCTCCCCAGGTGAAGCGAGGCTGACCAACCTGGAGTACATGTTGGAAAGGTGGGCACAACATGAAGTGGGACTTTGTCCTGAAGGCAATCTCCCTTGGGGACCTCTCCTGTGGAGATAGAATCTGATCTGGGTGGGACTCCTCATTGGTGAGATGAACCTGCCCATCAGTTGATGAACCTGTCCCAAATGCCTTACCCTGTCTGCCAAGGCTAGAGGAATTTGGAGACATTTTAATAAACATTTAACAAGTATGATCTCGTATTAGCTAATGTGTATAAATGCTATAATTATCCACTCCAACATTTTTAGTGGCTTTTCTTTTATTTATTTATTATTATTATTATTATTATTTTTGACGAGTCTTGCCCTGTTGCCCAGGCTGGAGTGCAGTGTCACAATCTCTGCTCACTGCAACCTCCACCTCCCAGGTTCGAGCGATTCTCTTGCCTCAGCCTCCCGAGTAGCTGGGATTACAGGTCCTCACCACCACACCTGGCTAATTTTTGTGTTTTTAGTAGAGATGCAGTTTCACCATGTTGGCCAGGCTGGTCTTGAACTACTGACCTCAGGTGATTCACCCACTTCGGCCTCCCAAAGTGCTAGGATTACAGGTATGAGCCACTGCGCCCAGCCCTTTCAGCAACTTTTAACACAACAAGGTATATTTCTCACTCACATTGCAATCCAGTGTGTGTTGGAGGCAGGGACAGTGTTCCCTGTCACTCTAATCTGTAGCTTCACCACCTTTCAGACCTTGATCCCCCACTGCATTCTTTGCATTGCCAGTCAACAAGCAAGAAAGAACATGGAGGGGACACAGTGGGGTTTGGGGCCAGTCTGAAATGGGTATGTTACTGCCTCCCACTTTGCAGTGGCCAGAGACCAGTTAGCTTCTACTGGAGGGAAGCTGAGCTGTCCCTTAGCTGTGCATCCTGGAAGGAGAGAAGGTGATGGGTGCTGATGAGCCTAATGGTCTGTCACACCTACATCTGGGTCAGGCACTGGCCTGGATAGACATGGAGGTCACTCTCTGCCCTCAAGGGGCTCAGCACAGTGAGAGAGGCAGTCAAAATTCAGGAATTGGTAAGGGTGGCTTAGTTGCCTGTTGGCAAGAGTCAAAGTCCTCCTGAGAGCCTCCAAGCTTTGAGAGGCAGAGGCTCTCCCCTGTACTTCCTTACTGCCATCCACAGCTCTGAGCCTTTGGGCCAGTATTAGTTCTGCTCTTCTGTGAGGCTTTGGCCACTGGGCAGACCCCTTGCCTAGACCCACCTACTTCCTTTTACCCTTGTCTGCCACCTACCCATCACTGATGCTTTGTTTCTGGTCTCTTACCAGATCTTTGCTTGTCACATACTCTGTAACTTCTCTCAAAGATGAAAAGCTCCATGAGGCAGGGATTTCTGTTTTATTTACTGGTATATCTCAGATGCCCAGAACAGGCCTTTGCATTTGTGCCGTGAACATACGTTTTTTGAACAAATGAAACAAAAAGGCTCTCACTTCCCCAGACCTGGAGTGCCTCTTGTCCCTCTGCATGGAGAGGAGGCAGAGGTCAGGTTGTGCTTGGCCTTGTGGGCCCTGGTGAGGAGTTTGAATTTTATCTTAAGAACACTGGGATGTGTTCTTAGGATAGGCATTTTTGAGTATTATAGTGTCACGGATGATTTGTAGGTTAAGATCCTTCCTCTTGGCTGGGCATGGTGGCTCATGCCTGTAATCCCAGCCCTTTGGGAGGCTGAGGTGTGTGGATCACCTGAGGTTGGAAGTTTGAGACCAGCCTGACCAACATGGAGAAACTCCATCTCTATTAAAAATGCAAAATTAGCCAGGCGTGGTGGTGCATGCCTGTAATCCCAGCTACTCGGGAGGCTGAGGCAAGAGAATCTCTTGAACCCGGGAGGCAGAGGTTGCGATGAGCTGAGATTACACCATTGCACTCCAGCGTAAGCAACAAGAGCAAAACTCCGTCTCAAAAAGAAAAAAAAAAAAAAATCCTCCCTCTTGCTCCTGTGTATGGAGAAGGGGCTGTGATGGGGCAAGAGAAAGCAGGGGAGCCGTTAGGGTATGACTGGAGCCATGGCACTTTTCTGGATGAGGACAGGCAGAGGCCAGATAACTGTCACTAGTTGAGCTGCTCAGCTTCATATCTGGTCCATTTTTAATCTGAGTTAAAAGCTTTCAGGGTCTCATTATTGCCTGCAAGATTAAGTCCAGACCCCTTTTCAGGGAGCAGAAGCCTTCCCAAGTGGGACTCCACCCATAGTGCCAATCTCCTAACTGCCCCGCTCCCTCCTGACCATCTGAAGGCACTTTCACTACACTGCTGTCTGCATCTGGAATACCTGGCACACGCCAGTTTAGCCTTTTAAATTCACTTTAGAAACAGTCTCCCAACACTCTCTGTGAAGTCTATACTGATGCCCTTATCCCCTGAGGCACTTTGCATATTCCTCTCCTCACATGCGTCACGCAAATGTACCACAGTCATTTCTATACAAGTGTGTCTGCCCCACCAGATGGGGAGTTCATCACCAGCTCTGGGCCTGCCACATGTGGTAAGTGCTCAGTAAATATTTTTCATTTTTTATTTTTTTGAGACAAGATCTTGCTCTATCGCCCAGGCTGGAGTGCAGTGGCACGATCTCAGCTCAGTGCAACTTCCCAGCGTCAAGCGATCTTCCTACCTCAGCCTCATGAGTAGCTGGGACTACAGGCACATACCATCATATCCGGCTAATTTTTGTATTATTATTATTATTATTATTATTATTATTTGAGACAGAGTCTCGCTCTGTTGCCCAGGCTGTAGTGCAGTGGCGAGATCTCGGCTCACTGCAAGCTACGCCTCCCAGGTTCACGCCATTCTCCTGCCTCAGCCTCCCGAGTAGCTGGGACTACAGGTGCCCACCACCACGCCCGGCTAATTTTTTGTATTTTTAGTAGAGATGGGGTTTCACCATGTTAGCCAGGATAGTTTCAAACTCCTGACCTTGTAATCCGCCTGCCTCCGCCTCCCAAAGTGCTGGGATTACAGGCGTTAGCCACCGCGCCCGGCCAATTTCTGTATTTTTTATAGAGATGGGGTCATGCCGTGTTGCCCAGCCTGGACTTGAACTCCTGGACTCATGCGATCTGCCTCCCAAAGTACTGGGATTACAAGTGCGAGCCACCACACCCAGCCTTCTTTTTTGGGGGTGGGGGACACAGGATCTCTCTCTTTTGCCCAGACAATAGTATAGTGACTCACTACAATCTCAATCTGCTGGGCTCAGGCAGTCCTCCTGCCTTGGCCTCCCAAAGTACTGGGATTACAGGCGTGAGCCACTATACCTGACCAGTAAATGTTTCTTAAATGATTGGATGACCTAGTTGAAGGAAGAATTTGAAATGGTTCAGAGCAGGGTTGACCTCTCTGGCTGTGTGTGTTGAGGAGCAGTGGAAGCTAAGGGGTGTGCACTTTTGTCAGTGATGGAGCGCCATCTGATGTAGAGAGAAAGGTCCCACAGTTTCTTCTCCTTTTGCTCTTCAATAGAAATGTGAATCCTAGAATGAAATGGAACTTTGGAAATGGCCCAGCCCAATGCTGTCCTTATATAGTTGAGGAAACTGAGCCACCCAGGGGTGAAGCAATAGTGTGAAGTTACCCAATTGATTGGTTAGAGACATAGATGGGCCTTAACCAGTTGGCAGAGGATGTCTCCAGGACGTAGGGGCAGAATGGATTGGAGGTTGAGGACAGGAACACCAGCCAGGGGACCATGAGACAGGGCCTAGTGGTGACCATGGAGCCAAAATGGGAGGGAATAAAGTGAAATGCATGGAGTTGCTGGGGTCAACAACTGGCCAAGTGAGGGGGTAGGAGGTAACCAAGGGTCTGTGAATGTCTAGGAGTGACCTCAGGATGGAACTTCAGGTAGAAGTGTCAGAAATGTCAGTCAGCAAGCCATTGCAGGTGAAACAACATACCCTTCTTTGAAAGCTGATAACATGAGTTGATTATTCACCAACCCAAAATAGCCTTCAATCCCACGTTTATTTTTGGTAACACTCTACTAGGGCATATCAGTTTGTTGAATGTCATTGTCAAGGACGGTGTTCCATCTCTTGGTATAAAAGTGATACAACAGTTTCTCCTACCCTTCAGCTCCTTCTTTTTTTTTCTTTTTTTTTTGTGACGGAGTCTTGCTCTGTCTCCCAGTCTGGAATGCAGTGGTGCAATCTCGGCTCACAGCAACCTCCACCTCCCGGATTCAAGTAATTCTACCTGAGCATCCCGAGTAGCTGAGATTACAGGAGCGTGCCACCATGCCTGGCTAATTTTTGTGTTTTTAGTAGAGATGGGGTTTCGCCATGTTGGCCAGGCTGGTCTTGAATTCATGACCTCAAGTGATCCACCCGCCTTGGCCTCCCAAAGTGCTGGGATTACAGGCATGAGCCACCACACCTGGCCTTTTTTTTTTTTTTTTTTTTTTTTGAGACGGAGTCTCGCTGTGTCGCCCAGGCTGGAGTGCAGTGGCCGGATCTCAGCTCATTGCAAGCTCCGCCTCCCGGGTTTTTACGTCATTCTCCTGCCTCAGCCTCCCGAGTAGCTGGGACTACAGGCGCCGGCCACCTCGCCCGGCTAGTTTTTTTTGTATTTTTTAGTAGAGACGGGGTTTCACCGTGTTAGCCAGGATGGTCTCGAACTCCTGACCTCGTGATCCGCCCGTCTCGGCCTCCCAAAGTGCTGGTTTTTTTTTTTTTTTTGAGACGGAGTATCGCTCTGTTACCCAGGCTGGAGTGCAGTGGCTCAGTCTTGGCTCACTGCAACCTCTGCCTCCCGGGTTCAATATATAAATATTTATGTATTAAATTTGTATGCATATCCACACTGTTCACACTATACCAGGCCATAGGTGACTTTTCAGCAATACAACTAAAGTCAATACTAGCTTTTACACCTTCATGACTTCATGAACTGACTGCCCTCTATCCAAAGATTTACTGGAAGAAACTTTATTTAGGGAAGTTTGCTCAAATCTGAGAAGCCCATCTCATCCTCTAAAATCTGTCCTTTTTCCAGACTAACAAAAAACTTGCTGTCACTTGCTTTTTAAAAGCTTAATTCTTAGTTATCAACTGCCAGTCATTAAGTCTTGACTGAATGCCTCCCATAATATTCATACTAATTCTTTACATGAAAGAGCGCTTTATGGCTCACCAAGTGTTTCTTACATCCATGATCTCATTTGATTGTCATGACAGCTGTAGGCTGAAGTCAGTGCTGAGTTTACCCTGAGGACTCTTGCTGGGCCAGAAGACATTTAGGATGCTCTGACTTAGCTCTTAAGGAGTCTGGTTGGGAAGATGAGTTATTTAAGCCTATGAGTGAACCCTTGAATGCTAAACTGAGAGGGCGCATTCTCAAAAGGGCAGGAGTTCAGAAAAGAAATCATGAGGAGTTGGAGAAGTCCCAGATGGCTTTGATAAAGCAGATGGGGGTTGAGGGGGCTCTTGAAAGAGTTTGCATTCATTTATTCAACAGCAAGCATCAAGGCCCTGGTGTAAGCCCAGGAGTACAGTGATAAAGGCAGATGAGGTGCTTACTCTCATGGAGCTGACTCTCTAGAATGGAGGGGAGACAGATAATAAACTAAATAAATGAACACAAATACAGATATTAAGTGCTCTGAAACCAATAAAACAGGACTACTTTTGGCAGTCAGGGAGGGCCTCCTTGAGGAAGTGACTTTCAGACAAATAGTCACAAAAAGTAGCTAGTCACCCTAGGATCTGTGGGCAGGGCATACCTGGCAGAAGCTGCCAGTGCAAAGACTTGAAGGGCTAATGTGCTAGGTATGTTGGAGGAACTGAAAGAAGGCCCCTGTGACTTGAGTGGAGTGGGCGAGCAGTAGAGTTGCCAGATGAAGTTGGGGGAGAGGGCCTAGGTGGAACAGTAAGGAATTGCAGGTGTTGGAACAGCTCTGAAGCAGTGTGGATTAGCTCATTGTCTAGCTAGGTTTCCAGGAGCTCAAAGAGGTTGTCGGCCTTCAGAGGCAAAGTTTTCACAAATGCAGTATGTTGATTAAAAGACCCACGAGCCTGGCCAACATGGCGAAACCTCATCTCTACTAAAATACAAAAATTAGCCGGACCTGGTGACACACACCTGTAATCCTAGCTACTTGGGAGGCTGAGCAGGAGATTCGCTTTAACCTGGGAGGCAGCAGAGGTTGCAGTGAGCCGAGATCACGCTGCTGCTCTCCAGCCTGGGTGACATGGCAAGACTTTGAATGAATGAATGAATGAATGAATGAATGAAAGACCCTTTAAGGCATGAGCCCTGACTTGTGTGTTTCCTTCCCTAGCAAGGACAGAGGTGAACAGAGGGACCTGACTCGAGTGCCCCTTCCTACCCAGCTGTACAACTGGGCCGCACCAGAAGTGATCTTACAGAAGGCAGCCACAGTGAAGTCGGACATCTACAGCTTTTCTATGATCATTCAGGAGATTTTAACAGGTAGATCAAGATCATTAATGGTTGACCAAAGTCCCTATTCTTTGATTGTATTTTTCTCCCCCAACAGGAGTTACTTACTTGTATGAAAATACCAGACTTACTAAAAAGAAACTTCTTGGCTGGGAGCAGTGGCTCACGCCTGTAATCCCGGCACTTTGGGAGGCTGAGGCGGGTGGATCATCTGAGATCAGGAGTTCAAGACCAGCCTGGCCAACATGGTGAAACCCCATCTCTACTAAAAATACAAAAATTAGCTGGGCATGGTGGTGCATGCCTGTAGTCCCAGCTATCTGGGAGGCTGAGGCAGGAGAATCTCTTGAACCTGGAAGGCAGAGGTTGCAGTGAACTGAGATAGCGCCACTACACTCCAGCCTGGATAACGAAGTAAGACTGTGTCTCAAAAGAAAAAAAAAAAGGACTCAGCAAAGCCCATCCATCTGCTTATCAGTGACAATGCATTTAATCCAAACAAAAAATTTATTTTTATTTTTTAAATTTTTTTATTTTTTACTTTTTTTTTGAGACAGAGTCTTGCTCTGTCACCCAGGCTGACATGCAGTGGCTCGATCTTGGCTCACTGCAACCACTGCCTCCTGGGTCTAAGCGATTCTTCTGCCTCAGCCTCCCGAGTAGCTGAGATTACAGGTGCACACCACCACACCCAACTAATTTTTGTATTTTTAGTAGAGATGGGGTTTTAAAATATTGGCCAGGCTGATGTCGATCGCTTGACCTTGTGATCCACCCGCCTCGGCCTCCCAAAGTGCTGGGATTACAGGTGTGAGCCACCACGCCCAGTTGAACCAAACTTTTTAACCTGAATATTGGTATCAGTACTTACAATCTTTGTGAGGTATCCCTTGAGAACTTGTAAATTAGGGGGAAAGACTAGCCTCTGAGAAGTAAACTATGAAATTAAACACACCCTGGGTCCATTAGATGTATGAACAGTGTCACTTGAAAGAAATGGATGTACTTCCAAACCCACTGCTCTGATGTGGAGAAAGTAGTCACATATCTGAAGATGGAAAGAATCCCTCAAGAGGAAGACGTACACACACAGTAAAATCACATTCATTAAGGGCTGCTTTTTTTTTTTTTTGACGGAGTCTTGCTCTGTCGCCCAGGCTGGAGTGCAGTGGCGGGATCTCGGCTCACTGCAACTTCTGCCTCCCGGGTTCAAGCGATTCTCCTGCCTCAGCCTCCCAAGTAACTGGGACTACAGGCGCATGCCACCATGCCCGGCTAATTTTTTGTATTTTTAGTACAGACGAGGTTTCACCATGTTAGCCAGGATGGTCTGGATCTCCTGACCTCGTGATCCGCCCACCTCAGCCTCCCAAAGTGCTGGGATTACAGGCGTGAGCCACCACGCAAGACTTTTTTTTTTTTTTTTTTTTTTTTTTTAAGATGGAGTCTTACTCTGTTGCCCAGGCTGGAGTGCAGTGGTGCGATCTCAGCTCACTGCAACCTCCGCCTCCTGGGTTGAAGCGATTCTCCTGTGTCAGCCTCCCAAAATAGCTGAGATCACATGTGCTCGCCACCACACCCAGCTAATTTTTGTATTTTTAGTAGAGATGGGATTTCACTGTGTTGGCCAGGCTGGTTTCAAACTCCTGACCTCAGGTAATCCACCCGCCTCAGCCTCCCAAAGTGCTAGGATTACAGGTGTGAGCCACCGTGCCCGGCCAAGGTCTGCTTTTGTATGGTGTTTGCAGTCCCAGAGGCAAAATGACAATATATGTGAGATGAGTATTGGGCTCCCGTGCCAGCGGGGAGCCCATATGTACAAGTTGCCGACACTGTTGTTTCCTATCTCTGTGGCAGGGATCTCCCTGGTAAATGGGTAAAGTGGCTTCTCACTTATGAATTGACCTTCCAGGTAGTTTTTTTGTTTGTTTGTTTTTTGTTTTCTGTTTTTGTTGCCAGGCTGGAGTGCAGTGGCACAATCTCAGCTCACTACAACCTCCGCCTCCCAGGTTCAAGTGATTCTCCTGCCTCAGCCTCCCGAGTAGCTGGGAGTATAGGCGCCGGCCACCATGCCTGGCTAATTTTTGTATTTTTAGTAGAGAGGGAGTTTCACCATGTTGGCCAGGATGGTCTCAATCTCTTGACCTCGTGATCCACCCACCTCGGCCTCCAAAAGTGCTGGGACTACAGGCGTGAGCCATCGTGCCCGGCCCCTCTGGGTAGTTTTCCTACAGAAAGAAATTAATATATAAAGCAATGAATTGTTTCTAAAGTACAGTGGGTTAGAAAAAAAAAATAAAGGAGTTAAGTAACTTGCCTAAGGTTACCCAGCTTCATCTAATTTCTTTTCCCCCCACTCTACTCTCTGATTTCCTAATGTTACTCCTTTGTATGACTTTTTCCTTACAGATGACATACCCTGGAATGGCTTAGATGGCTCAGTTATTAAAGAAGCCATAGTGTTGGGGAATTATTTAGAAGCTGATGTGAGGCTTCCGAAACCTTATTATGATATTGTTAAGTTGGGCATCCACATCAAGCAGAAAGACCGAACTATGAACCTTCAAGATATCCGGTATATTCTGAAGAATGATTTAAAGGCAAGCCCTGAAGTTGTTGGGAGTTTATTTCTGCTTACCTAACTAAGGAAAGTAGGGAGTTAGAGACTAAGAAGAAGCTGGAGACCAAGTTATAAGAAATTTTCGAAATTCTCATTTTATTACACTATTTCTGTGTTCTTGAGAATAGCCTAACTGCTTAACTTGGTGAAAGCAGCATGGAACTGAGGAAGGGAGCTAGGGAGGCATAGTAGGCATAGTAGGGGCACACTGCAGGCACTTAGTGGAGATTCTATGAATGGTAGCTATTATTATTGCTTTTAAGGTACTGGCAATTACAATAAACTAGTTAATTAGGACTAAAGTCAGTCTACCCAACAGGACTAAGAGGGAGTTTATCAGATACTTAGATGGTTTCTAAAGCACCTGTGACATTCAGGATGACTGAGACTATGTCCTTGACAATATTCCCTGTGTTACAGGATTTTACTGGAACCCAGAGAACTCAACCAACCGAGAGCCCCAGAGTGCAGAGATATGGACTCCATCCTGATGTCAATGTCTATCTAGGACTGACTTCAGAACATACCAGAGAGACCCCTGACATGGAAATCATAGAGCTAAAGGAAATGGGTATGGCCTTAATTCACAGGTTGTGTTACTTTGACACAAATGTGTTCTGAGAGTCACATGAGCTACAACTAATTGACTCCTCTAAACTGTAGATATAACTTGTTTGTTTGTTTTGTGAGATAAAGTCTAGCTCTGTTGCCCAGGCTGGAGCGCAGTGACACAATCTCAGCTCACTGCAACCTCCACTTCCTGGGTTCAAGCGATTCTCATGCCTCAGCCTCCTGAGTAGCTGGGATTACAGGTGTGTACCAGCTTGCCTGGCTAATTTTTGTTTTGTTTTTGTTTTTGTTTTTTTGAGAGGGAATCTTGCTCTGTCACCCAGGCTAGAGTGCAGTGGCGGGGTCTCGGCTCACTACAACCTCTGCCTCCCAGGTTCAAGCAATTCTCCTGCCTCAGCCTCCTGGGTAGCTGGGATGACAGGGGCATGCCACCACGTCTGGCTAATTTTTGTATTTTTAGTAGAGGCAGGGTTTCTCCATGTTGGCCAGGCTGGTCTCGAACTGACCTCAGGTGATTTGCCTGCCTCGGCCTCCCAATATGCTAGGATTACAGATGTGAGCCACTGCACCTGGCCTAATTTTTGTATTTTTAGTAGGGACAGGGTTTCACCATATTGGCCAGGCTGGTCTTGAACTCCTGGCCTCAAGTGATCTGCTTGTCTTGGCTTCCCAAAGTGCTAGGATTACAAGCATGAGCCACCATGCCTGGCCACTGTAGATGCAACTTATACTGGGAAAAGATGGATGCCTTAGGAAGAAAATCAAGATCCTTGAAATTATTAAGGTAAACTTTTTGGGCTCCATATATATATACCTAGTGTGGATCTAGAACTAAGTCATAATAATTGAGTTTATTTCTAGCATGATTACTTTTTATCTAATTGTTTCACAAATAAAAATGCTCATTATAGAGAATTTGGAATAGTTCAAAGAAGAAAATTACCATTTTTTTTTTTTTTTTTTTTTTTTTTAAGAGACAGGATCTTACTCTGTCGCCCAGACTGGAGTATGAGGCACAGTTATACCTTACTGCAGCCTCCAATTCCTGGGCTCAAGCCTCTCGAGTAGGCAGGACTATAGGTACATGCCACCATATCCTGCTAATTTTTTTTAAGGTTTTTTGTTTTTTTTTTTTGAGACATGGTTTTACTCTGTTTCTCAGGCTGGAGTGCAGTGACAATCATAGCTCACTGCAGCCTCAATCTCCCAGGCTCAAGTAATCCTCCTGCCTTGGCCTCCCAAGTAGCTGGGACTACAGGTGTGTACTACCACACCTAGCTAATTGTTTTAAATTTTTTTTTTTTTTTGAGATGAGTCTCGCTCTGTCGCCAGGCTGGAGTGCAGTGGCATGATCTCAGCTCATTGCAACCTCTGCCTCCCTCGTTTAAGCGATTCTCCTGCCTCAGCCTCCCAAGTAGCTGGGATTACAGGCACGCACCACCATGCCCAGCTAATTTTTGTATTTTTAGTACAGATGGGGTTTCACCATGTTGGCCAGGATGGTCTCGATCTCCTGACCTCGTGATCCACCCACCTCGGCCTCCCAAAGTGCTGGGATTACAGTCATGAGCCACTGCGCCCAGCCTAATTTTTAAAATTTTTAGTAGAGACAAGGTCTCACGATGTTGCCCAGACTGGTCTTGAACTCCTGAACTCAAGCAATCCTCCTACCTGGTCCTCCCAAAGTGCTGGAATTACAGGCATGAGCCACCACACCTGGCCTAAAAAAGTTTTTTTTTTAGAAATGAGGTCTCATTACGTTGCCCAGGTTGGTCTTGAACTCCTGGCCTCAAGCAGCCCTCCTACTTCATCCTCCCAAAGCATTTGGATTACAGGTGTGAGCCACTTTGCCCAAGCAGTTTTACTACATTTTAGTACATTTGAAAACCTTAGAATTTAGAACTGGAAAGGACCTTGCAGTCGTCAGGCTTAATTCCTTCATATTACAGATGAGAAAACTAAGGGTCAGACAGGTTGTAACCTGTTCAGGATCACAGAGAACTTGTTATAGAACTGGAACCCAGGCCTTCCAATTCCAGCCAAATGACCATTCACTCTGACTCTCCGTCAGCAGTGCTGGAGGCCTCCAGGGTGGCCCCGTAACCTCATTACTTGGGCTGCTTCATCCCATTCTCTGTAAGCTGTACACCTGTAAACCAGGGGTGGTGGGTGGTCAATCCTAGCATTATTTTTTGAGTTTTTTTATTACTCCCATAATGTAATGGCTCCTTGGGTGGTATCTAGGCTACTTTTTTTTTTTTTTTTTTTTTTTTTAGACAGAGTTTCACTCTTGTTGCTCAGGCTGGAGTGCAATGGCGCAATCTTGGCTTACTGCAGCCTCTGCCTCCCAGGTTCAAGCAATTCTCCTGCCTCAGCCTCCCAGGTAGCTGGGACTACAGGCATGCACCACCATGCCTGGCTAATTTTTTGTATTTAGTAGAGATGGGGTTTCACCATGTTGGTCAGG
Source organism: Papio anubis (assembly GCF_008728515.1). NCBI lineage: Eukaryota > Metazoa > Chordata > Mammalia > Primates > Cercopithecidae > Papio > Papio anubis. The sequence goes on from NC_044992.1 coordinate 34,042,723, forward strand.
CTGGTCTTGAACTCCTGACCTCAGGTGATCCACCCGCCTTGGCCTCCCAAAGTGTTGGGATTGCAGGCGTGAACCACTGCGCCCTGCCCTAGGCTACTTTTATCAGATGCTCACCAGGAGCATAACTTTAACTGAGAAATAGTCAAACTCTTGTGTATGGAAAGAAGGCTATGAATGTGGTCCTTAAGATTCAGGGGAGCTGGGCACGGTGGCTCACACCTGTAATCCCAGCACTTTGGGAGAGTTAGATGGGAGGATCACTTAAAGCCAGACATTTGAGAGCAATCCAGGCAACATAGCAAGACCCCATCTCTATAAAACAAAACAAAACAAGATTCAGGGGCCTATAATTCGCATGTCCTGGCAGTTACGCATGTTTGGGCACACAATAAAGTTTAGAATATTTCTTCCATGGATAGACTCCTGCCCTGACAACAATTTCTGCCTCATTCCATGTCAAAATAGGAGCTTTCACCTAGGTGACACATACTCCCTCACCTTTTGTGAGTGTATCCAGTAGTCTTCCACAACTGGGAAGGGTATGGGAAAATAAAAAGCTTTTTTTTTTTTTTTGACAATCTTTGCCTCTTGAACAAACCAAGGCTGCTTAGCTGCCAAATATGTTCATTTTAATGAGTTGAATTTTGCTGTTCTTTTCAATAGGCAGTCAACCTCATTCACCAAGGGTTCACTCTTTATTCACCGAGGGGACACTAGATCCTCAGGCCCCAGATCCATGTCTGATGGCCAGGGAGACTCAAAATCAAGATATTCCTTGCCCTACTCCATTTATGGCAGAAGAGGCCAGCAGCCCCAGCACAGGTCAGGCAAGCCTCTGCAGTTTCGAAATCAACGAGATCTACTCAGGCTGCTTGACTTTGGAAGATGACATAGAAGAGCCCCCAGGAGCTGCTTCATCTTTGGAGGCAGACGGACCTAACCAGGTAGATGAATTGCAATCCATGGAAGAAGAGCTGGATAAGATGGAGAGAGAGGCATGTTGTTTTTGCAGTGAGGATGAGAGCTCTTCAAAAGCTGAGACAGAGTACTCTTTTGAGGACTGGGACTGGCAAAATGGTTCACTCAGTTCACTTAGCCTTCCCGAGTCAACCAGAGAAACCAAGAGCAATTTGAACAACAGGTCCATGGCTGAGGAGTATCTCATCAGTAAGTGTGTGCTGGATCTAAAGATTATGCAGACAATAATGCATGAGAACGATGATAGGCTGAGGAATATCGAGCAGATATTAGATGAAGTTGAGATGAAACAGAAGGAGCAGGAAGAGCGCATGTCTTTATGGGCCACTCCAAGAGAGTTTACGGATGTCTACAACTTACCTCCAGCTGTGGGCCCTCCATCTTTAAACTATATTCCTCCTGTCCTACAGCTTTCAGGGGGTCAGCAGCCAGACACCAGTGGCAAGTGGCCAACCCTACCAAGATTTCCAAGAATGGTAAGAGACTTTCAAGGGGGACATTGTGGCAAAAGATGCAGGAAAAGAAATGGTTATGGCTGGAAACCTTTCACCCAAGTCTCCGAAGTAAGCACTGGGGATCAGTCAGAGATAAGCCATCAGGTAACCTAAGTGGGAGGAAAGGGCAGCCTAAGCAGGAACCCAGTGCTGGGTTTGACATTGCCCCTAACCTGTGTGGAGGGACTGACGTATATATGCAACCGACTCATAGCAAGGTGCTCTTAGCTTTAGGAAATCAGTCCTCCATGATGGAATTTCAAGGTAGATACTCTCTGCCTCCCAGTCCAGACCCAACACACAGCCCATGTCCTTCTCTGTAAATTCATATGTATCAAATTGACCCATATTAAATTGCTGTTTTATTAGTTAAAATGGTCAAGTATTGGCAATTTTGCATGGCTCAATTTACTGAATAAAGTATCTTGGATAGGTATTAATCTCCATTCTAAGTTGCTTATTCATTCATTCATTCACTCACTCATTCAACAAACACCTGCGGAGCCAGAGGCTATCTAGACTCTGGGTTTGTTTGTTTTTTTTTTTGAGACAGAGTTTGTTGCCCAAGCTGGAGTGCAATGGTGTCATCTCAGCTCACCACAACCTCCACCTCCGGGGTTCAAGTGATTCTTCTGCCTCAGTCTCCTGAGTAGCTGGGATTACAGGCTTGCACCACCATGCCCGGCTAATTTTGTATTTTTAGTAGATATGGGGTTTCTTCATGTTGGTCAGGCTGGTCTCAAACTCCTGACCTCAGGTGATCCGCCCGCCTCGGCCTCCCAAAGTGTTGGGATTATAGGCTTGAGCCATTACACCTTGCCTAGACTCTGGATTCTGATGATGAATAAGCCACAAACTCTGCCCATAAGTAGCTCAAATACCAGTTGGGGACTGAGGGACCTGGTGGATCAAAGAAAACCCCTCAGAGGAGGTGAGCAGACACCATAGGAGCTGGCTGGGAGGTATAGCCTGCAGAGAGGCTCCTCCTTAAGGACAGGGCTGTTGTCTGACTCCTCCTGTGTCCCAGCACCTAGCATGATGACCAGTACATAGAAGGAACTCAATAAATGGTCAGTGAAGGAATGAGGGAATGAATGAATTAATGAATTTGAACAAGTTCACACTCAGAGAGCTGGCTGCCTCTTGAATTATAGAATCTTAGAGTTGGAAGATCCCTTAGACATGCATTAGCCTGTCAATTTACAGAGTGTGACGCTTAAGCCCAGTGATGTAAACTTCCTGAGGCCCAGCGATGTCAAGATGCGAGTGGGGTAGGAGAGGTCTGCCCCATTGGAAGGCGGATGTTATTACTGGTATTATTTAGAATATCTGGCCCATGATGATAAAATGCAGGCCAGCTTTTACTGAGTTTTGTTACTGTTTTAAAATTCTCTGCTTAACAGTTATCCTCTTTTTTCATTTTTTATTTTATTTTATTTATTTTGAGATGGGGTCTCACTCTGTTGCCCAGGCTGGAGTACAGTGGCACAATCTCTGCTCACTGCAACCTCTGCCTCCCAGGTTCAAGCAGTTCTCCTGCCTCAGCCTCCCGAGTAGCTGGGACTACAGTCACATGCCACCATGCCCAGCTAATTTTTTGTATTTTTAGTAGAGACAGGGTTTCACCATGTTGGCCCAGCTGGTCTTGAACTCCTGACCATAGGTGATCCACCTGCCTCGGCCTCCCGAAGTGCTAGGATTATAGGTGTGAGCCACCATGCCTGGCCATATCACCCTTTTATTGCTTATACAGGACAGATAGCTCTCCCTGCCACCCCTCAACTTGTTGTGCTACAACCAAGGGCCAAGTTGGTTAGGGGCAAGTCTCCTGATTCCTGGTCTGTTGTTCTTTCATTGTACAATGCTGAATCTTAGTGAGGCTTCAGTCCTCACTTAGAACATTTGGAAAAGCATTGACATTTATTTTTGCTGGAGTGAAGTGGCGTTATCATGGCTCACAGCAGCCTCAATCTTCTGGACTCAAGCGATCCCCCCGCCACAGACCCCTGAGTAGCTGGGACTACAGGCTGTACCAGTATACCCAGCTAATTTTGTGAATTGTAGAGATGGGGTCTCAGCACGCCCAGCCAGTATTTATTTCTTTATCTTTTTTTTTTTTTCCCCCATAGAGATGGGGTTTCATTATGTTGCCCAGACTGCTCTCAAACTCTTGAGCTCAAGCAGTCCACCTGCCTTGGCCTCCCAAAGTGTTGGGATTACAGGCAAGAGCCACCATGTCCAGCTGTCATTTGTTTTTATATAAAGAGAAGACACAGCCAGGTGCAGTGGTTTACGCCTGTAATCCCAGCACTTCGGGAGGCCAAGACGGGTTAATCGCTTGAGCCCAGGAGTTCGAGACCAGCCTGGGCAACACAGCGAAACCCTGTCTGTATAAAAGATATCAAAATTAGCTGGGCATGGTGGCGTGTGCCTGTAGTCCCCACTACTCGGGAGGCTGAGGTGGGAGGATCACCTGAGCTCAGGAAGTTGAGATTACAGTGAGCTGAAATCATGTGACGGTACTCTAGCATGGGCAACAGAGTGAGACCCTGCCTCAAAAACAAAAAAGGCACAAAAAATTTACTTATATCCTAATATTTCTGTTTCCATAGAAAATTAGAGTTTGCTAGAAAACTATTAGAAATCACTTTTTTTTTTTTTTTAAGAGACAGAATCTTATTCTGTCACCCAGGCTGGAGTGCAGTGGCACCATCTCAGCTTACTGCAACCTCCGCCTCCCGGGTTCAAGTGATTCTTCTGCCTTAGCCCCCCGAGTAGCTGGGACTACAGGTGCGCACCATCATGCCCGGCTAATTTTTGTATTTACTCCTGATCTCGTGATCCGTCCACCTTGGCCTCCCAAAGTGTTGGGATTACAGGTGTGAGCTACCATACCCGGCCTGAAATAACTTTTTTATGTACTATGTTTTATTATCTATTGCTGCATAACAACAACAACAAAGCCCAAAACCTAATGGCTTAAAATAACAATAGTTTATTATTTCTCGCAATTCTGTGGGTCAGGAATTTGACAGGGTTCCCCTGAGTGGATCTTCTGTTCCACATGGCCACTGGCTAGCATCACTCACTTGTTTGCAGTCAGCTGGAGGTTGGACTGGGCAAGAAGGTCCAAGAAGCCTCTACTTACATGTCTTGTACCTTGAGCTCCTCCACGTGGCCTCTCTTTGCACTTGACTTGTCATCATTCAATAAATAGTCTCACCCAAGCTTCTCTACAGCATAGCAGCTGACTTTGCAAGTGAAAGGTAAAACTACCAGACCTCTTAAAAGTTAGTCCTGACCCTAGGATTGTATCACTTTTCGCTGCTTTCTGTTGATCAAAGAAAGTCACGAGGCCAGCCCAGATTCACTGGGCGGGAAAATAGACTCCAGCTCCTTATAGGAGGTGTGTCAAGGTGGACAGAAGGGAGGGAATTGATGGTGGCCACTGCTGGAAACCATCTATTAGTACATAGGATATAAAACAATGATACCATATTTATTTTTTCCTTAAAAACGTCACCATCCTTTTTTAGCATTAGAGAAAAAGCCATCTCTATCTAAATGAATTTTTCAGACAATTGAAGTTTATTTCTTTAATTTCTTAGTTCTTAAAATTTTAATTATATTGAATGAAAACATTATAGACTTCATGATATTCTAAATATCTATTTTGATTATATTCTAAACATATTCTAACCTTGGTGACAGTGGTATTTTTCTGAACACCTGTTATGGTGAAGCATCATGATACAGTGCTATCTTAAGCTTCTGCTAAGGAGTGTTTGCCCATACAAAGGCCTCTGGATCTTATACTTCAGGGAGCATGTAGTAAATTTTTGTGCCTCCTTCTCACTTTTACACATCTTGCTCCCATCTCCAAACTCCGCATTTGTTGCTTTAATTTGCTGTAGGCTAGGAAATATAATTAACTAAGTTTGTTAGAATTATGTTAAACTTGGGATAAGTAGAGCCAATAGTCTCTTGAATAAAGAGCATAGACTTTCACTTGTTTTACTTTTGCTATTTCCTAAGTATTGTAACCTTTGTTGTAATCTATTTTATTTTCATAGCATCCCCAGTGGTAGGTATTATCGTTCTTATTTTATGGATGAGGAAACTGAAGTGCAAGGTTCTCTTAGTGTTAGGGCGCAGTGTCTCACACCTGTAATCCCAGCACTTTGGGAGGTCGAGGAGGGTGGATCATTTGAGGTCAGGGGTTCGTGACCAGCCTGGCCAACATGGTGAAACCCCGTCTCTACTAGAAATACAAAAATTAGCCCAGTGGTAGTGACACACATCTGTAATCCCAGCTACTCAGGAGGCTGAGTCACGAGCATCTCTTGAGCCTGGGAAGCAGAGGTTGCAGTGAGTCGAGACCATGCTACCACACTCCAGTCTGGGCAACACAGTGAGGCCCTGTCTCAAAAAAAAGAAAGAAAGAAAAAAGAAAAAGATTCTTTTTTTTTTTTTTTTTTTTTTTTTTGGGGGGGGTCCCCCCTTTGCCCCCCCTGGAGTGCAGTGGCCGGATCTCAGCTCACTGCAAGCTCCGCCTCCCGGGTTCACGCCATTCTCCGGCCTCAGCCTCCCGAGTAGCTGGGACTACAGGCGCCCGCCACCTCGCCCGGCTATTTTTTGTATTTCTTAGTAGAGACGGGGTTTCACCGTGTTAGCCAGGATGGTCTCGATCTCCTGACCTCGTGATCCGCCCATCTCGGCCTCCCAAAGTGCTGGGATTACAGGCTTGAGCCACCGCGCCCGGCCAAGAAAAAGATTCTCTTAGGTTAGTCTGAATAACACTTAGACTGGAACCCAAGGGCCATGACTCCTGCCACAAAGATCTGCTGTCTTCATATTCATATAGGACGGGGAGAGTGGATTTTTTAAAAAGTTCTATCTTGTCTGCTTATTCTCCACTTGTACCCTGTCTGGAGTAGGTTCCTGGAGACCAACATTTTTGGGTAAAGACCTCAGATAAGTTGGGCACAGTGGCTCACACCTGTAATCCCAGCACTTTGGGAGGCTGAGGCGGGTGGATCACAAAGTCAAGAGATCGAGACCATCCTGGCCAACATGGTGAAACCCTGTCTCTACTAAAAATACAAAAATTAGCTGGGTGTGGTGGTGCACGCCTGTAGTGCCAGCTACTCGGGAGGCTGAGGCAGGAGAATCTCTTGAACCCAAGAGGCGGAGGTTGCTGTGAGCCAGGATCTCGCCACTGCATTCCAGCCTGGCGAGAGAGCCAGACTCTGTCTCAAAATAAAAACAAAACAAGAAACAAAACAAAAAAAAAGACCTCCAGATAAGAGATGGGTTAGCAGATAGGAAACATGTAAAGGGAAATCCTGGTAGGTCTGGTTATTTCTATATATTTAGCAGGAATAGCTTTGAAAATAGTGTGAGAGTGAAGAGAATGGGAATTCTCTCATCAAAGTACTGAAATCTGTTTATTGCTTTTTAAGCTGCCGACTCTTTGTGACCCTGGAAAACAGAACACAGATGAACAATTTCAGGGCACTCAAGGAGTCAAGGACAGTTTGGGAAGAAGCAGGATCCAAAATACCAGTAGGTGGGTCAACATTTTGTTGTTCTTAATGTCACTATGCCTTTAGACTTCTGCGTGTCTCTGAGGCCACTCGGTGATCTTCATATGTCTAGTGACAAAAGGGGACTGTGAGTGATGAAGAAGAGCAGCATCATAGGAAGTTGAGGAGACATCAAAGCCCAAGTGACTGACAGGTTAATCAGACAGAACTCATCAGTTGTTAGAAGCAAAGTATCTTGCCTTTCCACAACTGCCCAGATAGTTTTTCTTATAAAAACAAACACCAGTTATTCCATTTACCAGTGCTCCAGAAACCAAACTTATTGGAAACCAAGGTTGTTTAAAGTGTCACTGGCTCCAGAGGGAGAGTTGAACAATGTCACTATCACCCTGGGGTGTGTGATTTCCAGCCAAATGAATGAAATGAATTGACTTTAGCACAAATTACTGGAAGAAGAGTATGTGTATGTTTGTATATATATTCATACACATACGTGTATATAATATATTCATACATGTATATATATTCATGCACACATATATGTATCTATTCATGCAAATATATGTATATACACATATTTATGCATATGTATACATACATATATTCATACATACACACACACACATGCTGAGTTTTAAAGAACTTAATTAAAACAGGCCGAGTGTGGTGGATCACGCCTGTAATCCTAGCACTTTGGGAGGCCAAGGTGGACAGATCACTTGAGGTCAGGAGTTCGAGAGCAGCCTGGCCAACATGGTGAAACCCCGTCTCTACTAAAAATACAAACATTAGCTGGGCGTGGTGGCGGGCACCTGTAATCCTACTTGGGGGATGGAGGCTCAATAATCGCTTGAACAGCCAGGCACAGTGGCTCATGCCTGTAATTCCAGCACTTTGGGAGGCCGAGGTAGGTGGATCACAAGGTCAGGAGATCAAGACCATGCTGACTAACATGGTGAAACCCCGTCTCTAAAAATAGAAAAAATTAGCCGGGCGTGGTGGCAGGTGCCTGTAGTCCCAGCCACTCGGGAGGCTGAGGCAGGTGAATGGCATGAACCCAGGAGGCGGAGAGCTTGCAGTGAGTGGAGATCGTGCTACTGCACTCCAGCCTGGGTGACAGAACAAGACTCCATCTCAAAAAAAAAAAAAAAAAAAAAAAGAATCGATTGAACCCGGGAGGCAGAAGTTGCAGTGAGCTGAGATGGTACCACTGCACTCCAGCCTCAGCAACAGAGCGAGACTCTGACTCAAAAAATAGATAAATAAATAAATAAAGAACGAACTTAAGTAAAACAAATTTATTTGGTGTGTGGGAATTTTTTTTTAATTTTAAAAAAATTTATTAAAATTTTTTTTTTGTTTAAATTTAGTTAGGTATTATAAGTAAGGGAATTACTAAAGGGGCAATAAATGTTTTTTTTCTTTCTTTCTTTTTTTTTTTTGAGACGAAGTTTCACTCTTGTTACCCAGGCTAGAGTGCAGTGACGTGATCTTGGTTCACTGCAACCTCCGGCCCCAGGTTCAAGCTGCATCTCTACTGTCTCAGCCTCCCAAGTAGCTGAGATTACAGGTGCCCACCACCACGCCCAGCTAATTTTTTGTATTTTTAGTAGAGGTGGGGTTTCACTATGCCGCCCTGCCTGGGCTTTGAACTCCTGACCTCAGGTGATCCACCCACCTTGGCCTCCCAAAGTACTGCTGGGATCGTAGGTGTGAGCCACCACGCCCAGCCAGTACATGTTTTTCAAGGCAGACTAGTATATCAGTTTTAGGGGTTTTTTTCCTATGGATAAATGGTAGCACTCATCCACAACTTTGAAGTCAGTTCTGGAAAAAAAAAAAAACAAACTTTTTATTCCTCCCCCTAGTGGTGATTGAGACTAATGACGAGTTTGCTGTTTCATGTTGGCAAATATGTACATAAGGGAGAATGAAGGAAAATGTCCAGAGATTTTATTTATTTATTTTTTATATTTGTGTAGTGGAGTTTCACTCTTGTTCTCCAGGCTGGAGTGCAATGGCGTGATCTTGGCTCACTGCAACCTTCGCCTCCCAGGTTCAAGTGATTCTCCTGCCTCTGCCTCCCAAGTGGCTGGGATTACAGACATGCACCACCATGTCTGGCTAATTTTGTATTTGTTAGTAGAGACAGAGTTTCTCCATGTTGGTCAGGCTGGTCTCAAACTCCCGACCTCAGGTGATCCGCCTACCTCAGCCTCCCAAAGTATTACAGGCGTGAGCCACCGCATTCAGCCAGATATTTTAGATCAGTGTATTTTATTCCTATGAAGGGAATAATGAAGAACTACCTAGCTGGCATCAGAGTGTTTGGCACTTACACCACTTATAGAAGCAGATGGGATGACATAGCCATTAGATGACAAAGAAAAACCCGTAATTGTTGTGGCTTCCCCTGCTTGGCACCCTCTTCCCTCAGAAGTACAAAAAACAGACCAAAGAAAAGTTTAACATTTTTCTACCTGTTCATCTAGTCTTTTTGTATGCTTAAAAAAAGTGACAATTATGATATGTGTAGGCAATTTTATATCCTGATTTTTCACTTTACATTAGAATGTAAGCATTACTCTGTGTTATTAAAAAAAAGCAACAACAACAACCTGTAAACTTATTTTGAAATTGATGGGCTGGGCAAGTTGGCTCCCACCTGGAATCCCAGCACTTTGGGAGGCCAAGGCAGGCAGATCACTTGAGCCCAGGAATTGGAGACCACCCTGGGAAACATGGCAAAACACCATCTCTACAAAAAATTAGCCAGGCATGGTGGTAAGCGGCTGTAGACCCATACCCTCCCCTACTTGGGAGGCTGAGGTGGGAGGATCACCTGATCCTGGGGATGTCAAGGCTGCAGTGCCACGATTATGCCACTGCATTCCAGTTTGGGTGACAGAATGAGACTCTGTCTCAAACAACAACAACAACAAAAATAGTTGGATTTCACCTATGGTTGAATTTTAGGTTGCTTCATTCTTTATTCTATTATGAATAGGGACACAGTTACTTGTAAATAATGCTTCGTTTTTGCATTTTGGATTCTTTCCTCAGGATAGATTCTCAGAAGAAGAATTACTTGGTCAAAGGTTTTGAAGATTTTAAGGATAAGGATTCTTTTTTTTACCCCCCTTTTTAAGACAGGGTCTCACTCTGTCGCCCAGGCTTCCTTGCAGTGGCGCAATCTCAGTTCATGTTTTGTTTTGTTTTGTTTTGACACAGAGTCTTGCTATGTCGCCAGGCTGGAGTGCAGTGGCGCAAACTCGGCTCACTGCAACCTCCGCCTCCGGGGTTCAAGTGATTCTCCTGCCTCAGCCTCCTGAGTAGCTGGGATTACAGGCGTGCACCACCATGCCCAGCTAATTTTTGTATTTTTAGTAGAGATGAGATTTCACCACGTTGGCCAGAATGGTCTCAATCTCTTGACCTTGTGATTTGCCTGCCATGGCCTCCCAAAGTGGTGGGATTACAGGAATGAGCCACCATGCCCGGCCAATCTCAGTTCACTTTACGGGGCCAATGTGGGAGGGTCGCTTGAAGTCTGGGAGTTTGAGACCACCCTGGGCAACAAACATAGTGTGACTTCATCCCTACCAAAAATACAAAAATTAGCTGGCTGTGGTGGCAGGTGCCTGTGGTCCCAGCTACTTGGGAGGCTGAGGTGGGAGGATCTCTGGAGCCCGGGAAGTTGAGCCTGTAGTGATCTGTGGTTGTGCCACTGCATTCCGGCCTAGGTGACAGAGTCAGACCCTGTCTCTGAAAAAAATTTATTTTTTAAAAAGGAAGCTGATCAGATCTGCCCTCTCTGATTCAGCAGTCTCTCTGCTTTCTGGTCCAGCTGGGGAATAGGACATTCTGGATAACAGGGAATTCATATCTGTGCCACAGAGCACACACTCTTTTTTCTTTTTTCTTTTTTTTTTGTTTTTTGAGATGAGTCTCGCACTGTCACCCAAGCTGGAGTGCAGTAGCCTGATCTTGGCTCAGTGCAACCTCTGCCTCCTGGGTTCAAGAGATTCTCCTGCCTCAGCCTCCTGAGTAGCTGGGATTACAGGCGCTCGCCACTACACCCAGCGTGTTTTTGTTTTGTGGGTTTTTTTTGTTTTGTTTTTTTTTTGTATTTTTGTATTTTTAGTAGAGACGGGGATTTCACCATGTTGGCCAGGCTAGTCTTGAACTCCTGACCTCGTGATTCACCTGTCTTGGTCTTCCAAAGTGCTGGGATTACAGATGTGAACCACTGCACCCAGCCTACACTTTTTTTTCTTTGGAGATAGAGTCTTGCTCTGTTACCTAGGCTGGAGTGTGGTGGTGTGATCTCAGCTCACTGCAACCTCCACCTCCCGATTTCAAGCAATTCTCATGCCCCAGCCACCTGAGTAGTTGGTATTACAGGCATGCACCACCATGCCCAGCTAATTTTTGTTTTTGTAGTATAGAGTTTTCCCCATGTTGGCCAGGCTCACCTCAACTCCTGGCCTCCGCCTACCCTGGCCTCCCAAAGTGCTGGGATTACAGGTCTGAGCTACCGCACCCAGCCAGATCATGCATTTTTGAAAAGTTAATTGAATAGATGATAAAATGTACATGTTCATGAGATATTTATAAACTTTATTTTTTTTCTGGAGACAGGGTTTCACTATGTTTCACAAGCTGGCCTTGACCTCTGGGCTCAAGTAATCTTCCTGCCTCAGCCTCCCAAATGGCTGAGACTACAGACCTGAGCCACCATGCCTGGCTAGTTATGGGATATTTAGAGGAAAAAAAGACTCCCTTATGTTGCAAATGAGGAAGCCTTGGCCTAGACAGATTGATGTTTGCCAAAGTCAGATAGTAACCTAGTGGTAGGTCAGGTTCTAGAATTCAGTAGGACTAGATTGAAGGTTTCTGAATGTTCTTCAGGATCTCTGATGCCTTAAGACTGTTTTTAACAAATCAGCCAGGCATGGTGGCTCACACCTGTAATCCTAGCACTTTGGGAGGCCGGGGTGGGTGGATCACTCAAGATAAGGAGTTCAAGACCAGCCTGGGCAACATGATTTTCTACTAAAAATGCAAAAATTAGTCAGGCATGGTGGTGTGCACGTGTATTTCCAGCTACTTGGGAAGCTGAGGCATGAGAATCGCTTGAACCCAGGAGGCGGAGGTTGCAGTGAGCCGAGGTCGCACCACTGCACTCCTGGGCAACAGACTGAGACTCTGTCTCAACAACTACAGATGTTAATTGTGTTGTCACAGATATGATGGTGGGCCTGTTACCAGAGAATTCTGATGGAAGGGCAGGAGCAGAACCCTCACCTGAACCATCATCTGTGATTTGTGGCATTTGCAGGGGAGGCTCTGCAACAGCCCAGGGATTGTCTTGTGAAACTGCGCTTCAACTGTGGGTTTCTTCTACCTCTGAAAATCTCCCAAGAGCACTTTTATAATCACAAAATCTAAACTTAGAAACTAAAAATACTCTTAGAGATCTTATAGCTCAGTCCTTTCATTTCTTAGCCGAGGAAAACCTAGAGAGTCCACTGCCCAAGCCAAAGCCACACAGTTTGATAGTGCACTCTTCACTCTGTCAAGCCACTGGCAGGGACCTTCTGCGTCACCCAACTCTCACTGGGATTCTACCAGGTAAGGATCCTTGCAGGCTGGAAACTGGTGGTGGGGCAGGGATGGGGGCGGGTTCTGGCACCCTCTGCTGGTGCAAAGGGGTCAGTGCAACTCTAGGAATGGCTCAGAGAGTAGGAAACAGGTCCTCTGGATGGGCTAGTGGGCTTTCAGTTCTGTCAGGAACTTGAGCAAACTGATGTGTTTGTGTCCACCCTGCTCCCCCTACCTCCAAAAAACCCATGCAATTCAGGATGAGTGTGGATCCTGTTTCTTCTGAAATCTATAATGCAGAGTCCAGAAATAAAGATGATGGAGAGGTACACTTAAAATGGAAAAGTGAGTATAAAGTCATGGGTTTTGTTAGACAAAATGAAATTTAAAGTATATTTCTAATGTGGTTGATATTTCTAAGTATACAACCTATGTTGCACATTTAGAACCATAGCAATGTCCTTCTGAATTTTTTTTCTTTTATTATATTTCATTTTAAAAGCAGGGCCCTTCTGACTATAGACTTCAGAAGGGAAATGCTTTTTTTTTTTTTTTTTTTTTTTTTTTTTTTTTTTTTTGAGACGGAGTCTCGCCCTGTAGCCCAGGCTGGAGTGCAGTGGCCGGATCTCAGCTCACTGCAAGCTCCGCCTCCCGGGTTCACGCCATTCTCCGGCCTCAGCCTCCCGAGTAGCTGGGACTACAGGCGCCCGCCATCTCGCCCGGCTATTTTTTTTATTTCTTAGTAGAGACGGGGTTTCACTGTGTTCGCCAGGATGGTCTCGATCTCCTGACCTCGTGATCCGCCCATCTCGGCCTCCCAAAGTGCTGGGATTACAGGCTTGAGCCACCGCGCCCGGCCCTTTTTTTTTTTTTAATTTCTAGACTTTATAGGAAATATTCTTATTATATAAATGTATATTGTATAAGAAATGTAATAAAACAGTACACAATACAATAAGTCCTATTAATACTGTTAATAGGAAACAACAATGACTTTAAGCAAACTATGACTTTAAGCAAAATGATGTATAACAAAACCAATTTTACCATGGGCTAATTGATATAAACAAGAGTTAAGTTCCTACAGCATATTTCTGGTCACAAATACATCACCATACTTCCAAATAAAGACCAGAACACTTCCAGTATTAAACATTGAAATAAATGTGAGCTATGTACACATTTAAGAGAGATTAATAAAAACAGGTAAGATAAGTAATTACCCATTTATTCTAGTTCAGGGTCACAGGTGGCTAGAACCTATCCTGGCAGCTCAGGGTACAAGGAGGGAACCAGCCCTAGACAGACACCATTCCATTGCAGACTACTCACACACTCCCACTCACACAGACTGGGGCCATTTCGACACACTAGTTCACCTAACGTGCACATCTTTGGGATGTGGGAGGAAACTGGACTACCTGGAAAAAACCCATGCAGATATGGGGAGAATACTTAGGTGCCACACAGACAGTGGCCTCAGCTGGGAATTTTTTTTTTTTCCTCATCAGAATTACAATGAAACAATATTGAATAAAATGACATTATTTGAGGAACTGCTACATAGATATTTACTGTATAGCATTATTAAAGTGGAGAGTATGCAGTGTCACTCTCATATCCTGTGGGCATTATCCTTTGTATCAGTTTTCTCTTATAGGCTTAAAGGATATAATGTCTATTTTTAATACTAGTCGTAAGTGACATTAGCAGAAGTGTTCCACAACTTTTGAAATGAAAACATGCATGTATGTATGCACTCCAAAAATATGAGCTCAGTGTAGTCTGGAAAGACTAGACAAACTCAAATAGAATCCTTTCTATTATTACACACTGGGAACTTTAGATGTCATTTTTCCTGTTAAAATTTCACAGGAAGAGGGTCTATCTGTAAGTTTTTTGCTGTCTTTCACCCTGGAAGTCAGCAACAAGGGTTGTTGTTTGGGATGACTAACTGAAATTCCCTTCTCTCTGTCATCAGTTCTCCCCTCACCTCCCATTCAAGCCAAACAGGGCAAGCTAAGGATGATAACAACTGTAAAAAGGCAATTATTGTTACAGTATGAGTTATAATAGTATTGTGTATTTCTTTTAGATGAAAGCCTGTGTTTCCAGTGTTTACAGTGATGTTTTAAATGCTATTTTCTCTTGTGCCCAGTGGAGGTGAAAGAAATGGCAGAGAAAGCAGCTACTGGACAGCTCACCGTACCTCCTTGGCATCCTCAGAGTAGTTTGACTTTAGAGAGTGAGGCTGAAAATGAGCCCGATGCCCTGCTGCAGCCACCCATTGGGAGCCCTGAAAACACGGATTGGCAGCGAGTTATTGAGTATCATAGGGAAAATGATGAGCCCAGAGGAAATGCCAAGTTTGACAACACGGGCAACAATGACTGTGACAGTGATCAGCATGACAGACAGCCCAGGCCTGGAAGCTTCACCAGTAAGTTCACTTGCGGGAATCAGGATAGGTGAACTCAATCAAGTATCAGTCTGGAGAGGTGGCTCAGCCTGTAATTCCAGCACTTTGGGAGGTGAGGCGAGCAGATCGCTTGAGCCCAAGAATTTGGGACCAGCCTGGTCAACATGATGAAACCTGGTATCTACAAAAAAAAAAAAAAAAAAAAAAAAAAAGCTGGGCATGGTGGCACACGCCTGTAGTTCCAGGTACCCAGGAGGCTGAAGTGGGAAGATCACTTGGACCTAAGAGGTGGAGGTTGCAGTGAGCTGTGATCACGCCACTGCACTCCAGCTTGGGTGACAGTGAGACTCTGTCTCAAAATAAAAATAAAAAAAAGTTATCAGCTCTCAAAAAAGTAAACCTTCCAGCATATTTTTTTGGTTTGGTCCTCTCTACTTTCCTACTTTTCTGGAAACCTTGAATTCCAGGGGAAGGCAGTATAGCCATATATCTCATTGCATTTCCCACAGGCAAACAGATTCAGACACTGATCAGTTTTTATATTACTGAAACAGGCCCCTTTGTCCAAAGGAAGTAAAATAATCATGTACTGACCCTGGTTTTGGCAAGGAATTGAGCCTTCTTTACCTGGGGATAGAGGTGGGCCACCACTGCCTACTGCCCATGTCTCTGCATTGTATTCTAAGCTGGAAATAAATTCTCCCAGAATTTATTTAGAATGTATTCTAAGCTGGCATTAAATTTTCCCTCCAGAGAGTCTATGCTGGAGGAACCTAGAGACACATGACATTTATTGTCATCGGTTTATAGATTTACAGGTTAAAAAAAATGAAGGCCATATATTTTCAGTTGATAATTTGCTTACAATCAGGGCATGGGATATTGTTTCACAGTTGTTTATAAGTTAAAGAAAGATACATCTGGCTGGGCGCGGTGGCTCACACCTGTAATCCCAGCACTTTGGGAGGCTGACACGGGCAGATCACGAGGTCAGGAGATCGAGACCATTCTGGCTAACACGGTGCAACCCCGTCTCTACTAAAAATACAAAAATTAGCTGGGCACGGTGGCGGGTGCCTGTAGTCCCAGCTATATGGGAGGCTGAGGCAGGAGAATGGCGTGAACCCGAGAGCCTGAGCTTGCAGTGAGTGGAGATCGCGCCACTGCACTCCAACCTGGGTGACAGAGCGAGACTCTGTCTCAAAAAAAAAAAAAAAAAAAAGAAAGATACATCTAAAATTGTCATTTGTCTTAGGCAGAAAATCTATTGACTTGGGTATTGTTTGTATTTAGAATCTCTTTCTTGTCAAGCGTCACTCGCGAATGGGTGGGCACATGATCCAGGGCTGCATTTTGAGGTCAGGCTAAACTAACAGTCTCTACTCTCTGGACTGAATGTAAGGTATGGGATATGGCCACTCTTGGCAGAATATGTATACATCTCTTCTCTCATGCCACCTTTATGCTCTTCCATGTTGTCTGAATATCACTGAATAACTTTGGCCCTGACTGTGTTACAATCATTAGGTATCAGGCACCCATCTCCCAGACAAAAGGAACAACCAGAATATAGTGAAGCCTTTCAAGCAAGTTCTGACGCATTGGTGACTGTTGAGAAATCTTACAGTGTAAGTAATACTGCCTGGAAAGCCAAGTCGAACCCAAGGATCTAATAAGATAGATCTGAGTTGTTATGTGTTATGACACCAAAATAATATCTATAGTAGTTATTTTTGGCTGGAGCATGTGCCTTCATGTCACTGACATGAATAAAATAATCTTTCCTCCTGTCTGATACTTTTTAAAAAGTCAGTTCAACTCAGTGAATTGTGTATCCTGGAGATTGGGAGAGTACAGAAAAGTGTCAGATTCAGCTTTTGCACGTGAGTTTCTGATATAGTTGGGTAAACAAAACTGGAGCAAAGCTCCTTCCCCAGCAGATGACTGAGGTCAGTTAGGAGTAGGAAAAGCAAGGGCAGGGTTGCTATGAGAGTACCTTCACCTGGAATATCCTCTGAGGGCCAGACTCAGCTCCCAGCTCAGTGGAAGTGATGTGTTTGTGCCTGACAACTGCGCCTCAGCAGGATCCATTTGCATTTCCACTGCAGTTACAGCCTTGCTTCAGGGGTTTGACACACTCTAGGCCATAGCGCAGCCAGACTAAGAAACCAAAAGTTTTTTATTGTCATTGATGTGGGATTGCAATCATTTAAAGAATATAGACAGCAATTGAGAATGATACAATATATGAATACAATAGTGATAAAATGTAAGGTCTTTTGACCTATTATATTTAATTATGGCATACGAACCATTCATAAGATCAGCTTATTCTTTCTCTGACTTGAGGGCTGGAAGAACAGTCATATTAAGCATACTGGCTGAGCTGGAGAAGCAGGCCTAGGCAGAAAAGTGGGGAATGTCTGCAGGAGGCCAGGACTCAAATTCAGTTTGATGAGAGGTAAAGAGGAGCAGCTGTTAAGTGCACAGGAAGGGAAGCGTGTGGCAAAAAGCAGTGTCCGAGGAAATTAGTCACAAAATCTCTGCCAAGAGATCACTGAAGGTTGGGTGTAGTGGCTCACACCTATAATTCCAGCACATTGGGAGGCTGAAGCAGGAGGATCGCTTAAAGTCGGGAGGTCAAGACCAGGCTGGGCACCATAATATGACCCTGCCTACAAAAAATGTAAAAATCAGCTGAGCACAGTGGCTCACTCCTATAATCCCAGCACTTTGGGAGGCCAAGGTGGGCAGATTGCTTGAGTCCAGGAGTTCGAGACCAGCCTTGGCAACATGGCGAGGCCCCATCTCTACCAAAGATAGAAAGGTTAGCTGGATATGGTGCATGCCTGTAGTCCCAGCTACTTGGGAGGCTGAAGTGGGAGGATCACCTGAGCTTGGGGAGGTTGAGGCTGCAGTGAGCCATGATCATGCCACTGCACTCCAGCCTAGGGGACAGAGTGAGACCCTGTCTAAATAAAATAAAATAAAAATTAACCAGGCATGATAGTGTGCACCTGTAGTCTCAGCTACTCGGGAGGCTGAGGCAGGAGGATCACTTGAGCCTAGGAGTTCGAGGCTGCAGCGAGCTGTCATTGCGCCACTGTACTCCAGCCTGGGTGACCAAATGAGACCCTGTCTCAAAAAAAAAAAAGACTGAAGTGAGCCGTTTGTTTGGCCATATGGTAATCAGGTCCTGAATATTGCAAAATAAGCAGGAAAAAAGGGATGGAACAGAGATGCTATAGAAATAAATTTGCAGGCAGGTCGCGGTGGCTCACCCCTATAATCCCAGCACTTTGGGAGGCCGAGGTGGGAGGATCATTTGAGATCAGGAGTTTGAGACCAGCCGTGCCAACATGGTGAAACCCCATCTCTACTAAAAATACAAAAAGTAGCCAGGCGTGCTGGCATACACCTGTAATCCCAGCTACTTGGGAGGCTGAGGCAGGAGAATCACTGGAACCCCAGAGGCGGAGGCTGCAGTGAGCTGAGATCATGCCACTGCACTCCAGCCTGGTTGACAGAGGAAGACTCTGTCTCAAAAAGACACAGAAATTTGCAGGCTGGGCGTGGTGGCTCACGCCTGTAATCCCAGCACTTTGGGAGGCTGAGGCAGGCAGATCACAAAGTCAGGAGTTCAAGACCAGCTTCGCCAACATAGTGAAACCCGTCTCTACTAAAAATACAAAAATTAGCCGGGCATGGTGGCACACACCTGTAGTCCCAGCTACCCAGGAGGCTGAAGCAGGAGAATCACTTGAACCTGGGAGGTGGAGGTTGCAGTGAGCCGAGATCATGCCTCTGCACTCCAGCCTGAGTGATAGAGCGAGACTCCGTCTCGGAAAAATAAATAAACAAATATAAATTTGCTGCTTTTTACTATTTTATTTTTATTATTGAGAGTACATTGCTGTTTTTAAAATGCTTCTTCATTTGCCTTTAACCTACAATACGCAAGGGACTCACAGGTTCTGAGTAGCCACAGCCTCTTCATCTGTAAGATGATGCCAACACACGGGCTATGTCTCTGCCTATGAGGGATCAGGGTGTTTAAATTCAGTACTCAACTTGAGTTGACTAGGGCCTTTCTCCTTATTTAGAATATTAGAATAGGACGGTCACTTCATCTCCACCCATTCTGCAGATGATGCTGCTGAGGCTCAGGATTAGCATTCCTTCATGCTACTCCAGGCAGTTCACAGCTGCTTTTCCCCACCAGGAAGGGAAGGCAGAGGCACATGTACAAAGAGGTAGGGAGAGTCAGCTCAGAGTGTCACACTGACTGCTGGGTAGTGTTAGGTAACCCCGTTGTTAACACCGCATCCAACTATAAAGCGATTTGGTTACAATGAACAGCAACTTAAAAGTGATTTCCTACATTATTAATAGCATCAGTCCATGCAATCAACTTGTTCACCAGAGTCTTCTGAGGACATAACAGATGAATTTTTAACTCCAGACGATGAATATTTTTACTCCTCGACTGCTCAAGAAAACTTAGCTCTAGAGGTAAAAAACGCAGTTCAGGGTAAAGTACATTTTCACCTTTCTCCATTGCCTTATTTCTTTTATTGAGAAAAATAGCTTACATATCAAAGTATATAATGTGTACCAGGGTTTTTTATACCTTTTTTGGTGTCAGGAGTGTGATATGAACCTATGCGCTCATATGTGTTTTGAAAAAACGTCTGAAAGATTTTTTATTTTTGAGGATGGGAGGTCATGTGCAGTTTCTCCCCAAATTTGGTTACTGCATTTATACAGCACTTTGTACTTTTTTTTCAAAACATTTATTTATTTTTTTAAATTTTTTGAGACAGTCTCACTCCATCATCCAGGCTGGAGTGCAGTGGTGTAATCTTGGCTCGCTGCAACCTCTGCCTCCCAGGTTCAAGCGATTCTCCTGCCTCAGCCTCCTGAGTAGCTGGGATTACAGGTGTGCGCCATCACACCCAGCTAATTTTTGTATTTTTAGCAGAGATGGGGTTTCACCATGTTGGTCGGACTGGTCTTGAACTCCTGACCTCGTGATCCGCCCGCCTCGGCCTCCCAAAATGCTGGGATTACAGGTGTGAGCCACCGTGCCTAGATCAAAACATTTTTATTCATGCTACCTAATTCACATATTCTTCCTATTGGGAATGGACGAGGCTATCATTCCTGTCTCTGAGGAAGACTGGTGTTCTGCAGATGTACGGAATTAATTAACTCCAGCCTGACAAGCTTTAGTGATGGGAGAGCCAAGATTGAGGCAAGGGTTCAGCAACAAATATGAGACTGTCCAATATATCAAGTTTTCTTGGGAATCTGCCTAGCTTTTACAAGAACCTGCTGTACAGAGTATTTTCATTTCTAAAATGAATTTTGTTGGATTCTCTTATTTACTTATTTTCTACCCTACCTCCCTGCTAACCTGGCACCTTTTTGGGATCTTTTACCAATATGAAAGGTGGGGTGGAGGAAAGGGAGGATTGTATGTGTCAATCACAGTATTTGACTGATAAGAATTCTAGGATGCATCACAAAGATATAATTTCAGGCCAGGCGCAGTAGCTCACGCCTGTAATCCCAGCACTTTGGGAGGCAAAGGTGGGTGGATCGTGAGGTCAGAAGTTCAAGACCATCCTGGCCAAGATGGTGAAACCCCATCTCTACTAAAAATACAAAAATTAGCTGGGCGCAGTGGCAGGTGCCTGTATTCCCAGCTACTCGGGGGGAGGCTGAGGCAGGAGAATTGCTTGAACCCGGAGGTCAGAGGTTGCAGTGAGCTGAGATCGTGCCACTGCACTCCAGCCTGGGCAACAGAGTGAGACTCCATCTCAAAAAATATATATATAATTTCAGCTTGGTGTGGTGGCTCATGTCTATAATCACAACACTTTAGGAGGCTGAGGTGGGAGTATTGCTTGAGCTCACGAGTTTGAGAACAGCTTGAGCAACATAGCAGAACCTTGTTTGAAAAAAAGGAAATGAAACATTACTAGTCCCCAAAAGACCCCTTGTGCTTCCCCCATCCAGTCACTGCCTCTTCCAAAAGGAACCATCATTCCGACTTCTTACCTCATAGAGTAGTTTCGCATACCAGGCCAGCTTTTAAACCTTATTTAGCTCTTTTGATAAAGCTCCCAAGAACCAAAACATCTTTGTTGGAAGATTGGGATGAACAGGGATAGTGATATAAGGTGGGGGAGTCACATAATTCCTCTTCACAATGGGAGGTGAGGGAGGACTTACTGAGGAGGGACATATGGTACAAATAAGTACTTAATGTCTAGGAAGCAAGTTTGTACTTTTTCTATAAAGACGCAGGGATCTTATGAAGATTTTCAAGATTTAAGAACATCAAGAAATTATTGACCTTTTAATATGTCTGCCTCCAGTGAACCTCCTTTCTTTTGTTCATTTTTAGACCTCGAGTCCCATAGAAGAGGACTTTGAAGGAATACAAGGTGCATTTGCCCAACCTCAAGTCTCTGGTAATACGGAAGATTCCTTGAGAATCATCTCCCTTCACTTTCTTCTGTTGGATCACAGATGTTTAGAGCTGGGGGGATCCTGAGGGACAGCCTCGTCCAAACCTTTCATTATATGGTTGAGAAAACCAAGGTTCAATGATTTCTCCTCAATAGAACAAATCCCTTGCTCCTCACCAACTTCATGACATCCATGTGTTGTATTATTTATACCTCCCCTTGCGTTTTTATAGCGTATGTTGTTGTAGTCACTGCTTTTTCCCCCTTTGGTCTCTCAAGCTTTCAGGCTCCTTGGTGTGCCACATAACAAGTGCACAGTTATCTTTGCTAAGCTGACCTGGGGGATTTGCCCAAGCTACATAGCTAGTTTTTGACATAACAAAATTAGAACTAGGTTTCCATGTATTTCTTCTCCCCAGAAGGCAGTGTCACCAGCATTTTCCTTTGCTTGCTTAGCATCTTAGCAAAGAGTTAGTAACAGCTAACAATGCAGATTCAACTTAACATCTACCACTTGGGAGGCCTTGGGTTCTGTATAACTTAGCAGGGGCTTTCTATTAGGTGAGAAGGTAACCTTGGATCCGTAGCCAGGGATGTGTCACCAGACAGACATAAGTTAACTGTTGGCTTTGTTACATTTTTAGAATTGTGTACTCTTGTTCTTTTAAGGTATGCACTCATCTATTTTAAAACTAGGGTTATCCACCTACCAACCTGTGTAACTGTCCATGGTCATGTCTCAACCCTGTAAGCCTAAAGAAGGTGGGGTTACGAACTTACTCGCTTCCTCCACTGCATACTCCAGCTTCCAACTGTAACCTTGTGTAGGCCCCTGCCAGAGTTGGAAGTGTTTTAAGAAGCTGTAAGGTTTTAGATGAACAGTTAAAGTCTCAGCATAATATGTATTGAAAGTCTCCAGAGCCTTGGGTCACCCACCTCTTCCTGCAGAGCCTTTTTTGGACCTGCCTTGTATGTGGCCACTTAACTTGTATTTGGAGGTGAGTTGAGTGGGATGGAAAAGTTTAGGGCAGACAGGTCAGATAACCAGAGTTAGTTTGATACAGACATCTAAAGTATGTGAAAAAGTCTCTGATTTCTACTCCATTCACTTCTTTCTGCCCCTCTCTACCCCCTTTTCCATCTAGTGCTCTGATGTATTTCGCCTTCCACATCAGAGGATACAACAGGGGTACAGGATGCAGTGTGCTAGGTTCCAAGCCCCATTCTGCCGCTGACTTTTTCTGCATAAACTTCAGCAAGTCACTTCACCCCAGGGCCCCACTTTCGCCTGGTATAAAGTAAAGGAGAGGGTCTGACTCTAAAGTCTCTAAGCTCTAAATGTTGCTTATTAGGAATTAGTTTATGCTTTCTGGATATTTATCATTTTAAAAGAGGGTCAGAGGAAGAGGAACCCCTAATGTCTCTCCACTGGTGGAGTTTCAGAGCTACTTGGTAGCTGTGAAAGGTGGCATTGTTCTGGTGGGCCTTTATAGTGTCTACCAGACCACCTGGACCTAAGGAATGGGATGGGGGTGGGGGAGTCATGGGCATTTGGAAACAGGGCTGGATGCTCCATCTGCCCCCTTTTTTATTAACTAGGACAGTACAGTGGTGGAAAGGAAAATGGATACTGGCCCTGCCTGCCTGGAGGTCTGCGAAGCAAAGGATGCTCCGTCTGCCCCCTTCTCTATAAGCTAGGACAGTACAGTGGTGGGAAGGAAAATGGATACTGGCCCCACCTGCCTGGAGCAAAGCATCTTACTGAGAATTGGGGAGGAGTAACTTCAAATAACTTGATGCCAAGGAGAACAGAAGACTGTTGAATTAGCTCCTCAGTACTCAAGACTCCACCCCTGCCCCTACTCTTTAGGTGGTGTTTGATGGCCAAGTGGCATAGTTAAAGTTCGGGACTGTTTAGTTAACAAACAGTTCTTGTTTTCAACGCCCCCTGCTGTCTGTTCACAGGAACCCGGTCAGTTTGCCTTCTTAAAAGGACAAAACAACGTTTGTCTCCAGAAATAACTGTGGTTATAACTGAAAGGCCAGTAAATAACTTGATTGTATTCTGAGTGTCAGAATATAGTTCTGTGCTCTGAGCAAGGAAAATAAACTTTCAGAGCAAAAACCTCTTCTACAGTACTCAATCCAAACCCAATTAGGGCAGCACTTTGTTTATCCGGATTATTTCTAATTCTGGACCAGACAAAGGGACATTCTAGGGAATGATGATAATAATTTGGCTTGACAAAGATCAGTTAAAAAAAAAATTATTTTATGCTTTCAGGTGAGGAAAAGTTCCAGATGAGAAAAATTCTTGGAAAGAATGCTGAGATTTTGCCCAGGTCTCAATTTCAACCTATACGAAGGTATGGGCTGTTTTATCTTATGCGGTTTCAGACTCATAGATGTGGTGTTAAATGGTGATAATGCCCCGTGTTTATATATTGCTTGTCTTCAAATGTATTAGCTACTATCTTATCAAAGTTAGCTTTGGGCAGCTTAGCTTTGTTAGGACTTGTGCAGTACAATTTGAGGGGTAGAGTCATCACCTTTACTTAGATCCTGACTCTGACTTTCTGTTCATGTGACCTTGTCAAGGTTCTCAGCCACTCTATTCTATTTTCCCATCTGTGAAGTAGGGATAAGAATCCTTACTGAGAATGTTGACAATAGGAACTTAAAGTAATAATATAACTCCTGGGCATTTATCCCAGAGAGATGAAAATTTACATTTACACAGAAATACATATGGGAACATTTATAACAAATTTATCCATAATATCTCCACACTGGAAACCCAGATGTCCTTCACCAAGTAAATGATTAAACAGACTTTGGTACATCCATACCATTGAGTGCTACTCAGCAGTGAAAAGGAATAAACTATTGATACATGCAACAACTTGGCTAAATTTCCAGAGAATTATGCTGAGTAGGAAAAGCAATCCCAAAAAGTTATTTACTGTGTGATTCCATTAATATAACATTCTTGAAATGATGAAATTATAAAAATAAAGAACAAATGAGTGGTTGCCAGCGGTTAAGGAAGGGGTGGGGAAAGGAGGGAAGTAAGTATAGCTGTAAACCAGAAATATGAGGGTGGTAGAAATGTTCTGTATCTTGACTGTATCAATGTCAATATCCTGGTTGTGATACTGTCCTATAGATTTGCAAGATGTTACCATTGGGATAAAGTGGGCAAAGTGTTTTTTTTTTTTTTTTTGAGATGGAGTTTCACTCTTGTTGCATGATCTCAGCTCACTGCAACCTCCACCTCCCGGGTTCAAGCGATTCTCCTGCCTCAGCCTCGCAAGTAGCTGGAATTATAGGTGCATGCCACCACACCTGGCTAATTTTGTATTTTTAGTAGAGATGGGGTTTCACCATGTTGGCCAGGCTGGCCTCAAACTCTTGACCTCAGGTGATCCACCTGCCTCGGTCTCCCACAGTGCTGGGATTACAGGCGTGAGCCACCACACTCAGCCGGTAAAGTGTATTTCTTGCCTGTGACTCTACAATTACCTCAAAAGAAAAGTTTAAATTAAAAAATTCATAGTTGATATAAAGTATCTGGCACAATAACATTCAATTTATTTTCTTCTCTCTGGGCCTCAATTTCCTTAATTATAATTATTACAGCTAGTATTTCCTAAATATCTAGCATATGCCAGGCACTGTTTCATTGTCTAATTTAATCCACATTAACAACCCCGTGAGGCACATACTATTGCCTCCATTTTGTCAATAAGGAAAGCAAAGTTCAGAGAGTTTAAATATTTTTTTCTGAGGTCACACAGCTAGTCAGTCAGGATAGACTAGATTATGCTATATATAGTAAACAACCCCCAAATTTTAGTGGTTTAAAACGGGTTTCTTCTTTGCTCCTGCTTCATTTCCGTGGCTCATGGCTTGGCCAGGAATGTTCTGTGCTGTATTACCTTCTATCAGACTTAGGCTGAGGGAGGCCCCGTTTTTGTGCTTCCTTCATTGCTAAGGCAGGAAAAATGGAAAATGGTGAGTTGTGCACTGGCTGTTAAAGTTTCTGCCCAGAAGTGACTCATCGCTTTCACTCGTATTTTATTGGTTAAAACAAGTCCTGTGGTCATTTATGTAAATCAAGAGGGCCAAAAAGTGCTGTTCTATTATGTGCTTAGAAGGAGAAACAAACATTTTTGGAAACAGAATAAAGTCACAACTCAACCCCAAATCCGTGATCTTTCATTTATATCATTGGTCTCACAGGATTTTTGCAAGGATTAAAAATGTGAAGGTCAGGCACGGGGGCTCACGCCTGTAATCCCAGCACTTTGGGAGGCCAAGGCAGGCGGATCATCTGAGGTCAGGAGTTTGAGATCAGCCTGATCAACATGGAGAAACCCCGTCTCTACTAAAAATACAAAAAATTAGCTGGGCGTAGTGGCGCATGCCTGTAATCCCAGCTACTTGGGAGGCTGAGGCAGGAGAGTCGCTTGAACCCAGGAGGCGAAGGTTGCTGTGAGCCGAGATCGTGCCACTGCACTCCAGCCTGGGCAACAAGAGCGAGACTCTGTCTCAAAAAAAAAAAAAAATGCGAAAACATATGGAAGGATTTAGCATGGGATCTGCCTTATAGTTAATGTTCAGTGAGTACTGAAATTGAATCTTAAGTATTGGTTAAAGTAGAAACGGGTCAAGTTTATCTTCACTATTCTGGCCATTTTTTGGTACAAGCCTCTCTGGCCTCTCCTAGTACACTATACCAGGAAGCTTCTTACAGGTGCTAAGGCCTCGTGGCTGTGCCCCTTTGCTCCAATATCTCACCTCCCAGCAAAGTTCCTGTGCTCTGTTGATTTTCTCATGAACTTGCTCACGGTCATATAGAGTCTTTAACTGATTTCAGAGCTGACCCTTAGAGAGTATTTATTCAATCTCTGGAGAGAAAATTGAGGCCCAGGCCCAGACACTCAGAGAACTTACAGCTAGTAGTACAGCCAGAACCAGAACTCACACTTTTTTTTTTTTTTTCTTTTTCTTTGGAGATGGAGTCTCACTCTTGTTGCCCAGGCTGGAGTGCAATGGCGCGATCTCAGCTCACTGCAACCTCTGCCTCCTGGGTTCAAGCGATTCTCCTGCCTTAGCCTCCTGAGTAGCTGGAATTACAGGTGCATGCCACCACGCCCAGCTAATTTTTGTATTTTTAGTAGAGACGGGGTTTCACTATGTTGGCCAGGATGGTCTCAATCTGTTGACCTCGTGACCCACCTGCCTTGGTCTCCCAAAGTGCTGGGATTACAGGCATGAGCCACTGTGCCCAGCACAGAACTCACACTTTCTACTCCTGAGCGTAGTGCCCTTTCCTCTGCGTCTCACACTGGGCTGATCAACTGGTTCCTTGTACCAAGTTAGTGTACTTTGTTCACAGAGGGGATTTATGTAATTTTCTTACTTTCTTTCTCACAGTACTGAAGATGAACAAGAAGAGACATCAAAAGAGTCACTAAAGGAACTGAAAGAGAAAGACATGTACGATCACCAAAGAGAGTGTCTAGGGATGCTTGTGTAAAGTCTTGGTTTTAAGGGAATAGTATATTCTTGTTTGTAAGAATCTTTCCATTTTTATGTGTAGACTTAATGTGAGTATGCTGCTTCTTTCACCAAAAAGTTGTTATCAAATTGGTGATGTGATTTATAACTAATAGCAGCTTACATTCAAGGAAATGTAGTGACGATAATAATAAGTTTATGCTTAAGGTAGGTTAAATCTGTTTTCCACATAAATATCCTGGAAATATGGAATATTTCATCTATGTAAATAGTTTATTTTAAGCTGCTGATATGTTTAAAGTTACAATATCTGGCAAAGAAAGTCTCTATGGTGCCAGGTGTGGTGGCTCACGCCTGTAATCCCAGCACCTTGGGAGGCCAAGGCGGGCTGATCACCTGAGGTCAGGAGTTTGTGACCAGCCTGGCCAACATGGTGAAATCCCATCTCTACTAAAAATACTAAAATTAGCCAGGCGTGGTGGCACACGCTTGTAGTCCCAGCTACCCGGGAGGCTGAGGCAGGAGAATCACTTGAACCCAGGAGGTGGAGGTTGCAGTGAGCCAAGATCGTGCCATTGCACTCCATCCTGGGTGACAAGAGCAAAACTCCGTCTCAAAAAGAGAAAAAAAAAAAAATCTCTGTGGTAATAAAGAATATTTTTTAAAAAGTTACAATCTCTTTTAAATATGTTCTCTAATATTCTCTTTAAGATATATAAGATGTTCTAAGATATTCTCTAATTCTGGCCTGTTGCCACATACAAATTTTGCTAAGAATATACTTAAAAAATACTTGTCAGGAATATATTGTTTGATTTTTCTAGCCATCTTCTCATCATTATTGTGTGCTCTTAATTCTTTAGATCATTGACAGACATTCAAGACCTGTCTAGTATCTCCTATGAACCAGACAGCTCTTTTAAGGAAGCTTCATGCAAAACACCCAAAATAAACCATGCACCTACCAGTGTCAGCACTCCACTCAGCCCAGGTAATCACAGGGAAAAGAAGTGTTTGGGGAGAAGAACTTACAGCCCCAGCCCATTGGCTCTGGGAAGCCAAGCTGTGGGATCACAGCTGATGGCTGTGTTGTCACAGTGCAAAGGTTTTTCCTTAGGGCCAAAGCTGGATAATCCCATTGTAGGCCAAGGGGGCAGGGTGATGGTGGTGGTGATTATTGGGCAGCCATTAGGAGGTTTTGGTTAGAACTGCAGTGGTAAAGCCATGCAAATACTAGGTCTCCTCTAAGTGCTACTGAATTTAGAACAAAAACATTGAGCTTTGTAGAGTTTGCAACTTAAAACAGTACCTTGTGCTTAAATTTTATATAGTTCTTAAGTCCTGCAACCATATGCAACCAGCATCAAATATCCTGTCTTTAGTGGCCTTACTTCTAATATATTTGTGGTTTAAAAAATCTCCCTTTATTTTATTTTGATAAAGTTTAGAGGACAAGTTTAGAGACTATTATTTTTTATATCATGAGGAGCTGTGTCAATGATTATTTCAGTAATTTTTTTTTTTTTTTTTTTAAAGACAGAGTCTCATTCTGTCAGGCTGGAGTGCAGTGGTGCAACCTCGGCTCACTGCAAGCTCTGCCTCCCGGGTTCACGTCATTCTTCTGCCTCAGCCTCCTGAGTAACTGGGACTACAGGCGCCCGCCACCACACCCGGCTAATGTTTTGTATTTTTAGTAGAGACGGGGTTTCACCATGTTAGCCAGGATGGTCTCAATCTCCTGACCTCATGATCCGCCCCCCTTGGCCTCCCAAAGTGCTGGGATTACAGGCGTGAGCCACCGCACCTGGCCTTATTTTAGTTATTAGAAATTTGGAAAATCCTTAGTATAGGTATAAGTTTGTGGGTTTGGATGTTTTCTTTTGTTTGTTTTTTTAATATAAAGGATTCATTTCTGCACATCATATTGGGGCAGAAAAAAACAAAAACGAATGGAAAAAGGGAAAAAAGAGAAATAATATAAAGGATTCAGACAGTAACCTCCTGCTTTTCTCCAACAGGGTCAGTTTCTTCAGCTGCCAGTCAGTATAAAGACTGCATTGAAAGTATCACATTTCAGGTTAAGACAGAATCTGCCTCTTGCTGGAACAGTCAAGAATTTATTCAAACTTTGTCTGATGAATTTATAAGTGTCCGAGAGAGAGCAAAGAAACTGGATTCTCTCCTTACTGCCTCTGAAACTTGCCCTTCAAGACTGCCTGGTCTTGTAAGTATATCAATTTCACGTTACAAACTCATGGAGTCAGCCCAAAGGGCCAGTGACCCAAACTGCCAAGATTTCTCCAAATTCATTAAGAAGGGAAGAAATAAGCTGGGTCCTCTCCTGGGTTCCCTGGGACTCCTCTCTTGAGTCTATATTATGGGAGGCTTAAGTTTTGCTTCCTCCTTAAAGCCTCTCCTGGTTACTTCCCTGAGAGTTTTGATCGATCTCTACTGTTCCCTGAACTCCTGAACTAATAACCTGCAGGAAAAACACTTAATGGTATACTGCCTTCTTCTCCTCTTCTACTTCTTCCTCCTTTTTTTTTTTTTTTTTTTTTTTCTTTTCCTCTCCCTTTCTCATATGTGTAGCCTGTTCAGGAAAACTACAAGTTCTGGCCAGGCACGGTGGCTCAAGCCTATAATCCCAGCACTTTGGGAGACCGAGGCAGGCAGATCACTTGATTTCAGGAGTTTGAGACCAGCCTGGGCAGCATGACGAAATCCTATGTCTACGAAAGATACAGAGAATTAGCCGGGACATGGTGCCATGTGCCTGTAGTTTCAGCTACACAGGAGGCTGAGGTGGGAGGATTACCTGAGCCCAGGAGGTCGAGGTTGCAGTGAACTGTGATTGCACCACTACACTCCAGCCTGGGCGACAGAGTGAGACCCTGTCTCAAAAAAAAAAAAAAGAAAGAAAGAAAAGTACAAGTTCCTTTATGAAAAATTGTCAACTTTTTTGGCATTTGGCTCAAAAAAGGTCTCACTTTGAAGTAGGGAAATGACAAGGAATTTTATGTGTTCATTTAACAAACCATTAATTGGGGAAATTCTAAGTGCCGGGCACCATGTCAGGCCCTCTTCAAGGCATCCCAGTGTCAATAAGACATAATCCCTACCTCTAAGGAACTCACTGTCTAGTGAGAAAGACAGGCCTGATGTAACACAGCGGTAAGTACTGAGTGCTGAGGAGGCAGTCAGGGATAAGAAGGCTTCCCAGGCTGGATGTGGTGGCTCACACCTGTAATCCCACCACTTTGGGAGGCTGAAGTGGGTGGATCATTTGAGGTCAGGAGTTTGAGACCAGCCTAGCCAACATGGTGAAACCCCGTCTCTACTAAAAATGCAAAAAAAAAATTGGCTGGGCGTGGTGGTACACACCTGTATTCCCAGCTACTTGGGAGGCTGAGGCAGGAGAATTGCATGAACCCGGGAGGCGAAGGTTGCAGTGAGCTGAGATTGTGCCACTGCACTCCAGCCTGGGCAACAGAGTGAGACTCCATCTCAAAAAAAAAAAAAAAGAAGGCTTCCCAGAGGAGGTGACATGTGAGTGAGTTTGACTTAATCAACAAAACAACTAGAAATGACTGAGCTGCATGCATATGCCTTTTTAGCTCAACACACATGACAGTTACCATGTTTATCTCTTATAGAAAAGATTGTCTTCATTTATTGGGGCTGGATCCTCCAGCCTTGTTAAGGCATGTGACTCATCACCACCCCATGCCACCCAGAGAAGGAGCCTGCCTAAAGGTACCCTGTGTTTAATATCAAAATAGAAGTTTATAATCTAGGAGGCTTAAATTGATGCTTATCAATCTTTGATGCCACAATAGGTTCAGACAGAAATGCTGTTTTCCCCATGATTATAAAAGTAAAACACACTCATTGTAGAAAACTTGGAGAATAAATAAAAGCTTAAAAAAGAAGGTGACTATACTTTTTTAACCTCACGTACTTTTTTTTGCATATCTTTTAAATGTTTTTATAAATATATAATAATGTGTTTTAGCATAGTGAGATCATATTGTGTATCAGTTCTGGACTGCTTTATTCCCTTGATATATTTTGAGGCTTTTCCCTTGTTATTAAAAATTGCTCATAAATATATTTAGTAGTTATAGTCCATTCTACTTGTTGCTTAACCATTTTCTTACGTGTAAGATTTATATCATTTTCCACTTTTTGCTCTTTGTACATAATTTTTTATCTGTACCTCCGATCCTTTCCTTAGGATAGATTCTTAGAAGACAGTTTCCAAATCACGAGGTCTGAGAATATTAGCAGTCTTGAGGCATATTACCTTTATTACTTTAATTTTAATGTCTTCTGTCTTTGGTATAACTCTTGGAATTTCCCTCAGGGGGATAGAGATTTTGTAAATTATGTTGAGGTTTGGTTAATGTTATTATAATTGAGCACTTGGGGCAAGACCCAAAGTATGATTGCCTCTAAATCCCCTGGCCTGATAATATTTAGTTAAAGGCCTCCTACTTTGTGCTTTTGTTCATTTTGGCTGGTCCAGAACCTCTGTATTCCTCCAGCAGCCCTGGTCCAGATTGAGCCACTTAGTAAGAATTTGTAAAATATCCTTAGGAAGAGAGGGGCATCGATCAAGCAGTACCAGGGTAAGGGCTGATGTAGGAAAGGAAAGGGATTGAGGTAAAAGTGGGGAGTAAAGACCATTCACATGTTAGGAGGTCTCTACTGGAACTATTATGTAAGAGGTTTCCTTCCTCCTTAGTTTGTTTCATCATTGAGAGAAATCCTCAGTCAAGTCTATGTGAGAGCCTAGAAAAATTCAGTTCAGGTCCAGAGAGGTGTTAAGACATTTTCCCTTTTGCCTTTTTTAAGAACTAGTAGAAGCCTTCTCACAGCATCACATTGATGAGCTGCCGCCACCATCTCAGGAACTACTTGATGAAATTGGTAAGAGACGTTCAACACAGAATATACTTCTCGGCCCTGTTAGTTATGTCACTGACCACAATATGGTGTCTTTGTCTCAAGTATGAACACTAGTATCAAAGGCTCTGTGACAGCCTGGTTGAATATAGGAAGGGGCAGTTTTCCAAAATTTAGGAAGGGGCAATTTTCCAATAAAATGAGCCACAGCCTGGCCAGGATGATTGGCTTGTATCAGTTGTCATTTTGTTACTTAAAGGACTTATGTTGATGAATCTAAGGGGAAATAACATTCAAGGGGTTTATTATGATGAATTTCTTTTATTAAAGGAGTTCTTATCTCCTTTTCAGACCAAACCAGCCATTCCTTTGAGGCCTGAGGTCTGGCTGCCCAGGCCAAGACACCTGTGCTTTCAGTTTTGCCATTAGCTGTAGGTATTAAAGGTATTGAAATTGTGAATAAATCCCCCTCCTAAGAACAGGGAAGTCAGTGGCACAAAACCTAAAGATACCAGAATTTTCAGGCAGAGACTGAGCAGTACCAACCAAATTTTTTTTGCAGCTGATTAGCTGGCCCTGTCCAGCTGGTCTGATGCTGAAAGTAAATGTTGCATGGTTATGGAAACTGGGGGCAGGTGGTCTGTTTTCCTAGGAAAGACCTGACTGCTCCTTTTTGACAGCCTGGCCAACCAGCCCTTCACCCTCAGAAAATGCATCTCATCAGACTCTGGATAGTCCAGTTCTTGTTATGGGACCTATAGAGAATTTCCTGAGGGGCACCCCTTGGTTTTCAGGGTCTCTGAGGTTTTGTGTTTCATAAAGGAGGAGGTAAATCAGAATTTTCAGGTCTGACTCAGTGGACAGCTCTCTCCAGGCTTATTGTCATAACCCTTAGCTCCTGTCCCTTGGCCTGATGAATGTGGGTGGAGCCAGTCAGTGCTGTCAGACCTTCCTTGGTTTCTTTCTTTTTCCATGGTCATAGGACCTTTCTTGCTTCACTTTACCCTTCCCCCAGTGCCACAGTGTTGTAGAGTCACAGAGTTGTTGGGTCAGGCTCTTAGAGCCCACACTCCCACCCCTGCTTTCCATATCTGGAATTTCCCAGGCAGTCCTTGCAAATTCCTCCTTTCTGGTTGCTCTCCTTAAAATAACAGTACTGCTGAGAGTGGAGGTCACTCCACACGTGTTCTGCTCAGGTAGATTCTTAGTATTATTTGTTCTCGGTCGTAGTTTAAGGCAGTATTGTAGGCTCCTTTGCAGTTTGACCATAGCTGATACTTTTTCTCTGGATCCTGCTGTCTTCCCTCTGTAGTTGCTGTGTAAACCTTCCATTCACCTCCTCCATTTCAGCAGCTGTGTTACCAGACTTTGTCCTGGACTCTGGCCTCATGGTGCTGCTGCACCCCAGCACAGTTTGCAGAAGCCTTCCCTCATTTCACTTATGGGAATTATCTGGGCCTCATTTAGCTTATGGGTTTCTAGGTGATGTCTGCACTTTGAGATGGGTCGGTAATTTTGCAGAAAGACAAAGGGCAGAGGGCACTTGAGTAGTTTCTTCTGATAATGGGCTTGCCCGCCCAATTACTATGTATCATCACTCTGTTGTTTCCCCTAAAGAGACATTTGGGAAGTTACTGGAACTCTCAACTGCTATTTTGGAGGGCTCACATCCAAAGCTCTAGGCTCCTGACAGGTGTACAAAGTGGAAGGTTCTTTGGAACTAGGATACAGATGATCATTTAAGATTTGCACTACTTTTAACAAGGACAAAAATGGATTTTTAAAATTTCAAATTATATTAAATGATCTTATGGGGACCCTTGACACCCATGGCTGCCAGGTAGGGCTGCTTCCTGCACTGCAGGAAGGGAGAAGACCTGCACCAGCACAGAAGAGGACCATGCCAACGAGCTCAGGGTGGCTTGTCTGTGCTGCCTCCCAGCTTGCTCTGCTTCGCAGAGCACTTTGAGGATAAAGCAGCATACTGAGTTAGCAGATGCTTGTCTTAGTCTAGTGAGTATTCCTTGCTTTGCCTTGCCTTGCCTTTTTCCTTGCCTTGCCTTTTTCCTTTTTCCTTTCCTTTGACAGGGTTTCACTCTTGTTGCCCAGACTAGAGCGCAATGGAGCGATCTCAGCTCACTGCAACCTTCATTCACCTCCAGGGTTCAAGCAATTCTTCTGCCTCAGCCTCCCGAGTAGCTGGGATTACAGGCATGAGCCACCATGCCCGGCTAATGTTTTGTATTTTTAGTAGAGATGGGGTTCACCATGTTGGTCAGACTGATCTCAAACTCCTGACCTCAGGTGATCCACCTACCTCAGCCTCCCAAAGTGCTGGGATTACAGGTGTGAGCCACTGCTCCTGGCCAGACTGAGTATTTCTTTAGGAACTGGAAATGATGGATATTCTTTGCTTTCCATCTTTTCTGTTTCTTTTCTTTTTTTTGAGACAGAGTTTTACCCTGTCGCCCAGGCTGGAATGCAGTGGCATCATCTCAGCTCACTGCAACCTCCACCTCCTGGGTTCAAGCAATTCTTGTGCCTCAGCCTCCTGAGTAGCTGGGATTACAGATGTGTGCCACCATGCCTGACTAATTTTTGTGTTTTTAGTAGAGACGGGGTTTTACTATGTTGGCCAGGCTGGTCTCGAACTCCTGACCTCAAGTGATCCACCTGCCTCAGCCTCCCAAAATGCTGGGATTACAGGCATGAGCCACCATGCTCAGCCTGCCTTCTGTCTTTTCATAAACCAGGTAAAAAATATGAAATGTAGGCGAATAGAGATGGGAAAACATTTAGATTGTTTTGATGTTACTTTTTGAGAGACTATAAAATAGAGATTAAGAGCGTAAACCTTAGAGCTAGACTGCCTGGATTCAGTTCCCAATTTTACCACTTACTGTCTGTGTGATTTTTAGGCAAGTTCCTTAACCTGAATTTCCTCATCTGCTAAATAGGAGTAACAATAACACAGTCTATCTCAGAGGGTTGTTGTGAAGATTAATTGTGAATATTCATCCTGAATTAATGTACGTGAGTGCTTAGAAACAGAACCTGACACCTAGGGTTCTGCAAGTGTTATGTATGATCATCATCATTTCTATTTTGAGTGTCGTGTGGGATTTTGTCATGCTTGAAGAATTCCTCTCAAACCTGGAATGCCCTAAAGCAGTGGTTCTCAAATTTTATTAGGCATCAGAATCACCTGAAGGGCTAGTTAAAACACACATTGCTAGACCCCCAGAGTTTCTGATTCAGCAGGTCTGAGATGAGGCCTGAGAATGAGAATTCCTAACAAGTTTCCAGGTTATGTTAATACTGCTAGTCTAAGGATCACCCTTTGAGAACCACTGCTCTAGAGAATGGCAGGACATGCAAGGGAGGAAATGTTTCCTTTGGCTTTTGTGTTGTGACAGAGCTCTTGAAACAGCAGCAGGGCTCATCCACGGTGTTGCATGAGAACACAGCAAGTGATGCAGGAGGCACTGCAAATGGTAAGCAAACTACCTAGATCCTTTTCATCAGGTTCTTGTAACGCTGTCCCTGGCAACACAGTGGTACATATAGGGAAGTGTGACCTTGAGGTCAGGCACAACTCCACCTCAAGTCTGACTTTATAGTTACTTGTATGGCAAGCTGTTTTACTGTTTCTGAGCCTCAGTTGTCTTAATCTGTAAAATGGGGACAATAATTTCTGTCTCATGAAGTACATATTAGCTCCATGTACAGAGCCATGTACAAGTACTAACATTTTCAAATACTTAGCAAATGTTAGTCCTCTTCCCTTTATAGGACTGCTGGCAGGATAGAATGAGATAGCATATGTAAAATGCTTGGCATACATTAAAGGGTACATCCCTTCCCCACCCAAATTCCTTTCCTGGAACTCCAACTTAGAAACGTCTAACAAGTGGAGAACAAGATGGTCCCCAAAGTAAATTTGTGCGTTTTGTTTTCATGGTTGCTTGCCTCCTATTTTATGTGCCCTTTCTTTCTTCTGCTTCCTCTGTCTCCCTTGAGCCTTGGCACAAGCAAGGTTTCCTGTAGCTTCATCTGGCACTGAAAAGCTTCCAAGACCCCAGAAGCAGCTGTTGCAAATACAGGTGGCCTGCAGACTGCCACCTGGCCCCCTGCTCTCGTGGGAAGAGGGGAGCTAATGCATTGCACACTTCAGGGACCACTGATTGGCCTTAATTTTTGAACTCTATTTTAAAGGCAACCTTTCTCAAATTTTTTTTTCATTCTAATAAAGTTAATTCTTTCAACTGCTTTTAGATCAAAGGCACTTAGAAGAACAAGAAACTGACAGTAAAAAAGAAGATAGTAGTATGCTTTTGCCCAAAGAAACTGGAGATCTGGGAGAGGACACAGAGAGGTAACAGGAAAAGCTGGACTTTTGAAAGGATTTTAAAAATTGTATTAGTTTATATTAGTTTTTTTTCTAATATTGACAAATAAGAAATGAAAAAAGTGGTCCTCTTTCAT
The DNA here is from genome assembly GCF_008728515.1 of Papio anubis. Taxonomy (NCBI): domain Eukaryota; kingdom Metazoa; phylum Chordata; class Mammalia; order Primates; family Cercopithecidae; genus Papio; species Papio anubis. The sequence goes on from NC_044992.1 coordinate 34,079,153, forward strand.
ACTATCCTAGTGGCCCCTATTCCTAAAGGGTTGCTTTTTTTTGCTTTAAAAATGTTTAATTGTGATACAATGTATATAACAAAATTTACCATCTTAACCATTTTTAAGTGCAAGGTCCAATCACATTAATAAGTATATTCACATTGTTGTGCAAGTAATGTCCCAAACCTTTTCATCTTGCAAACTGAAACTCTATACCCATTTAAAAACTCCCCATTTTCACCGGGCGCGGTGGCTCACGCCTGTAATCCTAGCACTTTGGGAGGCCGAGGCAGGCGGATCACAAGGTCAGGAGATCGAGACCATCCTGGCTAATACAGTGAAACCCCGTCTCTACTAAAAATACAAAAAATTAGCCAGGCGTGGTGGTGCGTGCCTATAGTCCCAGCTACTCGGAGGCTGAGGCAGGAGAATGGCGTGAACCCAGGAGGCGGAGCTTGCAGTGAGCCGAGATGGTGCCACTGCACTCCAGCCTGGGCGACAAAGTGAGAGTCCGTCACAAAAAAAAAAAAAAAAAAAAAAACAGAAAAAAACCTCCCCATTTTCTCTTCTTCCCACACCCTGGCCACCACCATTTTGCTTTTTGTTTCTGAGTTTCACTACTGTTGATACTTTACATAAGTGAAATCATACAGTATTTGTCTTTTTGTGACTGGCTTATTTTAACTTAGCATAATGTCCTCAAAGTTCATCCATGTTGTAGCATGTGTCAGCGTTTCCTTCCTTTTTAAGGTTGAGTAATATGTTTCATTTATCCAGTCGTCTGTTGATGGATATTTAGGTTGATTCCACCTTTTGTTATGGTGAAGAATTCTACTGTGAACATGAGTGTACGGATATCTCTTTGAGATCCTGCTTTCAATTCTTTTGGATATATACCCAGAAATGGTATTACTGGATCATATGGTAATTCTATTTTTAATTTTTTGAGAACTGCCACACTATTTTCCATAGCAGCTGCCTCACTTTACAGTCCCACCAACAGTGCACAAGGGTTTCAGTTTCTCCATATCCTTGCCAACACTTGTTATTTTCTCTCTCTTTTTGTGGGGGTGGAAGCTTTTTTTTTTTTTAAATATAGTAGCCATCCTAATGGGTGTGAGGTGGTGCCTCACTGTAGTTTTGATTTTCCCTTCCCTAATGATTAGTGATTTTGAACATCTTTTCATATGCTTCTTGGCCATTTGTATATCTTCTTTGGAGAAATGTCTGAGTTCTTTGCTGTGTGTGTGTATGTATGTATGCATATGTGTGTGTGTATACATATATATGTATATATATGTATGATCTATATATATACAGGTATATATGTATACATATATGTATGATATCTAGATATACATATATATGTATGATCTCTCTCTCTCTCGCACACGTTCTCTCTCTCTCTCTCTCTCTCTCTATATATATATATATATATATATATATAAATTAGAGATGGGCTCTATGTTGCCCAGGGTGAACTTGAAGTCCTAGGCTCAAGTGATCTTCCTGCCCCATCCTCCCAAGTTGCTGGGATTACAGGTGCAAGCCACCATGCCTGGCTCTTTGCCTATTATTTAATAGGGTTATTTGTTGTTATTTTCTCTTGAGTTGTTTTTAGGGTTTTGTTTGTTTATTTTTACTTCATTTTGTTAGACAAACACAGTTTCAGTCTCTTTCAAAACATTTTAGTTAGAGGCCTTAGAAGAGAAAATGGGGGCAGTCATCCAGACAATTCAGTCTAAAAGTACAAGGTTGCCTCAAGAAACCTGACTTTGTTCCTGATTTGGAGCTCTCTTTTTACCTGTGTTGTAGGGTAAACTACTTCAGCTCACCTCCTCTGCCTTATTATTCTGGGCCAGGACTAGGTTAAGGTGAGCTCAGGAGATACACTCCTTGGATACAAAATTGAAGGGAGCAACAAAAAAACTCAGTAGTCAAGATAAGTAATATTTTAGTGCAATTTTTTTTTTTTTTTTTTTTGAGACAGAGTCCCACATTGTTGCCCAGGCTGGAGTGCAATAGGGCATGAACACCGCTCACTGCAGCCTTGACCTCCTGGCCTCAAGTGATCCTCCTGCCTCAGCCGCCAAGTAGTTGGGTCTACAGGCTCATGCCAACATGCCTAGCTAATTTTTGTATTTTTGTAGAGATGGGGTTTTTGCCATGTTGCCCAGACTGGCCTTAAACTCCTGAACTCAAGTGATCCACACACCTTGAACTCCCAAAGTGCTGGCATTACAGGGGCCGGGCACAGTGGCTCACACCTATAATCCCAGCCCTTTGGGAGGCCGAGGTGGGTGGATCACTTGAAACCAGGAGTTCGAGGCCAGCCTGGCCAACATGGCAAAACAGCGTCTCTACTAAAATTATATTTTAAAAAAATTAGCCAGGCATGGTGGCACACACCTGTAGTCCCAGCTACTCAGGAGGTTGAGGCAGGAGAATCGCTTGAACCTGGAAGGCAGAGGTTGCAATGAGCTGAGATGGTGCCAGGGCACTCCAGCCTGGGCAACAGAGCGAGATTCTGTCTCAAAAAAAAAAAAATTAAGCTCTTTTTACGTGATCAAAAGTTAGCTACTGTTATTGTTGTCTCTTCCTTTTCCAAAAGGGCCAGCAGTGCTGACCACAGATAGATGCTCCACAGATGCTCAGTCATCTCAGTGCTGTGAATGATCAATCTAGGCACCAAGCCAGAGTGGAAGATATTTTTTCAGATGGGCAGGATTTTCAGGCCTTCTTAAAATACTCTACCTTGCATCTTCTAGCCTTTTCTTGGGAAAACATGTAGGAAAGCATGTGTAGTTCTAGCCTCAGGTAGAAAACTGACTCAGTGACCTAGAATTGAGAACAGAGTCTACCATCAGACTTCGGGAAGCAGTGATCTTAATAGGTGCTGAGGCTTTTTGTCAAGGGGTTAAAGGACTGTTTTAGTGCATATTTCTTCTTTCTTTCTTTTTTCTTTTTTTCTTTCTTTTTCTTTCTTTCTTTTTTTTTTTTTTTGAGATAGAGTCTTGCTCTGTTGCCCAGGCTAGAGTGCAGATCTCGGCTCACTGCAGCTGCCACCTCCTAGGCTCAAGCTATTCCACTGCCTCAGCCTCCCAGGTAGCTGGGATTACAGGTGCATGCGACCATGCCCAGCTGATTTTTGTATTTATAGTAGAGATGGGGTTTGACCATGCTGGCCAGGGTGGTCTCAAACTCCTAACCTCAGGTGATCCACCCACCTCGGCCTCCCAAAGTTCTGGGATTACAGGTGTGAGCCACCGCGCCCTACCAGTGCATATTTCAGTCAGATCTAAGTGACCTCTGTGACTCCAGACACAATCTCACTGAACTCTCGTTTTTTCATACGTATAGTGAAAGCACAGGTTTTAAGGTCCCTTTCTACTCTAAAGTGTTATGCATCTTTGTCAAGGGAGATGGGAAATGACTGTTGTCTCCATTCTCTTCACTTGTCCTTGAACAGAGCTCACTCTACTCTGGATGAGGACCTGGAAAGATGGCTGCAGCCACCTGAGGAGAGCATGGAGCTACAAGACCTTCCCAAGGGCTCTGAAAGGTTATTGTTCCCCAAGAGGGAATCCTTTTTTTCTTTTTCGGGAAGTGGGGCTAAGTTTTAGACTTCTTGGAGAATGAATGCCTGGTGATGGCATTACATTGATTTAGATAAGCCAGTCCTGACTCCACCTGTCTGCACTCATATTTGCCCTTCTTCCCCTGACCACCCACAGTACTCAAGATATTGATTAGCAGATTCATGTCAGTATAGACAGAGGCTTCTAAGTTTGCTGTATCTTGGCCCTGCTACCTTTGACATTTTCATCAGTCATTTGAATTAAATCAGAAAAGGCATGCTTATCAAATTTTTAGATAACACAAATCTAGGAATGAATGCTGATGTGATGAGTAATAGTCTGAGGATTCAAAATCATCTTGACAGGTGGAAATGTTAGATTCTGTAAAAGATAAAGGTCAAAGATCCAAAATTACAGAATGTGTGAGACCTGGTCTAATTGAAGTTTTCATCAGAAGCTTCTGCTCACTATAATTTTACTGAGGGCAAGAAGTATGCCTTATTTTTGTGTGCCCAGTACTGAGCCATGCATCTTGAGACACGATGAGAAGTCAAGAAATTCTTCCTGAGAAGGCATGGGCAATGACTCTGTGAGGCCTGTTTGATGAAGTGCTGAAAAGGTCAATGCAGCATTGATGCTGGATATATAGAAACATACTGTCCAGATGATGGTAATGTGCTGCTTAGAGGAGTCCTAGGACCCATGTGGGGCTCCATTCTGGGCATCACATTTTAAAAGGGATATTAACAAACACAAGAGTGTGGCCACAAATCAGTCAGAGATCTGGAAACCATGTCATACGAGAACAGCTGAAGGAGCTGAGAAGCTCAGCCTGAGAAGAGCAGATGGAATGGAGAATTTGATAGCTGCCCTCAAATACCTGAAATATTGTGAAGTAAAGAGAGTCAGCTTACTTTTCTGCCCCAGAAGACTGATTAGTGACTAGAAATTGCAGAGTAACAGATTTTTATTCAGTAAAGCACAAACCTAATAGCCACAGCTATCTGATAAAGGGAACAGCTGCCTGCCTTTACACTTACTTTAGTAATGGTTACTGCTGCTCAGGCAGTGGCTGGATGATTCCCTGTCTCGGGCATTTGAACAGGGGTGGAAGATAACCCAAAGGCCTCCTCCAACTCTTGAGCCTGTGATTCTATTAGTGGGAAAATATTAAGAGGGGAAAAATTCTTTTGACTGTAGCTGGCTTTATTTTCTCTCTCATTTTACATATTTTGTTTTGACTATCCACCACATGAAAACAGAATAATCCCTAAACAATGTTATTTTGGTTCAACCAGCATCCACCGAGCACTGACAATGTCCAAAGCACTGTGCTAGGGGCTGGAGGTACCACGAAGAGGGATAAGATGGCTCCACCTATAAGGAGTTTCCAGTTGGGTCAAGGGGATGGTTTCTGCTTAATAGATTGACAAACGTGGTCTTAAATTTTGAGGTACTTAAATTATTTACATATTTCACTTAGGAGAGAGTTTCGGGAAATGAAGATAAGATGATAAAATAAATGATGGTTTTGAAAAGGACACCCATGAAAATTTAAGTAAAATGCCTTGTTTTTCCTTTGAGGCAATGTAGCATAGTGGTTGAAAGCAGAGTCTAGGGCAGAGTGAGTCTGAGGTCAGATTCCAGCTCTAGGAATTATTAGGTGTGTAATTTAACTTCTGTGTGCCTCAGTTTCCTCATTGCTTAATGGGGATGGCAGTGGTAACTACCTTATATACTTATGATAATTAAATGAGTTAAATTATAGCACTTAAACCAATGCCTGGTCCATAGAGAACACTCTTGTTAGTGCTAGCTATTATATGGTTTTTTGTTTGTTTGTTTGTTTTGTTTTGAGTACAGTCCTATTTTCTTGGCTGTTGTGCATATGTTTTGATTCCCCAAATCGTTGTTACAGGGAGATAAATATCAAAGATCAAGAAGTTGGTGAAGACAAGAGAAAAAGGGAAGATAGCATCACGCCAGAGAGAAGGAAATCAGAGAGTGTTTTAGGGACTTCTGAAGAAGGTATGAATTAATGAGTATTTATAATGTAGTCTGTAGTCCTTAGGCTTTGATGTGCATCAAAGTTATTTAGAAATGTTTCCCAGATGCTATACATAATCCTCCTGCCTTTGATAATTTATTTTTCCCTGCAGTTCAGCCCAGGTATTCTGTTAATTGCCAATCATAGCTTTATCACAAAAACAGTAATAACATCCAATTCTATTTCCAAAGCAAGCTTTTGCCCAGTCTCATCATCATTATCTTGCACATTGCCTAGAGAGACATTTGCTTCTTTTTTTTTTTTTTTTAGACAGTTTCACTCTTGTTGCCCAGGCTGGAGTGCAGTGGCACGATCTCAGCTCATCGCAACCTCCGCCTCCTGGGTTCAAGTGATTCCCCTGCCTCAGCCTCCCCAGTAGCTGAGATTGTAGGTGCGCGCCACCACGCCCAGCTAATTTTTGTGTTTTTAGTAGAGACGGGGTTTCACCATGTTGGCCAAGATGATCTCAATCTCTTGACCTCAGGTGATCTGCCCACCTCGGCCTCTCAAAGTGCTGGGATTACAGGCGTGAGCCACTGCATCCAGCCAATGTTTTGCTTCTAATTGTCCAACGTCTTCAAAAGAGTTTTAAATTTAGCTCACATAGCCGGGCGCGGTGGCTCACGCCTGTAATCCCAGCACTTTGGGAGGCCAAGGCGGGCGGATCACAAGGTCAGGAGATCGAGACCACAGTGAAACCCCGTCTCTACTAAAAATACAAAAAATTAGCCGGGCGCGGTGGTGGGCGCCTGTAGTCCCAGCTACTCAGGAGGCTGAGGCAGGAGAATGGCGTGAACCCGGGAGGCGGAGCTTGCAGTAAGCCGAGATCGCGCCACTGCACTCCAGCCTGGGCCACAGCGCGAGACTCCGTCTCAAAAAAAAAAAAAAAAAAAAAAAAAAAATTTAGCTCACATAGATGCTTCAAAATCCAATAAGAAATCACATTTATGGACTTTAACTGGAGTCTATAAGTAATGTAAAAATTATAAATTAACCTTAATTTTAAAACTATTTTGATAGAGCTTGAAGGCTTCTGATATGCCCTTTACAATGATGCTTTCCCATATTTAAGTTCTTCCTACTTAGGGAAGTAAGAGACATTAACTCTTTCAGATCATCTGGTATTCCTTTCATCCCGTCCTGATTTCCTACTCATTCTCCCCATCTCTGCCCTGCTTTGTGCCCCAGAATGCTGACCCTAGTGGACTGTATCTCCTGGACTTCCTGTTTGCCAATGACAGGCCCCAGCAGAAGATTAAGGGGGCTAGAGAGAAGTTGGGGTATTACTTTGCCTCCCTGCTTACTTCAGCACCTTGTACCTGGTAGAAGTGGTGTCCCTCCACAAGTGCGGCTTCTGTAGGCAGCCCATTCATCCCAATTCCAGCTCTCATTAGGCTCTGGTAACTGACCTCTTATCTCCAACACTCAGTTCCTTCAGACTTAGGCTTCCCACTGCTGCTAATCACTGGATGCCTTGACATTCCTTGTTTGTTCCCTTAACTCTAAATAAACCTCTGTATGTAGTCACTTCATTAAGGATCTTTATTTGAACCAGCCATGGGTACATTCTGTTTCCTCCAGAACCCTGACTGCAACAGGGCCTAGAGCGTGTAGACATTTAGCTATTAATAGTATTGATTTCACTGAGAAGATAATACAGGGACTTTGTGAATTAGTGTCATTAGTGTCCATTGCTGTGGCAGGAAACTATAGAATGTTAGGAGGGGAACCCATTAACTGTGTTTTTAGAAAGAGTCTATCTGGCAGAATATAACAACCATTGTAGGTAAAACAGTCTACCCTAAATGAGAGGGAGCACTAATATGAATACTGGCACCCTTTGACCTAGAAAATAATCATGTTGTTTTTTCCTTCCTCTTATATTTCATCAAGATGAACTAAAACCTTGTTTTTGGAAGCGACTAGGTTGGTCCGAATCATCCAGGTAATGAGATACGAGATGTTTGTAGATCAAAAGTCATATTTATAGACAACAGAAGCAGAATTAAAAACATTTACCAATGTCTAAATACACATTAATGACAAAGACTTGAATTTAGACAAACTCGCTCAATGTTTAAAATGTTAGTGTTTATAGTTAATTAAAATGTAAAGTGAAATTAATGCCAACTTTGATTAAATAAGTGATAGAGTCAGCATAAGAACAGTTTTAGGCCGGGCACGGTGGCTCACGCCTGTAATTCCAACACTTTGGGAGGCCTAGGTGGGCAGATCACCTGAGGTCAGGAGTTCAAGACCAGCCTGGCCAACATGGTGAAACCCCGTCTCTACTACAAATACAAAAATTAGCTGGGCATAGTGGCAGGTGCCTGTAATCCCAGCTACTTGGGAGGCTGAGGCAGGAGAACCACTTGAACCCAGGAGGCAGAGGTTGCAGTGAGCCGAGATCAAGCCATTACACTCCACCTGGGGAACAAGAGCAAGACTCTGTCTCAAAAAAAAAGAACAGTTTTAATATGGAGAGAATACAGAAGATGCTGCCGTGAATTGCTTTTTCGTCATTTTGCCTTTCCATGACACACTGTTGGTCATAATCGCCCTTGATTATAAAGACCAAAATCTCTTTCCCTTGAATTTAATTGAGTAGAAAGAAGATGTGGTTTGTGTCTTTAAAAAACATACACACCAACTTGAAACTTCCTTTTTTGTTCTTTAAAAAACATGTGCATAGGATAATCGTGCTGGATCAGAGTGACTTGTCAGACTGACTGTAATTGGATCGTAGATGGACTCCTGGCCTGAGTTTTAAGTGTCCTGGTTGTGAGCTCCTTTCTTCTCTTTCTGCTTCAGTTGCTATCAGGGCAGCAGTTCCAGTTCTGTAAGTCTCCCTTTGTTCAGCTGCCACAATGGACATCATCGTTTGGCCCTCTCTGTTAGCAGCACATTCAACCATTTGTTTTCAGTCAGATTTCTGAAAAGTGAGAGGTAGTTTTGATTGTAAAAATTTTTGGTTGTGCCTAGAATGGCTTTGGTTTTGTTGATGTTAATTTTCAAAAACTTTAACTCTTGTTATATAATAAAATGTTTACTTTTAATAACAGATTTCGCTGTGTAAGATGTATTTCTGAATTTGAGTTGTTGGGAGTTGTGGGGAGAACTGCCACCCAAAGAGGCTTCAATTTCTGACAAATATGCAACTACTGCTACCACCCATTATACATACTGGTACCAGTCATCTGTGTCTCATAACAGAACTACAGCTGAGAGTGCCATATTTCCATTCCAGCTAGAATTGGCTCACACAATCAAAGTATAGGTAGTGGCCAGATGTGGTGGTTCACGTCTATAATCCCAGCACTTTGGGAGGCCAAGGCAGGAGGATTGCTTGAGCCCAGGAATTCGAGACTGGCCTAGGTAACAGAGGGAGTTCCCTGTCACTATAAAAAATTAAAAAATTAGGCAGACATGATGGTGCATGTCTATAGTCCTAGCTACTTACAAGGCTGAGGTGGGACGATCACTTGAGCCCAGGAGGTTGAGGCTTCAGTGAGCTGTGATTATACCACTGCACTCCAGCTTGGGTGCAGAGTGAGACCCTGTCTCAAAAAAAAAAAAAAAAAAGTAAGTACAGGTAGCAATAAAGTCCTAAGATAGTTTGAACTCGTTAAGGTGAACAAATATTATCTCCATCTATTTTGTATTGTACCACTAAGATCATAGCATTGTCTCTAATTTAGCCTGTTGTGACCACTGGCCAGATGCACATGTGCAGTTTTTTTTGTTTTTTGTTTTTATTTTTGTTTGGAGACACAGTCGCTCTGTCACCCAGGCTTGAGTACAGTGGTGCGATCTTGGCTCACTGCAACCACCAACTCCCGGATTCAAGCGATTCCCCTGCCTCAGCCTCCTGAGTACCTGGGACTACAGGCGCATGCCACCACACTCGGCTAATTTTTTGTATTTTTAGTAGACATGGGGTTTCACCGTGTTAGGCAGGATGCTCTCAATCTCCTGACCTCATGATCCGCCTCCCTCGGCCTCGCAAAGTGCTGGGATTACAGGCGTGAGGCCTGGCCTGCAGATTTTTTATATACCTTCACCAACCTCCAGTTTGGAATCTTCATGATGAATAAAAACATTTTACTTTCTTTTTTTTTGAGACAGAGTCTCACTCTGTTGCCCAGGCTGGAGTACAGTGGTACCGTCTTAGCTCACTACAACCTCTACCTCCTGGGTTCAAGTGATTCTTGTGCCTCAGCTTCCCGGGTAGCTGGGATTACAGGTGTGCACTCCCACAGTACACACTATCACACCCAGCTAATTTTTGTATTTTCAGTAGAGACGGAGTTTCACCACATTGGCCAGGCTGGTCTCGAACTTCTGACCTCAAATGATCCGCCTGCCTTGGCCTCCCAAAGTGCTGGGATTACAAGCGTGAGCCACTGTGCCTGGCCATGAATAAAAACATTTTCTTAGAAGCTATGTGCTGTTGTGCAGTACTAGTCAGCTAACATTTTATTATTCTGTCTTGGTGAGTAAATAGTAGGTCTTTTGTTTGTGAAAACTGAATAGTTCTTATTGTAGATGGTTATATTCATACTTCTTTGCACTCAGAAATTTTAGCCTGCACAGATAAAATGAGAAGGTATAAATCTATCTGACCATTTTAAAGTAAGGAAACAGTTGCTTGCTGTTGTAACCAGAGGAAAAAACACCCAAAAATGAATTAGTTTATAAATAATACTAGGTGAAGAAAAGTTTGGTTTTCTTTTTTTTTTTTTTTTGAGACGGAGTCTCGCTCTGTCGCCTAGGCTGGAGTGCAGTGGCCGGATCTCAGCTCACTGCAAGCTCCGCCTCCCGGGTTCACGCCATTCTCCTGCCTCAGCCTCCAGAGTAGCTGGGACTACAGGCGCCCGCCACCTCGCCCGGCTAGTTTTTTGTATTTTTTAGTAGAGACGGGGTTTCACCGTGTTAGCCAGGATGGTCTCGATCTCCTGACCTTGTGATCCGCCCGTCTCAGCCTCCCAAACTGCTGGGATTATAGGCTTGAGCCACCGCGCCCGGCAAAAGTTTGGTTTTCTTAGAGGCAGGATCTCACTTTGTTGCCTAGGCTGGAGTGCAGTGGCACAATCATGGCTCACTGCAGCCTTGAACTCCTGGACTCAAGTGATCCTTCCACCTCAGCCTCCTAAGTAGCTCGGACTACAGACATGGGCCACCACACCTGACTTTTTTTTTTTTTTTTTGAGACGGAATCTCTCTGTTATCACCTGGTCTGGAGTGCAATGGCATGATCTCGGCTCACTGCAACCTCTGCCTCCCAGGTTCCAGCAATTCTCCTGCCTCAGCCTCCCAAGTACCTGGGATTACAGGTGCCTGCTACCACGCCTGGCGAATTTTTGTATTTTTAGTAGAGATGGGGTTTCACCATGTTGGTCAGGCTGATCTCGAACTCCTGACCTCAGGTGATCCACCTGCCTTGGCCTCCCAAAGTGCTGGGATTACAGGTGTGAGCCACTGTGTGCGCCTGGATTTTTTAAAACAATTTTTAGGAGAGATAAAGTCTCCCTATGTTGCCAGGTTGGTCTGAAACTCCTGGGTCAAGTGATCCTCCTGCCTCAGCTTCCCAAAGTGCTGGGATTACAGGTGCGAGCCACTGCTCCTGGCCTGGATGAAGAAAATTTAAAGGATACAAGGATTTAAAATACACCATCTTCCTCTCATAAAACGTATTCTAATCGATGAGACAAAACCAACATATGTACAAATGTAAGGACCAATAATAGACATATCAGGATAAATGATGAGCTATATTATGATGGCATTAATTATTAGTATTCATAAAGGCTACAAGTCCTAGTATACAAGTTCCTGCTGATAAGGACTGTAATCTCCTTTATTCAGAGTAGACTCTTCTGTCTGGCCAGTGACTGTAATATTGGCCAATATTAACATTTATAATATTGGCAGGTATTATTTATTGGTTATAGAGCAACTGTGATGTGCCAGTTACCTTACAAACATTAATCCTTTTCTTGCACATAGCAGTCCCACTGTGTTTTCTTTTCTTTTCTTTTTTCTTTTCTTTCAGATGGAGTCTCACTCTGTCACCCAGGCTGGAGTGTAATGGCACAATCTCGGCTCACTGCAACCTCTGCCTCCTGGATTCAAGCAGTTCTCTCACCTCAGCCTCTGGAGTAGTTGGGATTACAGGTGCATGCCAGCACACCCAGCTAATTTTTGTGTTTTTAGTAGAGATGGGGTTTCATCATGTTGACCAGGCTGGTCTTGAACTCCTGACCTCAAGTGATCCACCTGCCTGGGCCTCCCAAAGTGCTGGGATTACAGGCATGAGCCACCGTGCCCAGCTACTGTGTTTCTTTAGTATGCGTCTTCTCCCACTCTCATCATCTATTTCAGACTTCCATCCTTCACTTTGCATAAACTCTTAACAGATGACTTTACCTCCAACTTTACAGAAAAAATAGAAGCCATCAGATGGGAATGAACTCAGCTGCCTGCCACCAAACCAAAACTACTAACATGGCCACATCTATCTGTGTAGAACAAAACAACAGTTGTAGGTGAAGCAGTCTGCCCTGCACTAGAGATGGACTTATTCTACACCTATTCTTTTCACTTTCCTTCCTGTTATACTGAAGGAGGTGTCTCTCTTCCTGTCCTGGGCCAATATCATCTTTTTTCCACTCAGGGTTATCTTTCCCAGGTTATCATTTCTCTTTTTAGTAGCTTCAACCCACCCCTCATTTTTTTTTGAGACAGAGTTTCACCATGTTGCCCAAGCTGGACTCAAACTCCTGAGGTCGAGTAATCCTCCTACCTCAGTTTCCCAAGGTGCTGGGACTACAGGCTCTTGTCACTGAGCCTGGCTTCTTCTTTTCTTTTCATCAGCATTAACACACTTGGATTTTCCTATCTTTAAAAAGCATTTCCTGGATCTCACCTAGTTTTCCAGCTACTGTCTCATCTCTCTCCTCCCATTGCAACAAGAGTTCTTGAGAGAGTTGTCTACACCTGCTATCTTTAGTGCCTTACCTCCCACTACCTCCTCAGCCCATTAGAATCTGAATTCTACTTCCATTCTCTAGCAGTCATTTAAGATCACAGTGACACAGAGCCGGGCGCTGTGGCTCACGCCTGTAATCCCAACACTTTGGGAGACCAAGGCAGGTAAATCACCTGAGGTCAGGAGTTTGAGATCAGCCTGGCCAACATGGCAAAACCCTGTTTCTACCAAAAATACAAAAAAATGAGCTGGGTGTGGTTGTGCATACCTGTAATCCCAGCTACTCAGGAGGCTGAGGCAGGAGGATCGCTTGAACCCAGGAGGTGGAGGTTGCAGTGAGCTGAGATCCTGCCACTGCACTCCAGCCTGAGCAACAGAGCTTGACGGTGTCTAAAAGAAAAAGAAAAAATGAAAAAAATCACAGTGACTCTTACTCCTAAATCTGATGGACACTTCGGCCTCCTTGTCATTTGCTCTTTACCTATTCCCTTGGCTTTCCTGATGTCACACTCTGGTTTTCCTTCTATCTCTGTTGATTACTCCACCTCAGCCTCCTTTGGAGGTTCCACCTCTATCTTTTCTTACTGCAAGTTCTTCTCCTAAGAGACCTTGTTCACTCCCATGGCTTCAGTTAGTGTCTATGTATATATACTGACAGCTCCCAGATTTGTGTTGTAGTCTAGGACTAGATTTCTCTTCTTAGCTCATATTACTACCCATATGTTTGATGTCTCCATTTGGACTGAACTCATAGTCTTAACTTTCTCCACCTCCAGCATTCCCCTTCCAATCAGTGGTATTGCTGTCCAGTCAGCCACTCAAACCAGAAACCCAGGAGTCATCCTTGACTCTTCTCCCATTCCTTTACTCCTTACATACAAAAAAAAAAAAAAAAAAAAAATCAGGCCGGGTGCTTTGGCTCATATCTGTAATCCTAGCACTTTGAGGGGCCAAGGTGGGGGTATTGCTTGAGGCCAGGAGTTTGAGACCAACCTGGTCAACATAGCAAGACCCTGTTTCTATAAAATATTTAAAAATTAGCCAGGTGTGGTGGCATGCACCTGTAGTCCTAGCTACTCGAGAGGCTGAGACAGGAGGATTGCCTGACCCTAGGAGTTCAATGCTGCAGTGACCCATGATTGTGCTACTATACTCTAGCCTTGGCAACAGAGCAGGACACTGTCTCAAAAAAAAAAAAAAAAAAAAAAAATCAATCATTGGCAATGCACAGTGGTGCACACCTGTAGTCCCAGCTATTCAAGAGGCCTCCAAAATCTATGTCCTTTATGCCCATTTCTTTCCATTTCTATTGCCACTGCACTAATCCAGACTATAATTAACTCCTCCCTGGACTATTGCAACAGCCTCCTGAAGTGGCTGCTTCCATTCAGTCTCACATTCAACAGATATTTTTTGAATGACTCCTATGTTCCACGTACTACTTTAGGTGCCGGGGTGATAGCGAACAAAGCAGAGTCCCTGCTGTCCTGGAGTTAAATGAACAAATGGTAAAAGCTATGAAGAAAACAAATAGGTTAAAGTGATAATTGGGTCGGGGAGCAACTTAACGTTAGCTAGGGCTATTCAAGGGAAAGTTGCTCTGAAGAAGTGACCCTTGGCCGGGCGCGGTGGCTCAAGCCTGTAATCCCAGCACTTTGGGAGGCCAAGACAGGCGGATCACGAGGTCAGGAGATCGAGACCATCCTGGCTAACACGGTGAAACCCCGTCTCTACTAAAAAAATACAAAAAACTAGCCGGGCGAGGTGGCGGGCGCCTGTAGTCCCAGCTACTCTGGAGGCTAAGGCAGGAGAATGGCGTGAACCCGGGAGGCGGAGCTTGCTGTGAGCCGAGATCCGGCCTCTGCACTCCAGCCTGGGTGACAGAGCGAGACTCCGTCTCAAAAAAAAGAATTAAAAAAAAAAAAAAGATGTGACCCTTGAGCGTTGATTGGAATGATGACAAGGAACCAGTCTTGTGACTCTGGGAGATGAACATGCCAGCAAGGGAATGGCAAGTGCAAGGCCCCACAGGAAACACCGAATTAGAGCAGCAGAAGGCTGGTGTGGTGGTGGAGGGTAATCCGGGGGGAGGCTGGTAGAGTAGAATAACCTGTAGGGAGGCTGATAGGAGACGAAGTGAGGCTGGAGACTGAGGAGGGTAATTATAGACCATGGCAAAAAGTGGAAATCCAGTGGAAGGTTCTAAGTAAGGGGACGGAGTGGGGTAAAACAAACTGAGCTACATTTTTTAAAGATTTCTTTAATACTCTCTCTTCTCTACTTTTTCTCTACAATGATCTTTTTATCATGAAAAAATAATTGTTTTATTTCCTTGTTAAGATCTTTGCCCATAGCTCTTAGACATAACTGGATTCCTCTCAGTTCTTCAAATACATCATGGCACATGCTGTTCTCCCTGCCCAGAATGTCCTTCCTCATAGGGACCTCATTTTTCAGTTCTTAAGTTATTTACACTTCACTTCCTCGGGGAGTTTTCCTGAAGTCCATGAACCTTAGAGTAGGTTAGGGCCCTCTGTAAGATACTCCCATTTTTCGTTGCCTGCCCTCTCCCTGCCAACACACATAACCACTTTTTTTTTTTTGTTTATTTCTGAGATGGAGTCTTGCTCTGCCGTCCAGGCTTGAGTGCAGTGCCACAATCTCGACTCACTGCAACCTCCACCTCCTGGGTTCAAGCGATTCTTCTGTCTCAGCCTCCCAAGTAGCTGGAACCACAGGCGCGTGCCACCACACCCGGCTAATTTTTCGTATTTTTAGTAGAGACAGGGCTTCACCATGTTAGCCAGGATAGTCTCGATCTCCTGACCTCGTGATCCACTAGCCTTGACCTCCCAAAGTGCTGGGATTACAGGCATGAGCCACTGCGCCCAGCCCATAACCACATTTTCATTTCATAGCATATAGCACACTTAAAAGCCAATAGAATGTTCTACCACCACCTGTGGAACTTACATACAACTGTAAGTTCCACAAGGCCAGGGATCATGTCTGGGTTATTCATTGAGGTATCCCCAGCTCCTGGCACAGAACCTGCACATATTAGGTGCTCAACAAATATTTGTTAACTGAGTATTTTTAATCTTCACAATAACACTAAAAGTTGGATATTATTATCACTACTTACAAAAGAAGAGACTACCCAAAGAGGGTTCCATGACCTTCCCAAGATCATACTAAACATTAATTTGCATACTTACAGTAAAACACAGTAGCTTATGTTGGGGTGTCAGACAAGCAAACCCTGCCTCAGCCCTTCCACCAACAGCTTACCCTGAGATTATAGTTTAAGAGTGCCCTAAGCAAAGTTTCAGGATTGTGAAAGTGAACCAAGGGCCAACTTCAAGTTAAAACTTACTGCTATGGTTTGAATGTTTATCCTCTTGAAACTCAGGTTTAAATTGAATCCCAGTGCAACAGTATTAGGAAGTGGGCCTTCAAGAGGTGACTGGGTCATGAGCACTCAATCCTCTTGAATGTATTAACCCATTAATGGATTAATGGGTTATCATGGAAGTTGACTAGTTATAAAAGCCACTTTGGTTCTCTCTTGTGACCCCCTTTTGCCCTGTGATGCCTTCTGCCATGTTATGATGCAACAAAAAGGCCCTCACCAGATGTGGCCTCTTGACCTTGGACTTCCCAGCATCCAGAATTGTAAGAAATACAATTTTTTCTTTTTTTTTTTTTTTTGAGACAGTCTCACTCTGTCACCCAGGCTGGAGTGCAGTGGCGCTATCTCGGCTCACTGCAACCTCCACCTCCCAGGTTCAAGTGATTCTCCTACCTCAGCCTCGTAAGTAGCTGGGATTACAGATGTGTGCCATCATGCCTGGCTAGTTTTGTATTTTTAGTAGAGACGGGGTTTCACTATACTGGCCAGGCTGGTCTCAAACTCCTGACCTCAAGTGATCTGCTTGCCTTGGCCTCCCAAAGTGCTGGGATTACAGGGATGAGGCACCGTACCTGGTCAAATGCACCTTTTTATTGCCTATACAGGGCAGATAGCTCTCCCTGCCATCCCCCAACTGGATGTGCTACTACCAAGGTCCAAGTTGGTTAGGGGCAGGTCTCATGACTCCTACATTTCTTCTTCTTCTTCTTCTTCTTCTTTTTTTAATAAATAACCCAGTCTTAGGTTTCTATTATAGCAACAGAAAGCAGACTGACACTGTCATGACACGTCCTTTATGAACTTCACCCCAATCTCCGTATCTATTCTATGGGTTTTGTGCCAAGTTTTTAGAATGTACTAAGTCCTTCAAGATGAGAAAGCAGAGAGAATATGTAGCAAGTTCTAGACCCACAGATGATTTATAAACATTGGTTCACTGTTGAATGAAATTACTAGAGTACCCTTGGAAACTTTGCATTATTAGAAATTTTCAGAATAAGGCCGGGCACAGTGGCTCACGCCTGTAATCCCAGCACTCTGGGAGGCCAAGTCAGGTGGATCACCTGAGGTCGGGAGTTCGAAACCAGACTAGTCAACAGGGTGAAACCCCATCTCTACTAAAAATACAAAAATCAACCGGGCATGGTGGTGCACGTTTGTATCCTACCTACTCAGGAGGCTGAGGCAGGAGAATTGCTTGAACCTGGAAGACAGAGGTTGCAGTGTGCCTAGATCATGCCACTGCACTCCAGCCTGGGCAATAGAGTGAGACTCTGTCTCAAAAAAAAAAAAAAAGGAAATTTTTGGAATAAATTTCAATTGCTCTTTTCCAAATACATTACTTTTGGCTCCTTTCTGAATGCTAATGGTAATGTTATGTACTCGTATATGTTGGTATTGGAAGTGGGTTATAGTGAGGTGCCCCCCAAGAGCTCAGAAATAAGTTGCTCCTGTGGGAGTTAAGTAAGTAAAATCCACTCTCCTACTGAATACTACTAATTGTATAGTGGAGTAAAATTAAAGGACTTTTAATAAATGCATGGATGGAATAATGCTGTAAAAGAAGTCAGGAGGAAGGACTTGTCCTACCATATATTAAGGTATAGTATAAAGCTGTAATAAACAGAGTATGGCATTGGCATAAGAATGGAAAGAATTACAGAACATAATAGAAAGTTTCTAGCCTGGGCAACATAGTGAGACCAGATCTCTACAAAAAATTTAAAAATTAGCTGGGTGCAGTGGCACACACCTGTGGTCCCAGCTACTCAGGAGGCTGAGGTGGGAGGATCATTTGAGCCCAGGAGGTTGAGGCCACAGTGAGCTGTGTTCACACCATCACACTCCAGCCTGGGTGACAGAGCAAGATCCTGTCTCAAAAAACAAAAAATCCCGAACAGTCCAAAAAACATACCAAAGCATAAAGTTTGGGAATTAAGAATGTAAAACTTCTTTACTGCAAACAATGCCTGAACAAGGATAAAGTCAACAAACCAGGTGGAAATAATTGCAATGTATTGTATAAACAGTTTATATACCTAATATACAGAGAGTTCTAATAACCTGTAAGAAAAAGACAAACACCTTAATAGAAAAATAGACAAAGAACAATTCACAAAAGAAGCTGTACAGATGGCCAATTAGCATATTAAAAGATGTTCAGTTTAACTTGTAATCAAAGAAATGCAAATTAAAACACGGTTGTTTTTCACCTCACTGCGGAAGACAAGTATTGATAATATCTAAGGTTGCTGAGAGCATGGAGAAACAGACATCTTCATTCTCTATGTTGGGTATAAATTGGTACTACCTCTCTGGAGGATATTTGTCAGTATGTATTTTAAATGTGATTATTTTTTGACCCAGAAACTCCATTTAGACCAGTATGACATAGATTTTATTGTACATATGAATCACCTGAGGGTCTTGTTAAACTACTGATTCTGACTAAGTAGGTCCAAGGTGGGGCCCAAGCTCCTGCAGGTCTAACAATGCTCCCAGGTGGTTCTGATGACGCTGGTCCATGGACCACACTTTGAGTAGAGAGGATTTAGAGAACTTTATACCCTGGTTGCACATTAGAACCATCTGAGGCATTTTAAAAAAATACCGATGCTCAAGCCTTATCCCCAAATTATTTGATTCATTTTGTCTGAGGTGGAGGCATGGGCTTTGAAAGATCTCCAGGTGATTCTAATGTGCAGCCAGGATTTAGAGCTATTATCCTGAGGAGAAAATTGAACTATACACAAATATATATTTATAGAAATGTATGTTTATTGCAACGTTGTTTATAATATTGAAAAATTAGAAACAACCCAAATGAGGTGGGCTACTCAGTAGGCTGAGGCAGGAGAATCACTTGAGCTCAGAAGCTTTGAGGCTTTACTGTGCTGTGCTCAGGCCTGTGAGTAGACACTGCACTCCAGCCTGGGCACCATAGCAAGAAAAAAAAGAAACAACCTAACGTCCAGCAGTAAAGGACTCATTTAAAACATTCTGGAACAACCGTAAGTAGGTTAATTAGAAATTACATCATAGATATAGACTTATTGACAGAAAGGTATTCATAACATGTTATGGAATAATGCTAGTACTAGGATGCTGGGAAGTTTATAATAGGACTATGTAAATTTATAAATAAATGTCTACTGTAAATGCATAGAAAGATATGTGGAAAGATGCTTATTAAAATAGTAAAGGGGTCCTCTTAGGTGATTTCAACTTTTTATAATTATTTATAAAGCTGTCTACTTTTTAAAACTATTTATTTATTTATTTGATAGAGATGGGGGCTCACCATGTTGCCCAGGCTGGTCTCAAACTCTTGAGCTAAAGTGATCCGCCCACCTCAGCCTCCCAAAGTGTTGGGGTTACAGGCTGGGCCACCGCACCTAGCCAAAGCTGTTTTCATTTTGGGGAATAGAAAGGGTTTAGAAATACTTAAAACTGGCTGGGCACTGTGGCTCACACCTGTAATCCCAGCACTTTAGGAGGCCAAGGTGGGTGGATTATCTGAGGTCACGAGTTTGACACAAGCCTGACTAACATGGTGAAACTCCATCTCTACTAAAATACAAGAAAATTAGCTAGGCGTGGTGGTACGCACCTGTAATCCCAGCTACTTGGGAGGCTGAGGCAGGAGAATCGCTTGAACCCAGGAGGCAGAGGTTGCAGTGAGCTGAATCGTGCCACTGCACTCCAGCCTGGGCGACAGAGTGAGACTCTATCTCAAAAAAAAAAAAAAAAAAAAAAAAGGAAAAAGAAATACTTATAACTTAGGCCAAGTGCAGTGGTTTACACCTGTAATCCCAGCACTTTGGGAGGCCGAGGTGGGTGGATCACTTGAGATTAAGAGTTTGAGACTAGCTTGGCCAGCATGGCGAAATCCCATCTCTACTAAAAATAACAAAAATTAGCCAGGCATGGTGGTGTGTGCCTGTAATCCCAGCTACCTGGGAGGCTAAGGCATGAAAATTGCTTGAACCCAAGGAGGTGGAGGCTGCAGTGAGCCAAGGTCGTGTCACTGCACTATAGCCTGAGCAACAGAGCAAGATTCTGTCTAAACAAAAATAAAATACTTAAAACGTAAATCAACGGGAGGCAGGACTAGAATATCACAATTAATAGCTAAACCTAATCAATTTTATTATAGCTCATTTGAGGAAAAACTGTTAACAGAAGAGAATGGGTCAGTGTAGAGCATAGAAAAATGAAGCTGGGGCCGGGATTACAGGATACAGGCTCATCCCTGTAATCCCAACACTTTGGGAGGCCAAGGCAGACAGATCGCCTGAAGTCGGGAGTTTGAGACCAGCCTGACCAACATGGAGAAACCTCGTCTCTACTAAAAATACAAAATTAACCAGGTGTGGTGGCACATGCCTGTAATCCCACCTACTTGGGAGGCTGAGGCAGGAGAATCGCTTGAACCCAGGAGGCAGAGGTTGCAGTGAGCCAAGATCGCGCCATTGCACTCCAGCCTGGACAACAGCCTAGGCGGAGTTTATTTGAAACTCCATCTCAAATAAAGAAACAAACAAAAAAAGACATAAGAAAAATAAAAAAAGAAATAAGAAAAATGAAGCTGACCATCCTATAATCTCAATGACCCTTCAGAGTTCATAATAGAATATTGAATATGGCAGAGTCTATGTCTAAAAGAGAGAGCGAGAGAAAGAGCATGTGAAAGGGAGAGAAGTTGACAGAGTCTCCTCCAAAATGGTCATCCAAATTGGAAAGTCACTCTTCAAGAGAGAACCGGAGTCCAGCTGATTGGACAGGTGACAGAATCATGAGAAAGGACATTAACATTTGTTGTGTGACACCCATGTACCAGGCAGTGGTTTCCAGGTGAAGAAACCAAGTCCCATGAAAGTCAGGTAATTTCTCCTAGGTACATCACTAGTCATTTATGATGAAAACCAATGACTAACTCCAAATTCCTTCTTTCTTTCTTTTCTTTCCTTCCTTCCTTCCTTCCTTCCTTCCTTCCTTCCTTCCTTCCTTCCTTCCTTCCTTCCTTTCTTTCTTTTTCTTTCTTTCTTTCTCTCTTTCTTTTTCTTTCTTTCTTTCTTTCTTTCCTTTTTTTTTTTTTTTTTTTTTTTTTTTTCCTTTCTTTTTTTTTTTTTTTTTGAGATGGAGTCTTGCTCTGTTGCCCAGGCTGGAGTGCAGTGGCACAATCTCAGCTCACTGCAGCCTCCATCTCCCAGGTTCCAGCGATTCTCCTGCCTCAGCCTCGGGGGTAGCTGGGATTACAGGCACGTACCACCACGCCGGGCTAATATTTGTATTTTTAGTAGAGTCGGGGTTTCACCATGTTGGCCAGGCTGGTCTCAAACTCCTGACCTCCGCCCACCTCAGCCTCCCAAAGTGCTGGGATTACAAACGTGAGCCACTGCACCCAGCCCGAATCCCTTTTATTTTCTTTTTATTTATATATATATATTTTTGAGATGGAGTTTTGCTCTTGTCACCCAGGCTGGAGTGCAATAGTGCAATCTCAACTCACTGCAACCTCCACCTCCCGGGTTCAAGCGATTCTCCTGCCTCAGCCTCCCGAGTAGCTGGGATTACAGGCACCTGCCACCATGCCTGGCTAATTTTTTGTATTTTTAGTAAAGACGGGGTTTCACCTTGCTGGCCAGGCTGGCCTCAAACTCCTGACCTCAGGCAATCCACCCGCCTCGGTCTCCCAAAGTGCTGGTATTATAGGCGTGAGCCACCTTGCCCGGCCCCAAATCACTTTTATTTATTTATTTATTTATTATTTATTTATTTGAGATGGAGTTTCGCTCTTATTGCCCGGGCTGGAGTACAATGGCACAATCTTTACTTAATGAAACTTCCGCCTCCCGGGTTCAAGCGATTCTCCTGCCTCAGCCTCCCAAGTAGCTGGGATTACAGGCATGCGCCACAACACCCAGCTAATTTTGTATTTTTAGTAGAGATGGGGTTTCACTATGTTGGTCAGGCCATCTCAGACTCATGACCTCAGGTGATCCACCCACCTCGGCCTCCCAAAAGTGTTGGGATTACAGGTGTGAGCCACTGCACCTGGCAAATCCCTTTATTAATAAAACACCAAACTCTCCTGGACCAAGAATGTGAGAATTTTATTATTTGAGCAACCCGGATTTTTACCCCAGGAGCAATGAAACCATCCATGAGACCTGGAAAAAGCTGAAGCTCTCTTTTTTTTCTTTCTTTTTTTTTTTTTTTAACTTGTATACAGTACAGTTTCAAACAAAATTGGGGCAACTTTGTACTTTGTACCTTATTAAAACTGGGGCTTACACAGTGTGTTTGGTTTGACCTTGTCTTCATAGGATCTTCTGGCTGATTCCTTCTCTGGATGAGTCCCTGAGAATTTCTAGAATCTGGGGAGAGTAAAGGAGGGTCTGGAGCCTTCTCTATATACAAGGAAATCCCAGTTTTGTTAAAAACTTGCCAAAGGCTTGGTGATATAACTCCAAAGAGAAATTCACAGATTCCTTTCAGGTACTTCTTTGGGATTCTGTAAAGAATTGTGACTGTACACTAGGATGTTTAATAGGAAGGAAACTCCCTCCTTTATGACATCACCAGACAGAGAGGTAGCTAAGGGGACTAGTTGAGACACTCTTAGAACAACAGCCACTTTTGTGGGAGCCCAAGAACAGCAGCTTTAAAACGGGGTAAATATTCAGGCATCATTAGGATCCTGAATACAAGCGAGCCAGTAAAATATGGGATCTACTCAGAAAGGCACAATCTATCAGATGGTCAAGACAAATAAACCTGGGGCCAAGGTAGCAGTTTCAGCACAGAGAGGGTCTGAGGTTACTACTAACACATCCCCTCAGCGGGGACATGGGTACATTCTTGCCTCAAGCCATCGAAGTGCTGCAGTCTCCCTGAACCCTTCCCACCGAAGATCAGAAGCTGCACATCCCACCACTCCCCATTCGGCATCAGACTATCCTCGATCTGTCTCCCTCCAGTCAGGGCCTGGACACTATGCGGTACCCACTCCTCGGGTAACCGAGACTGGACCAAGAACAGAATCATCCCGCCATTCCTCTCCTCCTAGAAAGAACCAGCAAACTCAGACACTGGCTTCCCATGCTTCAAGCAGACTACGGAATGTTAGTCCACCTGGAGAGGAAGCAGCACGAAGAGGCGGTGAGAGCAAGTCAGGGCGCGAGGTCGGCCATCATGCCTCATCAATCCCAGATGCCAAATCTACTCGTCGGTTGAGTTTTCAAGATCAGAAGGATAACTTACAATCACAAATCTTACAAGATGACCCACCATCCAAGGTCCAGAACCCCCAAGGAGTCAGAGTTCCCCGTAGGATTTTGACTTACCCAAAGGATGAAGCAGTACAAACTGAGCCCATCCAAAGGATTACGACTGCTAGCGAGATCAGATCTCCAAGGAGTCCCTCTCGCCCAGAGCACAGAAGCAGCTGTGTCTCTGCAGACTATCAGACAGCCCAGAGAAAGGTCCCTGTAGAAGAATCAGAAACAGGTCCTTACAGTTCAATTCCTTCAAAACCCAAGGCCTTGTATAGGAATATGAACTTGGACTCATCACTCAAACTCTCTGTCCTTAAAGATTCTGATGGTGTACACCGAGTTTCTACACGGGTAGACCCTGAGTCTCTTCACAAGTATTCTGTCTATCCTGAAACCAAGCCCTCCACAAAGGTCTTAGTATCATCACAGGTGGAGTCCAATGTGAGGGCCCCAATCCGAGGAAACAACGAGGTTGGCCGCAGGGTCACCATCTCCCCAGGGGTACAGTCAGTAGAGCCAACTCACCGTGTGACAGCTCAATCAGTGTCTGAGGGCTCCCACAAGTCATCCATGTTTGTCACTCCAGAGCCCATCTATAAACAGCAAACCCCAAAACCCCCAGAAACTACCTACATGTCCCAAGGACCTACACCCAGGTATCCAGAACTCTCGCAAAAGCCCTCCATCCATGCAGAACTGGAACTGACCCCTCGGCCCTTGCCTCCTCGGTCCTTACCTAGGTACGGACCTGACTCCTCATGGTGGCCCTTGCTGAATCCTGAAGTTGAAACACCCCAAAGCCAGCCGACAACACCTGATTTTGAGCTTAAGTGTTCTCCTTCCCTAGATCCTTTATTGTCCGGTTTTAAAATAGACTCTAGCCCTTTCTGTGAGGATCTGAAGTTCCAGAGAGAGAAGGCAAGCCTATCACCACCGTCACCACCAAAGGAGTTTCCAAGTTGGGCACCACTGAATAAAGTGCCACAGACCCCCAAGCACACCTGCAAACAACCCATTCAAAGGTTTAGTGCTTTCTTCCTGGGTATGTGAAGAAGCAGACTGCCCAGGTGCAGCCCCAATTTAGTGAGATGGGATGTTGGGGTGAGCAGGAAAGACCACCTCTTCATTCTGGGAATAAGGGCTGCTCTCCTGCCAGTGCCAAAGCTAGTCCTATCCTTGAGCCTATTGCTCCATTCCTTCCCTGCCAGCTTCTCTGTGCTCCAAGCTAATGACATCGATGATGATGCTTGGGCCGGGCGACAGGCATTGATTCCTCCAGGCAACACTGCTTACCTTTTCAATTGAAGGTAGTAGAGAGGGCTTGCAGGGTTGAAAGCTGCTTCCTGAGTGGGGATGAAGAACTGAGCTGGGGTGAGGGCCGGTAAGGGCTGTTAAATAGAATAAGGGCCTCAGGTAAATACTCTGACTACAAAGTGGAGAGGGTGGGGTGCAGATGAGCTGGGATTCCAGGAGGGGAAAGGCATTCACAGTGGCACAGAGAGAGGGTGTAAAAAAGGGAAAGGGAGAATGGGTATATGATATATAGTTCTAGGCTGGAGGAGCTTCTTGGAGAGGACCAAGGGCTGAGGGCACCTTTGGGTGGAGAAATGTGGAGCTAGAAAGGGAGCTGCAAGTAGTGGAGGGTGGGATGTGCATCCCACAGAGAGAAGAAAAGCAACCATCTCTCTGTTACTTTCAGATGTCTCAGAGGAAATGTACAATCGTGTCATCTGGTGGCTGAAAGGTCTGTGCTTTTCCCTCCTATGGGTCCACTGTGGGAGCTTGGGGGATGGGAGGACAGGTGAGGAGTGGCATCTATGTATCTACAGAGTTGGGTCATTTAGGAGATAAATGCTGGGATTTTGACCTGAAGAAGCAGAGGAACTTCTCATCTTGCTGAAAATTTCACCATTAGAGTCATTTCTTTGGGGGCTTGGGATCTTTTCCATTTTCAAGAGTCTCCTTTTAACAGGAAGTTACTTCTGGAATGGAGAATAATTTAAGCCTCATGGCCTTTTCAGCTTAGTTGGTCACCTATCACATGATTTAAAAAAAATACACCAAAGCAAACCGCCTGCTTCACAGTCTTGCTCAGAGTTGACTTCACCCTAATTCAGGCTGGGGACTCTTCTCATGTGTTTCTCGGGTTCCTCAGAACCCTCCTCATGCCCCTACTCTACCACCTGGGGTACTTATTGGTGCTGCCCAGGCAGGATCTTCAGAGATGTCTGGGCCTTCCCCTTGAGACCGTCAGTGTGTCTTGCAGCTCTAGAATCCTTAAGAGAAGTGTCCCCAGACCTTGTGACCCTCCGCTCCCTTTATACTCTTGGCTTCTCTGGGGGCAGGGGAGGGTGGGGACCAGCCCTCAAGGAGTAAATCTTGGCAGCAGGGACCTCTTGCTGTGAGCATTTTGGCCCAAAATATACTCCAGCCCTATGAGCATGACAGAGGCCAGGGCTATGGATAAAGCAGTTCCTGGGGAGGAGAGAGCCCTGGGAATGCCGTCCAATCCCAACCAGCATGAGCCCTCCTAGTGATGGTCAGCAAAGAGCAGAGAAGGGCAGTCCTCCTCAGAGGGAGCAAAGCTCTATAGAGTAGCGGCACAGTAAAGTACGAACTCGAGTTATCTAACTGGATTTGGGCCCTGGGTCCACTATTTTCTGACTGTGACCTTGGGTAAGTTATTTTACCTCTCCAAGCATCAGTTTCCTCATCTGTTAATGAGAATAATGGCTCCCTCTTAGGGTTATTGTGAGGATTATTACAAGCTATTACCGAAAAAACACTTAGCATGGTGCTTGGCAACAGTGAGCATTCAGTAAATACTAGCTGCTGTTATTTGGGCCACTTGCACTAGGAAGGGATTGGGCCAGGTTTGCCCAAGTCCACTGGGCATCTTTAGTAAATTTCTCTTTTTCCCCTCCTATTGGCACTCTCTGAATTCCATTTGCTGCCCCCTGGGAATGCCTGGCTTCTACTCTGTTATGACAGATGAGGAGGTAAGAATGCCCCTGGGAGGTTACTCCCAGTCTTCCTGGGCCCACCCTACAATCCAAATCCATCTCCTGTCCTGTAATGGGAGTAGGCATGGAGGGAGACAGAGCTGCTCCCTATGGTTGAGCAGATTGTTCACTGCACAAGAGCACTGGGTGGAGGGGGTAAGTGGGGGGCCGAAATCTAACCTGTGTTCCATTTGCCAAGCTGTGCACCTGTGGGGCTGCATCTCCCCAGAGGGGGATTTGCACAAAAGCACTGTATGAGCTAGTTGCAGTCCTAGAAAGAACAGACCTTTTGGCAGATGATGAATCTTGCCAAGTGCTCTGTGGGAAGGCTGTCTAGGTAGCCGTTGGATCAGTCCCCACCTGGTTCTCCTCTTTTCAGCCTGGGGCATTCTAGAAAGGGGTCACTTTTTTGGGTTACACACTATTTGGGTCCTCAACTTGGAAAAACTCAAGGTGGACTCTGCTCTCAGCAGTCCTGTGTCCTCATTTTGGCAGTGTCCTGATTTCACTGCATTGTTCCCATAAGTACTTTGGCTATTCTTGGCCCATGTTTGATAAGATGGTCAAAGCTCTTCCTACTTCCATTATTTTCTCTTGCCGTATTTCTTTATTACCCAAAGCCTAACAATGGCCTCTAATGGGTCCCATTCATGGGCTGACTCAAGATGGACAGTTGGCCACAGATAGAAAGCAAATGAGTGCATAGTGGGGGTCAGCCTAAGCTCAGATAATGGAACAGCTGAAGGGGAGGTGACCAGAAACAAGGCTGCCACCTCCCACTGCCATGGGTTCTTATCCAACCCTGAGCTCAGCTGTAGGTGGGAGTGGCTACTTTCAGAGATTATCTCCATGCAAGACAGTAAGTCCCTCCCTCCCTTTCTCCCTTCCTTCCTTCGTTCCTCCCTCCCTTCTTTCAATGAACAATTTTTATTCAGATGCCTAGCACTCTACTAGGCACTTTTAGGGGACGCATTGAAGTTTCACAGCACACACATTCCTTGGCCTTGAGAAACTTGCCATGATATGGTTGGGGAGATAAAACACAAACAGGAAACATTTAAACAACAATATGAAATAGTTGGTGCTGAAATGTCAAAATAGATGGAACAGACTGAGTAAGTGCTCTTGGAGGGTCTTAGGAGAGAGGGAGTTCGCAGGGATATGGGTAGGGGGTCAGGGATATGGGTAGGCCCTCCTTCCCAAAGCCAAGGGATGGTAGTGTCTTAGCTAGCCTTTTGCTCACCCCTAGATGCAAATCTGTACCTTTGGGAAGGGGTTAATATTTTCCTTCAGTCAAGATTTGATGTTTTTGACTGAGCAAGCTCCTCCCTGTTCTCCCCCATCCTCACCCCCTTTTTCTGTGCATCATGTTTTAGTTTAGTAAGTCAAAAGCCTTGGCAACAGGATGGCTCCTTCCTAAAATAGCTCTTATCCTGTCTCAATAATTACAGCTTTCCAGCCCTGTTCAGCAACAGAGTTGCTCCCCAGAAGCCGAGAAGAGAAGGCTCCCAGGCAGCTGGGCTGCTGATCTTCTCTGACATTCTGGAGGTAGGATGGCATGGAGGTGGGCCAGGTGCTCTCTAATGCGTGAGAGAGCTAGGCTCTCCCCAGCCTGTCCCCCAGCCAGAATGGCCCCATGCAGCCTCAGGATGGAGATGCTGTGGTGCTGGTGTCCAAGGCCTCTGATTCCTCTAATCTGGGAATGGTTGACCATAGAGTCTGTTCCAGATTCCATTCCTGGCAGGGATTCTCTGGTGGCCTGGCCACGATGCCTGGCTTGTGGAAGGCATCATGTTTGTTGTTGAGCTTCACAAGCTTCTCTGGGTGAACAGCTGGGGATGGCACCTGATTCAGCCCATCTCTTTCTCCTAAGTGTCAGTCCCTTCCCAAATGGCCCTTCAAGGCCCTTTTGTCTAAGGAATGGAGTGGACAGATGCTTCTCATCCTTGGATTGGGACATTAGGGGCTGGAGTCTCCCTAGAGGAGTTTGTGCTGGACTGAGGGAAGCATTCCTGATGGGGTTTTTTTGGGATCAGAACTAGCAAAAGCTCAACAGGAAGGTCCTGAGGGTGCCCTAATGGGTCACTGGGGGCTGTCTTCTCACATAGCCCTGGGGAGTTCCTGAAAATAAAGCAGTTCTGATGGGAGGGACTGCAATGCCTTTGATGGACAGGGTGTGTTAGCCCCAAGATCCTGTTTCCTCAAGGCATCTGACCTACTCATCCTTAAATGTGACTTCTCAGGCTGTCATAGGGCAAGGTGGTTTACTCTCTGCTCTATCAATTATGCAAGAAACCAACTCTGGAAAATAGGCCAGGAATCAGAGGAGGCCATCTCACTGATAATTAAGCCAGACCTCAGTGTCTTTTGGATGACATGTCATGTGACCCCTGAGGGATAGGATGATCAGCCTCCTGTTGTCTTCTGAATCACAGGAACATTTTGCTCAGGTTGGCTTCCTTTACAAAGAGAAATCCAAAGCCTTTGAGGAACTCAGGGAGTTTCCACATTCATGAGGATGTTCACAGAATCCTAGGTCATGGGCTATCTGGAAGGAACCCTCCCTCACTTTTTTTTAAAGTGCTCTGTTGCCCAGGCTGGAGTGCAGTGGTGCGATCCATAGCTCATTGTAATCTTGAACTCCTGGGCTCAAGTGATTCTCCTGCCTCAGCCTCCTGAGCAGCTGGGACTATGGGCACCAGCCACTGTACCTGGCATTTCTCTTGCTTCGGGTAGAGGTTCATAGTTGAGAAGAAAGAGAATCATTGAAAGAATGGAGCAGAACTGCTGAAAATGGGGCAAGGCATCTCGGGAGGCTTTTTTTTTTTTTTTTTGAGACGGAGTCTCGCTCTGTCGCCCAGGCTGGGAGTGCAGTGGCATGATCTCGGCTCACTGCAACCCATGCCTCCCGGGTTCAAATGATTCTCCTGCCTCAGCCTCCTGAGTAGCTGGGATTACAGGCACCCACCACCACGCCCAGCTAGTTTTTGTATTTTTAGTAGAGACGGGGTTTCACCAAATTGGTCAGGCTGGTCTCAAACTCCTGACTTTGTGATCTGCCTGCCTCAGCCTCCCAAAGTGCTGAGATTTACAGGCATGAGTCCCCACGCCCGGCCTTGGGAGGATTTTTATAGCAGTTTGACCATTGTTGCACAGCTTCTTAGGAAGCAAGCATCTTACCCCGTCAGATGGCACTCTGTTCATTTCCAGCTACCATGGGCAGCCAATTCCAGAGCAGGATGGAAGGCTGGTGACCTCTGGCTAAAACTTGCTAATTTGGGGACAGGCTAAGTTGACCAGCTCATCAGGGTTTGCCTGGGACTTTGCTGGTTTTAGCACTGAAAGTCCCATGTCTCAAGAACCCCCTCAGTCCTGGGCAGACCAGGACAGTTGGTCACCTAGTACAAGCTGTGGTGCAGTCTGCCTGGAAGCACAGAGTGAGGGGACAATGTCCTGGCTTCACAGTGATACATGGGCAGGTTACTCCCTCTGCCTATAAAATGGGGGCAGGAAAATACGATGCTTTTCTCTCAGACTTGATAGCAGAGCTGAGGCCAGACTCTCTTCTTAGTTCTTTGTTTTGCCCAGAATAATCCCACATAGGGAAAAATCTGCCACATCCATCGTGGACTTTTTGGTGTATTTTCAGAAGCTGTGTGGTGACTGGAACCAATCTCCAACATCACATCTTTCTGCAGAGTAGTTTGGTGCTGTTTGAAATGGTGGATTTTCCAAGTAACAGAAACAGTGGGCCTGGGTAGAGTAGGGAGCTTGGCTTCACAGGCCAGGGTGCATACTCGGGTGAGGAAGTAAATCTGTAACCAAGGAGCCACCCTGACAGGTGCTCAGCCAGAGGCAGGCTGTCCTGAGAAGCAGAAATGGCCATGTCCCTCACCCTCCTCTGCTCAGCTGCCTTTGGCTCAGCTGCTGTTAGGGGAGCAGAAGGAGACAGCTGCACCTTGAGGGCTGAATGAAGCCTAGAGGAGGGGGACAGAATGTGAGGCAGTTCCTGAGGGAAGCTCAGGCTGACACTGTGGGTGTCGCTTCATTGGCACACCCACTGCCAGCAAAGCCATCTAGTTCCAGGGGTCTCCACAGTGGCTGTTTCCGGGAATTTGGGTGGGTAGGTCTGAGACCAAGCACTAGCTTTCTAGAGATGGTGTCTAGCTGGAGAAGCTGACTCCACAGATGGTAGTGGCTTGGTCATTCCAATGTCAGTTTAATTTAAGGCATTACTCTGGTATTCTCTGTCCTCCCATCTCTCTACCCCTATTACATGTGCACACTCCAAATCCTTTGGAGGGAAGGCATTTGAAATAGTCACAGTTGACAGTTACTGGTTTGATGTTGATAATTTTCTTATTAGTGGAGATAATAGCTACCATTCATTTAGTAATCACGTTAAGTGCATTAGTGGGTTTTCGTAGTAACCTATGAGTGGATTTATTCTCCCTGTTTCACAGATGAAGAAACTGAGGCTCAGAGTTTGTTCATCAAAGCTGGAAGCATTTTAAGGAGCAGTCTGTCCCAGGGAGTCAACTATATGGTATAGAAACCCTTCTTCTATAGCCACGTCTCCCTGGAAAATACTTCTCAATATTTCAGCAGCACCTTTAGGTATCAAGAATTGTGAAGGGAAAGGTTTTAGTGGGAGTAACATCTGTGTCCTTGCCTGTGAACCATGAGGCTGGGAGGTGGGTGTGAGCTTGTGAGCAGCCAGGATGAAGGGCAAGTGAAGGGTCAATGAAGCCCAGAGCCTCAAGGCTTGTCTGGGCTCTAAAATCAGAATGGAAAACTAATCAATGAGTCCTTTTAGTCAATCCATATTGATCAGCCATCTCCTGGGGGCAGAGGCCTGGACACCCAGACAAACATCACATCACATGTTTGCTGATTTGAAGTGAGCAGAGGTTAAAAGAGAAGACATACTCCCTGCCCTTGAGGAGCTTGTGGTTAATTCGGTAGAGAAAAGTATACAGATGGGTCACTTGAAAGGGTGTGGACATCAAAGGACAAAGCAAAGTCCAATGAAATGAGTCAGCAAAGCTTCCAGCATGGAGGCATATGGAGGGTAAAAGCCAGGGAGACACAGATATTGGCACAGTATAGTGAAGACTTTGGTAACTTGGCTGCCCAAAGGTTGAAGGGCAGTTGTTTAGAATCAGTGAGTTTTTGGCCATTGGAGGTAGGTATTCGAGCAGAGGCTGGGAAGGCAGGGGAGCCTTCAGACATCTGGTGAGTAGTCACATCAGGAGGTTTGTAAGTCCTTTCCAACCCTGAGCTCCTATAGCCCTGCCCTGCTCGTGGAGGGTGTCGGAAGGACTGTCTGGCTTCTAGCACTCCACCAGCTCCGGAACTGCCCCTCTTTGCAGTCATTCGGCAGGTGCCAGGAAACACAGTGTTCCCCAGCCTTGCCACCCACACCTTATGCCTGCCTCCAGGATCATGGGACACGTGGCAGCAGCTGGGGGAAGATTTGGGCTTAATGTATTTTGGTTTATTGCCTTTGTCCACCACAGACCTCGTTGGACAGACTTGCTGAGGTTTCCTTGAAAGACACAACCCAGTGATAGCCTTTGGTCTGAGGGCTCTCTGACTGTATCATCAGTGACTCATCTATCTCACTGGGGAAGGGATGTATGATTAGTTCTTGCACCACTTTAGGGAAACTTAGCTACTGAGAGGCAGAAATGGCCATTGCTAGTTATGCAGATCTGAAATCCTGATTTCCTATGGTAATTGCTGTTTATTATCGGCTTTGAACCTGGGCCCTGGGATGGCCCACATGCAGCCTTCTTGCTTAGGTCCTGTGCCACACAACCTGTACCTATGGGTGGGCAGGAAAGACCTAGTGGAGGGGGCCAGGACATACCATGTTGGCCTGACCTAAGCGACGGAGCCCAGGACAGCAGACTAGAGCTATGGTAGCTGAGCTGAGTTTCCCAAGTAGACACTCCCCTAGACACTTGGCTCAGATACCGTGCCCTAGCAGTGCCTGGGGAGTTGTACTCTAGTCAAGGCCATCAATGCTTGGTGGGATATTGAATTTTGAGGGAGAGCTAGCGCTCCAAGAGCTAAGCCATGCTGAAGCAGAGTTGGCCAGGCCACCTGCTGGCTGGAGATGAGGAAGAGCACTCAGTAAATTGCCAGTGACTCACGCAAGGGCTGCTGTATTAGACTCTAACTCCCTCACACAGAATGTAAGAGCTAGAGTTGAGAGAAGTCCAGTCTTCTCTTTCAGTGGGGGAAAGAGAGGCCCAGAGAGGGCAAGGGACTTTCAGGCAGTAAGACAGCCAAGTTAGCATAGGACTTGTGGCCAGGCCAAGTTCTCTCAGAGTCCTCCGAATGCTGTGGTAGGTTAGCATGCAGGGCTTGTGCAGGGGGGATGGCTCAAAGTCAGTCTTCAGCTTTTATTTCACCCAGCATGCCTCATGTTAGGCCTGTGGTACAGTGATTAGAAAGAGATTAGACCAATATTCTTGGCTTAGAGCTAAGTTCCGTGGTCCCAGGACTTGCTTAGGGCCTCACTTTCCTCAAGGCAAGCTGGTACCAACCTTCCTCAGGACACACAGGGCCCTCTGGCGCCTGGGCAGCAGGTGCCAGAGAAGAACTGGGATTCCAGCCACAGCTGAGGATGAGCTGGCTGGGCTGCCTTTTGAGATGTGTCTGTGTCCACACTTGGAATTCAGCTGAGATCAGGGGAAGGGGCATGTTATAATAGTGGAAAGTAAGGGTTTCTGCTGGGTCCTGTCTTCCCTGATGTAGGCTTTCTCCTCACCCCAGGCTACAGGACTCTGGAAGCATGTAAGAGGTATTCTTAGAGTGCATACATGAGTACTGGAGGCCCAGGGCTTTGAACAGTGGGGCTTTGTATAGCCCAAGCTTGACATTTGGGGCTGATGGTAGCAGCAGCTGCTGCTTCTGCAGACTTCCAACTGCCATTGGTTTCTCTCTTTATGTCTTTGTTTTCCTGAGTACAGCTTCGGATGCTCTGATCTACCCCAGACCTTTTCTGGGAGCCTCTCTTTACCTTTAGAGGTTCCCTTTCAGGGGAGCCAAGCTGCTGCCCCCATTCTATACATTCTCCCCCTTTTCTCAGATCCTGGGCCCTCTCCTGAATCACTGCATGGCCAACCTTTCTCCAGCACCTCCTGCTGCTGCCTTGTTCTCTTATCTTCCTCCAAGGCCTATAGTAGCATACAGCATATCCTCCTTCCCCCACTCCATCCACTTGTAGAAGGCCAGAGCTGCAAGGAAGCTTAGAAATCATCTAGTTTAATTTTCAGCTCATTTTCAGCTATGGAAACTGAGACCCTGACGGGTGAAGCAAGGCCACCCAACTAGGAAGGTTTCTCCTCAACCTGCTGGCTCGTGAACACCCTGCCATCTTCCAGTCCACCAGTGCCAAACAGCCAATAACCGCTCCAGTAGCAGCCCCATTGTTTTTCTCAGCTTGATCTTACCTGCTGCCTCAGGCCCTCTTCCCTCCTCTGGCTGAGTTCTAACTGGTCCCGACCACTGCTACTGGTTCAAGATCAGACTGAAATACAGCAGGCAGGCCTCTGGCACTTCTACCAACAGGGAGGGCCGTGCCTGTGGGTCTCAGTTTTGTCCAGAGTGTATTCAGGCAGAAGCCAGTCAGCCTGCCATTGAGAGAGGGGTCTTGGGGGTCAGGACGGAACATGCTTCTGGAAACTTCCACAGGAGCCTGACCAGCTCAGACCCTACTTAGCTCAGGGAATCCTTCACCAACACCCCACTCACCAAGCATCTGCCTTCCCCTAGCTGCTGCTCTGACCCTTCTGAGCCTCTAATGCCTCTAAAGCTTCAGGGGCATCTGTCCCCTCAGCATCTCACCTGCTTGTGGGAGGAAGACTGGCCCAGCTGGGCCTGGGTCACGCCTGGGTTGGCCTCTCCTGAGGCCCTCCCCACTATCCTCAGCCACAGGCAAGGCTCCACCGCCCTGTTAAAGCCACTCAGCCTCTCCCTTCCATCCTTCCGGCAGATGATCCCTGCAGCAAATCCTCTTTAATCTGTAATCTGCGGTACTGCACGAAGGGAACCTGTCTCTAACCTGCCCCTTCACAGCTCGGGTGGAGGTGGAGAATATCTGACATTCCCCTTTAGGAGGTGTGGTGATCAGTAACTTGGGCATCAGCCGGCTTCACTTTGTGAAAACCTTGCTGAATCCGTGCGCTAACTAACGGTTTCTCTCCAACTCACAGAGCAACTCCCCCTCCCTTCCAAAGGCGTCTTCTTCTGGGGATGCCAGGTGGGGCGTTCGGTTTTCTTTGGGAACTGGCTCAAGCCCCCGCGGTACTTCTGGAGCTGAGTAAAAAAGAGCCAGGTGTCCAGTGCTGCCCGGGGACGAGGAGCTGAGGCTCCCCGCTCTGTCCTGGGTGACCCTATGCTCTGCGCCTCCTGGGGTCGCGGGCTGCGAGGCCGGCCCTAAGGTGGGCACCCCGACCCGGCTCGCGCCGGCACCCCTAGCAGCTGAGGTACAGGCCCCGCCCCGGGGACGACTCGCTCCGCCCCCGCCGCCGGGCCCCTCCCCCAGCTGTCCGCACTCGAGTAGGCGGGAGGGGGACCGCGGTGCTGCGAGGTCGGCGCGCAGCTCCGCAGCGGGTCGCTCGGGCGCTGTCCAGGCGGAGCCGGCCCCGCCCGGGCTGCAGCCATGGTAAGGCAGGCAGGCAGGCAGGCAGGAGGGCGGGCGGGCGCGGGTCAGGGCCGGGGTGCGCAGGGCGGGTCGCTCCCGGGCGGCTCCAAAGGGACCCGCGGCGCCGCAGCCGCGGCTGTGCAGGGTGGGAGGCGCCGTCGCCGGCCGTGGGCACAGGCTGGCACTGCTGTCGAGCGGCGGTGCGTCGTTGCTCCCAAGTTTTTCCCTCTGAGCAGCCACGGAGTGGGCCCCGACCCCTAGATAATGCCTGCGGTCTAGGATGAAGGGGTGGGTCCGTGCTGAGGGAGGTGCCCGCTGGTGGAGACGCGCATGTTGGGGTGGGGAAGGCGCATCAGTGGTGAGCGGAGGTGAGGGTCCCCATCCTCGCCTGGGTCAGCTTTTAACTGAGTAACCCCTCCTCACCCACCTACCCTGGGCACAGGGGCCAGTACCAACTTCATTTGAAAAACACAGAGGAGGCCCACAAACACTGCCTGCCTCCCCAGGAGGGATGGTGAGACGCTTGGCCCCTCCTTGCCTCAGCCTGACAAGGGGCAGTCTCTGGGCCTTTCTCAAAGGGACCCCTGAGAGAGAGAGAGGCCCAGTCCACCATCCTGCCCGGTGGGATTAGCTATATCCTTCTGCCCCCGGGGACAGGAACCATGGAAAAGCTTCCTCCTGCTGCATCTACCCCCTCCCTGCCCACCAGCCAGGTCCCTCTGCAGTGTGTGGGGGTGGGGGCACCCATCCCTGCCACCTGCCTGTAGTGGGAAGAGAAACAGTAACCCCAGCCAGCCTCCCTGGAGGTGCCCAGGTAGGAAGTTTTGATGCTTGGCTCTGAAGATGTCATCTCTTCTCCTGACATTGTTGCCAGAGCCTGCCACAAATAACATAAGGATGTCAGGACCTCCAGGCCACACACCGTCCTCTCCTCCCAGTCTGGAAGCCCCACAGCCTTTGCCCTCTGCATTGGGGAACACGAACTCTTTACAGCAGCGGGGGATCCCTGACTAGCCTGTGGGGCGGGATGGTGGCTGTGGGCAGCCTCCAGAAGGGAACTCCCTGGGCCCCCTGGGATCAGAAGCTTTCAGGACTGGTAGGGCCAATCTTTTGGGCTCTTGTCTCTCAAGCTGTGTCCAGGCAGAGGCCCAAGCCTTGGCCAGGAAGTCTTGGTGACCCTGTGACCTTCCCCAAAGGGGGGTTCCTGGGAGAGGCCTGTCCTTATTCCTGTCCCCCACTTCTCCCCACATGGTGGATGGATGGACTGATTGTTCTAGGGATGGAAGCCTAGGGAAGTACTGATTATCCCCAGTGCCAAGTCCAGCAGGGGCTAGAGGGGCTTTTTCTGCCACATACTAAGTTCAGTTCAGCTGAGGTCTTGATGCTTTCAGCTTGTCTGAGGCCACCCTGTTCTTCTCTAATTAAAGACACCCCCCCACCCCAACCACCACCACCAAAGTCCCCATCCTCAGGCCCCTGCCCTCAAGCCAGCCAAGTTCTTAGGCTGACTGGTTCAGACCAAACTCCTCTATGAGGGTCTCTTTGTCAAAGGAGGTCAGTGTCCCAGCTGCTTTGGGAATCAGTGGGGGAGACCTCCCCAACCCAGGTGCCCCAGGGGGTTTAAATTTACATGTGAAAAGAAAAACAGGCCAACATTAATGACTATCCTGTGACTTGGGATGCAACTTCTCTTCTCAGGTTCAAAGCAGTTTAAGGAATCTATCATTTGGGAGTGCTTTCTCTCCCCGGCCTCCCTGGGAGGCAAGGAAGGGCCATTCACAACTGAACATTAAGGTCCTCAAATTAAGACACTATCCAGACTCACAAAAGATGTTTCCGGCCGGGCGCGGTGGCTCAAGCCTGTAATCCCAGCACTTTGGGAGGCCGAGACGGGCGGATCACGAGGTCAGGAGATCGAGACCATCCTGGCTAACACAGTGAAACCCCGTCTCTACTAAAAATACAAAAACTTAGCCGGGCGAGGTGGCGGGCGCCTGTAGTCCCAGCTACTCGGGAGGCTGAGGCAGGAGAATGGCGTAAACCCGGGAGGCGGAGCTTGCAGTGAGCTGAGATCCGGCCACTGCACTCCAGCCTGGGTGACAGAGCGAGACTCCGTCTCAAAAAAAAAAAAAAAAAAAAAAAAAAGATGTTTCCACCCAACCAGAAACAGTGGCCCCCTGACTCCTAGTTGAGTGTACACTTCCAACCAGGCCCCTTAATTTGTCTCCCACCTAAATGGCAGCTCTGAAGCTTCTGGGCTTCCAGCCTCCCCATTGCGTTGAACCCATGCTCCTTAGAGACCAAGTGCTAACAGCTCCCCTGTTGATGCTATGGAAGTCATGGAGTGATGGAATTGATACAGGTTGCCATGAGTCAGAGGTCAGGTGTCCTAGGGTAAGGGGAGTCCCTGAAGCAAAGTACCCTCTGTGGCTGGTGCTCCCTGCAGGGAAATCTAGGAGCATATTTCTGAAGACAGTGACGTTCCCCACTGGGGAAAAAAAAATGAACGCTTGGGAAGAAGTGTGGGACCATTCCCATGAAAACCTATGTGGGGAAGTACAGGACATCTCATCCTACTCCAGCACTGCTTAAAGTTAAGATGAAAGAGAGAGATTGGGGGATTCAATTCCTTTGGGAATGGGTATCCTGGGTGACTGTCCTCATGTGCTGATGGGCCAGGTCACTTGGGGACAGCTCATAGTCCTCAGGCAGACCACAGTGTCCTTGGGGGTTAACAGGAGAGGTCAAATGGATCAAGAGCCTGTGCTGCAAACAGACATTGGGAGGTTGGTGCTGTGCCCACCAGGGTAGGCAGCAGGCAGGCGTCATGGGGCAGCCAATCAGAGGAGGAGGGGACTGCAGAGGAACCAAGTGATCCTGCTGCAGCTGAGCTGTCCTTGGAGGGTGGGAGCCAAGGGAAGGGGAGGAGAAGAGGGGTGGGGAAGGACATTCCACAGGCTTTTTTGGCCCCTGCCAGAGACAGAAGGAGGTCAAAGAGAAAGGGAAAGGAGCAAGCCAGGAAGCCAGACAACAAGAGCATCAAAACAAGACTGTTTCTGTGTGTGAGGAACTTTGCCTGGGAGATAAAATTAGACCTAGAGCTTGCTGACAGGGAGTCTGAAGCGTGGGACATGGACCGTTCACTGGGATGGCAAGGGAATTCTGTCCCTGAGGACAGGACTGAAGCTGGGGTAAGGTGCTGCTCTGGGAGATGGGTGGACATGACCTGTCTTCCCCCTGCCTTGGCTGGGATTGGGGCTGAAAGTCAGAAAATGATTTGGTCACTGGCAGAGCTGGGAGTGGGCATGGACAGGCAGAAGGCGGGGACCCTGGTGTCCTGACTCCTTGTCTAGAGCCCCTGTGGCCCCCTCAATGCGGATGAGCAGCCAGGGCTGGCAGAGATGAGGATGGTGCTGGGTTCCTGGAGGCACTGCTGGAAGATCATGGGGGCTAGGGATCTTCATTAGGGCCTTCCTTTCTCCCATCCCTACCCCTCCACTCAGTGCCCCTGGGAAATCAGGTGAAGCACAGCTTTCTCTGTCCCACCCTTGTCCTGACCTGCAGACCAACTGCTGGGTCATTGTGGATTTGTGCAGAGAGGCAGGATTTCCTGGAATTCCCCAGACTTACTAGCTGCCAGACAACAAGTCCTGCTGCCCCCCAGTCCCACCCCTTCTCTGTTGCCATGTAATTAATTGTCCAAGCTGGGACACTTTGAGAGTGAAAGGGCACAATTAATCACGATGCCAGGACAGCAGGCATAGAATGGGATGTATGATCGCCACTGGACCTCACAAATATCATGGGTGAGAAAAGCCTTGGGTTAGGCTTGCCTCAGGATAGCCTCTTCTGGTCACCCAGCCTCCACCTGCTGGTTCCAGTTTTGGGCTGAGGGGCCTCTTTTCCTCCCCTCTGTCCAGGCAAGCACTGGAGACTATAGCTATAAGCAGGTGTGAAGACTTGAGAGGCAACAGCCTGGCAGTAGCTCCTAGCAGACTTTTCCCTCTAACCTCCCTATCCCAACCTCTTCCCTCTGGCATACACCTGGCAGTATGCATATCTGCCTCCCTCAATTCTTCCCTTTGCAGGAAGACTGTGGCCATCTTATCTCCCCCACTCTAGTTGGGACTCCACAGTGGTCTGGGGTAGTCCCCACTGGCTTGGCTAATCCCCAGAGAGTGAGTCAGCCTCTGCAGCCGGCCCTTGTCTATTGTCTGGGGGTGGCACGTGGGTATTGTGAGGCAGAGCTGAGCCCAGCACTGCCAGGCACCCCACAAAGGAGGCTGACCCCAAAGAAGAGGAGAATCTTTAGGGTCTAGAGCTGACAATGAGAGTTGGGGGAAACAGTCCCTCTTCTGAACTGGGGACAGGGTAGAACAGGCTTCTACAGAGCAGTCAATCCATTCTCTGCCTTCCACTCCCTGTGGGTCATGGTTTAGGCCAGGCCCTCTCCTCTACTGCTGGCTCTGGGCAAAGGGGGTAAGGAGATAACTGAGGGTGCTTCCCCTTGTATGTCCGTCACAGTTGGGGGCTGTCACAAGCTCTGGAGGCCCAGCCGTCCTTCAGCCTTCCCCGGGCTCTTCCATCCTCCCTCACCTGGTCTCTCCCAGCTGCCTTCCACCCACAGTCAGCATCCACTGGCAGGTTTACTTTTCTCTTCCAGGGCCCAGGGTCAGATTTGGGTGTGGCTCAGTGTCTGAAGTAAGGGGTAGGATCAGCTATACTGAACGCTGGTCTGTGAACCCTGGGAATTGAGCACCGGCAGTAGAATCTGTACCCTAGTCCCCCAGCTCACTGACCAGTAGTGACAGGAGGTACAGAACCCCCCGCTGGTTGACCTGCCTGATGCAGGCAGCTTTCTTCTCCCCTATCTACCTTCCTCATGTCCCTGCCCCATTCTGATGCACTGTACTCTCCTTCTGGGTTTAATGCCTCTGTCTGTTCTATCTTAATCAGTCCGGCCTTACTTCCTGGCCTGAGACAGTCCCTGGCTAGGCCAGAACCCCAGGAAAGGCAGCCCCAAAAAACATGCTGCTGAGAAGGAGACCAGAACTGGAGTTCCTCAGTTCCCTACAGCAGTTTCCAGGACTCTGGGGGTGCCCAGGGCTCTTCTTGGACCCTGGGGCCCTGCCTGGCATCTTGGATTGGGGAGACTTGTGAGCAGGTGAGGGAGGGATGGTGAGCACTTCCTCTGGCTTGGCTGCAGTTTCTTTCTCTTCTAACCAGAAGTGCTTTCCCTTTCCCTCTTGCCTTCTCTTGTCTTCTGTCTCCTTCCTCATTCTTCCCTTCCGGCTCCCTTCCTGGCACCACCCATCTATTCCACCCACCTCGCTTCCCCCAGATCAAGCGTTTCCTGGAGGACACCACGGATGATGGAGAACTGAGCAAGTTCGTGAAGGATTTCTCAGGAAATGAGAGCTGCCACCCACCAGAGGCTAAGACCTGGGCATCCAGGCCCCAAGTCCCGGAGCCAAGGCCCCAGGCCCCAGACCTCTATGATGATGACCTGGAGTTCAGACCCCCTTCGTGGCCCCAGTCCGCTGACAACCAGCAGTACTTCTGTGCCCCAGCCCCTCTCAGCCCATCCGCCAGGCCCCGCAGCCCATGGGGCAAGCTTGATCCCTATGATTCCTCTGAGGTAGAGCCTCAGCCCTGCCTTTACCTTTCAGTGGGCTGCTGCAGGAAGATCGGGGGCAGGGGGCAGTGTGTGTGTGTGTGTGTGTGTGTGTGTTTATCTGGGACCTCTTTCAGTCCTGTGTAAGCCCTATCTCCATGATATCTGCCCCCAAGGGCACTGGAAATTAGCAGTTTCAGCAAGGGCAGGAGGCCCAGCTGGTGGCCTCAGATGGGAACCCAGAGAAGTCTGGCACTGCTTCTTTAAGGCTGGGGCAAAGGCCTGAAAGGGAGAGAAGATCAGCGCTGGGTGCCAGGGCCCCTTTGGCTTCTCACCCTGATGCATTCTGCCTTCCTGTCTACTAGGATGACAAGGAGTATGTGGGCTTTGCAACCCTCCCCAACCAAGTCCACCGAAAGTCCGTGAAGAAAGGCTTTGACTTTACCCTCATGGTGGCAGGTAGAAAAGGGGCAGGGCTGGGTTGGGCAGGGTGTGTTTCAGGTGGGGATAGTGTGTGTGTCCATGAGTGGGAAGGGAGTATAGGTCGGAGGGAGCAAGCAGCGAGTGGCTGTACTGTTTTGCAAAAAAGCCAGGAGTCATTGGTCTATGAAAGTGTACGTGTGTGGGGTGGGGTGGGGGTGGGTGTACGAATTGGTTGCAAAGAGCATCTGACCAACAGTTCCCTAGCATTTGCCTCTTTTTGTGTGACCTTGGGCAATCTCTTGCTCCCCCAAGCCAATCTCTGTGCTTCCTCCCAGCTCTAAAATGCTATAGTTTGGTTAGTCTAGTTCCAATTAGATAAGAAAGCAGTTCCCCCTAAACCTTGATCCAGTGGAGTTGCTTTTTGGCTATAGATCTTACCTTCTGATTTGGTGCCTCTGTCCTCTCTCCTCTCAGGAGAGTCTGGCCTGGGCAAATCCACACTTGTCAATAGCCTCTTCCTCACTGATCTGTACCGGGACCGGAAACTCCTTGGTGCTGAAGGTAAGGAAGGGAGAGAACAATCAGGCAGACTTGCCTTGGGAAATTAAACTCACTCTAGAGTCTGGGGGATGGGGCTCTCCCCGACATGCAGGAAACCATGGCTTCCTAGAGAGACTGACAGCAGCTCTCCATAGGCCTATCTGCCTGGCAGCCCACCAGCCAGCTCCCTAAAGATTTGGGTGCTGAAGCAGGGCAGGGACCAGAGTCTTGCTCTCTGAATGAGTCTCTGACCCCCAAGGATTCCAGGAATCCAAGAAAAAACCGGGAGCAGAGAAGAGGCTGGGGCCAGAGCCAACAGCCACCGGCATTTCCTGTGTTGGGAAATGTACTCCTTGCTGGTTCCCAGAGAACAGTCCCCCAGGCAGCTTGGGGGTGGAGAAGGGGGCAGTGTGGATGAGGCAGTCTGGGCGATGAGGCTGGTTGGGGTGGGCAGTTCATCCTGACTGGGCAGGTCCCTGCCCTTGCCCTGGCCTCAGTTTCCCCCTTCTCCAGAGCGGATCATGCAAACCGTGGAGATCACTAAGCATGCAGTGGACATAGAAGAGAAGGGTGTGAGGCTGCGGCTCACCATTGTGGACACACCAGGTTTTGGGGATGCAGTCAACAACACAGAATGGTATGTCTGACTAAGTGCAATCCCAGCTGCCCCTGAGCCACCCTTCTCCATACACAGGTACACACATAGGCCCAGATATATCCATACTTATCAGGAGGAAGCTGTCTATGACCTTGAGCATGTGACTTCCCTTACTGGACAGCCATCTTCGCCTTTATAAAGTAAGAGGGAAAGGATTGGAATAGATTATTTTTAATGTTCCTTCCAATTCTGCCCTATGATTCTATAATGGGGTAGGGACATAAGAAAGAAGAGGCTGAGGCAGAAGGATCACTTGAGGCCAGGAGTTCAAGGCCAGCCTCGGCAACATACTGAGATCCCATCTCTACAAAAAGTTTTAAAAATTAGCTGGGCATGGTGGCATAGGCCTGTAGTCTCAGCTACTGGGGAGGCTGAGGCAGAAGAATCACTTGAGCTCAGGAGGTTGAGGCTGCAGTAAGCCGTGATTGCACCACTGCACTCTAGCCTGGAAGACAGAGTGAAACCTTCCAAAAAAAAAAAAGATGAGAAGAGCCTCAAAAAGCAAACACATGTGAAGTGTGAAAACATGTAGCACAGAGTTTGATTACATAGTAGTTGCCCAATAAACTGTCACCCTTTTTCCTTTCACTAGCAACATTTTAGGTGTCACAAGCAAGTCTTGTTGAAGGGCTGGGCATGCATGGAGGGAGGGTAAAGGTGAGGAAGAATAGGCAAAGGGGAAAAATGGTAGAACTTTGTTTAAACTCCAGGCACCCTCTAGGCTACCTGCAGAAAGAAAAGTTGGCTTTACCACAACCCCCTATCATTCAGGCTTGAAAGACCTCCCTCCAGCTAATGGTCAGTAAGTCTGACCATTACCTCCAGCTTAGGTAATGGTCAGACCTAAGTGAGTAGATGAAGAGGGGAATGGATGAGATTGACAGGAGAAAAGGTGGTAGCTTTGATGAAGAAGTTAGGCAGGCAGTGCTAAGAGCGCTAGACAGAGAGTTCAAATCTTGATTGGCATTTAGTAACTTCATGATCTTAAGCAAATGATCCCCTTCAATCAATTTACCTACTGTCTCTTACCTTCCATAATACTAATAATTTCATTTGCCAGGCACCTCACAGTTTAAAGTGCACCTCCATATATACTCATTTTGTCAGACATTTATTTAATTAAAATATACCAGCACTTACCACCTCTCCAATTGATCTGAACATCACCCAACATGACGCATGCGCTCTGAAAAGTGTAAAGGGCTATTTACAGCATACTCAGGGATTTTAACAATGATAATTGCAGGACCAGCAACATAATTTGTTGGGCCCAGTGCAAATGAAAATGGAGGGCCCATTTTTCAAAATTTTTAAGAATTTCAACATGGCAACAGCAGAGCATCAAATCAGGTAGAATGTATTGAGCACATACTAGATGTCCAGCCTGTGCTGGACATTTTAAGGGATTCAGAACAAACATGAATGATTCCTATCCCTGAGAGGCTTATAGTCAAGTGGCAACAGGGAAGCAGGGGAGGTGGGGGCAGTTCTCTAACATGTTTCAATCAGATAGCAACTTAAATTAGTAAATGGGTCAGGCAAGGTGTAGTGGCAAGTGCACTGAGCTGTAGGGGCTCAGGTGGGTAGAGAATTTACTAGCTAAATGACCTACAGAAAGTCCTTTTCCTTTCCCTTTCCTTTCCCTCTCCTTCCTCCTTTCTTTCTTTTCTTTTCTTTTTTTTTTTTTTTTTTTCTTTTTGAGACAGGTTCTCACTCTGTTGCCCAGGCTGGAGTGCAGTGAGCTGATCACCCGCCTCCCGGGGCTCCCTCGGCTCAGGTTATCCTCCCACTTCAACCTCCCAAATAGCTGGAACTACAGGTGTATGCCACCACACCCAGCTAACTTTTTTGTATTTTTTGTAGAGATGGGGGTCTTACTACGTTGCCCAGTCTGGTCTTGAACTCCTGGGCTCAAGTGATCCACCTACCTTGGCCTCCTAAAGTGTTAGGATTACAGACGTGAACTACCACACCTGGCCTGGAGCAAATCTGTTAGCTGCTCTGCATCTAGTTTCTTCATGTATGAAATGATAGTGATGATGATCATAATGCATAATGTCGACCTGTCAGGGCAGTGAGGATTAAACAAGATAATAGAAGAACAAAGGATATGAAAATTGAGGTTCTTGGGGGAAATTTATTTATTTGTTTTGCTCTGTAGTGAAGACAAG
This sequence comes from Papio anubis, assembly GCF_008728515.1. Classification (NCBI taxonomy): domain Eukaryota; kingdom Metazoa; phylum Chordata; class Mammalia; order Primates; family Cercopithecidae; genus Papio; species Papio anubis. The sequence goes on from NC_044992.1 coordinate 34,123,504, forward strand.
CGGGGAGCAGTGTGTATTGGTATAGTAAAAGGAGCCTTCATGGAAGAGATGGTTCTTAGGGCCTTGAAGGATGGAGTGGGTTTGGAGAGGTGGAGGAAAGGGTAGAAACACATGAGCAAAGAGGTTCTGAGGTTACACTGGAAACCTGAATTAGAGTTTCCCTGGCTTCCAGTTGGTATTTGCCTGCAGCCACCTTGCTATTCTTTTTTGTTTGTTTGTTTGTTTGTTTGTTTGTTTGTTTTTTTGAGACAGTCTGGCTGCATCACCCAGGCTGGAGTGGTATGATCTTGGCTCACTGCAACCTCCACCTGCTGGGTTCAAGCAATTCTCCTGCCTCAGACTCCCGAGTAGCTGGGACTACAGGTGCACACCACCACGCCCAGCTAATTTTTGTACTTTTTTTTTTTTTTTTTTTTTTTTTTGAGACGGAGTCTCGCGCTGTCGCCCAGGCTGGAGTGCAGTGGCGCGATCTCGGCTCACTGCAAGCTCCGCCTCCCGGGTTCACGCCATTCTCCTGCCTCAGCCTCCTGAGTAGCTGGGACTACAGGCGCCCGCCACCGCGCCCGGCTAATTTTTTGTATTTTTAGTAGAGACGGGGTTTCACTGTGGTCTCGATCTCCTGACCTTGTGATCTGCCCGCCTCGGCCTCCCAAAGTGCTGGGATTACAGGCGTGAGCCACCGCGCCTGGCGTCTAATTTTTGTATTTTTAGTGGAGACGGGGTTTCACCATGTTGTTCAGGGTGGTCTCAAACTCCTGATCTTAAGTGATCCACCCGCCTCAGCCTTCCAAAGTGCTGGGATTACAGAGGTGAGCCACCGTGTCCAGCCTATTCTTACTGCTTTGTTTGATCACCTGGGCCCTTTCCCTCTCATCAAGCTAGCGTTTATTAAACTTGCCTGAGTACTCAGTCTAATTTGTATCAGGACATGTGAGATACACCCCATCCCATTCAGGAATTTCCCTAAAGATTTAGTAAAGTAAGCCAGGGAATAACAATGTCTTAAAAACACTGCTCAGAGAGTGGGCTACTACTTCTCTGTAGTCCCAGAGCTCACTAGGTGGCTCCCACTCTCATAGTTTCTCTGCTTGTCTGTCCCTGCCCCAGCTGGAAGCCTGTGGCAGAATACATTGATCAGCAGTTTGAGCAGTATTTCCGAGATGAGAGTGGCCTGAACCGAAAGAACATCCAAGACAACAGGGTGCACTGCTGCCTGTACTTCATCTCACCCTTTGGCCACGGGTATGGTCCAAGCCTGAGGCTCCTGGCACCACCGGGTGCTGTCAAGGGAACAGGCCAAGAGCACCAGGGGCAGGGCTGCCATTAGCAGGTGGTCACAGATTCTTGTTCCCCAGGCTCCGGCCATTGGATGTTGAATTCATGAAGGCCCTGCATCAGCGGGTCAACATCGTGCCTATCCTGGCTAAGGCAGACACACTGACACCTCCAGAAGTGGACCGAAAGAAACGCAAAGTGAGGGAAGCTGGTGGTGGGAGGGGATGAGGTGGGCTTCTAGAAAGGACGTGGTCCCCAGAACTGTGGGCCCCTCATCTGTTTGTCAGATCCGGGAGGAGATTGAGCATTTTGGAATCAAGATCTATCAGTTCCCAGACTGTGACTCTGATGAAGATGAGGACTTCAAATTGCAGGACCAAGCCCTAAAGGTGGGGCCACTCTAGGGCATCCCCTTCCCATCTTGTTTCTTCCGGGTAGAAAAAGGGAGTAGAATTCTATATTCAGGCTATCAGGGTGGAAAGGACCCTGGCTTCCTAGAGTGAAGCAGAGAAGATGACGATACAGGTGGAAAGAAAGAGGTGAGAACAGAGGGTGCTGACAGGCACCCCTAACCTCTTCCAGGAAAGCATCCCATTTGCAGTAATCGGCAGCAACACTGTAGTAGAGGCCAGAGGGCGGCGAGTTCGGGGTCGACTCTACCCCTGGGGCATCGTGGAAGGTAAAGCACTGAGCCTGTAACCAGGGTATCTCCTTGCCCTCTGTGGCTCTCCCCTACCTATGCCTCTGGCTGACCCCTAGCCTTGCTATGCAGTGGAAAACCCAGGGCACTGCGACTTTGTGAAGCTGAGGACAATGCTGGTACGTACCCACATGCAGGACCTGAAGGATGTGACGCGGGAGACACATTATGAGAACTACCGGGCACAGTGCATCCAGAGCATGACCCGCCTGGTAGTAAAGGAACGCAATCGCAAGTATGACCAGAAGCCAGGACAAAGCTGGCAGGGGGAGATCCCAAGCCTAGCCTTGGGTGAGACCAAGCCCTACTTTTGTTCTTCTATAGGCCCTGGGCTTAATCTAAGTGGGTGCTGGAGTCCTCCTAGCCTTATCAATCCTTTTCTCCCCTTAGCAAACTGACTCGAGAGAGTGGTACCGACTTCCCCATCCCTGCTGTCCCACCAGGGACAGATCCAGAAACTGAGAAGCTTATCCGAGAGAAAGATGAGGAGGTGAGAGCAGTATGGGTAGGGGAGGTCCCCTGTTTGATCACCAACGTTGGTATCTCTTTGTTTGGTAATAGAAAGATCCCTGGCTCTGGTGCATATTTGGGTCCTAGATAGGTCAATAGGTGGTTCTGTCCAGAGTCTCTATCACACCTCACGGCTACCAAGGTTCTGGCTTAAGGGATTAGAAATTTGGGGCACTTCCCCAACACTAAAGGACTCTTCAGAAGGCCGCATTTTGATGCCTGTGCCTATTCCAGCTGCGGCGGATGCAGGAGATGCTACACAAAATACAAAAACAGATGAAGGAGACCTATTAACTGGCTTTCAGCCCTGGATATTTAAATCTCCTCCTGTTCTTCCTGTCCATGCCGGCCCCTCCCAGCACCAGCTCTGCTCAGGCCCCTTCAGCTACTGCCACTTCGCCTTACATCCCTGCTGACTGCCCAGAGACTCAGAGGAAATAAAGTTTAATAAATCTGTAGGTGGCTTCTGGTGTCCCTGTGTGTATTTTTATGACCTCCTGGAGATCGAGACCCTGGGACCCAGTTTTGAAAGGCTAATGGGAGAAGATGTTGGTTTCTGGCTTTTAGTAGGGAAGGGAGAGTGGGGAAACTTTCCACTTCGTTTCCCCTTCTAAGTCCCTGCTTAGAATCCAGCCTGGCTTCTCCATCTTAACGATCATATCTATCATGCCTCTATTATCTGGGGTCTGGGTCTCTCTCCATCTTTCACACATACAGTACCTTTGGTAATAGAAATATCCCTGGCTCTGGTGCATATTTGGGTCCTGGATAGGTCAACAGGTGGTTCTGTCCAGAGTCTCCATCACACCTTAGGGGCTACCAAAGTCCTGGCTTAACGGATTAGAAATTTGGGGCACTTCTCCTGGCTAACATAGTGAAACCCCGTCTCTACTAAAAATACAGACGGGCGAGGTGGCGGGCGCCTGTAGTCCCAGCTACTCGGGAGGCTGAGGCAGGAGAATGGCGTGAACCCGGAAGGCGGAGCTTGCAGAGAGCCAAGATTGCGCCACTGCACTCCAGCCTGGGCGACAGGGTGAGACTCCGTCTCAAAAAGAAAGAAAGAAAGAAAGAAAAATACATTTGAGGCACTTCCCCAATACTAAAGGACTCTCCAAAAGGCCCCATGCCCGGCTAATTTTTTGTATTTTTAGTAGAGACGGGGTTTCACCATGTTAGCCAGGATGACCTCGATTTCCTGACCTTGTGATCCGCCCGCCTCGGCCTCCCAAAGTGCTGGGATTACAGGCGTGAGCCACCGCGCCCGGCCCAAAAGGCCCCATTTTGATGCCTGTGCCTATTCCAGCTGCGGCGGAAGCAGTTTTGGATTTGATACCCGCCCTTGGGAAAACACAAGGTATTAACTGCGTGCAACCTCCTGACTTTCTATTTCCCCTGATCTGGGAAAAGGGATAGGCAGGCTAAGCTCTACACTGTAGAAAGCCTGTGATAGGGCTTTGAACAAATGCTGCAGGCATTGTAATCACCAAACACTATAGTAAGTGTTGGGAATGAATAAAAACACAATCACCGCCCTACAGGAGTTCAGTATTTAATTTAAAAAATTACAGCATCTGCTAGGTTGCAGGCTGTTCTAGACCCTGGAGTTAAAGTAGTGCAAAGTTCCTGTCTTCCTGGAACTTACCAACTGTACTGAAGTTTCAATGTTCTATAAACAAAGATAGGTAAGGACCCATTGGCCCCGGGGCTTGGTATTAAAGCGCTCAGGCCCACTCCAGACCTGAGAATATCAGCTGAATCTGAATCAACTGTTCTCCATTTCTGTCGGTTGGTGGTATAGCGGGGCCACAGCGACCTCCAGCGGCCACCCTCCGTTTTGTGGTCTGTTCTGGGTCCCCGGGAAAGAAAGGCAGGGGGCGATAAGCCGGGTCCTCGGGAGCGCCCTGGTCTCCCTTCCCTTTACAGACTAGGAGGCCGCAGCTAGCTGGCAGTCTCAGATCCAGGTTTCCCAACTCTGGGATGAGAGTTCTTCACTCAGGACTGGCAGCACAATGCAGGTCGTGAAGAACGGCAGGGTCGTTTATCCGTACAAAGTGAGTGTTGGAGGAACCCATCAAGACACACGAAGGCTGGGAAATCCCAGCGCTGCCAGTCGGAGACGACCAAGACTGAACCTCAGGCCCAGCCCTCCCTTCTCTCCTAGCCTGCAGGTTTTTCTCCTATTCTGGCGTTGGGACCGGATGACAGCTGCGAAACCAAAACGGGAATGGATAAACTGAGGTGCCACTGGGGATCTGTTTGAGAAGTACCTCCAGGGCGGGGCCATCACCGGAAGTGGCTTAAGGCTTGTACCCTACAATGCCCGCCTCTAATTGCGCTACCAGTAGGCGACAAGCCGCCTCCACTTCCGGTCCCCAGAGCAGTAGCCAGCAGCCCCCTCTTTACTGCTCTCCTACTGGCTGCCGCAAGGACGCGCTGTGATTTCCCATTGGTCGCGTCTCCTCTCCGGCGCCGCGCCTCCTTCCTCCAGGTATAGTCTTGTCTTCCGGTATCCGATTGGCTAAAGGCTGGGAGGGCGTTTGCCCGAGTCAACCAATGAGTGGGGTCGAGAGTGAGGGCGGCGGCTGCGTGATGGGGGCAGGGCGGGACTTGGCGTGGCCATTGGCCAGGGCGGGTACAGGCTAGGGATATGATTGGTTCAGGAGAGGGGCACCGTGGTGGGGTCGGGACTGCGCGGCCTCAGCAGCTGCGGGAGACGGAAGTGGCAAGAGCGCGGCCTCAGAGGGTCGGGCGGACACCGCCTGGGTGAGTCACCGTGCCCCCTGCACTGCGAGCCTGGGAACCGCAACGACCGCGTCCTGCCCGGCCCCGCCCTGGTCCCCACCGGCTTTCCTGAGTCCCGCCTTCTGTCATTTGGGGCTCCGCCTCCCAGTCTTTAGGCTCCGCCCCTAGAACCTGGGCACCTGGGCTCCCCTGCCAACCTGGCCCGCCCTCCGGGACCAGATCCCCTAGGTCTGAAAACCCTGGGCCTCCCAGGCCTGATCCTTGTCCCTCCTTCCCTCCCTTCGTTCCCTGGGGCTGCTGCCAGTGGGCGGTGAGGCAGCACCTCTGGCTTGTCTCTTGCGGGTTTCCCCATGAGGGAGAATGGCCTAGGGAAGAGGATACTGTGAACAGGGAGGTGGGCAGGACCACAGATGGAGGCTTTTATCCCCGCAGCCTCCCGTAGGGCTCTGCTGCACTGCCCGAGGATAGCAGGCATGAAGGAAAGTGTCAGTGAAACCTGGGCCTGGCTCGCTAAGTGAGCCTAGGAGGCCCCATCCTGAAATCCCTGTTACTTGGGCTCATTGGACAGCTGCTGACTCCAAGGCCTGGATTGGCCTGATTCTGTCCCTGTTGTGTGGCCTCCTCTCCATAACCTCCACCCCACTTGGTGTCAAATATACTCAGCAGGACCTGTGCAGCCCTGCTGCCCTCTGATCACAGGTTGTGGTCCCCTCCCTCTTGTCCCACTCTGGACTCTGCCCCCAGTAAACAGGTCAGGTGGGTACTACTCCCAGACTCAGAAACTGGCAAAACATTCCTGTGGACTCATGCTCCTTCCACTACTGCCACTTCACCCAAAGATTCAGGGCCCAAAATGAGCCCCAGTTGGGCAGCCTGTGTCTCTTCAGAGTTGGCAGTTCTGCTCCCCCACAAAGAAGTGTTCTCCCTCTGCGTCTGGGAATCAGGACTCCTGAATTCTGCCGAATAATCTTGGATGACACTCATTCCTGCTCCAGAACTTCGTGGCTGACTTCATGCCCTGCAGGATCACTTGTTGCTTTCTCCCCATGTAGCTCCCATTGCCTCTCTCTGGCATGGTGACTTGTGGAGAGACTGGAGTCTCTGCGAGGGAGAAGAATAAGAGTTGTAGAGAAGGTCGGGGTAGATGTGTGGCATTTGTTGATTCTATGGTAGTGTTAATGGGGCCCTTTACTTTTATGTTCCCTGTCTCCTTACAGTGAGAAGCAGGCAGCCAGGACCCTTGCCACGGTAGAATGGTGAGTACCCTGTCTTTCCTCAGGCCATTGTGTTTTCTGTAATCCTTGTGTCTTTCTCTGTGAAACTGCCCCACCTCTCCTAGACCTTGAGCTCCAGGCTACCCTGTTCAGCTCCTAAACAGGTTCATCTGCCCTGGAGATAAATTAGGGTTTCTTTAGATTACACAACATCAGCCAGAATACAGCACTAGGACTGGAAGCTTCTAGAAATCGTTTTCTGCATGTGCTATGCCCCATACTTTCCTCATACTCCCTACCCACCACTGGCTCTATTAACCCTTCATAACAGCCCTCTTCTTGCTTTTCTTGGGTGCCCGGTAGAATCTCTGTGTTCTGGTCTGAAAAGCCAGGCCTTCTTTATCTCAAAATCCTTGGACTTCTGGTGGGTCCTTTGAATACTGTGGATGCTATATCAGGAGTGACTCCACCAAAACTGTGGGGCTTCTCCAGTTCCAGGGTGCTGCTGTTAAGCCACTACGGATGACAGCTGACTGAATATCTAGCAGGATAGCATCTTCCAGGGTGCCCAGAATATCACCAGAGGTGGTTTACAATGATCCTATTAATTTTCCATTAACTGTAACGGCCCTTCTCTCACCCCAAGTCCAGGGAAGCCCTTAACTCCTGAGAGCTAGGAGGAGGCAGTGAGATGGGAAAGGCCTAGAGAGCTGCAGGCCCTGGCCCAGACCAGGCCCTTAACCTGGTGGTATCTCTTCAGTTTCTTTTAGGTGTCCCTTGTGCTTAGGGGCAGGTTAAAGAATTCAGTAGATGAGAGGATTTTCTCCTTCCCTCCCTTCCTTCCATAGACATGTGGATTTGATGTGTGCACTATTGGTTCAGTCTCTTCTCAGAAAGCCTGCTGGGTTTGGCCCCCACCGACAGATAGCTCCTCTTTTTCTCTTCTGGGCTACCCTGAAAAGAGCATGGGCTTCAGAGTCAGCTTCATCTAATTTCAAATCCTAGCACCACCACTTAGGTAAATTACATACTTTCTCTCTAAGCTTGAGTCTCACCAGTAAGACAAGATAAGGTTTACTTCTTGGGGGTTGAAAGGTTTTAGTGAGATAATGTTAGAAACTCGCGAGTTCATTGTAGGTGCTTAATAAAATGTCAGGTTTTCTTTTATTACTCCCTTCTCCCCCAAACAAGACAAAAGCCCTGGTGTCTGAAAGTTACCAGGTGCAGGAAGTTTGGGGTTCCAGTCAGCTCCCTCTGTGACTCTTGGTGACATTTTGAGCCCCTTATTCCTGCTCCCCTTGGCCCTCTACCCAACTCTCTACTCCGCTGCTCCTGGGTTTCAAGTTTCATTTTTTTGTATACCTTCTGTGGTCCATACTTCTAGCTCTTCTCTTTCCTAGACTGAGAAATCCCTTCTCCTCCAAGAAGGACTTTATTACGCAGAGATCAGAATGTGAAACAAGGGACAGATGGAGCTGAAGGACTAGGGTTGGGTAGGGGTATTGGATAAAAAGCTCATTTCCCTTTCCAGGAGCGTGGAATGACTAACCTGGCACCATTCTAAGGGGAAAGAAGGGTTTAACGAAGTCACAGGATTGAAGGACCCTGATGGGCAGGGGCATGGTGGGTAGTGGTTTTGGAGGGAAAGGAGGAAGCAAATGGGTAGCGGGCAGGTGAGCTCCACCTTGGGATCCAGAGCAGGCGTCGGGGGAGCTTAGGAGGGGAGGGCGTGGGGATGGTTTTGTAAGAGGGCACGGGGTGGCTCACCTGGGAAGAAGGGAAATGAGAAGATGTGGGCGGTCCCGTAGCCCATGTTCCTGAAAGCTCCTAAAGGTCCCTGGAGTAGGGTACGCCCTCCTACAAGGCCCAGGGTCAGCGGGGAGGGAGGAGGCTGGACTTGTGGGCGGGGCCCGCGGAGCCGCCCCGCCCCTGCCTCCGCCTTCCCGCCGCGGTCCCGGGCTCTCCTCGCGCCTGGCTCTCCTCCCTTCTGCGCTCGTGCGGGAGGGCGGAGCTGGGCCCGCTCCATTGTGGAGAGTAGGGGAGAGGCGCGCGGGAGCGGCACGGAGGCCCCGCCACCAGCGCCCTACCCTCTTGGCCGCCGCGGCTGCACCTGGCGAGCCCCGCAGCCGGGATGCGGCCGGCGCTCGGGGCTGGCGGGCAGCGCAGCGGCTCCGGGGACATGTACGCTCGCCCAGACCGCCCGCGACCATGAGCCTGACCGCCCGCGTCTCCTGCTCCATGCTTAGCTGCTTCGTAAGTGCCCACCCTGCCTTTGGGGGCCTAGGAGACACCCGCAGCCCCGCCCTGGGTCAGCCTTCGATTTCAGCCCATCCCCCTTCCCAAGGCCCCTGGCCCGGCTCCGAACGTTTGGGGCGGGGAAGGTGGGTTAACCCGTTTATTTCTTGGACTTGCTTCTATCTTTGGGTGCCGGAGATGGTCGAAGGCCAGGAATGGAAATTCTGTGGTCCATCCTGGCCCCGCAGCCGCTGCCCTTGACTGCAGATCTCTAGGCCCCGCCCTGCAGGGGTACATCTCTTTACCTCCGCCTCTCCATCTTGGTCCCACCCGCTGAATCCTTGCTTGGAGATGTGGGATGTGGCCAGTAGGCTGAATGGGATGTTAGGGAGCTGGTCGGGGAGCACAGGATGTCTGTGAGCTGGCTCGGGGCTCCAGTCCCTTCCCTCTTCCACCACTCCATCCCTCACCTGACATGCCAGCCTTTTCTCCTTGACTGTCCCCCAGACAGCCTCTCTTTTCCATCTTCCCTGTCTCTGCAGGGTTCCGTACCTCTGCATCATTCCCGGTCCTCCCCTCCTCCCGCTCTGGCTGATGCTCCTTCCCAGCTTCCCCCATCTGTCCTCTCAGCTGTCCCCCCCCACCTTCCCCGTGGGTGTCTGCCAGGCCTCCTCTCTCTCTCTCTCCTGGCTGTCCTTGGGTCTCCTGGCTCCTCCCAGGCGCGTGGATCCCCTCAGGTCCCCTCCCTGGTGGTTGGGAGGGGAGTTCCTTCTGCTTGCTGTGGGTATTCCTCAGGAATTCCCCTCTGATTAGCAGGCAGGGCAGGTTACTTGGCAGGTAATGGGGGCTTGTCAGCAGTGTGGGTCTAACAAGAAGATAAGCCCAGCTCCCAAACACGTCTTCCTTTTGAAAGCATCGGTGAAGGCCCTCTAGAGGCGTGGGACTGAATCCCCCCACCCACTCCTCTTTGTCTCCTTCACCCACCAGATTGAAGCTTCAGTGGCTGTAGGCGCCTGATTTCCCTCCTCTCTAAAACTAGCTGCCACACCTGGCTCCTTTTCCTCAGGACAGCACTTTCCCATCCCCACTCCTGCCTTACCCTTACACGAGTCTAAGGAAAATAGTCTTTCTTTTCCTTAGTTTTCTCTCCTCCATTTTTGAAATGTTGGTTCTGTAGGACAGTCTTTCTTTGAAGAGTACAGATTCCCAATTCCTCCTGGGGCCTCACTCTTTCCTTAGGCTTAATAGGCTGATACTCTCTCCATTTCACCCTTCCCTGTGTCCAGCCAAGTCAGATCTCTTTTCCCTTCTCTGGTGACCAGAACCTTTAGCGGTGTGTTTATGGTTATCTGTGGATTTCTTGGTGGGGAGGGAAGCAGAATGAGCCTGATGGGCTAAGTGGAGCTTGGTGACTTAGGACTGTGGCCTTCCTACAGGGTGAGGAGGGGCCCCCCAGCCTGGAGTACATCCAAGCCAAGGATCTGTTCCCCCCCAAGGAACTAGTGAAGGAGGAGGAGAATCTTCAGGTAAGGAGGATTTGGGGGCCAGGGTAGATGCGGCTCCCTGCCTAGTTAAAAAACACCCTCCCTTCTCCCAAAAATCCTCAAGGGGATCTGGTACCAGAGCTCTGGCTTCCTGTTCCCTGGTCTCTGGAGGAGGAGGGTTTGTCTGTGTATCCTGGAGCCTTTGACCCCGGGGAAGGAAAGGGAGCTTTCCTGTACAGCTGTTGCCTGGTGCTGTTACTGTGGAGAGAACTCTCCTCTCCGGCCTTGGTCCGCCTTTTCCAGAGGGGATCCCACAGATCAGGGGCTGTAGAGGAAGATAAGGTGGTCACTCACTTTGGACTGAAGGTTTCTCTGCCCCTTGACAGGTTCCCTTCACAGTGCTGCAGGGTGAGGGAGTAGAGTTCCTGGGCCGGGCAGCCGATGCCCTCATTGCCATCTCTAACTACCGGCTGCATATCAAATTCAAGGACTCTGTCATCAACGTGAGTTTCTGTATTGTTCTTCTACCCCTAAGCTAGAATCCCTATGAGGTTCTAGCCTGGTGGAACAAGGTGGGATTGTTCCAAAGCTCTCCTTGATCATGTCGTTAAAAAAGTTGGAGGCCGGGCGCAGTGGTTCACGCCTGTAATCCCAGCACTTTGGGAGGCCAAGGTGGGCAGTTCACTTGAGGTCAGGAGTTTGAGACCAGCCTGGCCAACATGGTGAAACTCTATTTCTACTAACAATACAAAAATTAGCCGGACTTGGTGGTACGCACCTGTAATCCCACCTACCCGGGAGGCTGAGGTGCGGGAATCTCTTGAACCGGGAGGTGAAGGTTGCAGTGAACCGAAATTGTGCCACTGCTATCCAGCTTGAGTGACAGAGTGAGACTACGTCTCAAAAAAAAAAAAAACTTGGGGATCCCTTCTCTTTCTCTCTGACCTCATGTTTTCCTGCCTCATTTTCCTAGCTATAGCTCTGTTTCTGGCTCATTCTCCTTTCTCCTCTTCTCTCTTTCCATTATTCTATTACTGGCCCTTCTAAGGAGCACAGTGGCATTGTTGGAAGAACACAGGCTTTGGAGTCAGACAAACCTGGGCTCTTTTCCTGTGTTGCCACTGACCAGCTGGGTGACCTTGGTCAAGTCACCTAACTGAGGCTTGATTTTTCTCCTCAATAATACGGGCTGAAAACACCTGCCGTGCAGGGTTATTGGGATCATTAATTGGGATCACATATGCAGAGGACTCCGTACAGTTACCAGGTGCTTAACAGACCCTCAGTAAATGTTGGTTTCCTTCCTGCTATTGATACATCAGTGCCTAGACTAGGGTGAGGGTAAGGAGTGATACCCAGTGGGGAGTCTGAGCTTCAGTTTGCCCTTCCTCTAAAGGTCCCCCTCCGGATGATTGACAGTGTGGAGAGCCGTGATATGTTCCAGTTGCACATTTCCTGCAAGGACTCCAAAGTGGTGAGGTGAGAACAACGGGGCCTCACTCAGGTCCCCTGGCCCTCGTTTTGTCCAGATCTCTGTGCTGCAGGGTTTCTCTGGTGCGAGAGAGGAAAGATCCTGCCTCACTTTCCCCAGTTGGAAGAAAAGGTGAAGACCATGTTCTGGGTTGGGAGGTCAGTGTACTGACCCATAGTATCTTGACCTGAAAAAATGGGGGTAATGCTTGGTTCATGGAGTCATCGTAAGGATTAAGTGAGATAATGTGTATGTGTATGAAAGCACCGAGGACAGTATCTGGCACAGAGCATTCCCATTATTGTTGGTTTATTTATTTATTCGTTTGATATACATGTATTGAGTACCCTACTCAATGCCAGACTGTTTTAAGCCCTGGGGATATAGCAGGGAACAAATAGACAAAATTTTCCCTTCTCAGAGAGCTTACATCCCAATGAAGAGATACCAACCATAAGTAATAAGTAAAATTTGTGAAATGATAGTAAATGTAAAGGAAAAAAAATAAAGCAGTGAAAGGGAATATGGAGTGCTATGAGGGTGAAGATTGTAAAACAATTAGGCTGGGCGCGGTGGTTCACGCCTGTAATCCCAGCACTTCGGGTGACCAAGGTGGAACGATCGCTTCAGCTTAGGAGTTCAAGATCAGCCTGGGCAACATAGTGAGACCCTGTCTCTACTAAAAATAGAAAAAATTAGCCAGGTGTGGTGATGCGTGGGAGGATTGCTTCAGCTTAGGAGTTCAAGATCAGCTTGGGCAACATGGCGAGACCCCATCTCTACTGAAAATATAAAAAATTAGCCAGGTGTGGTGATGTGTGCCTAAAGTCCCAGCTACTCAAGAGGCTGAGATGGGAGGACCTCTTGAGCCTGAGAAGTTGAGGCTGCAGTGAACTGTGATGACAGTACTGCACTCTGGCCTGGGTGACAGAGTGAGACCCTGTCTCAAAAAAACAAAACGAAAGTGATCAGAGAAGCTGCACCAAAAAGGTGGCAGTTGAGTCAAGACTTGAAGAAAGTGGCCATGTGGGTATTTGGGGGAAGAATGTGCCAGAGAGAGAGAATGGCAAGTGCAAAGGCCCTGAGGTGGGTGTGTGCCTGCCTATTGGAAGACTGGCAGGGAGGCTGGTGTGGTTGGAGTAGAGTGCCTGTGGGTGAGAGTAGTGGATTACAAGATCTGAGAACAAAGCGGGGTGTCAGACATTTTGTCATGAAGACTGGCTTTTACTTTGAGGGAACTGAAAAACCACTGGAGGATTTTGAGCAAAGGCGTGATGTGATCTGATTAATGTTTCACAGAATCACGCTGGCTGCTCTATTGAGACTAGATGAAAGAATGGGGGCAAGAGCAAAAGCAAAAACTGGGAGGCTAGTTAGGAAGCTATTGCAGTTGCCCAGATGAGAGATCATGGCGGCCTGTCTGAGGTGGTAGCAGCCAAAGCAGTGAGAAGCAGTCAGATTCTGGGTGTATTTTGAAGGTGGAGATGACAAGATTTGCTGACAGATTTGAAATGAAAGAAAGAGGAATCTGGGATGACTCCAAGGTTTATTAAAAGGATACCCACTTTAGAGCCTACCATGTGCTCAGGTCTGTGGGGCATTCAGAGGAACATTCACATTGCTCTTTCCCTCAAGGAGGCTAAACTCTAGCTGCTGGAAGACCTAACATGTGGCAATGCTATGGGAAAATGTGGTGCTTAGTACTCCAAGCAGGCCAGGCACAGTGGCACATACCTGTAATCCCAGTACTTTGGGAGGCTGAGGCAGGAGGATCGCTTGAGCCCAGGAGTTCAAGAATCAGTCTGGGCAACATAGAGAGACCCTGTCCCTACGAAGAATTTAAAAAGTTATTGCACAATTATGGTCTCAACTACTCAGGGGACTGAGTTGGGAGGATTGCCTGAGCTCAGGAGGTCAAGGCTGCAGGGAGCTGTGATTGCGCCACTACTCCAGCCTGGGTAACAGAGCAAGAGCAAGACCCTCTCTCAAAAAAAAAAAAAAAGGTGTGTATATATATATATTCCAAGCACATTAAGAATCAAGAGAGGAAGGAGTTTCTGGAATAGAGTAGGCTGGGAAGTCTTCAAGGAAGAGGTGAGACCGAAACTATCTTCAAAGCATCAGTAGGATGTGGCTAGGCAGAGAGGAGACATTATCAAGCAGAAGATAAACCAAGGAGATGGGAAGGATGTGAGCAGGACTTCCAGCCTGAAGCAGAAGGTTTGAGTTAGGGAGTCATGGGAGATAACACTGGTCCATTAGGGTAGGGACAAGGAGTGCAGACTTTCAGGGCCATGTGGTAGCATTTAGATTTGACACAAGAAACAGTAGGGCCCCATTCGAGAGGATAAGTATGCCTCAAACACAGGAGTTCCTGGGAAGAGAATTATCACGAGAGACAACTTCTGTTGGGTGTTGGTCAGTGTCCCTCATTCCCCCACCCCGGGTCCCCACTGCTTTGCCTCTTGCTTTGCAGCCTCTCTTCACAGCCTTCCTGTGGCTGTGTTTTTGACCCTGATAGCTCCATGGCACAACTGCACTTTGCCTCACCCAGGCCTGTGGCTTCTTGCCCGGCAGGTGTCACTTCTCCACTTTCAAGCAGTGCCAAGAGTGGCTCTCACGGCTAAGCCGAGCCACAGCAAGACCTGCCAAGCCTGAGGACCTCTTTGCCTTTGCCTACCATGCCTGGTGCCTGGGGCTGACTGAGGAGGACCAGCACACTCACCTATGTCAGCCAGGTGAGGCCAGTCTATTTTCTTTGGGAGGCTGCTTCTTACCCCTTGGTTCTCATCCCTCCTCCACTCCTGCACATCGGTGCTCTGGGAAGCTAACCATCATGGGGGCTCTGTTGCAGGTGAGCACATACGTTGTCGGCAGGAGGCGGAGCTTGCAAGGATGGGCTTTGACCTGCAGAACGTCTGGAGAGTCTCACACATCAACAGCAACTACAAGTGAGAGGGTTGGGGACCAAAACTCCTTCCACACCAAACGGCTTCCGTGTTTGGATAAAGCGTGGTGGGCACAGCTTCTGAGTCTGTGAGGGAGGAAGGCTTCTGGTTTCTCTTCCCACAAGGCCATCCCCAGGGATCCTGTCGTCACATGTTTTAGACCCAGTGCGGTGACCCCCACCTGGTCTCTTTTCAGATTGTGCCCCAGTTACCCCCAGAAGCTGCTGGTTCCTGTGTGGATCACTGACAAAGAGCTGGAGAATGTGGCTTCCTTCCGCTCCTGGAAGCGGATCCCCGTGGTTGTGTATAGGTGAGGCAGTGGGGCCGGGAAGTAGGGAGGCCATTTCTTACGCAACAAGGAAAGAGTCAGTATTGGAGGTTTTGGGTAACCTGGCTGACTGGGAATTGACACTATGGGGAAGTATAAAATAATTTTAAAACAAAAACTATCTTAGTTTTTTCTCCTAAGAATAAGGCTGTTAGGGAGTTTATTCATTCCCCTCCTTTTTTGAGAGAGAGAGAGAGAGAGAGAGAAAGAGAGAGTGTGTGTGTGTGTATGTGTGTGTGTGTAAACATTGGTACACGAGTTGGCAAACTGGCCTGCAGACAAAATCTGGCTCATAGTCTATTATATAAAACGGCTTGTAAGCTGTGAATGGTTTTTACATTTTTAAAGGGCTATTTTTAAAAAAACAAAGAAGAAATACATGACAGAAACTGGTTGTGACCCACAAGGCCAAAAATTTGTTGTCTGACTTTTTACTGAAAATGTTTGCTGATCTCTGCACTAGAATATTGTAGCTAAAATAGAGTGAGACAGGAAGTAACCCTGAAGTTTGGAATTGTTCCTGTTCTTGGCTCAGCCAGGCCTTGTTCTCCTGCTGGGTGTCTGTACCTGGAGCAGTTGCTGTGCATATTTGATGAGTCAAGGTCACTTTGGGCGTACAGAGCCCATTTGAGAAAATATGTGATGGTGCTTTGTAAACTGTGAAGCCTGCTAGAGATGCTGGGGCTTTTGGTTGCTGTTATGGCCTGGATGAGTGGGTAGCCCCTGCTGGCTCTAGAGACTTTGGTCTAACCCCCTGAGGTAGGCCTCTGGAGGCTTCGAATGCCAAGGGCATTACGGTTTCTTCTGTTTTGTCAGACACTTGCGCAATGGGGCTGCCATTGCCCGCTGCAGCCAGCCAGAGATCAGCTGGTGGGGCTGGCGCAATGCTGATGATGAGTATCTGGTCACGTCCATCGCTAAAGCCTGTGCCCTGGACCCGGGGACAAGGGCCACTGGGGGCTCCCTCAACACCGGGAATAATGATACCAGCGAGGCGTGTGATGCAGACTTTGGTAAGGTGTGGATGATGCTAACCCCCCAGGGAGCAGGCCCCCTCCTTGACTTGATTGGCTCCCAGGGAGTCCTCAGTGAGAGTCTGGGAAGATGATCGCACACGGGGTGCTGGGGTCCCTGCCTTGTCGGAAGCTGTGGAGTGTGAGGGGTCTGTAGTTGCATGTTCTGCCTTCTGAGAGGGAGTGCCAGAGGGCCAGCAGGAGGCTGGGTGGCTGGCTGACTCAGGGGCTCCTTGCTGCTATGTGTTTAGATTCCTCTCTGACTGCATGCTCTGGAGTGGAGAGCACAGCAGCCCCCCAGAAGCTGCTGATCCTGGATGCGCGATCCTACACAGCAGCAGTGGCCAACCGGGCCAAGGGTGGAGGCTGTGAATGCGAAGGTATTGCTCTTATCCTGGTGTCTGCAACCAGCCTGTGCTGTGGGTGGCTTTGGTGAGGAGGGGGTTGGGGGCCGTTTGTATAGTGGAAAGAGCCCAAACAAACCTGGCTTGGAATCATAACTTTGCTACCTACTAGCTATGGCTATGACTATGACTATGCTGAAGTTGCTTAATCTGTCCAAGCTTTATTTTCAGTTTTACAAGAAGGGGGTGTTACAAACTTTGCAAAATTGTTGGGATGGTTAGAAGTTGCCTATGTAGGCTGTGCCCAGTGGCTCACACCTGTAATCCTAGCACTTTGGGAGGCAGAGGCAGGCGGATGACTTGAGCTCAGGAGTTCGAGACCAGCCTGGGCAACATGGTGAAACCCCGCCTCTATCAAAAATACAAACCATTAGCTGGGCATGGTGGTGCACTCCTGTGGTCCCATCCCAGCCACTCAGGTGACTGAGGCATGAGAATCGCTTGAAGAGGCAGAGGGTGCAGTGAGCTGATATCATGCCACTGTACTGTAGCCTGAGTGACCATGAGACCCTGTCTCAAAAAAGAAAAAGAAGTTGTATATATAAAAGTATTGCTGCAGAGCAGCTACTATTTATTGAGAATTTAGCATATATTGTCTTTCTAAGTACTACTATCATCTGTCATTACTGTTACTATTATTAGTATATGGCACCTGAGTCTCCAGAGATACAAGTGTGATTCAGATTTCAAAACTGTATTTAGTTCCCATGCTGGAGTGCTCTGCCTGGCCAGGGAAGCTTTGCCCACCAGGGACCACTCTTGTCCTGGATGCCTGTTTCCAGGACGTGCTTTTTTTTTTTTTTTTTTGAGATGGAGTCTCGCTCTGTCACCCAGGCTGGAGTGTAGTGGCGCGATCTCGGCTCACTGCAACCTCCGTCTCCCAGGTTCAAGCAATTCTCCTGCCTCAGCCTCCCAAGTAGCTGGGATTACAGGTGTCCACCACTATGCCCAGCTCATTTTTGTATTTTTAGTAGAGACGGGGTTTCACTGTGTTAGTCAGGCTGTTCTCGAACTCCTGACCTCAGGTGATGCACCTGCTTTGGCCTCCCAAAGTGTTGGGATTACAGGCGTGAGCCACCGCGCCCAGCCTAGGACGTGCTTTTACGTCCCACTCTCCTGTCATGTCTACAGAGTACTATCCCAACTGTGAGGTCGTGTTCATGGGAATGGCCAACATCCATGCCATCCGGAACAGCTTTCAGTACCTCCGGGCTGTGTGTAGCCAGATGCCGGATCCTAGCAAGTAGGTGTTCCCTGCTCGGATTCCTTCCAGTCTCATTCCTTACCCAGTACCTCTTATTCTTGGAAGATTAGATGGGGAGATGAGAAGTTCGGAGAGCAGGAGACCTGAGGGCCTGGGTGGAGTTGGGTGCCATGGGCTAGTTCCAAGAACCCTTCCACTTCTCAGCCAACACTTTGGCGTGGTCACAGGACATTGAATTCCTTTAGTTTGGATCAGTTGTTCTACTCAAAGAACACAGAGAACTGGGGAGAGAAAATGGCTGAGTGCGCATGTGATGCTTCCCAGTTCCTCTTTTGAGCCTCATAAGCTCTTATCTGCTGCAGGTCCTGTCTTCCCTACCTTCCTGCTAGATACCTCTTGTCCAAAAGGCCCTGGGTTGTACCTCTTTGTTTCAGTTCTCACTGGGGACTTTGTTGGGTAGGGCTGGCTGTGGATGAAGGAGAGACTGTTGTGGCCTCAGCTCCCTTTGTGACCGACTTGATTTCTGCTCTTGTGTAGCTGGTTGTCGGCTTTGGAGAGTACCAAATGGCTGCAGCACTTGTCGGTAATGCTAAAAGCAGCTGTGCTGGTGGCAAATACAGTAGACCGGGAAGGCCGGCCTGTGCTGGTACACTGCTCCGATGGCTGGGACCGCACACCGCAGATCGTAGCCCTGGCCAAAATATTACTGGACCCATATTACAGGACGTTGGAGGTATTGAGAGGAATTGGGTGGGAAGACCAGAGGGAATGTGGGAGGAGGGAAGGTGTTGAGCCCTCTGGATCTGTCCTAGGAATCTTTCAGTAGAGGACATTGGTGGCTCTTTTTTTTTTCCTTTTTTTTCAACTCCCAAAGCTTTGGAAAATTGGTGGCTTTTAGTCCTCTTCTAGGTCCAGTCCTAGTTTTCTTTGAAGCTGCCAGCTCCCTGCTTTGGGCAGTTCCCGGGAGAGCAGCACATCAGCGTTTCCAGAGAGGCCCTATGTTTGAATAGTTTTTTTTTTGCAGGGCTTCCAAGTGTTAGTGGAGTCTGACTGGCTGGATTTTGGGCACAAGTTTGGAGATCGCTGTGGCCACCAAGAGAATGTGGAGGACCAAAACGAACAATGCCCTGTGTTCCTCCAGTGGCTTGATTCTGTTCATCAGTTGCTTAAGCAGTTCCCCTGCCTGTTTGAATTTAATGAAGCATTCCTGGTAAGTCCTAAACCCTGTGACAAGAGGGATGGGGGGAATGACAGCCTGAGGCCCCCAGGTGCAAGCTCTCTCTGCCTTCTAGGTAAAACTGGTGCAACACACATACTCCTGCCTCTATGGCACCTTCCTGGCCAACAACCCCTGTGAGCGAGAGAAGCGCAACATCTACAAGCGGACCTGCTCTGTGTGGGCGCTCCTTCGAGCTGGCAATAAAAACTTTCATAACTTCCTCTACACACCCAGCTCAGACATGGTGAGTCTCAGCCCTTTTCCTATAGGTGCTATTTAGAAACCTATAGGGAGAAGGAGCTGAATCAGTAGGGAAAATGTAGAGTCAAGGGCTTAGGGAAAGAAAAGGGACCAGAGACTCTTGACAAAGCACTAGTATTGGGCTGCTTCCCTAGGTCCTGCATCCTGTTTGTCATGTCCGGGCCCTGCACCTCTGGACGGCTGTTTATCTGCCAGCATCATCTCCATGCACACTTGGGGAGGAAAACATGGATCTTTACCTTTCCCCAGTGGCCCAGAGCCAGGAGTTCTCTGGCCGCTCTCTGGACAGGTAAGAAAAGCCCTTCTTCCTTTCTCCTCTCTCCACTAGGAAAGCAATAACTGTTTCCCATCTCATCTAAATGTTCTCTATCTTTCTTTCTTTTTTTTTGAGACGGAATCTAGCTTTGTCACCCAGGCTGGAGTGCAGTGGCGCAATCTCAACTCACTGCAACCTCCATTTCCCGGGTTCAAATGATTCTCCTGCCTCAGCCTTCCGAGTAGCTGGGATTACAGGCGCCGACCACCACACCCAGCGAATTTTTGTATTTTCAATAGAGACGGGGTTTAACCATGTTGGCCAGGCTGGTCTCGAACTCCTGACCTCAGATGATCCACCTGCCCCGGCCTCCCAAAGTGCTGGGATTACAGGTGTGAGCCACCATGCCCGGCCTCTTTCTGAGGTATTTAAAAGCAACTTCTTGAGTCATTTGCAGGAAAAGCTTGGCCAAGACTTGTAGCCAGCCTGGAGTGCACTCTGTGTATTTTCAAGGTCCCCTGAAGATAAGGTTGGATACTTTTTTTTCCTGAAGGAGCTGCTATCACCCTGTATGATATACCCAAGCAGGGGAGAGAACAAAACAGAAAGGACTGTTTTAGGAAGGTTTGTGAGAATGGTCTTGATTTTTGTTCACTGGTACAGGGCACGGAGAGCTTGCTGTATTAGTAGCAACCTTTGTTGTGTCCAGCATTAGCTTCTAGAAACATCTGACTCTCAGGGAAATGGGTTCCCAGCAGGGGGATGGCCTTATATTACTCCGTCAGAAAAAGGCCAGAATTTAAAAGGGAGACATAAAATTAGTCATCTTCTGGCTGAATGTTTTGGGGGGAAGTGAGATGGTGTTGGTTAAATTATGAGAGTAGTTCCTGTTTCTTGTTTTTAAAAAAATAGTCAGTATGAAAGTAGAAAATCCCTTAGGATCCTTGTCCCCACAGGTGTCCACTATTAACATTTGTTATGTGTCTTTCCAGATGTTTATCTCTACATAGAGTAAATCTACACTCATGCTCTCATATGGAAACATTTTTATAAATAAAATCAGAATATTTTTACATACCCTTTTTACTTTTTTGCATATTCTGCAACTTGTTTTTCCCACTTTGTATTAGATTGTCTTCTCATAACAGCACATCTAAATTTCTTTTCTTGTTTTTATTGGCTTCAGAGTAGTCCACAATTTATATAACCAGATTCCTATTCATCATTTAGGTAATTTCCATTTTTTTTTTTAATCATTACAGGGAGTGCTTTTGTGAACATCCTTGTATGTGTAACTTTTTAAAAAATTGTAAAATACAGGCTGGGCATGGTGACTCACGCCTGTAATCCCAGCATTTTGGGAGGTCGAGGCGGGCAGATCACTTGAGGTCAGGAGTTCAAGGCCAGCCTGGCCAACATGGTGAAACCCTGTCTCTACTAAAAATACAAAAATTAGCCGGGCATGGTGGCAGGCACCTGTAATCCCAGCTACTTGGGAGGCTGAGGCATGAAAGTCGCTTGAATCTGAGGGGCGGAGATTGCGGTGAGCCAAGATCGCGCCACTGCACTCCAACCTGGACAACAGAGCGAGACTGCGTCTCAAAAAAAAAAAAAAAAAATTGTGAAATACACATGCTATTTAACATCCACACCATTTTTAAGTACATAGTTTAGTAGGGTTACTTTGTAGTTTTGTTTTGTTTTGTTTTGTTTTTTTAAAGACAGAGTTGCGCTCTGTTGCCCAGGCTGGACTTCAGTAGCACAATCTCAGCTCATTGCAACCTCTACCTCCTAGGTTCAAGTGATTCCCCTGCCCCGGCCTCCCGAGTAGCTGGGATTACAGGCATGCGCCACCATGCCCGGCTAATTTTTGTATTTGTAGTAGAGACGGGGTTTTACTATGTTGGTCATACCGGTCTCAAACTCCTGACCTCAAGTTACCCACCCACCTCGGCCTCCCAAAGTGTTGAGATTACATGTGTGAGCTCCTGCGCCTGGCCAGTAGGGTTACTTTGTATGCATATTTTTGCATTTGTGCTAGTATTTTTGCCCGATAAATGAAAATACTATGCTCAAAGGATATATATCTCTCTCTCAAATTTTGATATTTGCTTATTGGCTGAGAGCTTTTTTTTTTTTTTTAAGAGACAGGGTCTTGTTCTGTCACTCACGTTGGAGTACAGTGGCACAATTATAGCTTACTGTAACCTCAAACTCCTGAGCTCAAGTAATCCTTATGTTTCAGCCTCCCAGGTAGCTAATTAGCTCATTAGGCACGTGCCAATTTTTATTTTTTGTAGAGACAGGGTCTGTTGCCCACGTTAGTCTTAAACTCCTGGCCTTGAGTGATCTTCCTGCCTTGGCCTCCCGAAACACTGGAATTACAGGTGTGAGCTACCATGCCCATCCTGGCTAAAAGTTTTTAAAATATGACATATGTTATTGATTATTATAAAGGAAAACAAAAAACCCAGCATCCCAAATTACTGGTTTGAGGGTCTTTTGAACTAAGTCATTGTAAGGGGACCATGATAGGTTTCAGGAATTCAGTGATTTTTTTTCCTTCCCCAAACTATGCAGAATTTGGCTATAGGTTCATAGGTTTACTTTTCCTGGGAGAGGGGTCATAACTTTTAATCAAATTTTGAATAAGCTCTGTGACTCATTTAATAATCATTTCATTAACTTAGTATCTGACTTATCAATTCAACAAATGTTTCTTTAATACCTACAAGTTGCCTATTACTGTACTAGGTTTTGTAGGCTACACCAAATAAATAGAAGATATTGGTTCTACTTTCAAGATAATTTTAAGCTCTAAGGTAAGACACAGAGCAACTAGAGAACAATTCCTTTTTTTTTTTTTGTGATGGAGTCTCGCTCTGTCACCAGGCTGCAGTGCAGTTACGCAATCTTGGCTCACTGCAACCTCCACCTCCTGGGTTCAAGTGATTCTCCTGCCTTAGCCTCCAGGGTAGCTGGGACTACAGGCATCCGCCACCACACCCTCATTTTTCGTATTTTCAGTAGAGACAGGGTTTCACCATGTTGGCCAGGATGGTCTCAATCTCTTGACCTCGTGATCTACCCGCCTCGGCCTCTCGAAGTGCTGGGATTACAGGCGTGAGCCACTGCGCCCGGCCAACTAGAGAACAATTCTAAGCCAGCATCTAAGCAGATAAGAATGTGTGTAGTTTAGGCTGGGCGCAGTGGCTTATGCCTGTAATCCCAGTACTTTGGGAGGCCAAGGTGCACAGGTTGCTTGAGCCCAGGAGTTTGAGACCAGCCTGGACAACGTGGCAAAACTCCACCTCTACAAAAAATACAAAAATTAGCCAGGCATGGTGGCGTGCACCGTGATCCCAGCTACTTGGCGGGCTGAGGCAGGAGGATGGTTTGCGCCCAGGAGGTCGAGGCTGCAGTGAGCTGTGATTGTGCTATGGCACTCCAGCCTGGGTGATAGAGCGAGACCTTATCTCAAAAAAAAAAAAAAAAACGTGTATAGTTCAAAGCTTTAGAGAAATGATGTGTGTTTTAAAAGGGTCATTTGGTGGCTGTTTTACTCAGGAAATTTTCATGAAGGACCAGACAAGAACTGTGGGTCTGTTTGTGTTCTCTGTATCTGGCTTAGAATCTGGCACATAAGTAAATTTAAATAAATTTACTCAAGTAAAAATTTACTTAAAACTGGACAAATGGCTGGGTGTGGTGGCTCATGCTTGTAATCCCAGCACTTTTGGAGGCCAAGGCGGGCGGATCACAAGGTCAGGAGATCAAGACCATCGTGGCTAACATGGTGAAACCACATCTCTATTAAAAATACAAAAAAAAAAAAAAATTAGCCGGGCGTGGTGGCGGGCACCTGTAGTCCTAACTACTCAGAAGGCTGAGGCAGGAGAATGGCGTGAACCTGGGAAGGAGGAGGTTACAGTGAGCCAAGATGGTGCCACTGCACTCCAGCCCAGGTGACAGAGTGAGACTCTGTCTCAAAAAAAAAAAAAAAAAAAAAAACTGGACAAATGAATGAAATAAAGGTAGTTGTGAGCTTAGTAACAAGGTTAGTGGAGAGGGGTCCAAAGGAAATAGATACATGAGAGGTAGGGTTTTTTTTTGAAATGGAGCCTTGCTCCATTGCCCAGGCTGGAGTGCGGTCACATGATCTTCTCAGCTCACTGCAACCTCTGCCCACCGTGTTCAACTGATTCTCCTGCCTCAGCCTCCTGAGTAGCTGGGATTACTAATTTTGTATTAGTAATAGTAGCTGGGCTAATTTTTGTATTTTTAATACGGGATTTCACCATGTTGGTCAAGGTGGTCTCGAACTCCTGACCTCAAGTGATCTGCTCACCTTGGCCTCCCAAAGTGCCGGGATTATAGGAGTGAGCCACTACGCCTGGGCGAGAGGTAGTTTTTTTTTTAAAAAAGAACTTCTGTGGCTGGCAGGGGTTGAGAAGGGGCTATTTTAAGGAATAGAAAGAAATATAAGACAGGTCATTGAGGGCATTGAAGGCTTTAAACATTACAGTAAAGAGTTTATTTTGATTCAGTTGTCAATAGGAAGTCACTACAGGAAGTCACTGTGATCTTCTGACAGTGGGATCCTTGGAGAACTAATCAGTGAGTACAGGGTAGCTGGAGGCACAGAGACCAGCCAGCACTGCTGTAGTAGTTTAGGTATGAGGGGAAGAGTCCCTGGCAAAGAGGAAGGATTAAATTTAGAAGCACTATAGAGAACCATTGGCAGGCTACAGAATTGATTGAAAGTTGAAGAGTAGAAGTGAAAAGTACTTTGGGTCCCAAGTATCTGAGCTTAGAAAGTAGGAGAATATTAGTACCGCTAATAGACATTGAAAAGTCGAGAAGACAAGCCAGTTTGGGGAGAAAGCGGAGATACAGGGAAATTGGGATTGAAATATTAGTTGACAGCAAAGAAGGAGGTGTGTTGTAGGCAGCTCAAGATGGAGAGTGGATTTGGAGAAATAACTGGTATAAAGATTTTAAAGGGAATGGTCTCTGTAACAACTGACCTGACTTACCTTTGATTCTACCTTTCCCTAGATCAAAAATGTTCTACTGTCTTTTTTCTTATCCTTCCATTAAAGTCATAAACACATTCTTCTATACCCATCTCAAATCCTACCCTCTCTGTGTAGCCTTCCTTGACCACCTAGCTGGATGAGCTCTCTCTCTTTGTTCTAAACTCAGGTATTATTATCTCTGTCAACATTGCTGATTAACCTTTGGTACACATAGAATGAGTTGTGGAGGATGGCAGTTATTTGAATTGGGATGAAGAACACATCGGAGTTAATTATAGGCTTCTATTTGTTGTTGTTGTTTGAGACAGTCTTGCTCTGTCACCCAAGCTGGAATGTAGTGGTGCGATCTCGGCTCACTGCAACCTCTGCCTCTTGCCTCCCAGGCTCAAGCGATTCTCATGTCTCAGCCTCCCAAGTAGGAGCTGGGTTTACAGGTGTGCACCACGACGCCCAGCTAGTTTTTGTATTTTTAGTAGAGATGGCATTTCACCATGTTGGCCAGGCTGGTCTTGAACCCCTGGCCTCAAGAGATCTGCCTGCCTTGACCTCCCAAAGTGTTGAGATTACGGGAGTGAGCCACTGTGCCCGGCATATTCTTTACTTCTTTTGTATGCTTGAAAGTTTCCATAATAAAATGAAAAGAAAGAAGTCAGCTGTGGCACTTAAAAGAATACAGATCACTGGGCCTCACTCTTGGCCATTCTTATGCATTAGGTCTTGGGTGGACCCTGGTTGTCTGGATGTCTAAGAAGATCCACCAAGATGCCTGATGTATATCACACATTCAATTGGCACCTAGCAGTGGAAAGTTGATGTGGTATTTTGAGCTCATTCATTCATTTCTCAAGTCATTTGCCCCTGGTAGTGTGCTAGGTGCTGGGGATTCAAATAAGACAGAGTCCTGCCATCAGCACACTTCAGCAGAGGGAGTTAAACAAGTAAACAATGATGTGCAATAATGTGTTATAGGAAGTACTGAGCAATGTGCTTTGATGTGGATTCTTTTGTTTAATCTTCATAATAGCTTTAAGAGCTAGGTACTTTAACCTTTATTCCATAGATGAGGGATCTGAGGCTTAGAGAAGTTAAAGTCACACAGCAAAGATGTTGTTAAATTGGGATTTGAGCCCTGCCTATGGGACTCCAGGAACTCTAATTATAACGACTGTTTTTGCCTTCCTGGAATTTCATACCATTAAAAAAAAATCAAAATTGGTCATAAAAGTTATATCAAATATGTATACAACATTTATTTTAAGTTTCAAAAATCAATTACTTAAAATAAGCTGCGTTGTAACTCTGCCTTTGGGGGATTTTTCCACATGGACTGAACTGACTGAGCCATCTAAAAATAGGAGGCCAGTGAAGTCTCTACTGTTTCCCTGGTGAATTTCCCTCAAGTTTTCATTGCTCTAAGGACTTTGAACTGCATTAATAATCAGGATGGCCATTCTTGAAAATGTCCCTTAACCCATCTGGTATATATGAATGCCTCTAGAACTCTGAGTGCTATATACCAGGGGAAGTTTCCATGGGGCCTTGGGAATCAGAGGAGCACACCGCTGCTAAGTGGTTATAAAGAGCAGTGCTGAGGGAGTTGTGTTGTCTTAATAAAGTTTGTGGTTATTATGTTTGTGGTTGGTTGCCTATATTTTGAATTCTCGTAGCATCTCTACAAGGTATGATTTATTATCATCATTGTATAAAGGGAGAGACCAAGTATCTGGGAGGTTAATTTACTTATTTGTAGTCATGTAGCTAATTAGTGTCAGAGCCAATATGTTCTAGCTCCAAAACCCATCTTCTTTCTGTTTTATTGTGATGGAGGCAGTGAGATATTGGGTTTGAGTCTCGGGTATAGTCCTGGCTGGAACAGTAGATTCAGAAGGCATTGGCATAGAAGGCAGCTGAAACCATTGTAGTGGTTGAGATTGCCCAGGGAGACTGGTAGGTTGAGTGCTGACAAAAGCTGAGGATAGATTTTTGGGTTCCGGAGGACAGGGTCCATGTCTTACACTTTTTTTACAGAGTAAACTTTCAGTGAACATTGGTTATTTGTGATCTTAAGGGTCATTATTGTTAAACTTAAGTGTTCTTAAGTGTCATTTTTTCTAAACTCTGGCTTTGATATTGCTCCACTGATTCAGCTCCATATATTGTATTGCAAGTGCCCATCTCCTGACCCGGAGGTGTTATATTTGTCATTCCAGATTACCTAAAACCAGATCCATGGATGATCTTCTTTCTGCCTGTGACACAAGCAGCCCCCTGACTCGTACATCCAGTGACCCTAACCTGAATAACCACTGTCAGGAGGTCAGGGTAGGCCTGGAGCCCTGGCACAGCAATCCTGAGGGATCAGAGACAACCTTTGTGGACTCTGGGGTAGGAGGTCCTCAGCAGACTGTGGGAGAAGTGGGTCTTCCTCCTCCTCTGCCCAGCAGCCAGAAAGACTACTTGAGCAATAAACCTTTCAAGAGTCACAAAAACTGTTCTCCAAGTTACAAATTGCTTAATACCACAGTGCCTCGGGAAATGAAGAGCAACACCTCTGATCCTGAGATCAAAGTCCTGGAAGAGACTAAGGGACCAGCTCCCAACCCTTCTGCCCAGAATGAGGTGGGTAGGACTTTAGATGGCACAGGGGAGCCACCTGAACATTGTCCTGAAACAGAAGCTGTCAGTGCACTCTCCAAGGTCATTTCTAACAAGTGTGATGGAGTTTGTAATTTTCCTGAGTCTTCCCAGGACTCTCCTACAGGTGCGCCCCAACAGGCCCAGCCAGACTCCATGCTAGGTGTGCCCTACAAATGTGTTCTCGATCACAGCCTCAGCACCCTTTGCAACCCACCAAGTGCTGCCTGCCAAACTCCTCTAGGCCCAAGGGCTGACTTCCTTAACCAAGATCCCTCAGGGTCTGTGGCAAGTATCTTCCACCAGGAGCAACCGAGTTCTCTGCCAGATCTGACTCATGGGGAGGAAGACATTGGTAAAAGAGGAAATAATAGGAATGGGCAGTTATTGGAAAATCCTCGCTTTGGGAAAATGCCATTGGAATTGGTCCGGAAGCCAATTTCTCAGAGCCAGATTAGTGAGTTCTCTTTTCTAGGGTCCAACTGGGACAGCTTCCAAGGGATGGTGACTTCATTCCCAAGTGGGGAGGCCACCCCTCGGCGGCTGCTTTCCTATGGCTGTTGTAGCAAGAGGCCAAACAGTAAGCAGATGCGGGCCACGGGGCCCTGCTTTGGGGGCCAGTGGGCTCAGAGAGAAGGTATGAAGTCACCTGTCTGTTCTAGTCATTCCAATGGACATTGTACTGGCCCAGGAGGAAAGAACCGGATGTGGTTGTCCAGTCACCCAAAGCAAGTCTCTAGCACAAAGCCTGTTCCACTGACCTGTCCTTCTCCAGTGCCTCCTCTCTATTTGGATGATGATGGACTCCCCTTTCCCACGGATGTGATCCAGCATAGGTTACGGCAAATCGAAGCAGGGTACAAGCAAGAGGTAGAGCAGCTACGTCGACAGGTGCGTGAGCTTCAGATGAGGCTGGATATCCGTCACTGCTGTGCCCCTCCAGCAGAGCCTCCCATGGACTATGAGGATGATTTTGTAAGTAGTCACCAACTGCCATACACCCATTATTTAGTCTGTTCATCCAGCCTTCCCTCCATTCAGCATTTATTCGTTGGGTACTTGCTGTGTGCCACTGAGTTAGGTGCCTGGACTATAGGATGAAAAACAAGTAAGCAATTAGAATGATGTTTTTAAGTGCTATGATTGAGGAGGCATCGGGTGTTAGAGGGCTGGAATGGAGTGAAACGTCAAGGAAGGCTTTCTTGAGAAGGTAATGCTTGAGCTGAGTGCTGAAGAATGTGTGATATTTAGCTAGGTAGACAGTGAAAAGGAAACACCATTTGCAGAAGCATCGTGGTAATAGGTACTCCAATGATATGGCTTAAAAGGATGGGACATGCGAGTGTATATGTGTACATGCATGCATACACACTTACACTGGGGCTGTAAGAGACAGATAGGGTGGTGGGAGCTGACATTGGAGAAGTAGGTGGAGATTAGAAGGGTCAGCTTGAGTGCCCTTCTTGTTTGGATTTTACCCTTAAGGCAATAAAATTTTAGGCCAGTGCATAATATGATCAGAGTTGTACTTTAAGAAAATGACTCTTGTACTCTTGCAACAGTGTACAATTTTTTTGTTTGTTTGTTTGTTTGTTTGTTTGAGATGGAGTCTCGCTCTGTCACCCAGGCTGGAGTGCAGTGGCGCGATCTCAGCTCACTGCAACCTCCGCCTTCCCGGGTTCACGCCATTCTCCTGCCTCAGCCTCCTGAGTAGCTGGGACTACAGGTGCCTGCCACCACGGCCGGCTAATTTTTTTTTTTTTTTTTGTATTTTTAGTAGAGACAGGGTTTCACCGTGTTAGCCAGGATGGTCTCAATCTCCTTACCTCGTGATCCGCCCACCTCAGCCTCCCAAAGTGCTGGGATTACAGGTGTGAGCCACTGTGCGTGGCCCAACAGTGTACAATTTTAATGAGTCAGTTGAGACCCAGATTGGGAGGCTGGTAAGGTCATTTTGGAATAATCTAGGTGAGAGATGAAGACTATGTAGGCTGTGCAGTGTTGGGCAGCCTCAGGTTCTGGCACCATAGTCCTTGGGGAGCTTCTAGGAGCCAGCTTCCTCCCCATGGTATCTTGCCATTTTCAGACACTTTCCTTTCTTCTGTTAAGGTGCTCCCCACTTGCCTGCTTCTCACTTCTCTGGTGCTTTAAACAGTAATCAACAAACCTTTTTTTTTTTTGTAAAGGGCCAAATAATAACTATTTTAGGTTTTGTGGGCCATACAGTCTATGTTGCAACTACTCAGCTCTGCTGTTGTGCAAAAGCAGCCATAGGCCAGGCACAGTGGGTCATGCCTGTAGTCTTAGGACTTTGTGAGGCTGAGGTGGGTGGATCGCTTGAGCCAAGGAGTTTGAGACCAGCCTAGGCAACATGGTAAAACCCCATCTCTACAGGAATTACAAAAAAATTAGCTGGACATGGTGGCGGATGCTTGTGGTCCCAACTACTCGGGAGGCTGAGGTCAGAGGATCTCTTGAACCCAGGATGTTGAGGCTACAGTGAGCCATGATCATGCCGCTGCATTCCAGCCTGGGCAAAAGAGCGAGACCTTGTCTCAAAAACAAAACAAAAAGCAGCCATAGACAGTATGTAAATGAATGAATGCAGCTGTGTTCCAACAAAACCTGATTTACAAAAACAGGCAGTGGGCTAGTTTGGCCTGTGGGCCGTAGCTTGCCAACCCCTGGTTTAGAACGTAACAAGAGAGTGTTTCTATGCTATAATGTAGCATATTGGTAAGAGTATAAGTCTGAAGCCACAATACTAGGTTCAAATCCCAGTTTTACCACATATCAGCTCTTAACTTTCTCTGTGGCTTCATTTTCTTATTTGTAAAATGGGGATATTAGTAGTATACGTTGTAAGACTGTCATGAGAAATAAGTTCATGTATGTAATGCACTTAGCACAGTGCCTAGCACATGGTAAACACTAAGCGTTAATGATGATGAAGATAATGTTGTTGTCTTTGCCTTTTCATCAGACATGTTTGAAGGAGTCAGATGGCAGCGATACTGAGGATTTTGGCTCTGATCACAGTGAAGACTGCCTTTCAGAAGCAAGCTGGGAACCTGTTGATAAGAAAGAGACTGAGGTATGTTTAGGCACATATGTGGTGGGTACTTATGTGAGCCAGTGAGTCGTCATACTTCCCAGAGATGAATGACATGCTGTAGACTGAGCTGTCTCCCAGTGGAGTGTCAACCTGGTAGGCAAGTGGTAGCCAGTTATGAAGATAAGCCTTGTCACTTTCTCCTGGGATGCTTTCCTTATTGCAATGTTGCTCTTCCAGTCTGTCAGCAAGGACCAGGAATTTTTCCTTGTGCCTTCTATTAGGTGACTCGCTGGGTTCCAGACCATATGGCATCACACTGCTATAACTGTGACTGTGAATTCTGGTTGGCCAAACGAAGACACCATTGCAGGTAAGATGTTTTGTATGATTTAGTATGACTTAAAAAACAGTGCAGGCTGGGCGCAGTGGCTCACGCCTGTAATCCCAGCACTTTGGGAGGCTGAGGCAGGCGGATCACGAGGTCAGGAGATCAAGACCATCCTGGCCAACATGGTGAAACCTGTCTCCACTAAAAATATAAAAATTAGCTGGGTGTGGTGGCGTGTGCCTGTAATCCCAGCTACTCTGGAGGCTGAGGCAGGAGAACAACTTGAACCAGGGAGTTGGAGATTGCAGTGAGCTGAGATCACACCACTGCACTCCATCCTGGCAACAGAGCGAGACTCTGTCTCAAAAACAAAAACAAAAACAGTGCAATACATATGTATAGAACTAAATGGAATCTGTTTGGAAGTGGATACCTCTTTATAGAAACTATTTTTGTTTGTCCCCAACTTTTCATTTAGTATCACTCATTCTCAGTATATTGGCATTTCTTAATATTAATTAATTTTTTTTTATTAGTGATGAGGTCTTGCTATATTGCTCAGGCAAGTCTCAAACTCCTGGCCTCAAGCAATTCTACTGCCTCAGCCTAGCAAAGTGCAGGGATTACTGGTGTGAGTCACCCTGCCTGGCTAGTATATTGGCATTTCTGACGAACTCTTCCCTCTTCGTGCTTTGGCAGAAATTGTGGGAATGTATTTTGTGCTGGATGCTGCCACCTGAAGCTGCCCATTCCTGATCAGCAACTCTATGACCCAGTTCTCGTCTGTAACTCCTGTTACGAACACATTCAAGTCTCTCGTGCCAGGGAACTCATGAGCCAACAGCTGAAGAAACCCATTGCTACAGCTTCCAGTTGAATGCCGGGGAGACGACCTGTCCAACTTTAGCAGGTTTGAAGGGAGGATCTGCTTCAGTTGTAGTTTGGAAGGTTCGTTGGTGTGGCTCATGAAATCACAGAGCTCAGAGATACCATCTTGAGAAATCCTCCTTGGTATCATGAAACTGGAGCAGAGGAATTGCAGTTTGGCAGAAGGTCCTCTACTGGTGAGACCCTCACCTTGGGGTAATGGTCCTAACCCAGACCCAGGGTCTGGAAGCTTAATGTTAAGTTGGTGACTCCAGCCTCTTTCTCCTGGAGGTCACAAGATGATGATTGCATAGATGTTACCTGGTGCAAAGCGCCCCAAACAGCAATAGAATGGCATACGTATAACCAAACTCCAAGTGATAACCAGACCCATCTCTCCTCCACCTTGACAAAAGCAGATTATAGTATACAAGATAGGAATTCCTGTCCTATTTGAGATGAACTATATCCTGTACCTCTGTGCTCTGTGTCTGTGCATGAAGGCTCAGTCTTTAGAGGCACTCCCTCTAGTTGCATTAGTACTGTCTTTCTGTGGAGTTTGGTTTGAAGACTGGTTCAGCAAGTGGAGGTTTCAATGTATTTTTCAGTTGGCTCATCAGCCAGCGTTGGTGAATATTCAGTTTAGGGGGACAGTTCTAGGGAGCGAGCCATTTTTGGGAGCAGAGGAAAACTCTGCTGATTGAGTTATTTTGAGCTGTGAAGGCAGTCGTCTCTGTTACACAGTGGCAGCTCTTGAGTTACGCACTGTGAAGAATGAGAAGGGAAAAGTAAAAATTATCCTTGTGAAACATCTGCTGATTGTGCCCTACCCTTTGCGCCTGACTTTTCCTAGTTGTCCTGGTGCTAACACAGGAGCTACACCTTGATCCTCTCCTGGCATGAAAATAAAACAAAGGTTTTCGTTGTTGTTCCATTGCCCGTTTCCCCCATGTTGTCTTTCCCTTGGCTGCTGCCTCCTCTGGGTCACATTGCTTCTTATCCTGAACACTTGACACCTTGAGGGTAGAATTTAGCGTTTGGTTTTTACCTCCTAGCATATGCTGTTTGGTATGTGAGGGTTTCAGTACAAATGCTGCTGTCTATTTCTGTGCACTTAACAATGGAACCCAAACAGAAGAGAATAAAGCCTTGATACCAAAATCGGGAGAGAACATGTGTCCATTTGGACCAAACGTTGTTGGTTTTTTAAAACTTTTATTTTGTTGTTGTTTTTTTTTTTTTTCATCTTAATATGTACCAGTGGCACTTAACCAAAAGATACAGTGATATAGCCATGTACTGTGGGTGGGACAGATACAGTCTCCTTGGCCTATAATGAAACCACTAGGACTTTATACATTTTCCTTAATTTGTTGACATATAAATGGTAAATTACATTTAGGATTATCCTGTTTTGAAATGATGGTAGTCATCTTTCTCACTGCTACTTTCATGTTGCTTTCTAGAAAACAGCATTTCATTCCAAAATAACTAGGATCTGCATTTAGAAAAAGAATCATTATTTCCCTGACCTTTTCAGTCCTACAGAGAAGCATCTGTGGTTCTTTTGTACTTGCCATAGATGTAACCTAAAAAGTTTTGGCGTATTTAGGTCAGCCTAGCGGAACTTTTTTTTCATTTAAATGGAGCTGAATAATGGATATTTTGTGTCTGCAAAATTCCTGAGATCATTGAAAAAGTAACAAGCTATTCCTTGTTTCTGATACATAAAATTATTTTAAGCATTTTATCAATCATTAAAATTTACTGCCAGTTGTGAGTGGCTTTTTAATTAACTTGACTTTCATTGCACTTCACTCTGCCTGTTTTCAAGGGGAGTAAGATTGGTAACATTTGGGGAGACTGTATCTGTCTACTTAGTGTGGCTGTTTTGAGGGACTGTCCCATCAGTGAACAAACTGCATGGCCTTGGAGAGAGACTCTGGGCTCTTGGCTCAGATGTGTTCATTAAATACTCCTTTCAGAGCTGTTGTGGGTGTAAGTGACATGATGTGGCCAAAAATCCAAACTGTGCAGTTGCGTTGTGACAAAAATGCAATGTGCTGTAAAAATTCAATACAATTTAAATAAAATCTCTATATTAGTGCTGCTTTGTTGGGTTGTTTTATTTTCATTTCTAAAAAACCTTAATATTCACTTATTCTTTGACTATGAGAAGAGTAGAACATTGTACCCCTTTCTCCCAGCAATTTCCAATTTATTTATTTCGAGATGGAGTCTCCCTCTGTTCCCCAGGCTGGAGTGCAGTGGTGCGATCTCGGCTCACTGCAACCTCCGCCTTCTGGGTTCAAGCGATTCTCCTGCCTCAGCCTCCCAAGTAGCTAGGACTACAGATACGCTACCACGCTGGCTAATTTTTGTATTTTTAGTAGAATCGCGGTTTCACCATGTTGGCCAGGCTGGTCTCAAATTCCTGGGTTCAAGCAGTGCACCCCGCTTGGCCTCCCAAAGTGTTGGGATTACAGACGTGAGCCACTGTGCCCGGCCAATTTCCATTTTTCAAATGAACCTCTCTTTTTGAATCAGCACAGCTCTTATTACATTCTTATTTATTGATTGGCTAGGGATCGATTCTTATGGATTCCGTAGAATTCTATCCCATCTTATCTTTACTGTCTAAAATGCCACCAGCTGGTTGGGCAGGCACACAAGATAGTACTTAGATTCTTGTGATTCCCTCTTCCCAGGGACCTCAGTTCTCGTCTAACCTTGGGTAAATTGTCTTGAACAAAATACTGGCTTAAAAGAGTGTATCTTAAAAAGATACAAAAGGCTACTATCTAAAAGGTGAATTCGTTTACTCAAGATATTATACCTCCAGTAGCATCATTTTTGTTTGAGAGGTGGGCAGTTCCACTTAGAAAGATTACAGACCAGACCCTTTGGTCCCCAGAATGACCGACTCTGCTGCCTAACGCACACTTTCTCTGCATTCCAAGTCCCCACTAGTTGGCTGGACCGAAACACACGCCTCTTGGTATTCCACGGTGGATAACTGGGCTTCTCTCTTCGCAGGACTTAGAACTCCCCGGCGGGCAGCCTTCCCGGCCTCAAGTCTGGGAACGCCTGGGGAAGGGGGCGCCTGCCCGGGTCCCGCAGGCGTCTGGCGGGCCTGGCCGGGGCACGCGGCCACCGAGGGGGAGGTGCCCACGCCGCGTGGCGGGAACTCGAGGCCCCATTGGCCGTGCTGGGAGGCACCGCGGGGTCTCGTGCGCCAACGGTCCCTGGTACGCGGCGGACGGGCGCCGGCAGGAGCGGGCAGGGCGAGGCGAAGGCCGGGGAGGGATCGAGAACGGGGTGGGAGAGCTAGGCTCGGGGGGCGAGGCCCGGGCCCGTCGGGGCGATGGAGGAGGCGCTGCTCTCCACCCCCATCAACCCCAACAACTTCCCTGCCAAGCTGTGGCGCCTGGTGAACAGCCCGCGCTACCGCTCCATCCGCTGGGACGGCCGCGGCGAGGGGCTGCTCATCGACCAGCCGCTCTTCGAGGCCGAGCTGCTCAGCCCGCCCGGGCCGGGGGGAGGCGGCAGCGGGGCTGCGGGGGCCGGGGCCGAGCCCGAGCTCTTCAAAACCACCAACTTCACCAGCTTCATCCGCCAGCTCAACCTCTACGGCTTCCGCAAGGTGGTGCTGGGCGGGCCGGGCGCGGCGGGGCCGGGGCCGGGGCCGGGGGGCGGCGGGCCGGCAGGGGACGGGCCGCTCCATCACTTCCACAGCCCGCACTTCCGCCGCGACCAGCCGCAGCTGCTCGTGCACCTCAAGCGCCTGACTAGCGCCAACAAGGCCAAGCTGGCGGCCGGCCTGGAGGTGCCCTGCCGCCCGCCCAACCGCTTCCAGCGGCTGCTCATCACCTCGGCCTCCGCCTCCGCCGCCGCTGCCTCGGCCGCCGCCGCCGCCCCATTGCAGCACCAGGAGCCGCCGCCGCCACCCGCGGGGCCCCGGCCGGAGCCTCACGGTGAGTGTGAGCTGCCCGCGCCCTCGCCCACAGCGGGCGCATGGGCGGCGGGGAGCAACCGTCCCTCGAGGGCGCGTTTTCGCACGTCCTCACGCTGGGGGAGTCCGAAAGGCGCCCAGGACCCATTGTCCACTGTGCTCCCAGAGACTGAAAGTCCCGCCACTGCCACCGCCACCATTCTCGGCACCAGCACAGTGGCCACCGGCCCTCCCCTGGAGGGTCCGTAAGCATTCAGCCCCTTCTGAGCCCACTGGCAGCAGAAGGGACCTCCGCCTCTTAGGCTCCCTTCTACTTGTCCCCAGTTTGAACCCCAGGAGTTACCTGGTTGTAAGCCTCCGTTTACCTTCCTGAGACCCACACTGTCCACTGTAAACATGTAGACTAAAGAGTCCTTCGTGGAAACATTGGGTCTGCAAGAAACACAGAAGGGGCTCCTTTGCTCCGGTGGGAAGCAGAGTGGAGTCACCCTACAGTTTAAGGCGGGACGGAACAAAATCATAGTCAAGAGAACTTAAAACATTACGGTTGGGCATGGTGGCTCACGCCTGTAATCCCAGCACTTTGGGAGGCCGAGGCGGGTGGATCACGAGGTCAGGAGTTCAAGACTGGCCTGACCAACGGGGTGAAACCTCATCTCTACTAAAAATACAAAAATTAGCCGGGCGTGGTTGTGGCGCACGCCTGTAATCCCAGCTACTCAGGAGGCTGAGGCAGGAGAATCGCTTGAACCCAGGAGGCAGAGGTTGCAGTGAGCCGAGATAGTGTCACTGCACTCCAGTCTGAGCAACAGAGCGAGACTACGTCTCAAAAAAAAAAAAAAAGAACTTAGAACATTACAATAGCAGCCAAGGGAAAGTGTGCCTGCAGTGGAAATTTGTCCTTGAAGAGGGCTGCCACCTTCCACCTATTGGCACATCTAAGAAATCTTAGAAGAAATGTTAAGACAATCATCAGATTTAGGGTTCTGGGTGATGTGTAGAATGGTAGACATTGTTTATATACCTTAAGATCAAAAATACAAGGATACATCGTGGCTTACAAGATATAGTTCCTATGTAGAATGAATTGGCTACACATTTCTTTCATTGTAGCGAATTAGAGCTTGATGCTTCCTTAAAGGGTTATGATTAGACATACATAAGGCAAAAATGGTTTTCTTTACGGCTGTCAAGTTTTAGTTTAAAAAGAATTTTAGAAAGCTCACATTTACAGACTTTGAAGTTTTCTCTATTGGCTACAATCTTTCAGTATTGAAAAAACTTTTTGGTATACATCTGTATTTAGTAAAAGTTCAGAAACCCTCTGTGATAGTGAATTGTTTATTTTTTATTATTTGTTTATTTTTTTGAGACGGAGTTTTGCTCTTGTCACCCAGGCTGGAGTGCAATGGCGTGATCTCGGCTCACCACAACCTCTGCCTCTTGGGTTCAAGCGATTCTCATTCCTCAGCCTCCTGAGCAGCTGGGAATACAGGCGCGCGCCACCATGCCTGGCTAATTTATGTATTTTTAGTAGACAGTGTTTGACCACGTTGGCCAGGCTGGTCTTGAACTCCTGACCTCAGGTGATCTGCCTGCCTCAGCCTCCCAAAGTGCTGGAATTACAGGCCTGTGAGCCACTGCGCCCCGCCTATTTTATTTTTTGAGATGAAGTTTCACTCTGTTGCCCAGGCTGGCATGCAATGGCAAGATCTCGTCTCACCGGGAGGTGAACCCTCTGCCTCCCAGGTTCAAGCGATTCTCCTGCCTCAGCCTCCAGAGTAGCTGGGATTTTACAGGTGCATGCCACCACATCTAGCTAATTTTTGTATTGTTAGTAAAGATGGGGTTTCACTATGTTGGCCAGGCTGGTTTTGAACTCCTGACCTCAGGTGATCTGCCTGCCTTGGCCTCCCAAAGTGCTGAGATTACAGGTGTGAGCCACTGCACATGGCCAAATTATTTTATAGACTTGATTTTTTTTTTTTTTTTTTTTTTTTTTGAGATAGGATCTCACTCTGTCCCCCAGGCTGGAGTGCAGTGGCAAGATCTTGGCTCACTGCAACCTCCACCTCTCGGGCTCAAGGGATCCTCTCACCTCAGCCTCCCGCGTAGCTGGGACTATAGGTGTGGCCACCACACCCAGCTAATTTTTTGTATTTTTGGTGGATACAGGGTTTCACTCTGTTTCCCAGGCTGGTCTGGAACTCCTGGGCTCAAGTGATCTGCCCACCTTGGCCTCTGGAAGTACTGGGATTACAGGCGTGAGCCACCACCACACCAGGCCTGTAGACTTGATTTTTGATGCTCTTCCTCCTCTTCCAGGAAGGCGAGGGTGGCGATATTCCATTTCTCTGTTTAAAGAGTCCATGATATGAAGCAGTATACCAAGAAACCGACAGGATATAATAATAATTCATTCTTTACCTTCAACTAGGAGAGTAATAAAAACACTTTCAGCATGTTAACATGGATTTACTATAAAGTAAATGTAATCCCATGGGGCCGGGCATGGTGGCTCATGCCTGTAATCATAGCACTTTGGGAGGCCGAGGCGGGTGAATCACGAGGTCAAGAGATTGAGACCATCCTGGCCAACATGGTGAAACCCTGTCTCTATTAAAATATAAAAATTTGCTGGGTGTGGTGGCGGGCGCCTGTAGTCCCAGCTACTCAGGAGGCTGAGGCAGGAGAATCACTTGAACCCGGGAGGCAGAGGTTGCAGTGAGCCGAGATCATGCCATTGCCCTCCAGCCTGGGCGACAGAGTGAGACACCGTCTCAAAAGAAAAAAAGAAATCTGGGTTATTTTTGAGTTAATGAAAAATTTAAATATACAAATAAAATAACACTATGTTCAACTTAACCTTCGCCCAGGGTTACGAGTGACAACAGTACTTGGTTCATTTGGAATTTAGAAGATAAGGAACTAGGTTATGTGTCCACTGTGGAGTTTAGAAGATAATGGATTAGGTTAAAGTTCCAACAATAAGTTGAAAAAGCAGCAGTGGCATAAGAATGTCCTAAAGGAATATTAGCGCACTTCCATGTGATGGCCATTGATTTTGGTAGGGAATGGTAAGGGGCAAGGCAATGGAGACAATACCATGGCATACATTTGGCAGAATCTCTGACATGGATTTTTTTTTTTTTTTTAGGTTGCATGTTTGGTGGGCATAAGGAGAAAAGACTAGAAAATGTGTTTTTTGGGAGAAATGGGATAACCACTTCAAACAAAGAAACATACATACATACGCACACACATAAAAACCAACACTTGCTCTTTTCTCTGATCTTTTTCCCTCAACTAGCTTAAACCCAGTTATATTTTAAGGATAGAGTCCGTTTTAATTAAAGAAATTCAGGGCCATCTGGAATCTGATTTTATTCACTTATAGTTCAGTTGGTCAGCATTTAAAGACTACTATTTGTTGAAAAACATACATTCATGGTGTTTCAGTATAGATTATATGTCAATCCATGTATAACTAAGTTATTGTTTTGATGCCTTTCCTGTTTGGTGTTTTTTGTTTGTTTGTTTGTTTTCCTTACCATTCTACCTGTTGGTGTGTGCAGAAGGTATGTCAGGTGTGGACTGTCTATACCATAGGTTTGGTTCACCAGGGAATTGTGTTACTGGTTCAGGTGGAATGTAATTCTGCTATAAGTTCAAGCATACTAGAACTTGAATAACTGAACAGAGTTGTTGAAGAATACAACTTTGTTTTGTTCTCATTCCATGTTCTAAGTCCTTGGCTCTTCTGTTTTTCCTCATCTCATTTTTCTTCTTCTCGAATCTTGCCTTGGTTGTGTGCCTGACTACACTGCTACTGCTTAGTCTCCATTTTTTCTGTGTTCTATCTCTGTGTATGGGTTGAATACTTCTCTGTCTATAATAGAATCCTCTGTTTTAGGACCTAGTTCTTTTATTTAGAGCCACTGAACCAACTGTACTGTTCCCCTTCCAAGAGTCTACTTGATAAGAAATGTGAGATTGCATGTTTTTCCTTTGTGCACTTTTGTTATTTTGTTTTTAGGAACAGTTTATTTTACGATATTTGTTAAAATATTCTAAACTAAGTAACAGGTCTGAGAAATGGATAACCTGTTTTTGCCTGGGGATACCATGCTCTCAAGAGGCAAGTTTTTGGATTCTTTCCTGGGAATTGATTAACTCAGATGCACTTCCATAAAAGAAATAGAATTTTTAAGAACACAATTTCATCCTGCCCTCTATTTCCAGAATTCTGGATTAAAACTTTGCCAAATATATCTTAAAGATATTTTGAGGACATATAGGTGATGTAATGTTGATCTGAATTGACCACTATGAGGTAACCCTTAACAGAAGAATAAATAAGGGCTGAACATGTCTTGGTTCTTTATTTTAAAAAACAGACTTAAAAGAATGCCCTTCTAATCTTGACTGTGTTCTAATTTTAACAGCATCTCAAATAGTTAATTGGCCATCACTCCAAGTTTATCATTATAGAAGTAGACAGATATAAAACAATTTAAGGTCGAGAATTCTTTAATTAGCTGCTGAAGTTATTGACAGCCTGAAAATTCGCCAACAGTTTATCCCCAAAGAGGGCAGAGCTGTTGTACTCTGTAGGCAGTATGTAGTGTTGGCATGTGAACATCCCAGGAGAAATCAAGCAATGGGTAGTTTTGGACATGGAGAAACACCTCTTGTGAAGAGCAAAAAAAAAAAAAAAAAGGAGGGGTTGTCAGTGGTAGGTTCAAAGTGTGTGTACCTGCGGAATTGGTAGTCAAGCAGCATAAAAACTGTTTTATGCTGCTTCTTCTTTTTTTTTTTTTTTTTTTTTTTTTTTTAAGACAGAGTCTCCCTCTCTCACCAAGGCTGGAGTTCAGTGGCATGAACATGGCTCACTGCAGCCTTGACCTCCCAGGATCAAGTCATCCTCCCACCTCAGTCTCCTAGCTGGGACTATTGGGGCATGCCACCACACCTGGCTGATTTTTTTATTTTTTGTAAAGACAAGATCTCACCTTTTTTTTCTTTTTTCTTTCTTTCTTTTTTTTGAATCGGAGTCTTGCTCTGTTGCCCAGGCTGGAGTGCAGTGGCGCAATCTCGGCGCACTGCAACTTCCGCCTCCCAGGTTCAAGCTATTCTCCTTCGTTAGCCTCCCGAGTAGCTGGGACTACAAAGTGTGCGCCACCATGCCCAGCTAATTTTTGTATTTTTAGTAGAGACAGGGTTTCTCCATGTTAGTCAGGCTGGTCTCGAACTCCTAACCTCCAGCAATCTGCCTTCCTCAGCCTCTCAAAACGCTGGTATTACAAGCGTGAGCCACCATACCTGGCCAGGATCTCACCATTTTGCCTGTGCTGGTCTGAAATTCCTGAGCTCAAGCAATCCTCCCACCTTGGCCTCCCAAAGTGCTGGGGTTAGAAGGATGAGACAGGGTTAGAAAAAATAGACAGGGTCTATTTTTTGTACTTTAAAGGAAGAAAGGAAAAACAGTTTTTAAGAGATCTGTCATTTGAATACATTTAATCTTCTGAAATAGGATTTTTTTCCCCGCATTAGATAAAGCCTCTTGATTTCCAGGGCTCCAGAATTTGTGTTGTTCATATGTACGTATTTTTTTCTTTTTGGCATTAATGCTTTATTTACTTGTTTAAGTATTTATTTTTAAGAGACAGGATCTCACTCTGTCACCCAGGCTGGAGTGCAGTGTCATGATCATAGTTCACTGTAACCTTGAACTCCTGGACTCAATAATGCTTTATTCTCTCTTTTTAAAACAGGGTCTCACTGTGTCACCCAGGCTAGAGTACAGTGGCTCAATCTCAGCTCACTGCAACCTCCACCTCCTTGGTTCAAGCAATTCGCCTGCCTCAGCTTCCCAAGTAGCTGGGATTACAGGCATACACCACCATGCCCAGCTGATTTTTGTATGTTTTGTAGAGATGGGGTTTCACCATGTTGGTCAGGCTGGTCTCGAACTCCTGGACTCAAGTGATCTGCCCGCCTCAGCCTCCCAAAGTGCTGGGATTACAGGCATGAGCCACCATGGCTGGCCTGCTTTATTCTTTAAAGGAAATTAAACCACAGAAATAGAATGACAGATTTGTAACTTGTTGAATGGGTTTACAATCTAATTATTTGGAAAAGCAGATATTTGAGTGTCAGCTTTCAACGTGTAGTTTAATACTTGAGTAGCACATAATAGGTTTTCCCTCTGTTTTACAGATTAGCTTAATAAATTGAAAGGAACTTGTGAATCAGTCACATGATTTAATACAAAACTTTCCTTAGGAATAAATTAGGCTAGCTTTGTTTATGTTCAAGAATCGTAATTTATAGTTCTGCACCATTTATATTCTCTTGTCCTTCATTACATACTGTTGCCCTTTCTCTGTCTTCCTTATCTCCATTTTTTATTCCTTTTTACATTGCTAATGAAGAGAAGACAAGTATCAGAATCTCTGGGCCTGGATTTGTGGATTTTTAACATATTCTTCAAGTGATTCAGATGTAAACCAATGTTTGAGAGCCACTGACATCTGGGAAAGGATACTACTGGAAAGACTCTGAAGAAAGAAAAATCATGGAAAATGATTGATTGATTTAAGGAATGAAGGAGGAAACTAAGTTAAACTTTTCAAGCTTGACTTTTCTACAAAGATTATCATTTTTAAAAATTTGAAAGGGTGGGCAAGACATGGTGGCTTATGCCTGTAATCCCAGTACTTTGGGAGGCAAAGGCAGGAGGATGCTTGAGCCCAGGGGTTCAAGACCAGCCTGGGCAACATAGGGAGGCTCCTGCCTACAAAACAAATTTAGCCAGGTGTGGTGGTGCATGTCTGAACTCCAGCTATTCAGGAGGTTGAGGTGAGAGGATTGCTTGAGCCCAGGAGTTCGAGGCTGCAGTGAGCCATGTTCATACCACTGCACTCCAGCCTGAGCAACAAAGCAAGAATCTGTTTCTAAGAAAAAAAAATAAAACATTAATGCCAAAAATAAACACATACACACAACACAAATTCTGGAGCCCTGAAATCAAGAGGTCTTTAGTAGGGGGAAAAAAATCCTACTTCAGGAGATTGAATGTATTCAAATAATAGGCCTCTTAAAAATGATTTTTCTTGTTTTCCTTTAAAGTACAAAAAACAGGCCAGGTACAATGGCTCATTTCTGTAATCCTAGCACATTGGGAGGCCAATGTGCTTGAGTCCAGGAGTTCCAGACCACCCTGGGAACGTGGCAAGACCTTGTCTCTACAAAAAGTAAAGTAAACAGTGCTTGGTGGTGTGCACCTATAGTTCCAGCTACTCAGGAGGCTGAAGTGGGAGGATTGCTTGAGCCTGGAAGTTTGAGGCTAGAGTGAGCCGAGATCACATCACTGCACTGCAGCCTGGGCGACAGAGTGAGATCTGGTTGGTTGGTAGGTAGGTAGGTAGGTAGATAGATAGATAGCAAAGAACGTTACATTTATAAAAATCTTGTTATATGTTCCATACCCATTTCTTTTATTTTTTGGTGGACAGCTTATTTTTATGTCTATTATTAATGTTACAAAATTGTTTGAAAGACTGAATGGAAAACTTTTAGGAAGTAGCTTACACGTTGGAAAAATCTGGGTCAGGCAAATAAAGCGAAAGGTAAGATGGCCAAATCATGTATAAAAGGCTTTTAATGTTGAATATTTGATTTAACATTTGATTTAATGTTAGAATTTAGGCACTTTATCTTTTATGACTATTACACTGAGAAAACAAAGGTTTATTCAATTCTTCTTTCAGCATTATATGTCTCATATTCCTGATTCTGAATTTGTTTTTACCAAAACTAAACTTCTGTTGTGTTAAAAATGGCTGATAGGTGAAGAGTAGTATATTTTATGACCTTTGGTTTACTATGTCTGGTGGTGTAATGCAAAATTAGTAAATGTGCTCTTCCTCTTTTATGCAGGACCAGTGGCTGTAGGACAATTTCACCGGTCATTTCGGCGAGATAGTTTGTCTCCTTACTCCTACGTATCAACTCCGTCCCATGACCACAGTACTTTCCCTCTGAAAGGTTTAGATCGGACCCCAGTTCCTCACAGGATATGGCAGAACTCCCTTGGAATGCACCCTGGACAAGTGGAGACATCTCCCACATTTTCAGATAAAGGGGTTCCATTTCCTGTACTCCAGAGGTTTCCAGCTGAGGTTACCTATACGCTGCAGCCCAGCACCACATCTGTCCATGTTCAACAAGGTCCTCAAACAATGGTCAGCTCCTCCCAAAAATACAGTAACTACACACCCTCAGCACAGTACTCGCAAGCCTACTATCCAACAGGTATGACAAATTCAGGTTCATGGCCTTCTATTTAAGGTTGTTTATAATGAGCATATATATATTTTAAATGCATTTTATTGTCTCTGTGCTTTAACACAAACAGTGGGAATGTACATCTAAGAAATGGCAAAGATTTCTTAGCAGGAGATATTTTTAAACAATATATAAAATGTCATTGTGTTTTTAAGGGTTGTGAAAATTTCGTTGGGTGTATAAAGGTGTGTATTGTTAGTGAAACTTGTATATTCAAAATGTGTCCTAGTTATGAAATTAAGACTTAGTACCCCAAGGGCGGATGTGGTGGCCCATGCCTGTAATCCCAGCACTTTGGGAATGTGAGGTGGGTGGATCATTTCAGGTCGAGTTCGAGACCAGACTAGCCAACATGGTGAAACCCCAACTCTACTAAAAATACAAAAATTAGCCAGGCACGGTGGCAGTCGCCTGTAATCCCAGCTATTCCGAAGGCTGAGGCAAGAAAATTGCTTGAACCTGGGAGGCAGAAGTTGCAGTGAGCGGAGATCACTCCACAGCATTCCACCCTGGACGACAGAGTGAGACTGTCTTAAAAACAAAAAAACAAAAAACAAAAAACCTTAGTACCCCAGAACCTTATTTTAACTCTGTCCTTGGTGCTGCAGTTTTTTTAAAAATATGTCTATTATATATTTAATATGGTTTAATCTTAAGGTGAGATTACCTCATAATGAAATCATTTATCTCAGTAATGATATTTAATAAAAAAAAAAATACTCTCTGAAGATTAAATTCTTTAGTAAAAACCTGGTGAACAGTGGGATCTCCACAGTGTTATTCCTAGGCAGCTAAGAACTGGGGAGTAGCAGAGAGAAGGAGAAACCTGACAATGACAACTGACCTGGAACTCAACCAAGGGCACTGAGAACATGCTGGTAGATCCCAAGCCACTAATTGGGAATGCTTATGATAGTTATCATCTGTTTTGCTTCTTGGGGAAAAAAAAAAAAAAGTTGTGGTTTTTTTCCTTCCTTTTTTCTTTTTTTTTTTTTTTTGAGATGGAGTTTCACTCTTGTTGCCCAGGCTGGAGTGCAATGGCATAATCGTGCCTCACTGCAACCTCCGCCTCCTGGGTTCAAGCAATTCTCCTGCCTCAGCCTCCTGAGTAGCTGG
The DNA here is from genome assembly GCF_008728515.1 of Papio anubis. Taxonomy (NCBI): domain Eukaryota; kingdom Metazoa; phylum Chordata; class Mammalia; order Primates; family Cercopithecidae; genus Papio; species Papio anubis. Next base: position 34,168,108 of record NC_044992.1, read on the forward strand.
GATTACAGGCGTGCGCCACCACCACGCCCAGCTAATTTTTTGTATTTTTAGTAGAAACGAGATCTCGCCATGTTGGAAGGGCTGGTTTTGAACTCCTGACCTCAGGTGATCCACCCGCGTTGACCTCCCAAAGTGCTGGGATTACAGGAGTGAGCCACCCTGCATGGCCATTTTTTTTCTTTTTTTAATAGAAAACGTTTTGCAATATAATCTTACCATTTCACTCAAATGTATTTTCTTTTTCGCAAAACGTTTTCTATTATTTTTTTTGAGACAGAGTCTCACTCTGTTGTCAGGCTGGAATGCAGTAGTGCAATTTCGGCTCACTGCAACTTCCACCTCCTGGGTTCAAGTGATTCTCCTGCCTGAGCCTCCCACCTAGCTGGGACTACAGGCGCCTGCCACCACGCCTGGCTAATTTTTTTTTTTTTTTAGTAGACACAGGGTTTCACCATGTTGGCCAGGCTGGTCTTGAACTCCTGACCTCGTGATCCACCCACCTTGGCCTCCCAAAGTGCTGGAATTAAAGGTGTGAGTCACTGCGCCTGGCCTCAAATGTATTTTCAATTTTGCAAAAACACGATAGCAAAAACACATGATGATGTATTTCATCATGTGGTATGCTTTTTACACAATGATGAAATGAGGCAATAGAAATAAGACAAGCGTCAAAGCTTTGAGAAAAGACCAGAAAGAGAAGAAAGGGGGCATTCCAGAAAAGACTAGAAAGAGAAGAAAGGGGGCATTCCTTACCCTGTGAATTAATAATCTAGGATCTTTAATTTTTTCAGTTATGTAAATCTGGAAGCAATTTCTGGAAGTCTTTTGTTAGACCATTTCTCCCAGGTGGCACTAAAGGGAAAGCTAAAATATTTTTTCATTTTAAATATTTTTTTAAAAACATATTTACTTAAAGTAGAAGAAATGTAAATTAGAAAAGGGAGTGGCCCGGCGCGGTGGCTTACGCCTGTAATCCCAGCACTTTGGGAGGCTGAGGTGGGCGGATCACGAGGTCAGGAGATCGAGACCGTCCTGGCTAACACGGTGAAACCCCGTCTCTACTAAAAATATAAAAAAATGAGCTGGGCGTGGTGGCAGCGCCTGTAGTCCCAGCTACTCGGGAGGCTGAGGCAGGAGAATGGCGTGAACCCGGGAGGCGGAGCTTGCAGTGAGCCGAGATCGCGCCACTGCACTCTAGCCTGGGGAACAGAGCGAGACTCCGTCTCAAAAAAAAGAAAGAAAGAAAAAGGAATGGCGTAATTTGTTGCCATTTAAAAATTATAAATCTGGGCCTGGCGTGGTGGCTCACACCTGTAATCCTAGCGCTTTGGGAGGCCGAGGCGGGTGGTTCACGACGTCAGGAGTTCGAGACCAGGCTGGCCAACATAGTGAAACCCCGTCTCTACCAAAAAAATTACAAAAATTAGCCAGGCATGGTGGCGGGTGCCTGTAATCCCAGCTACTCGGGAGGATGAGGCAGGAGAATCACTCGAACCCGGGAGGCGGAGGTTGTGGTGAGCCAAGATGGCGCCATCGCACTCCAGCCTGGGCGACAGAGCGGGACTCCGTTTCAAAAAAAAAAAAAAAATTACAAATCTGGGCGAGGGAGGTGAGCCGCTGCCGCACCGCTGCCGCCGCATCCCCTCCGCGAGCAGGAGCCCGGACCGGGTCCCGCACGCAGCCCTAGCCGGTACCTTGTAGTCAGGCCGCTGGGGCAGCGCTGGGAGGAGGCGGCTGGACCCAGCGAGCGCCCGCGCGTGTGCCGTGACTGGGAAGCCGCCTGCCAGTCCCCTTCGCCTTCCCTTCCCCCGCCCCCACCTTCCAACCGCGCCAGATCGGCATCCGCTGCCAAAGTCAGTAAAAAGGAGCTCAACTCCAGCCACTACAGGGCCGACGAGACCTCAGGAAAACAGCAGGAAGCAATTGAACACATTGATGAAATCCAAAATGAAACAAACAGACTTAATGAACAAGCCAGTGAGGAGATTTTGAAAGCAGAACAGAAATGTAACAAACTCCGCTAACCATTTTTTTCAGAAGAGATCAGAATTGATCACCAAAATCCCACATTTTTGGATAACAACATTTATCAACCATCCACAGGTGTCTGCACTGCTTGGGGAGGAGGAAGAAGCGGCACTGCATTATTTGAGCAGAGTTGAAGTGACAGAATTTGAATATATTTAATCAGGTTACAGAATAGATTTTTATTTTGATCAAAATCCTTACTTTGAAAATAAAGTTCTGTCCAAAGAATTTCATCTGAATGAGAGTGGTGATCCATCTTTAAAGTCCACTGCAATCAAATGGAAATCTGGAAAGGATTTGACAAAGCGTTCAAGTCAAACGCAGAATAAAGCCGGCAGGAAGAAGCAGCATGAGGAACCAGGGAGCTTCTTTACCTGGTTTACTGACCATTCTGATGCAGGTGCTGATGAGTTAGGAGAGGTCATCAAAGATGATATTTGGCCAAACCCATTACAGTACTACTTGTTTCCCGATGTGGATGATGAAGAAGGAGAAGAAGATGATGATGATGAAGAGGAGGACAGATTAGAAGATACTGATTAGAAGGGGATGAAGAGGAAAATGAAGAAGATGAAGATGATGATGAAGGGGAGGAAGGAGAGAAGGATGAAGGAGAAGAAGATGGCTAATAGAACACTGATGGATTCCGACCTTCCTTTTTAAAAATTTTCTCCAGTCCCTGGGAGCAAGTTGCAGGGTTTTTTTGTTTTGTTTTTTGTTTGTTGTTTGTTTGTTTTCCTCTTGTGCTCAGTCGCCCTGTTCTTGAGATCTCTTTTCTCTGTATCATGGTTCTCACCTTATTTGGGGGAAATACCTTGAGCAGAATACAGTGGGAAAAGAGTCTCTACCCCTTTCTGTTCTAAATTCATTTTTATCCCTTCCTGTCTGAACAAAAACTGTATGGAATCAGCACCGCTGAGCTCTGTCGAAAAAAAGAAAAACCTGCTCCCTTGTCTCTGCTGGAAGCTGGAAGGTGTGAGGCCCCTATGTGGCAGTGCCCAGAATTCTAGCTTTTTTACTCCTTTCTCTGTATATTCAGCTCAGAGAGTACACTGTGTCTCTGTGTGAATATGGACATTTGGCATTTACCAACATGTATCTGTCTACTTTCTCTTGTTTAAAAAAACAAAAACAGGCCGGGTGCGGTGGCTCAAGCCTGTAATCCCAGCACTTTGGGAGGCCGAGGCGGGTGGATCATGAGGTCAGGAGATCGAGACCATCCTGGCTAACATGGTGAAACCCCGTCTCTACTAAAAATACAAAAAACTAGCCGGGCGTGGTGGCGGGCGCCTGTAGTCCCAGCTACTCGGAGGCTGAGGCAGGAGAATGGCGTGAACCTGGGAGGCGGAGCTTGCAGTGAGCCGAGATCGCGCCACTGCACTCCAGCCTGGGTGACACAGCGCGAGACTCCGTCTCAAAAAAAAAAAAAAAAAAAAACAAAAAAAAACAAAACCTTAAAAAAATGGGTTTACAGAAGGTCAGCACAGGGTGGGTTTGAGATGTTCGGGTGGGTTAAGTGGGCATTTTGACAACATGGCTTCTCCTTTTGCATGTTTAATTGTCATATTTGACGGACATCCTTTGCAGTTTAAGATGACATTTTTTAAAATAAATTCTCTCCTAATGATGACTTGAGCCCTGCCACTCAATGGGAGAATCAGCAAAGCCTGTGGGATCTTATTTGAAATTGACATTCTCTATTGTAATTTTTTTCCTGTTTATTTTTAAATTTTCTTTTTGTTTCACTGGAAAGATGAGGCTCAGTTTTTAAAGGTTAAAAGGGGACAAGTTGCTTTGTTACAATAAAACTAAATGTGTACACACAAAACAAAGTTATAAATCTGGTGACTGTTTGTAGTAGTACTCACTATTTTCTAGCTGTATTAATATCCAACTGTATACTTGTATCATTGGCTCATTGCACCTAAATATAGCAGTGAAAGGGATTATTTTCCCAAAATGCTTTAATGATATTAAAATCATCTAGATTGGGTTTTATAGATTTTCAGAGCTGTTACTCTTTTGGTGAATGGAGTTGAAAAAAAAAGGAGGGAATTACATGAAGTAAGGATGATTTTGTACTTTTAATCATTTTGCCTATTAGAAATTAAAAAAATTTTTTTTTACCATGTTACATAGAAAATGGTTAAGGCCTAATTTTTCCCCCCATATTTGCCCAGCTACTTCTTTGAAGAACCAAAATATCTGTACAATCTTTGAAAACAAGATAGCCAGGTATGGTGGCTAACACGTGTAATCTAACACGTGTAATCCCAGCAACTTGGGAGGCTGAGGTGGAGGATTGCTTGAGCCTAGGAGTTTGAGGCTGCAGTGAGCCATGATTGTGCCACTGCATTCCAGCCTGGAAAATGTATTCCAAGTTTCAAGCAATCCTCATGGAAACTACTAGCTCTAAATTTTATGAGAAGTACTCATATATTATTCACTAACACCGCTACAAATATTATAGTTAATATTCATTATAGAACTGTTATTTGTTAAATTATTATAATTTTGGACATGGTGTTTTTAAAATATTTTATTTTAGCTTGATGTAAATTATAAATTGGGAGTTGTCTCCAAGTGTTTAAGGTAATAATTAGGAAGGAGGCATTAAAAAAAGAACAAGTAAGTGTCACTGATATTTTTATAGTATACAGTATATAGATAACTTTATGTTAGCTGAATTTTTGTTTTGTCTTCTTTAATAGGGATAATTGAAATGACTGTAAAGTTTCTGAGATTATGAGAATAAGAAATTTCATGATGACTTCTAGTACATAATGTAGGCAAAACTGCTTTGAACATTGTGAAGCACTTTATAAATGAAAAGTTTTATTATTAAATATGAAAAACTTGCAATGGAAAAGAAAGTGCCATAAAAATACCCTACAAGTGCTTAATTCCTCCAAATTATGGGCGAAGGAAATAAAAAGTAGTGAACAATTTAACCAATATTTAGTGAGTACTTATTTATTAAGAGTATTACAAATGACTTTACCGAAATTAAATAGAGTATCATTCTCATGAGGCAGGTGGATCACTTAAGGCCAGGAGTTCCAGAACAGCCTGGCCAACATGGTGAAACCCAGTCTCTACTAAAAATAGAAAAATTAGCTGGGTGTGGTAGCAACACCTATAGTCCCAGCTACTTGGGGGTTGAGGTGGGAAGATTGCTTGAGTTCAGGAGGTTGAGGCTGCAGTGAGCCGTGATTGTGCCTTTGCACTCCAGCCTGGCCAACAGAGCAAGACCTTGTCTCAAAAAAAAAAAAAAAAAGTTATAAAAATAAACTTGGATCTGGTCTTCAGATAGTATAACCAGTAAATGTTGAATTTTATAACATTTCATAAATTATTAATTTCTCTAGTAAAGTCAAACACTGCAACTAAAAAGTTGCCATCAGACTAACTCATAAAATGACTCATTGGAATCATTTTTTTCTTTCTCACATTAGAAGCAGACTGGAGTTACTTTTTATGTTTGTTGTTCCTCCCTTTAAGTGTCAGTTTTCCATTCTTACCACTTCTTCAAAGGCAAAATTTTGTAGATCTAGCATTAGTTGACTCTTTTTATTCTTGCCTTATCTAGAATTCAGTTTTTCCTCTGATGTTATTTTTGGTCTACAACTGTGATTTAATTTTCCTCTTTTATGAAAATCTTCATTTTAAACCTTTTAATTTTACTTGTTCTCCACTATATATTTGAACATACATCATCTTTATATATAGAATCCTATATTGAGAATTGTTTTTCTTTAACACTGAATAGACTCAAAATCAACTTTGCCTTTTTTTCAAAGTTTTAAACTCAAGGCAATGATTAGTAAATTTGTAGCTGCCCTTCATCTCTTTTTTTATTTAACACGTATTTATGTAGTAATCACTATGACCAGGCACTGTTCTTAGTACTCTTTAAATATTCACTCATTTAATCCTTAAAATACTCTTATAAAATAGTGTAATTAGCCTCACTTTATAGATGAGGAAACTGAGGCACAGCTAGGAAGCTGTGGGCTTGGAAACAAATCCAGACAATCTGACTCAAGAGTCTGTTCTTTTGGCCACTGTGCTCGCCTACCTGCCTGCCTGTCTGCCTGCCTCTCATGAAGAGAGTCTTTTGTTTTTTAGCTTTGTTTTTCTTCTGAGACAATTTTTGTCTGGTATATCTCTTCCTCAGAGTTAGTTCTAGGGTAGACAACAGCAATTGGACGGGGAATCTACCTTTGTATGCTGCTGGTGGCATTGTGATTGCTCTGGGTTATTGACTCACCCTGTCCAAGTAGAGAGAATGTACTTCAATTGCTAGAGTGGGAGGTTCAGTCTGGGGGCTCTGTGGGGTGGGGCTGCTTCTAACTCATTTCTGTATCCCCCTACACCTACCATAGTTCTTGCTGTAATGGGCCCTAAGTACATAATTTATTGAGTGGAATGAACTAGTTCTAGTCCCAGCTTTGCGGTTAATCATTGGATATGAACTTCAGTGGATTATATCATGTTATGTGGCCTCAATTTCCCTTTCTATAAAGTGGCCATAATAGTTTGAGTGAGGAATTAAATAATATATGTGAATTGACTTTGTAAAATTTAAACACTATTTACATGTAAAGGATCAAGTGTTTTAAAAGCTGTGCTTAATTTTATTTTTATTATTTTTTAAGAGACAAGGTCTCACTTTCTCACCAGACTGGAGTGCAGTAGCATGATCATAGCTCACTGCAGCCTGAACTCCTGGGCTCAAGCTATCCTCCCACTTCAGCTTCCCAAGTAGCTAGGACTACAGGCACACACCACCACACCCAGCTAATTAAAACACATTATTTTATTTTATTTTTTTGGTACAGCTAGGGTCTTGCTTTGTTGCCCAGACTGGTCTCAAGCTCTTGGCCTCAAGTGATCCCACTGCTTAGCCTCCTGAGTTGCTGGGATTACAGGCCTGAGCTACTGTACCTGTCCAACAGCTGTCTTTTAAATGGTCCTAGAAGGCTGGGCACGGTGGCTCAAGCCTGTACTTCCAGCACTTTGGGAGGCCGAGGCAGACAGGATCACTGGAGGTCAGGAGTTTGAAACCAGCCTGGCCAACGTGGTGAAACCCCATCTCTACTAAAAATACAAAAAATATTAGCCAGGCATGGTGGCGCACACCTGTAGTCCCAGCTACTTGGGAGGCTGAGGCAGGACAATCACTTGAACCTGGGAGGCTGAGGCTGCAGTGAGCTGAGATTGCGCCACTGTACTCCAGCCTGGGCAACGGATCAAGACCCTGTCTCAAAAAAGTAAATAAGCCTGGACATTAACACTTTAAAGGCTAAATAAGAGAATTTATAAGAATATAAGCTTTACCCCAAGATACACGTGATATTTTTAATTTTTATTAGAAAATATATATATGGCCAGGTGTGGTGGCTCATGCCTGCAAACCCTGCACCTTCAGAGGCCGAGAGGCAAGAGGATTGCTTGAAGCCTGGAGTTCGAGACCAATCTGGGCAACAGAGCAAGATTGTGTCTCAAAAAAAAAAAAAAAAAAAAAAAAAAGAAAAGAAAAGAAAGAAAAGGAAAAAAAAAAGAAAATATCCATCTTGGCATGCAGTTCTAGGTTAAAAAATATATATATGTGTGTGTGTATATATGTGTGTGTGTGTGTGTGTGTGTATCTCCTATCATTTAAGATTTTTCTGAATTGGCCCTTGAGCAAAAAGAGTTACTGATTGTTGTTTTAAAGTACATTTAAATTCTATAGGTGTGATCTTTAGGCTTCTAATCCTACATTAATGTACATAAATATAGAATATAGAATTATAAGAGGTTTTTGATGCTGTTACTCTTGTTCTCAGGCAGTCTGTATTGCTCCTCTGAAAGTACTTCATTTTGTGCTTATGGGAAAGAGGCACTTAGCACCAGGAATCTCTCTCTGTCCTCTGCTAGAAGAAACTAAGCAAAAATGCAATCATATTTACCTTTTTAAAAAATTGTGAAACAATATACGTAACATAAAACTTAACCACTTTAACTGTTTTTCAGGGTACTGTTTTGAGGCGTTAAGTACATTCACCATCACCACTGTCTATCTCCAGAACTTTTTCATCTTCCCCAACTGAAACTCTGTACCTGTTAACCACTAACTGCCCATTAGAGAATGCCAACCTGTCCCTGAGGTGGAGAGGTTGTCCCTAGCAACCACTGTTCTGTTTTCTGTCTCTGTGAATTTGACCGTTCTAAATATCTAATATAAGTGGAATCATATATTTAATATATAAATTTACCATCTTTTTTTTTTGAGATGGAGTCTCACTCTGTCACCCAGACTGGAGTGCAGTGGTACGATCTTGGCTCACTGCAACCTCTGCTTCCCAGGTTCAAGCGATTCTCCTGCCCCAGCCTCCTGAGTAGCTGGGATTACAGGCGTGTGCTACCACGCCCAGCTAATTTTTGTATTTTTAGTAGAGGCAGGGTTTCACCATCTTGGTCAGGCTGGTCTCAAACTCCTGACCTTGTGATCTGCCCGCCTTGGCCTCCCAACGTGCTGGGATTACAGATGTGAGCTACTGCGCCCGGCCAAATTTACCATCTTAACCATTTTTAAATATACAATTCATTGACACTACTTACATTCACAATATCGTGCAACCCTCACCATCGTTTCCTAAACTTTTTATCACCCAAATGAAACTCGGTACCCATTAAGCAATAGTTTCTCCCAACCCCTGGTAATCTCTAATTTATTTTTTGTATATATGAATTTGACTATTCTAGGAACCTTACATGAGGAATCGTATAATATTTGTCCTTTTGTGACTGGCTTATTTCACTTAATGTCTTTAAGATTCATCTATATTATAGTATGTGTCAGAATTTTCTTCCTTTTAAAGGCTGGATAATATTCCATTGTATATATATAACACATTTTGTTCATCCACTCATCTGTTGATGGATACTGAGTTGCTTCTATCTTTTGGCTGTTGTAAATTCTGCTATGGTGAACATGGGTGTACAGATATCTTTTCAAATGCCTGCTTTCACTTTGAGGTATAAACTCAGAAGACCTTTTCTTTACCTCACCATAAATGAGGAGATACTGGGGTTCTAGTTGCTGTAGGAACTTATCTTGAAATTAAATATACTATTATGATGTTTTTTTTCTTTTGAGCATTTATATTATGGGGTATTTTCTCACTGTTGACATTATACTATTCTGGAGTAGATTCAAATTCTAAATATTTTGATTCTATATTTGAATCACTTCCGTAGGATAAAGTACATTAACTTGTTTGCCTCACCTATAGTAGGAGCAATAATTTTTAGTAACTCTGACTTAACATTTTTATTACTTAGAAATTTTTTGAAAATGTCATTAATGCCTATATTTATATCTGAAATGGAATTCTTTTAATTATTTTCAGTTTTTCTTTCTACATGGAATTTAATGCCTCAACTGAACACTGCCTTCAGGAAGACACTGAAAGTTCTTTATGCAGATGAATGTATCTTAGGACATAGTGATAAACTAAGTTTTATAAATGTCAGTGCTTTCATAATGCACAGTAGATTATTTTTTCATATACTAGGCACATAGTCAAATTTCTATGCCTAAGTTTTCATATTCAGTAAACTTACTAATACCTTTGTTCTATTTTGTTGACTATACAAAATAGGACTACAGTGGTAAGGAATAGCCATTGAGGAATCTTTTTGGAGTGTAATCTATTGAAGTCCTCATTTTCTTCATACAGGTACTGTTTTGCTTTCCATTTGTTACTGGATACTTTAAAGAACATTTACTTTTTTGCTGTTTCCTGAGAAACCAACTCAGCTATCAAGCTATCAAAAATATATTAACATATTCTCTGTTATATATTGTAGTTTATTTCTCTGAGAAATTTATTTTAAAGTACATTTTTATACCTATTCAAAATGTGTAACCAATGGAGTCAGAAACTTCCAAACAGTAAAACTAACACCTTTTATTGATTTATTTGTAACAAAACACTGCTTTTTGGTACCCTGATGGAATGGACCTGCAGCTCCCAAGTCTTTCTCTACCGCTAGGTGGCTAGATTTTCCTTAGCTGCTGTAACTCTAGGGGAAAAAGAATTTTTTTTTCTCTTCTGCAGTTTTGGCAAGCTCTGCAGATCTTGCTTGGTGTTTAGCTATTTGGATTCAGTTGATTTCCTAGGATATTTGTGCTGTCAGACACTTTGGGAAATCTAATTCAAATCCAAAACATTTAATATATATATTTGAATAACCTTCAAAGGATCAAGTCTAAGAACCTGTTCTGCTAACCTATATTGGAAATGATAACAACTTGAATTTTATGAGGCAATCTTAGTAATATATGGCTTTTTAAAGTCACCAAAATTGTTAAAAAATATGTCATCCAAAAAATAACCTTTATATTTATGTCTGAACTATAATTTTGCCAATTATTTCAAGTTTTCTTTCTGTGTGCAAAATTTAGTGGTTAAATTGCTCATGATACAAAGAGAAAATATTTATTTCTACTGTATCTTCATGAACTTCTGATGTTTTAAAAATCAATATTCATGGAGAAATAGGGAAGCATTTCGGTTAATTTTTTTATAATCCTTAGGTCAATTTACCTTTAAAGATTAAATAATGAGATTAGTAATTTTATTAGCACACTCAAAATATGAAAAATGTGGACATAAAAAGGGAGAGTTGCCACCTTATTGATAAAGACACCTTTAAAGATATTCGGCAAGTAGAATTCTAGTAAAACTACAAATGTTACATTTCAGGAAGAGGGTTTAGCTTAGGGAATTATTGTGAGATATATACAATTTTTTTTTTGGACATAGGGTCTTACTCTGTCACCCAGGCTGGAGTGAGGGGCACAATCACAGCTCACTGCAGCCTCTACCGCCTGGGCTCAAATGATCCTCCCACCTCAGCCTCCCGAGTAGCTGGGACTACAGACATTTGCCGCCATGCCTGGCTGATTTTTGTATTTTTTGTAGACATGGGGTTTCACCATGTTGCCCAGGCTGGTCTCAAACTCCCAGGCTGAAGGGATTCGCCTGCCTCAGCCTCCCAAAGTGCCGGGACTACAGGAGTGAGCCACCATGCCTGGCTGTATTGTGGTATATTAAAGAGCGTGTGCTTTGGAGTTTAATTACTGACTCTGTCACTTCCCGCTTTGTGACTTTTGGCAAATTACTTAATATCACTGAGCTTTAGTTTACTTGTTTTGTAAAGGCAATATATGTAAAGCATTTACTACTGTGCCTGAAACAGGGTAGGTGCTCAACATACATCATCCTCCGTTTAATCCACAGTTGTGCTATTAATAACTGATTCTCACTTATACTGGAGAGTCTCTACAAAAAAGCAGACTCAACCTATTATTAAGACTGCATCTGTAAGTAACTTTGCTAATACCAAGAGTTCAGGCTTTTCACAGTGTCCTGACTATAAAGGGAAAGTTTTGAAAATGTGTTTCTTCTGTTAAAATAATAGCAGCTAACACTTATTGATTGCTTACTGTGTACTAGTACTCTTCTAAGTTCTTTATGGATATTAGCTCATTTATTCCTCGTAACAACCATATTTGGTAGGTCCCATTATTCTGTTGTTATCTCTATTTTAATAGGATGCAGAAACTGAGGCACACAGAGATTAACCTTGCTCAAATTTACACTGGGCTGTAAAGCCAGGCTGGTGGAGCTGGGCTCCAAAACCAGGCAGTCTGGCTCAATGATCTGCATTCCTAACCACTTGCCTAAATGATTAAAACATTTTTGTATACATTTCTACTGGATGCATTGTTTAATGGTGGAACACTTGGAGAATATTTCGTACTTATTTTACTCTTTTAAAACACTCCACCCTCCAAATAGTGGTTACTGTTGAAATGATTGAAATACTTATTTTGGAATTTCAATATATTCCTCTATTTTCAATAAAATGAAATTACTTTCAATAAAAATATATGGTTAGAAAGATAACAAAATGCTTAGGTGTTAAATCATTTACAAAAATAGACATTAGACATGAACCTTTTAAAGGCCTTTAAAATTATTTTGTTACTTTGTTGTTTTCAATAAATAACACCACCTAATTGGACTAAATATTTTGTTAGACATACAAAGGAAGTTCTTCAAATTTGGATTTCTTTCCAGGTTGAAAGAGGGGAGCTCCTTGAATGCTATAGAAGTGTATTGTGGTTGATGGCTTTTCTGTGTTTGAATTTGTTCCAGCTGTGCTACAGTGCTGTTCTCCTACCCACATGGATGCTCTAAGTAGTTGTGTCACTCCCACTGCCTCTTCCTATGCACACTGCAACTACTTCCAGGTAGGAGTCTTGCAACCGTGGCCATGCTCTGCACTTCATGTGCGATTTTATCGACCTTGCAAAATTTCAAAGTGTAATTTTATATTAATGAGTAATCAGAAGTAAGCTGTGGATTAATGGGCTTTGTTTTCTCAGTTCTTAAAAAAAAAAAGGAGAGAGAATTGATATAAATAATATCTCAGAATTCTTCTAGGCCAGATCTGTTCAGTATAGTAGCTACTAGCCACATGTGGCTATTTAAACTAATTAAAATTACATGAAATTTAAAAATTCCTCAGTTATACTAGCCACATTTCAAGTACTCAATAGTTTCATATGGTTATTTAAATTAAAATTAAATAGATTTAAAAATTATTCCATATTTAAAGTAGACACATTTTGAGTGCTCAGTAGTTTCATATGGCTTATGGCTACTGAATTATACAGCACAGATCTAGAACATTCCCATTATTGCTGCAAGTTGTTTTAAAAAGTGCTGTTCTGGATTTTTCCAAGGTAAAATGAATACCAGATAAACTATACAAGTACATAAGTCATCAAATGACAGATTCTTCCAAGTTGATACAGATAATTAGACTTTTCTTTTTAAGGAGAAAGGAGAAAAATGTCAAAAATGAGAAATTTAAATGGTGGCCCCCTTTATCCATAGCCCATATGTTGTAAACACCATAGTGGTTCAGCATCCCATATTCAAAATGCTTGGGACTAGAAGTGTTTCAGATTTTGGATTTTTTCAGATTTTGGAATATTTGCAAAAACATAATGAGATATCTTAGGGATATGACCTGAGTCACATAGTTTAAAGGTAATTTCATACAATATTTTTTGTAACTTTGTTCATGAAACAAAGTTTGTGTTAAGTGCTTTTGTGCTGGAATTTTCCACTTGTGGTGTCATGCCAGCACTCAAAAAGTTTCAGGTTTTGGAGTATTTGGGATTTTGGAATTTTGGATTAAGGATGCTCAACTTTTACTCCAAATATCTTCTCATTATTTCTTAGGAGACACTTGCTTGGAGTTAAATGTTTTATATAGCTATTTTAAGGATACTTTTAAATTCCATGCTTTGTATTTTTATGCTATAACTGCTAAAGATTGGAATTGCGTGTTTGCCTTGGATAAGCATCTAGCCAAGATAGTTTCAGTTCTTAAGAGAATATCTTACTAGTGGCATTAGGGTACTCAAAAGAACATTCCTCTTTTTTTTTTTTTTTTTTTGAGAAAAATCTACATAGGAAGTCAAATTATAATCAGGTTGTTGTTTGAAAAGTATAGGATGAGGTCAAGGGGACTTAGCTGGCCCTTTTCATGGCTGATATGATCAAGCATGATATCCCAGTCCATTCATCTTCACTGGAGGGACACACCTATCCCACAGTTAGATGCTCTTGTTTGTGGGTCCAGGCACTCTCTTCTCTGGATCATACTGGAGATACTATGACAGTGTTTATATCTTGATTATGTTGTATGCTAAATGAAACATTTTAATAAAGACCTTTTCTTGTTATAGAGACAATATATGGCCATGTGTGGTAGGTCATGCCTTATAATCCCAGCTCTTTGGGAGGCCATGGTGGGAGGATTGTTTGAGGCCAGGAAATTGAGATGAGCCTGGGTAACATAGTGAGAGCCTATCTCTAAAAAAAAAAAAAAAAAGAAAGAAAGAAAAAGGAGGGAGGGAGGGAGAGAGAGAGGGTGGGTTAGTTGGGTGTAGTGGCGTGTGTACCTTTCATCCTAGCTTGGGAGGCTGAGGTGGAAGGATCAAGCGATCCTCCCACCTTGAGGAGTTTGAAGAGTTTGAGGCTATAGTGAGCTATGATTGTGCCACTGTATTCCAGTCAGTGCAACACAGTGAGACCCTGTCTCCAAAAAAAAAAAAAAAATCTGCCAGGCGCAGTGGCTCATGCCTGTACTCCAAGCACCACTTTGGGAGGCTGAGGTGGGTGGATCACTTGAGGTCAGGAGTTCAAGACCAGCCTGGCCAACATGGCGAAATCCTGTCTCTACTAAAAATACAAAAATTAGCTGGGCGTGGTGGTGGGCACTTGTAATCCCAGCTACTCAGGAGGCTGAGGCAGGGGAATGGCCTGAATCTGGGAGGCGGAGGTTGCAGTGAGCCAAGATTGTGTCATTGCACTGCTGCCTGAGTGACAAAAGTGAAACTCCGTCTCAAAAACAAAACAAAAAATTTAAAAAAGAAGACAATACATGTTCATCATAGGAAAATAGAGATAAGCACACATAAAATTTTGAAATAGAAAAATGGGAAGGTGTTTCAGATTCCAACCTGAAAATAAATGCAATTAGTTTAGTTGGACTGTAGGTATGGGTGAGAGCGTGCGTGCACGGTCAGTACGTTGTAATGTTTAAGAGCAAGAGTTCTTGAGTATGGCAAACCTAGGCTTGAAACCTGGCTCTGTCAGTTATTTCATTGTAACTTTGGGTAAATTAGGAAGTTTCTGGACCTCAGTTTTATCATTTGAAATGGAGATTATCACATTTCACCAGGCTCTTTTGAAGGTTGGATGAAATCTATATAAAGCACTTTGCGTGTGCTTGGCACATAGTAATAACTCAATAAATGCTGCTATTGGCTATAGTCACTTAGTGCTTATACCATTTGAATTTACATTATTTGGCATTAGTGGCCTTCCGAAAATCATTGACAGTCTTTGTTAATGAGTGTGTTTAGCAACATCAACTCACTGCATACTTTCTTTAATCATAGCTCTTCTGTATTTTAAGTTTATAATCTGATGTATCAGATATAATCTGTTTATAATCTGATATAATCAACAAACATTTATTGAATGCCTACTCTGTGCGAAGCTCTTCATTGGGCAACATCAATTCATTTCATGTTTTATTTAATCATTCTTCTGTATTTTATATTCACAGATCTTTATCACCAAACATGTATTAAATGCCTACTCTCTGCAAAGTAGTATATGTAAGAGAATATATCTTAAAGATGTAAATCTAAAAGCAACAGCCATTTTAGTCTCTTGCTTTATTATTATTATTATTATTTTTTTTTTTTTTTGAGACAGAGTCTCGCTCTGTCGCGTAGGCTGGAGTGCAGTGGCCGGATCTCAGCTCACTGCAAGCTCCGCCTCCCGGGTTCACGCCATTCTCCTGCCTCAGCCTCCCGAGTAGCTGGGACTACAGGTGCCCGCCACCTCGCCCGGCTAGTTTTTTTGTACTTTTTAGTAGAGACGGGGTTTCACCATGTTCGCCAGGATGGTCTCGATCTCCTGACCTCGTGATCCGCCCATCTCGGCCTCCCAAAGTGCTGGGATTACAGGCTTGAGCCACCGCGCCCGGCCTGCTTTATTATTAAAAATAAATAATCCCAGGAAACAAAGGGCATTTGATACTCCATCCATTTTTCCCCATATTATTTGGAACAGAATATTAGTACCACTCCCTGAATCCGTAGAAGGATTGGTAGACTTTTGAGCATCCTGTGTTTGAAATTTCCTTACTGCATTCCTAAAACAGTATATGATAGATACAAATTATGTTTTTGTCTGTCAGCTTTTATGGAAGAATTTGGTGTATAGATGCTTTCTCAGCAAATAGGTATTTGGGTACTATAGCTTTTGATTTTGTATAGTTTAACCCTAAGAATTATTGACCCATTGAAGTGTTAAACTTAGCAGAGTGGTTGACATGTAGTACATACTAAGTAAATGCTAACAGTAGATTTGAAGCTACTATTGCTGAAAAGTAGATTCGTGTCTAGGTTTTCTTAGTGATCTTTAAGTTTAATCTATTTATGTTTAGCACTCATCAGCCTAAATATTGTAGCTTTCCTCCTTTATCTCATATTTGATTTTCTATCCAAACAGTTATATTTTTTCTTTTCCCAGAATCCTTCAATGCAATCCTCCTATCCAGTTGAATTTTTGCCTTCCAATTGGCCCTGCAGTACTACTGATGAAAATAAAAAGACAGAAGTAAACCTAGAGGCTGTCTTTCAGATAGTAGATGAGTTGCATTCCTCCCCTAAATTGGAGATGGTAAAGGTGGAGCCTGTTGAGAATCAGTGCCCAACATCTCAATCTAACAGAGGCCAACACATTCTAGCTAATTCTAACAACAGCAATCCATGTTCTGCAAGTCAGGCTAGCCAGCTGGAGCCACTTACTCCTGTAGGCTCAGATATTATGTCTTTTGTGGTTGGAACAGAACAAGCAATTGCCTGCTCTCTACCACAGTCACCTGAGTACATCTATACCATCCACACAGCTCAGCCTGTTGAAAATAGCACAATACAGGAATCTGCAGCCATCCAGCAAGCTCATGTCAAACTGAAGGAGCACCTAAATCATAATCCATCTCCATCTTCAGTAGTATTTGTGCAGGAAGGGCCACCATTCAGCACACACCAGGTAAGGGGGCAAAGAAAAAATCCTAATAAAGCTCAAAGTACCTAGTACTTCTGCTAAAGACTATTCTAGTGGAGAGTTTGTTCAGATTTTATTTGGGTTTAATACTAGTTCATTATGGTTTCCAGGAGGATCATGTCGCGGTGCTTCTGCACAAAAGATTCAGAAAGAAGTTACCTTAACCCTTAAGCATCCTCTCATTGTATTATGCATGGTCTGAAGTCAACCTCTAAAGAGAGGTTGTCTAATTGAGCATTGTGGTATGAAGCTTATTTTCATGTTATAAGCATCCCTTGAGTTTTTGCTTCCTATCTTAATTCAAATAGATTAGATATGCCTAGCCGATAATTCTGTTACCCAGGAGGGATGGTTTATTTGACAGGCATTATGAGGACTTTCCTAGCCATTTGTAGCACAGAGGTAAGGAGATGGTTGGAGGTCTTATCTAACTTTATTACAGCATCATTGAACTGTAACTTGTGAGCATACTGTGTTTGAATTTCCTGACTAATATCTGCACTCCTAAAGCAGAAGGTAAAGGCTAATTCCTTTATTGCCACTAGTTTATTACAAGAAAATGAATAAACTTTAATTCTCAATAATTAGTAAGAATAATTCATCAAAAGTATATCCACAGAAACAACGTCAAATAGCACCTGTTGTCATTGTATAAGAGGAAGCTAAATAATGTGTACACACTGGACATACAATGTGGAATAATAGACATTGGAGACATTGAAGATGTGGAAGGGTGGGAGAGTGGGAGGGGGAACAGAGATGAGAAATTACTTAGTGGGTACACTGTACACTATTCACTCAAAGCCCAGACTTCACCACTATGCAGTATATCCATGTAACAAAATTTTACCTGTACCCCTTAAAATAATACCCAAAAAAATCCAAATTAAAAAAAAAATTTTTTTTTTGAGATGGAGTCTCTCTCTGTCACCTAGGCTGGAGTGCAGTAGTGCAATCTTGGCTCACTGCAGCCTCCACCTCCTGGGTTCAAACGATTCTTCTGCTTCAGCCTCCTGAGTAGCTGGGACTACAGGTGCCCACCACCACGCCCAGCTAATTTTTTGTATTTTTAGTAGAGACGGGGTTTCACCATGTTGGCCAGGCTGGTCTCAAGCTCCTGACCTTGTGATCCACCCACTTCAGCCTCCTAAAGTGCTGGAAGTACAAGTATGAGCCACCACGCCCAGCCTACAAAAAAACTTTTTAAAAATTAACTAGCACCTGTAGTCCTAGCTACTCAGGAGGATCACTTGAGCCCAAGAGCTTGAGGTTACAGTGAGCTATGATTGTACCACTGTACTCTCACCTGGACAACAATGTGAGACCCTGCCTTAAAACAAACAAACAAAAAAACCCACAAAAAAAAACAAAAAAACCCCTGCACTTTTGTAAGTTAAAAAAAAAAAAAAGCAGCTTCATGGTAGATATTCCTCTGATCATAAGTAAATGTTTTAGCTCCATATACATTTTAGTAGTTTGTGTATGGAGAAAGGTATAGTATCATTTATAAGAATGAAAAGCCTTATAAGCTTGTTTGTTGGATCATGTTCCTATAATAGAA
The DNA here is from genome assembly GCF_008728515.1 of Papio anubis. NCBI lineage: Eukaryota > Metazoa > Chordata > Mammalia > Primates > Cercopithecidae > Papio > Papio anubis. The sequence continues at coordinate 34,186,414 of NC_044992.1, forward strand.
CTCCTCTGATAAAATATCTTAACTTTTAGCAGATATTTGGAGGAAATCTCAATTAATGAATGGGTTTAATATTTTAGGTGGATGCCAATATAAAATGCCAGACCAGTTCACGTGAGAATATCTTGCCTTCAGAACAGATGGGATTCCTCATTTCAGAAATGGGGCCTGCTAGCAAGCCTAGCAAAGACACAGGTTTAGCCACTCCAGCCAGATACAGAGAGCACAGAAGCAACTCACAACAAGGAAAGTCCCCTGGTAAGGATTATTGTGCTCTAGAATGCCAGAAGTAGAATCACGCTGTAGAATTAATATGTGAATGACAGTTTTTCTGGGTCTCCATTTGTTATTCATAATTGTATTATACCTGTCACATTGCTATTTTTACATAGCTATAATTTTAACTCTATATTTGTTCTTAATTATCTTTGTAAAGTATGTAATAGTTATTTTCCTAGTATTACATATAATGATTTGGGCTTTGAAAAATATAGAACATATTAAGAATAAGCAAAGGAATTTAGATTATTTAACTTGGAGAAGGCAGGGATGAAGGATGATTTAATAACTATCCTAGATGCCAGACTTCGAAATTGTAGTTGGACTTGTTCTGTTATTAACAGACTCTAGGACAAGAGGGCATGTACTTATATTGTGACAGGAGAAAATTAGATGGAAATTTATGATATTATCCTGAGCGTATTATAAAGGTACTGTAAAGTATGACCCTATACCAATGGTTTGTTATTCTTGCAGTTTGTAAGAACTCAGAGTAAGTGATTGTTTTAGGGACATATAGTTGCTTCTAATATGACAAAATCATGTTTTTTGAAGAAAATAGTAACATCTAATAAAACGTGTATTTTATATGATCCAAAAATCAGGTTACCAAAGTCTGCAATGCACAATTTTAATATTCTAGAATTACGTGCATGTCAGGGGCATGCAGTACAGGAATTAACCAGGACAAACAATCATTTTAACCTACAGTAATTTGAAAAATGTTGAGAACTTCTGTGAGAACTTTTCCAAAAAGTAAATTAATAGTGATATGATCATAGGTCATAGTATAGCTCAGATTCATAGGGTTCTTTCTGCAAAATGTCTTTTAGGCTAAAAACTATCCATCATTTGTTCACTAAACTTAGCTTGCATGCTTTTAGTTGACTATATTTTCCAATCCATCATTAAAGATTAAAGGTTTCTCACCACTGAAGATGTTTAACACAATGGCATGAGCCTTGAAGGCAAGTTAGATGAGAGAAGGGCAGGAACTAATATTTAGTGTACCCATTTTTATGCCATACGACAAACTTGATGGAAGTGGTATTGTCATTTTAAACTTCAGGAAATTTAGGCTTAGAGTAAGTAACTTGTTCAAGGTCACATATAAATTTGTTTTCGTTTTTCATTTTTTTGAGACAGAGTCTTGCTCTGTTGCCCGGGCTAGAGCACAGTGGCATGATCTTGGCTCACTGCAGCCTCCTCACCTCATGGGTTCCAGTGATTCTTGTGCCTCAGCCTCCCAAGTAGCTGGGACTACAGGCGTGTGCTACCACACCCGGCTAATTTTTGTATTTTTAGTAGAGATGGGGTTTCACCATGTTGGCCAGGCTGGTCTTGAACTCCTGGCCTCAAGTGATCCGCCCACCTCAGCTTCCTAAAGTGCTGGGATTACAGGTGTGAGCCACCACGACTGGCCCTTTTTTCTTTTCTTTTCTTTTCCTTTCCTTTTTTTTTTTTTTTTTTTTTTTGAGACAGAGTCTTGCTCTGTTGCCCAGGCTGCAGTACAATGGCACCATCTCGGCTCACTGCAACTTCCACCTCCCCCATTCAAGCGATTCTCCTGCTTCAGCCTCTTGAGTAGCTGGGATTACAGGCACACTCCACCACGCCTGGCTAATTTTTTAATTTTTAGTAGAGACACAGTTTCTGCCATGTTGGCCAGGCTGATCTCAAACTCCTGCCCCCAGGTGATCTGCCTGCCTTGGCCTTCCACAGTGCTGGGATTGCAGGCATGAGTCACTGCGCCCAGCTGCCTTTTTTCATTTTTTATGGAGACAGGGTCTCACTATGTTGCTCAGGCTGGTCTTGCATTCCTACACTCAAGCAGTCCTCCTGCCTTGACCTTTCAAAGTGCTAGAATTAACAGGCATGAGCCACAATGCATGGCTAGTCTTGTATAAATTAATATTGCTAATATGCTACCCTAAGTTGTCTGCCTGTAGAGCACATATTCTTTCCTTTTCATTTTTTATTGTGTTGAAGAACACATAATATAAAATTTATCATTTTAACCATTTTTATTTTTAATTTATAATTTAAATGTAATTGTACATATTTATGAGGTACAATGTGATTTTTTGACACATATATACATAGTGTAATAATCAAACTGAGATACTTACCATATCCATTACTTTAAACATTTATCATTTCTTTGTGGTGATAACTCTCTAAACCTTTTCTTCTAGCTGTCTTGAAATATACACTACATTGTTATTTGCTACAATTATTCTACTGTGTAATAGAATACCAAAACTTACTCTTCCTATCTAACTACAACTTTTGACCAACTTCTCCCAATCCCCCCCTTTTCTACCTTCCCCAGCCTCTGGTATTTACTATTCTACTCTCTTCTGCGAAATTAACTTTTTTAGCTTCTGTATATGAGTAATATTATGCAGTATTTGTCTTTCTGTGCCTGACTTATTTCACTTAACGTAATGTTCTCCAGGTTCACCTATGCTGCCAAAAATGACAAGATTTCATTCTGTTTTATGGTTGAATCATATTCCATTGTATATGTGAATACACACACACACACACACATACATACATATACAGTGGAATACTATTCAGCCATAAAACAGAATGAAATCTTGTATGTTGAAGAGACATCTCCACACCCATGGAGAAATCAGTATGTTGAAGAGACATCTCCACACCAGTGTTTACCACAGCACTATTCACAATAGCCAAGATATATATACACACACATATATACATACACATATATGTATATACACACATGTATATATGTATATACACATATGTATATATTTATGTATATATACATATATGTATGATATATGTATATATGTGTATATATGTATGTATACACATATATATATCACATTTTCTTCACCTGTAGATGCATATTTAGGTTGATCCATATCTTGGCTATTGTGAATAGTGCTGTGGTAAACATCGGTGTGGAGATGTCTCTTTAACATACTGATTTCATTTTCTTTGGAGATGCAACCAGTAGTGGAACTGCTAAATTATATAGTGGTTCTATTTTTAATTTTTTAAGGAAACTTCATACTGTTTTCTATAATGTTATCCTAACTTACATTCCTACAAATAGTATATGAGTCCTCTTTTCTCTGCATCTTTGCCAGCATTTGTTATTTTTTGTCTTTTTGATAATAGGCATTTTAACTGGGATGAGGTGATATTGTGGTTTTGATTTGCATTTCTCTGAAGATTGGTGATATTGAACATTTTTCCATATATCTGTTGGTCATTTGTGTATCTTCTTTTGAGAAATGTCTTTTCAGGTCTTTTGCCCATTTTTAAAATTAGACTGTTTTTGTTTTTGTCTTTGTTTTGCTTCTGAGTTGCTTAAATTCCTTATGTATTCTGCATATTAACCTTTTGTCAAATGTATAGTTTGCAAATACTTTCTCTCTTTTTGTAGGTTGTCTCTTCATTGTATTGTGTCTTTTGCTATGCAGAAGATTTTTAGTTTGATATAATCCCATTTGTCCATTTTTGGTTTTGTTGCCTGTGCTTTTGAGGTCTTATCCAAAAAGTCCTCAGCCTCCCAAGTAGCTGGGATTACAGGCGCCCACCATCATGCCCAGCTAACTTTTGTATTTTTAGTAGAGACAGGGTTTCACCATGTTGGCCAAACTGATCTCAAACTCCTGACCTCAAGTGATCCGCCCACCTCAGACTCCCAAAGTGCTGGGATTACAGGCGTGAGCCACTGTGCCTGGTCTCCTTTATCATTTTTTATTGTTTTTTACTTAAAGTCCTTTTTTTAAATTTTATTTTTTGAGATGGAGTTTCGCTTTTGTTGCCCAGGCTGGAGTGCAATGGCGTGATCTTGGCTCACTGCAACCTCTGCCTTCCAGGTTCGAGCGATTCTCCTGCTTCAGCCTCCCGAGTAGCTGAGATTACAGGCATGTACCACCACGCTCTGCTAATTTTATATTTTTAGTAGAGACAGGGTTTCTCCATGTTGGTCAGGCTGGTCTTGACCTCCTGACCTCAGGTGATCCACCTGCCTCAGCCTCCCAAAGTGCTGGGATTATAGGCGTGAGCCATTGCGCCTGGCCTTAAAGTCCGTTTTATCTGATGCAAATATAGCTACTGCTGTTCTTGTTTGGATGATGGAAAAGATGGAACACTCTTTTCCATCCCTTCACTTTCATTCTATGCATATCTTTTTTTTTTTTTTTTTTTTTTTTGAGACAAAATCTCACTTTGTCACCCATGCTGGAGTGCAATGGTGAGATCTCAGCTCACTGCAAACTCTGCCTCCTGGGGTCAAACGATTCTCGTGCCTCAGTCTCCCGAGTAGCTGGGATTACAGGTGCATGCCACCAAGCCCAGGTAATTTTTTTTGTATTTTTTGGTAGAAACGGAGTTTCACCATGTTGGCCAGGCCAGTCTCGAACTCCTGACCTCTAGTGATCTGCCTGCCTTGGCCTCCCAAATTGCTGAGATTACAGGTATGAGCCACCACACCCAGCCCCATTTTAACCATTTTTAAGTGCACAGTTCAGTAGTATATTCACATTGTTTGAAACAGATCTCTAGAACATTTTTATCTTGCAAATCTGAAACTCTATATCCATTAAACACAATTTTCCTTTTCCCTCTTCACTTGCCCCTAGTAACCACCATTCTACTTTCTGTTCCTATGCATTTAACTATTCCAGGTACCTCATTTAAGTGGAATCACGCAGCATTTGTATTTTTGTGACTGGGTTATGTTTTCAAGGTTCATTCATGTTGTAGCATGTGAAAAGATTTCCTTTCTTTCTAAGGCTGAATAATATTCCCTTGTATGTACATATGACATTTTGTTTATTCATTTCTTAATAGACATTTAGGTTGCTTCTGCCCCTTGACTATTGTGAATAGTGCCACTATGAACTTGGGGGTGGAAATATCTGTTTTGTTTTTCTTTTTAAGAGATGAGGCCTCACAATGTTGCTCACGCTAGACTCAAACTGGACTCAAATGATCTTCCTTCCTCAGCCTCCCAAGTACTGGGACTACAGGCATGTGCCACCATGCCTGGCTCCAACTATCTCTTTGAGGCCCTGATTTCATTTGCATATATCCAGTAATGGATTGCTGGATCATATGGTTAATCCAATTTTTAATTTTTTGAGGAACCTCCAAACTATTTTTCATAGCTGCCATACCATTTTATAATCCCACCAACATTGCAAAAGAGTTCTAATTTCTCCACATCCCCACCAACACTTATTATTTCCTAGATTTTTTAAAGGATGGCTTCTATAAGTAGCCATCTTAATGAGCATGAGCTGGTAGATACCTCATTGTAGGTTTGATTTTTTTTACATTTCTGTGATAATTAGTGATACTTAGTATCATTTGTATACTTACTGGCCATTTGTATATCATCTTTGGAAAAATGTATATTCAAGTCTTTTGCCAGTTTTTCAGTTGGTTCCTTTGATTTTTGGTGGTGTTCAGTTGTAGGAGTTTTAAAAATATATTCTGAATATTAACCCCTTAGTGGATATGATTTACAAATATTTTCTCCCATTCTGTGAGTTGCCTTTCATGATGTTTTGTCCTTTGATGAGCAGACACTTTTAAGTTTGTTGTAGTCCCATCTGTCTATTTTGCTTTTTTTTTTTTTTACCTTGTGCTTTAGGTGTCATATCCAGGAAAGCATTGCCAAGTCCAGTGTCATAAAGTTATCTCTCTGTGTTTTCTTCTAGGATTGTTATAGTCTTAAGTCTTACGTTTAGGTCTTTAATCCATTTTGAGTTAGTTTTCATATATGGTGTAAGAGTGTAACTTCATTCTTTTGCATATGGATACCCAGTTTTCCCAATACCATTTGTTAAACAGAGAGATTGTCCTTTCCCCAGTGAGTGGGCTTGGCACCTTTGTTGAAGGTCATTTAATAATATATGTGAGATTTATTCTATTGAATATTCATTGATATATTTGGCTGAATTTATGCCAGTAGCACTCTGTTTTGATTACTGTAGCTTTGTAATATGTTTTGAAATCAAGAAGTGTAAGTCCCTTAACTTTGTTCTTTTTCAAAATTGTTTTGACTATTTGGGATCCCTTGAGATTCCATATGAATTTTAGGATGAAGTTTTCTATTTCTGTAAAAAAAAATTAACTGAGATTTTGAAAGGCATTGTGTTGAACTGTAGATTTCTTTGCATGGTATAGATATCTTAACAATATTTCCAGTCCATGAACATGGAATGTGTTCTACTTATTAGTGTCATCTTTAATTTATTTCAGCAGTGTTTTGTAATTTTCAGTGTAAAAGTGTTTTGCCTCTTTTGTTAGATTTATTCCTATTTTATTCTCTTTGATGCTATTGTAAATGAAATCTTTCCTTTTAAGTTTTAATCTCACAAACAGTGCACAAATACATTCTCCTTGTAAGAACTACTAAGGCTAGAATTCCCTTTGACTACTACCTCCCCATACTGTTCCCTTTATGTCTTCCCCAGATGTAACCACATGTTACATCATCTTAGTAATGGCACAGTCACTCAAATAAGCAGATAACCTTTTCAGATAATACTCTGGAGGGAAAGGTTTCTCTTATATAAGCTTGGGTATATTTGTTAAAAATTATTCTCATTACTTTATGGTTACACATACTAGACTATTGAACTAATATAACAAGAGAAACTAAAAAGAAAGTTAAAGGATAGATACCTCTGATTATGATTTAAGAACAGTATATTCAAGGGTCCAGAAACAAGATGATTTATTGAGTGTATACAAAGGAGGAGATGCTTGAGACTGAGGGATGGGGTTGTTTGGTAGGGGATAGGTTGAGGCAGAGAGCTTGAGAGCAGGCAAGTTGATTAACAGGTCATATATAGAGTAGTTAACACATCCACATATCCTTGCCTCCTTCTGAAGAGTGTTGGTAGCTAGAAATTGGAGGTTTCTCCTTTAAAAAAAAAATTGAAAGACAGGTGTGGGACTTAGAAATCTCTGTTTCAGCAATTGGCACCTTGGAGAACTAAGAATGAAAGGACTGGCCGGGTGCAGTGGCTCACACCTGTAATCCCACCACTTTGGGAGGCTGAGGCAGGCAGATCACAAGGTCAGGAATTCAAAACCAGCCTGGCCAATATGGTGAAACCCCATCTCTACTAAAAAATACAAAAATTAGCTGGGCGTGGTGGTGCATGCTTGTAGTCCCAGCTACTCAGGAGGTTTGAGGCAGGAGAATCGCTTGAACCTGGGAGGCGAAGGTTGCAGTGAGTGGAGATCGCACCACTGCACTCCAACCTGGGCGACAGAGACTCCATCTCAAAAAAAAAAAAGAATGAAAGGACTAACTAAGTCTAGCCCATCTCTTCCACCTGTGAGGCAAACTCTACTTGGTTTGTCTGAGAAATACAAGGCTTATTTTTCAAATGTCAAACAATGTTATTCACCATGTTAATATAAACAAGAAAAACTATGACCATTTAATAGATGCAGGGAAAGCATTGGATAAAATTTTTACACTATTTTATAGTAAAAACTCTCAACAAACTAGGAATGGTAGAAAATTCCTCAAACCAATAAAAGAGTATCTATAAAGTATGTACACTAAAGATCATAATGGTAAAAAACTAAACCATTTACCCCAGAGACTGGGAACAAGGCAAGGATGGCCACTTTCCCCACTTTTCTTCAACACTGTACTGGAGGGCCTCACCCTTGAAATAAGGTGAAAAGTTACATACATCATGTATGTTTACCACCCTTTGGCTTTGATCACATAGCCACAGCCAATTAATTGTAGGGTAGTTTTGGAAAAGAAATCTTTGGCTAGGTGACCATGTACCCACCTACGCATTCCACCACCATGGAAGAAGAGGTGAATGACTTCTGGGGGACAGCCTCTGCCAGATCCATTGCTTTGACTACTCAAGTATCAGAGCACACCCATGTTAGTATACATAGAACATGCTCACATTCTCCCCAAGAGAGACAATGCCAAAGACCCATACAATTACGGCATCCTGCTTAGTCAAGATCTCTAAATATTATAAAATTCTTTTCTGTTAGATGGCTCTTCTTTGTCTCGTAACATAAAAAACAAGTTATCCATCCTCCCCCCTCACTCACACATACCCAAATTAGAGTATTAGAATAGGATATGTAACAAGTAAAACTTTCACTCAAAAAAAAGAAAAATAGGAAACATACAACCGTTGCTGTTTCACAGCATTTATCAAATCCTGCTGGACGAAAACTGCAAAGATTTTCTGCCTTGACAGTAGGATAAATTCCTTGGTTAGCCCATCAGTGAAGCCCTGCTTTTGCGTTCTGGGAGTATTTTTCTGTGTGTTGCCTCCATCACCTCTGGCGTTCCCTTCCAAGAGGGCTTTTCCTGGTTCACTATCCTTCATGGACTCATCTGAAGTGGTCCTCAGGGGTATGCATTTTTTTTTGGAATGATCGAGTTTTTGTTGCCTCTTTTCAAAGCCAACTTTTGTATTTGTTAATTTTTTCTATTGATTTCTACTCTTATCTATATTATTTGCTTTCTTGTATCACTTTGGGTTTACTTTCCTCTTCCTTTTCTGGTTTTTTAAGGTGGAACTTCAGGTCACTGATTTTAGATCTTCTTTTCTAAGATTAGCATTTAAAACTATACATTTCCCTTTAAACATCGCTTCAGCTGCATCCAGCAAAGTTTGGTGTTGTATTTCCATTATCACTCAGTTAAAAATATTTTCTTTTTCATTGTGATTTTGTCTTTGATTCATGCATTTTTAGATTTATTCCCAGATATTTAAATACATTTATATTTATTTCCAGATATTTGAGGTTTTCCTAGTTACTTTATTGTTATTGACTTCTAATTTAATTCTGTTGTGGTCAGAGAATACATTTTGTATAATTTTGATCCTTTATGTTTATTGAGACTTGTTTCATGGCCCAGTGTATGGTCTATCTTGGTGAACATACCATTTGCACTTGAAAGTAATGTATATTCTGCAGTTGTTAAATATAGTGTTCTATATCTGTCAATTAGATTAAGTGTTGATTATGATGTTCACATCTTTCCTACTCCCTGAATCCCCTATGTCTTAATTTTTTTTTTTTTTTTGAGACAGAGTTTCTCTCTTGTTGCCCAGGCTGGAGTGCAATGGCATAATCTTGGCTCACTGCAACCTCCGCCTCCTGGGTTCAGACGATTCTCCTGCCTCAGCCTTCTAAGTAGCTGGGATTGCAGGCACCCACCACCACGTCCGGCTAATTTTTTGTATTTTTAATAGAGATGGGGTTTCACCATGTTGGCCAGGCTGGTCTCGAACTCCTGACCTCAGGTGATCCACCCACTTCAGCCTCCCAAAGTGCTGGGATTACAGGCATGAGCCACCTCATCCGGCTTGTCTTAATTTTTTTAAACCTCTCATATTTTTTTTCCTCCACATTTCTTTTTTGAGTTATTTCTTCTACCTTCTTGTTCACTCTTTCTTTTATACTAGGTCTAATGTGCTGTTTGACTTATCCACTGAGTTATTAATGTGATTATTTTTCAATTCTAGGATTTCTGTTTGTTCTTTTCTCCAGACCTTCTGGTCACATTTTTGAGTTTCTAGTTACCTGCCAAAATTTTTCAAGCTTGGAATTTGCCTCCTTGAAATAGTAAGCATGGTTGTTTTCTTGCTGGATTCTGGTAATTCCAGTATATGGTGTTTCCATAGGTCTCTTTCAGTTGTCTCATTTGTGTTGGTTCTCAACCATAGTGGCTAATCCCTCATGTAACTGGTTGTTTTCACTGTATGCTGAACATAGTATTTGAAGAATAGTATTTGAAAAATTTCTTGTAAAAATAATTTAAGGCCTAGGATGACATTATCTTCCTCAAATAAGATTTGTTTCTACCAGGTAATTGGGGTCACTGGCAATTAGGGATCACCTTAATCCAGTTCAGAGCTTGAGATTTTTCTGACCACAAACTGTGCAGGGGCTTGTTTCATCCTCTCCTGAGTGCAGCCTATAGAGATCCTAGCCATCAAAGTGGGAATCTCATCAGAACTCAACCTTTGACAAGCCCAGTCTCTGACATTTGTCCCTCTAGACCCAGAAGGCAAAGCTCAGCCTCTCAATCTCCTACAGATGGCAAATGTCACAAAGGCAAAAGTAGCCTCAAGTACCAGGCTTACCTCTCTGGATCCCCACGCTCACCTGACACTCAGCCCAGTTATTGTTTACTATCTCATTACCTTTTGAGACTTTTAAAGAATATTGTTCCTATAGTCTGTCCAGGTTTTTTAGTTGTCTTCAGTGGGAATGCTGGTCTTAATTACCAGTTCTGACATTACCAGAAGTGGTCATATCATCTAAAAAAAAAAAATTCTTACCTCTTTACCCCTCTATTTTTCCTATTTTTTCTTTAGTCCAGTATTGGATATGCTGAGTTGAATTTCTCTCTCTGTTTTTTTCTTTCAAATTTTTTATATCTTTGTCTTTTTTCTATTTTGTGGAATGTTCCTCAGATGAAACTTTCAACTATTTAGTTTTAAAAATTTGGCTATTAGATTTATAATTTCCGGCCGGGCGCGGTGGCTCATGACTGTAATCCCAGCACTTTGGGAGGTGAGGCGGGCGGATCACCTGAGGTCGGGAGTTCGAGACCAGTCTGACCAATATGGTGAAGCCCTGTCTCTAGTGAAAATACAGAATTAGCCGGGCATGGTGGTGCATGCTTGTAATCCCAGCTACTCAGGAGGCTGAGGCAGGAGAATTGCTTGAATCCGGGAGGCGGAGGTTGCAGTGAGCTGAGATGGCACCATTGCACTCTAGCCTGGGCAACAAGAGCAAAACTCCATCTCAAACAAAAAAATATATATAACTTCTAACAGTTCTTTTTTATTCTATAATCATTCCTTTTTTGGGGAACTTTCTGTTCTTTTATATGGATGCAATATCTTCTTATAGCTGTCTGAGGATACTAAATGGAAGGGCTGGTTTTGAAGTTGTTTTCCCATAGCATGTGTCAGTTTCCTCTACGTTCTGGTTTTTTTTTTTTTTTTCATTGGCTTTCTTCCCTATTCAAGAGCGGAGCATTAAAAAGTTTATCAGAAGCTCTGTTGACAAGATTCGTCAACTGTTGGGCTTAGCTTAATATTAATCAGCATGTACCACCAATTTTTTTTTTTTTTTTTTTTTTTTTTTTGAGGCAGAGTCTCACTCTGTTGCCCAATCTGGCACGATCATAGCTCACTGCAGCCTTGATCTCTGGGGTAAAGTGATCCTCCTGCGTCAGTCAACCAACCCCTAGCCCCCAAAGAAGTAGCTGGGACTATAGGAGCATGCCGCCATGCCTAGCTGATTTTATTTTACTTTTCAAAGAGATGGAGTCTCACTGTGTTGCCCAAGCTGATCTCCAACTCCTGGCTTCAAGCAATCCTCCCAACTTAGCCTCCCAAAGTGCTGGGATTACAGGTGTGAGCCACCATGCCTGGCCTAAAGGCACTTCTTAGTGCAACTTCGGGTTGGGATATTGAAGCAGTTGGATTCATGACCCAGTTACTGAACTCTGGTCAATAAGTTGTCAACCACAGGCAGACAAATACTCCCTTCCATCTCTGCTTGCACACTACGTACCTCTAGCCTGAGTTTCTCTCCTTTTAGGGCTTTGCTGAATGTGTCAAGAAATAGTCAACACATTGTGATTTTTGTCAATCTTTTTCCCCATGGTTGTATGTTCACTTGGTGCCTGTGATCTGACTTCCATGGTATCACAGGTGATGATTTTACCAAATGTGTTGGCGTGGATAACAAAGATCACCAACATTCTAGCTTGCTGTGTCCTAACCGTGTGCTGCCTGACTGCAAAGCCAGTAGCACATATAATCATGCATCCCTGAATGACAGGAATATATTCTGAGAACTGTGTCATTAAGTAATGTTACTGTTGTGTAAACATAGTGGATTGTACTTACACAAACCGAGATGGTGTAGCCTACTACATACCTAGGCTGTGTAGTATAGCCTATTGCTTCTAGGTTACAAACCCTTACAGCATGTTACTGTATTGAATATTGTAAGCAATTATAATACAGTGGTATTTGTGTATCTAAACATAGCTAAGCATAGAAATGGTACAGTAAAAATAGAGTACAGTCTTACGGAATCATCGTCATCTGTGTGGTCTGTCATAGACCAAAATCAACCAATTATTATTTTTTTTTGGCAATTTGATTGGCAAAACTTTAACTGTTGATAATATCCAGCTTTGATAAAGGTATGGAGAAAAAGGAACCTTCTCTACGCTGTAACTGGAATGTAAATTTGTATAGCCCTATAAAGGACAACTTGGCATTATTATTATTTTTTTATTATTATTATACTTTAAGTTCTAGGGTACATGTGCACAACATGCAGGTTTGTTACATATGTATACATGTGCCGTGTTGGTGTGCTGCACCCATTAACTTGTCATTTACATTAGGTATATCCCCTAATGCTATCCTTATCCCCTACTCCTACTTCTCCCCAATAATAGGGACTGTGTGCATGCTCCCCTTCCTGTGTCCGCCAAGGATTCATTGTTCAGTTCCCACCTAAGAAGTGAGAACATGTGGTATTTGGTTTTCTGTTCTGCAATAGTTTGCTGAGAATGATGGTTTCCAGCTGCATTCATGTCCCTACAAAGGATACTTAACTCTCATCCTTTTTTTTTTTGAGACGGAGTCTTGGTTTCAGTCTGGCTGGAGTGCAGTGGCCTCGATCTCAGTTTCACTGCAAGCTCCTCCCGGGTTTGGCGCCATTCTCCTGCCTCAGCCTCCTGAGTAGCTGGGACTACAGGCCACCTCACTGCTAGTTTTTTTTGTATTTTTATAGAGACGGGTTTCAATTGTTAGCTAGAATGGTCTCATTCTGGTCTCGGATCCTCGCCTGCCTCGCCTCCCAAAGTGCTGGGATTACAGGCTTGAGCCACCGCTTCGGGTCTCTAACTCATCCTTATGGCTGCATAGTATTCCATGTTGTATATGTGCCACATTTTCTTAATCCAGTCTGTCACTGATGGACATTTGCTGATTCCAAAGCCTTTACATATGAATAGTGCTGCACAAAACATAATGGTGCATGTGTCTTTATAGCAGCATGACTTATAATCCTTTTGGGTATATCTCCAGTAATGGATGGCTGGGTCAAATGGTATTTCTAGTTCTAGATCCTGAGGAAGCACACTGTTTTCCACAATGGTTGAATCCAAAAGGAACCCAACGCAGTGTAAAAGTGTTCATCACATCCTCTCCAGCACCTGTTGCTTCCTGATTTTTTAATGATTGCCATGCTAACTGGTGTGAGATGGTATCTCATTGTGGTTTTGATTTGCATTTCTCTGATGGCGAGTGTTGATGAACATTTTTTCATGTGTCTGTTGGCTGCATAAATGTCTTTTTTTGAGAAGTGTCTGTTCATATTCTTTGCCCACTTTTTGATGGGGTTGTTTGTTTTTTTCTTGTAAATTTGATTGAGTTCTTTATAGGTTCTGGATATTAGCCCTTTGTCAGATGAGTAGAAGCATTATAAATAACTAAAATGCTTATGAGTTTTGACTCAGGAACTCTACTCCTGAGAATCTCTCCTGTAGAAATGTGTATGTTCCCAATGGTACTAAAAATAAGTTTGCTATAGTGTTATTTATAATAGCAAAAATTTGGAAAAAGCGTAAATGCCTGACAGTGGGGAACCAGATATGTTATGACAAATCTACATGATAAAATACTGTGCAACCATTTAAGAAACTACAGTAGCTTGATGTATTGTGACCTGGAAAGACAGTAAGTGTTCATAATGTGTTAAGCAAGTGGGTAAGTTCCAATACAATATGTCTAGCACAACTCCCTTTCTAGAAAGAAAGAAAAGAAAGTATATGCTGTAAAACTGTAGAAAAAAGTCTGGAAGTATATGATATAGCTGATAAATATAACACTAGTTACCTCTCAGAAGATAGAATGTGCAGGTGCAGAGGTATGTTTAACTTCTCAATTTGTGTATGTATATGTAATAGGATTATGGGAAATTTTCACTGTCTGTATTCTTCTATGTTTTTAAAATTTTAAA